>NW_023605305.1:25724326-26411645 GCF_014898055.3 Talpa occidentalis | reverse complement strand
CAAATGACCTTAAGTCAAAGAGAACATAAAGGAAGAATATCAAGGAGCTCACAAAGCTGACAGAAAGTGTGGAGGTATCATTTAGTAAAGTTAAAACTTAGTCTTTGTACTTTGCTCAACTGAACAATGCTGGGAGACACAAAATAAATAAGGAAGAGGAACTGATAGCATTGCCATGGGAACCTGGTCATGGGTCCACCTGACCAATGTGTGGCTAGCAAGAATTCTGAGCAAACGGAACCCAGCAGGACACCTTCTGTGCAGAAGGCCCACCTACACCCGATGGCCCAGCAGATAACAACCAGCAGGGACCAACAACCCCAGTCATGAAAAGTCCACCAAAACAGGTCGTAAAAGCGAGCCCCAAATTCTTCTTCCCGCACAGACCTCTCCCATCTCACCCACTGCTCCCCTTAGCAGTGTATTTCAATAAATCCACCTTTTCTATTCTCTACTGTCTCTGGTGAAATCTTTCACCCCATGCCTCTGGCCAGCACCTGACCCTTCCCCACAACTGGAAGGGAAGTGGGCTGAACCACAGCCAGGGTCCTGCCAGAGGAGCAGCCTGAGATGGTGCTGTGGCCACTGAGTCCTGGGGGTGGCTGTTGGGCCCACCACCTCTGGCCACGAGGTGCACCCACGACAACCAGAATGAGCACTCAGCTGTGCACTGCTTCTTTGTGTCATTTGCCCAACTCAGCCCCAGGTGGAGCAGTCTAGGTGTGTGCCCACCCTTGGCTGCAGGAGCTGGGAAAGCTAGTAACCACACAGCACTTTGGCTTCTATCAAGCCTGCTGTGGAGGATTCCCCAGGCACAGAAAGCAGAAAGCAGTGTCCCAATCGTGTTGGTGCTGCCAGTCAAGGTAAAGGGATGGGCCAAGCCGGGAAGGGGTAATAAATTTGCTCATCATTTCAGAGACCAAGATTCACCCTACGTCTGTCTTTTTCTGAAGTTCATGCTCCCAACCCCGCTATCTCAGCTCCTGGCATGACGCCAGGGAATGACAGGATGTGCACGCAGGTGAAGGGCACGAGAATAGAGAGACGCTACTCCTGATACAGCTATGTCAGAAATGAAAATGGGAGCAGCAGAATGACCCATAAATCATCACAAGCCATTTTGAAAATAATAGCAAATAATGCAAATAGGAAAAATGAAATATACATTATTATATTTTAAATTTAAGAACAAAAGAATACTATATACTATTCTTAATATACATATCTGTATAGATATATTTTATCAGATATACATATCGGATAAAAAACTAAACAGGAACAGAACAACTACTCCAGCTTCAAAATAGTGCTTACATCTGGGGATGCCTGGGTTGAAACAAATATGCCAGAAAATTAAAATTGGTTGTTTGGCTGAGGATGATATGCTCTTGTTATATTCATTACTGTATTTTGCTCTGTTTTAAATACATTCCAGAAATATTTGAAATTAAACCCACATGCAAAGAACCACCCAGTTGAAAGGAATCAATTCTCGTCAAATTCACTTCCTGCCTCGAGCCTTCCAAAATCTAATCCCAAAGCTAGGATCATTATTTTAATCAAAATTCTAAGAGGAACTGAGCACAGAGGTCAATTTAAATTCTAGGAAATGTTAAACAAAGCAATGAGTTTTGCCCCCAGGAAACATTTAAACAAAGAAGACTTTAGAGGTTTCTGTAAATTGAGCCAATGATTAGATCAATAAAAAAACACTGACATGGAACACTCTGTATTCAAGCTGCTATAGTAGTACAATAAAGAAAGAGAAGAGAAAGGAAATTCACATTTATTTAACAACAGAATCCACTGTTCAGATCCGAGTCTGCCTTTCTCAGTATTCACTTCAAGGCACCAGGATCTTCAGGTTATGGAAAGTGACTGAGTTCAGACTAAGTCAGTTCCCTCTGAGCAATCCAAAACACAAGGAAATCACTGGACCAAATATAAATATATATTTTTGCAAGTAGGCTTTATTGAGTGTGCTATTTTTCAGTCAATTTTCTAAATCATGTCTAGCGATATGTGTTTATGAATTAAGTCTCACAATAATTCTACCAGGTGGTACTGTTTTGTGCCTCATCTTGCTAATGGACAAACTGAAACACAGAGAAGAGAGTAGTTAATTTTACCAATTTAGCAAGAACATTGTGGAGTTATAATTTAAAACAGTTAATGATAAATGGATCGTTATAACAGTGGCATAACAATTATCGATATATAAGGGGTTCCCGGGGCCGGACGTCACAATCTCCCGGCAGCGGTGAAGGCTGCTTACTGCTAAACTGTCTTTGCTCAACTCACTATAAAAAGGCAGCCGGAAATGAAAAGTTAAGGTGGTGTCTTTAGGGTGTTAACCTCCATCTTTCCAATTGCCAGCTGTCTCATTAAAGTGCACTTTAATGATTCATTTCCTGTCTCTACTTTATTGGTATTCATTGATGACAGGTGGCCTGAACTCTGGTCTTGCGGTCACATTTGCAGAAACATTTTCCTCACGTGTAAAGCCACATGGTGATAATACAGCAGCAGCTATACCATATGTCACGGTGCTGAGCAGAACATAGAGACTTGAGAACATTTGTTAATGTAGAGTAAACCTTTAATGTCAGTGTAAGGTAAGGAAAAATGTCAGGCTTTTCTGCCCTCCCGCCATCAGGATAGATGACGGATCCTTGCGGTCCCGAATGCATGCCTGATGGCGGGCACCTGGAAGAGGGTGTGGGCATAGGTAGATGGGATTCACCTGGGCTGAGACTGAACTTTCAAGGGCGGCGTCACGGGGACGCCAGCAGAAGCCGAAGCAGAAGCCTAGAGAAAAGCAAGAGAAGCAGAAGCCAAGAGAAGGCCGGAGAGCCCATAGAGTGAAGACCTGCTGGGGCCTGGGAGGCCTGCCAGCCTCCCAGCCCCTCAGCCCCTCAGTACTCCTGCCTGCCGTGTACCTGGTAATCCCAATAAAAACCTGCAAAACCACTGAGGACTCTGACTCCTCCTTTACCGGGTCTGCATGGGATCAGAAAACCTGCCCTGTGGTCTTCCTGACCTTTATAGTCAGTTATCAAGATTATAATCATCACCATGCTACCACTACTGGACTGCAAAGATTGTTCAACTTTAAGAAAAAAGAAAAACTATGATTACCTTAGTTGTTGAAAAAGCACTCCATAAAACTATATACCATTTTTTAAAAATACTTAGCCTGGGCCTCTCCGGTGGCACAGCGGTTGAGTGCTGGGTCGCGAACCTGCAGCGCAGGTTCGATCCCCGGCTGCTCCCCAGCCACCGGAGGAGGGTCCCACATGGCGCGCAGACCTCTCCTGCCGCCCACTGCTCCCCTCAGCAGTGTACTTCGGTCCTTCTGCCTGCTCTGCTCCCTGCTCTGGCTCTGGTGAATTCTCTCACCCTCCCGCGCTTCTGACTGTACCCAGTGCTTGTATAAATAAATAAATAAATAAATCTTTAAAGTATTCATTTCTTTAAAAAAAATAAATAAATAAAAATAAAAATACTTAGCCTTCTAGAAGTCTACGTAGGTTTTTTAATCTCTGTTTTATTCAGTATTTTTCTGAATGTCCTTGCCTATGCAGTAAGTCCAGAACAAGAGGTATACATAGTAGGAAAAACTGTCTCTTATTTGCAGATAATCTGAATAGTCTGAGAATCTAAGGTAGGACAATAAACTGGGAAAACGATTAGCATTAACATAAAAAATTCAGGACAAATATTGAAACTGAGTATTTAGTGAGCTCGCCTGATACAAAAATAATATATAAAATCTAAGCCTCAAAATCCACATCAATAAAATAGAGACAATGATATTATAATTATAAAATAAAACAACAAATATAAATACAGTATTTAGCAAAATCCTTACCATTATAATATACCTCAATAAGTAAATCATTATAATTTAGTCACTTATTTGAAATGTTTGCTCTGAAAATAACATATTTATATATGACAGGCAATGTTTTTTATTTATATTTGGCTATTTAACAGAGGGCTTTTTTATAATTTTATTTTTCTAAATGAATGGAATATTTATGGCCATAAACAATCAGACTTTATAGCTCAAATCATGTGCTCAAGGAATTTGCTGCCACCTAGTGGCCAATTTTTCAAAACAGCAGAAGTGAGTGGAAAGCTCTTCAAAGCATAAACTGCCTTAAGCTCTAAGGACTTTTTGCCCATCTCAGGAAATTCATTACAGACAGAAATACCTGGAAAATGAAGGAAAGAACCACGTTACAAAAAGAATAACCACATTAGACAAGAGGATTCTGGCTCTCCTGGGACGGGCCATAACCCCTGCAGTTGCCCTCTGCTGGCTGCCTGTTTTTCTCCTGCGGAGAGGGGGAGACAGGTGTCCCTAGTGGAGCTGTGAGCAGAGAGGGACTGTCTGACTTGGGTTGTGCCAGCTCGGAACTTCCACAATGCAGACCTATGAGCTCCACCTTACACAGACTGGGTGAACCCAAGACAAGACCCTCCACCCTAAATAATGCGCCTCACGTCAGCTCTCCTGATTCACTGAGAACTTTCCATGTTGGAATTTCTAGGGAATCAGTCTGAGGTGCTCTTCTCCCTCCACACTTTGGACAATCTCATTGTTCCTGCAGCTTTAACTTCCCAGGCTATGTCACTCCCAAACTTTCTTCCCAGCCCCAAAGACAATACCCAGCTGCTTGACATTCCATTCAAGTGCCTCCTGACCCTTAACTCAGAATATCAAAAACTGACATCTTTCTAACAAACCAGCCTCTCCTCTAGTTTTTATCCTTGGTAAATGCTGCTCGAGTTGGATATCTGGGAAGCATCCTTAACCCCATCAGTCACCCCTCCCCACATCCCATCAGTCACCAAGTCGCAGGAGTCTATAGCAGTTACCCTTGTCAGGGCATCGTCATCGTCATCTCCCTCCTGGGCAGCTGCCGTAACCTCACGACTTATTGGTCTCCCTGCTCCAATCTATTTTCAACACAAATTAATCTTCTTAAAACAGGAAACTGAATGTTACTTCTTTGCTTTAAACCTCTAAGATGGCGCTGGAAGGGATCATGCTCAGCGAAATAAGCCAGAAAGAAAAATAAAAATACCGGATGGTCTCACTCATAGCAGGAATCTAGAAAACCTAAATAAGGGACCAGGAAAAAAGACTAATTATAATAAAGTAAAAACCAAAATCAACAAGCAACTATAAACCAGAGACACACTACGGGGTGGGAGAGGGGGAGAAGGGGAGGAGGAATTAGGGTCAAAATAAGGGGGGTGGGAATTGTATTTACTTGCAGTTACTCTTGGTGTCAAACAAAGGTGAGTCCCAGACTACCTCTGTGCTTCATCTCACACCATTTTCCCCTCCCTCTCACAGCCAAACTGGCATTCTTGGGCCTCCCTGGTGGTGCAAAGTGTTAGTCTCAACACTATGAAGCTATCGACAGCCACTGTAGCTGCGTTCCATCCCCGGCCAGGGAGATAACCCACATGGCTCAAAAGACCTCTCCTGTCTCACCCCACTGCTCCCCTCAGCAGGGTATTTCAGTCAGTCAGTTTGCCTGTTCTGTTCCTCACTCTGTCTCTGGTGGATCCTCTTACCCTACCCCCAGTACCTCTGGCCTATACCCCAGTTCATGTATGCATAAATAAATACATCTAATTTTTTTGGTCACTTTTTTATTTTATATATTTTTACATCATTTTTCATTTTTGCATAATGTATGCATTTTCATCTAGGTTATATTCCCCATACAATTCCCACCCCCCTTATTTTGACCCTAATTCCTCCTCCCCTTCTCCCCCTCCCCCACCTCGTAGTGTGTCTCTGGTTTATAGTTGCTTGTTGATTTTGATTTTTACTTTATTATAATTAGTCTTTTTCCTGATCCCTTATTTGGGTTTACTAAATTCCTGCTATGAGTGAGACAATCCGGTATTTTTCTTTTTCTTTCTGGTTTATTTCACTGAGCATGATCCCTTCCAGCGCCATCCATGCTGTTGCAGATTGCGGGAGTTTATCTTTTTTGAATGCTGAGTAATATTCCACTGTGTATATGGACCACATCTTCTTGATCCAGTCATCTATTTTTGGGCATTTGGGTTGTTTTCATAACTTATCTATTATAAATAGTGCTGCTATATTCATAGGGGTGCAGGTGCCCTTTTGAATTAATGTTTCTGTGTCCTTTTGGTAAATACCTAGGAGTGGAATTGCTGCATCATATGGAAGCCCCATCTTTAGTAGGTTGAGGAATCTCCACAAAGCTTTCCATAGTGGTTGTGTTATAGGACAGGGAGAGGGGCAGCCCAAGCCCCGCAAACCTGCCTATTCTAAATGGGTTCTGCCATCCGCCGCATCAACACAAAACATAGGAGACTTTAATGGGAAGGAGCTTCAATTAGGAAACAATACAGGAAAGGCAAAGAATCTGGTTTCTAAATGAAGCACCCAAAGTTACCTGTCCCCTCGCGGGTAAAACTCGATCCAAATGGGATCGGCCCAGAGCAAGGCCCCAAAGCCTGCCACAAGTCTAAAGCACCTTCCAGTGGGGACCCACAGAGAAGGGTCAGAAACAACCAGACAAGCCCGGAAGGAAAAGAGCAAAATCAACATCAAGATAAAAGCTGCCATTGTCACCTCCCCACGGGTCTCACCCACATCTGTGTCACCCAGTCCACGACCAAAAGACAAGCGCAGTTTCTTCACATGTCTCTAGGCTCCATGCGCCTCCTCCAGGTCTCCTGGTTCCATCCTGCTTCCTTCCTTCCTCTGTCTCTTCTCCAGCTTCTTCCCTTCTCTTCCTGCTCAGCTCCACCCTCTCTTGGGTGGGGCAGGGAACCTCCCCCTTTCCTGGGGACCACCCTGTTACAATTGGACCAGTTTGCACTCCCACCAGCAATGCAGGAGAATTCCTTTTACTCCACACCCTCGCCAACATTTGTTGTTGCTAGTTTTTTTAATATGTGCCATTCTCACTGGTGTAAGATGTTATCTCTTTGTAGGTTTTTTTTTTTAAAGTATCTTGAATGAGAATAATCCTTTTTTATTATTTATTTGTTTGTTTGTTTGTTTATACAAGCACACTAGGTACAGTCAGAAGAGCGGGAGGGTGAGAGAATTCACCAGAGCCAGAGCGGGGAGCAGAGCAGGCAGAAGGACCGAAGTACACTGCTGAGGGGAGCAGCGGGCGGCAGGAGAGATCTGAGCGCCATGTGGGACCCTCCTCTGGTGGCCGGGGAGCAGCTGGGGATCGAACCGTAGCTACAGAGGCCGTGGGCAGCTTCACAACCCAGCGCTCAACCGCTGCGCCACCGGGGAGGCCCTCTTTGTAGTTTTGATTTGCGTTTCCCTGATTATAAGTGACGTTGAACATTTGTTCATATGCATGTTGGCCATTTGCATTTTCTCTTTGGAGAAGTTTCTTTTTAGCTCTTCTGCCCATTTTTTATTTTTTGGTTTTTTTATTTTTTATTTTTTTAAAGACTTATTTATTTATTTATTTATTTATACAAGCACTGGGTACAGTCAGAAGCGCAGGTTGGGAGGGTGAGAGAATTCATCAGAGCCAGAGGGGATAGCAGAGCAGGCAGAGTGGTGAAGTACACTGCTGAGGGGAGCAGAGGGTGGCAGGAGAGGTCTGCACGCCATGTGGGACCCTCACCCGGCAGCCGGGCATCGAACCGGTGCTGCAGAGCTTCGCAGCCCAGCGCTCAACCGCTGGGCCACCAGGGAGGCCCTTCTGCCCATTTTTTGAATGAATTACTTACTTTGTTTTTGTTGAGTCTCATCAGCTCTTTGTAGATTTTTGTGATCAGTCCTTTCTCATTAGTGTTGTGTGCAAAAATTTTCTCCCAATCGGAGTCAAAACCAAGAGAAGCCATTCCTGAATCTAACCAAGCACGACCCATTGCCCAAGGTATTCGTTACCTCCCTAGACCACAGTTAGGCCTTCCATAAACTTCTAGGTAATGAGGAACTGTGAGAGGTTAATTTAGCCCCACCCCACCCTCCGGGTATTTCAATTTAGAGTGGCAGGATCAGCAGAGATGGCATCGATTATTAAGTAGAGGTTTAATAATTTAAAAGTGCAATTCTCCCAGGAGTTCTTTTCTGGTAAAGCAACACAACAAAGTGCTCCTTCTTAAATGAACAGCAATGTTTTCATGATTACAGGACTGGAAAGTAGCAGTTGAACCTCTGCCAGTGGATCACTATGGGAAGAGTTGAATAGAATCTGAAAGCCTGTTTGCATGTTTAATGGAAAACTTACTTGGTTTTGGAAATAACGGGTAATACTACATGGGTGTAGCCAGTGGGTTTGTTTAGGAAAGCAAAGATCAGGACATGAAACCAAATCTAATATTTAATGATCACTAACTCTGTGCCAGACTTGATAGGAGTTTGAAAGATGAACAAGATACAGCTCTTGCCTTCCAAGGGCTCACAGTTCTACAGGATTGACAGACAAGTAAGCTCATCAATATACCGCATCCATTAGGTTGAATCGTCTGAAATCGCTGATCTCGGTTTTTACATACAAAACAGCAATTTAATGTGGTTCAGCCTAATGAAGTCCTACCATTGTATGTCCCATATTCTATTTTTAATATGCCCTTCCCCATTCCATACGGTAAGTTTTCTGACTCTGATATTTAACTTTTTTTTTAATAGAGGCATGTTTTATTTATTTATTTGTTTGTTTGTTTGTTTATACAAGCACTGGGTACAGTCAGAAGCGCGGGAGAGTGAGAGAATTCACCAGAGCCAGAGCGGGGAGCAGAGCAGGCAGAAGGACCGAAGTACACTGCTGAGGGGAGCAGCGGGCGGCAGGAGAGGTCTGCGCGCCATGTGGGACCCTCCTCTGGTGGCCGGGGAGCAGCCGGGGATTGAACCGTAGCTGCAGAGGCCGTGGGCAGCTTCGCAACCCAGCGCTCAACCACTGCGCCACCGGGGAGGCCCTGATATTTAACTTTTGTCCTCCACTGCCATGTAATGGAATTTGTTGTTCAATCTGTTTAGATCTGAAAGTATAATGGCTTGTTGACCCAGGTAAAGAGGACACTGATGGTCCATTACTTACAATGGCAACGTAGGTACTTAAATTTTTACCTGTAATTGGCTAAGATCAGTGGCCTATGGAAGCCATGGCTTTGGGAGATGAAATAGCTGTAATAACGTGATGCTGAAAAATATGGTGAAAATAAAGAAGACAAGGGCTGTGGGTGGGGTGGCTTCTTGTGAATATACTAGAAAACTTGGCAAAAGATTGTGACAAGCTCAGAACTTTAAAGTCTCAGTGAAATATGTGGGTAGAAAGGCAGAAAACATGAATGCCCTGAGGAAACCTCTTCTTTTTTATAAAGTAAAGTCCGAATTTCTGAAAACCAAACCCACAGTCAGTTCCTGTCATTAACCAAATTACATATAAATATATAGTCTTGCTTATTATATAACTAAAGTTACAGAAGTTATAGAGAACAATATGGACTCTGAGAATTATAGTAGAGACATTTGTGTAGATTCCAACTCTTTACTCCAAATTATACCCGTTCTTTGCTAGCAAAACCAGCCCTCCTCTCATCTGGGATTCTGTAATTACCTTGCCGAAGGCTCTCACCCTGCTGAGGCATCTGATTATTCTCAGCTCCACACTCATAATCCCCCACTGCTTTCAGACACCTAATAATACTCACACCCCAACTGATCTAAAGAAAATTGCTACAAAGTGTGCATCAAGAAGAATTAATAAAAATACCCAAACAACCCCAGTCTATACCAGCAAAAACCTGGGGAATACTTATGGAAATGGATTCCAAGTGTGTTATATACCAGGGAGAGAGAAATATAATTTTGGTTTTATTTTTGTTGCCATTATGTTGATTCACATCGTTGTTTGTATTTTGGAGACATATAATTGATTGGTATACAAGCATTAACTCAAGCAACTGAGAATGGCTGTAAACAACCTATTTGACTGGTTGGCTGAAGCTTGGATTTAACAGTGGCCTCTATTCAGTTTGGAGAGATTCCAGAACATGCTTAGTGGACTGTTGAAGGAGATATCCAAAGGCGAAGCCATCCACAGGCTTAGAGAGCCAGGGATCCGTGTGAGAGCCGACGTTGGAGAGGAGAGTACTATACTATGAATTGGTTTCGGCACATCGAAGTATCCCCTTCCATGTGATCTTGGAATATCCCCTCCAAGGTGAACCTGACATCCTCAGTCACAAAGAGAGCCGTCCCCCACCTCCAGATTTGGGGTACCCAGCCATGACCCTTTTGCTGAGTAGCCCACGAGGCTGCCACAGGGGGGCAGTGTGGTGTCTCGAACCGCTGAGGCGTCAGCAGGTCTGTGCCTATCTTCTGCACGTAGGATTACAGTGACTGTAAGATGAGTGGTCGGGGAGAAAGTCCTTTAAAGTACACGTCTTCAGTGGTTCCTGGACCCCTTCACATTCGATGCCACTCCGATCACAACATTTTTGTCAGCTCAAAGTAAAAGTCTCCTGTGAGGACTGGGAACAATTTGTCCCCCCCTCTTGAGTCAAGTGGGGGTGGGGGGATAGAGAACTGTATGTGAAAAGTTAATATAGGGTTTAAAGACTAATGCAACACTCTTCTAACAGGCACTCCAGTCACAAATAAAATATTGGCAAGTGGGGCCTCCCTGATGGTGCAAGGTGTTCGGACACAACCTGTGAAGCTAACCACAGCCTCTGAAGCACAATTTCAGTCCCCCGCGGCCAGGGAGCAACCCACATGGTGCAGCAGACCTCTCCTGACTCACCGCTGCTCCCCTCAGCCGTGTATTTTGGTCAGTCTGCCTGCTGTGTTCCCCACTCTGTCTCTGGTGGATCCTCTCACCCCCCACACCTCTAGCCTGTACCCCAGCTCTTGTATACATAAATAAATAAATCTTAAAAAAAAAAAGGTTTAAATAAATAAATAAAAAATATTGGCAAGTGGCCCCTTACTCGGCAAAGGGGAGCCTGAAGCCACGAGCCTCTACCCAGTGCCCGTCTGCATCACAGCCTCACATCCAGTGAAGAGGTGAGAGGTGTAGGAACATTCCCTGAACAGATTGAAACTCCGAAAACACAAGTTGGGGTATTCAGAGTTCATCTCACCCCCAATTTTCAGAGACAGGCAGATTGTGAACTGTCCGCCCTGTCGGGCCGTGTCACATGAGGACCACCAGTGGGTGCCTCCCCCCACAGAGGCTGGAGCCTGGAGCCACCACAGCTGAACCCGGGTGACTGGACCAGTGTCCAGGCTACACCACACATCAGAACAGGCAGCGATCTCAGGTTCTTGAGATCTGAGCTTCAGTCCCCCCTCCACCACTTACTACGTAAATGATCTTAAACAAGTGGCCACATGTCCCCAAGCCACAGTTTCCTCATCTGAAAAAAAAAAAAAAAAACAGGGTACAAAAATAATACCTAACTGCACACAGTTAGCTCAAGCAACTTAAAACGGCTGTAAACAACCTATATGACTGGTTGGCTGAAACTTGGACTTAACAGTGGCCTCTATTCAGTTAGGAGATCCCAAAACATGCTTATGAACTGTAGAACAAGCTATGCAAAGGATTGCTGGAATGATAAGTGAGATAATGTGGGTGGATAGCAAGACATTGTCCAAATATTAGTTGTTCTCAGGCATTGTAATAGTTAATCTAATTTGATTCTCGCCAGATCCTAGCAGGAAGAATATGTCAACACGATTCCTATTTTTCAAATAAGAAACTGAGGTTCAAAGGAGCTGACCTGCAGAATCATTATGATAGAGCAATCTCATTTCCTAAGCTGATCTCACAACTGGTTTTACAGTGACAGCAACTGGCCTTAAGAGACTCACTTATATTCCTTTGAGATTCTGGGATGCTGAGGCCCAGAGAGTGCAAATGTCTTACCCAAAGCCACACAGTGAACCAGCTGGGCCATGTAGGACCCAGCAAGTCAGCCTGTTAGACTGCCATCGGGTGCTCCAGCCGCTGCCCCTGGACACCCTGGTAAGAGCCTCATTATTCTGTCCTTGACTGCTTACTGCCAATCCATCTGTGAGTTCGGTCTCCTGACTAGACTATGCACTAAAAGAGGGGGAAAAATCCTCACCTAATGTAGATGACTATGGAAAAGCCTCCATGGCATGTTTCGAGATGAAACAAGGGAGTACAAAACAGTGGTAGGTACACGGCCCCAGTATGTATTTATGTGTGTTGGCAGAGGAAAAAAGTGAAAGGCTGCAACACACAATGGTAAAAGTGCTTATCTCTGGGTGGTGGAATTACACATGATTTTTTTCCCCTTGCAATCTTTTGTGTGTGTTTGTAGATTTATCCAATAAACATGTTTTACTTCTGTGATCAGAACAAGATCAGAACAGACCTTGTGTGTGTGTGTTTCAATTGTCCATTAAAAAAAAACACACGACACCAAGAGTTAGGGATCTCGGGCTGCCCTCCACATTAATTTATTGAGATTTTGCACAAGCACCTAAACCCCCAAGCCTGTTTCTCCCTGTCCCTCCTTCACCCAGAGGCTCAGAACCTCCCTAGTCTGGCTGCCTCAAGTCGCTCCCGCTGCCCCTCAGCCAAACTTCCAGGCAGTTGCTGCCCTACCTCTGTCTCCACTCACCCTGTCCCATTAATCCCTCACCTCACACCCCATCGTCTCCAGAGTGGATTCTGAAGAGGTCACTGGTGCCAAAACCAATCAGCGACTTCCGGGAGCTGACCTCTCCAGCCTCTCCTCTCCCCTCCCCTCCCCTCCTCTCCCCTGACTTCCCTCTCATCTCCTCTCCCCTTCTACTCCTTCCCCTCTCCCCCCTACCCTTCCCCCCCACCGTGATCCCTGCCCCCCCAAACCTCAGCACAGAGATCCTCCGGTTCTCCTCCTCCTTGAAGTACACCCGTCCCTCACCCTCTCTGACCACGGTTTGCCCGCTCTGCTTCTCAGGAAGGGTTCCTTGGGTTCTGAGACCCTTTCCTCTATTTTTAATCGCCCTTGGTTGACCTCAAGGAGGTGAAGCCTATCAAATGACTCCCACTCCCACCGCCAGCCCAGACCTGGCCCCTAAGCCCAGACCCCACAGTAAATCCAGACGGGACCCACCCACACTCAGCACATGGAGCTGAGTCCTTGCTCTCCTGGGTTCCCTCCCGCACCTCAGTAATCCGCTCCATTATCACTTCTTACCAGGGCCAAAAACGCTGTGTGTTCAGCCTGGACTCTGCCCTCCCCTCCCCTGCCACACGGAGCTGTCCCCAGGTCTTGGTCAGCTCATCTCCAAGTCCTTCTCTAGCTTGTCCCTTAGCAAAGCAAGGCGCGGGCGCCACCTCTCCCTGGCTGGAGAAGCTAGTCCCAACGTCTGCCTCTGGCTCATGCTCCGCAGCCGCTCAGCGGGGGTACTCTGCCCACCTTCCTGGACCCCAGACCTTGGGGCACTCCTCCCAGTTCCCCTAGTCACTGGGGACAGCTGTCTTGGGCCTCCATGCTGCTGGCCCATGAGACTTCCATGAGCCCGCACAGGCCTCCCCGCCTGCTCTCTCTCCCCCAGCCCTGCTAAAATGCAGACCGCGGCTAGTCTCCGGTCTGGCCACAGCTGCTGCCGAGCCCTCTGTGTGCCGGGCCTGGGCGCCCTCTGTGTCCTCGGATATTGATTTGGTCCTCACAACATTATCCTGTTAGCATCTTCATTGCAAAGGTGAGAACAGTGAAGGATAGAGAGTTTGATAACCTGCCCATGGTTATACAATTATGTATACAGTTACCAAATTCTCGGAGGTAGGATTTGAATATATAGTCTGATCTGACTGCAGGGCATCTGCCCTTGAACCTTTTGCTGTCCTGCTAATTTGCCTCTTTTGCCAGAAACACCTAAAGGATAAAGTTCACTCTCTTCCCCGGCCTCTGAGGATCCTCCTTTCTAGCTCAAGCAAACCTTTTCAGTCCTGTCACCCACCCACTCAACTGGCACCCTCCCGGCCCACCATCCTGCTGCACTCCACCTGCCCACTTCCTTAAGCCACATTTTCTTGCCACCTGGCACCTGTGCACTCAGCCATCTTTCAAGGCTGTCTCAAATGCCTCTTCCTCCCTCCTGACCAGGTGTGTTGAAAAGCAGCTATGATGGGGGGAAGGCTGGCGACCTGGAGACAGGAGATCTGAAAACGTGGTCCTTGTCCTCCCAGAAGGTAACTGGGTGGTCTGGACCCCTCACTCTAGGCCTGTTTTCCCATCTGCAAGATAGGGAAGTTGGGATAAGATCACCTTTAGGACCCATAATCCCTGAAACTGAGGTGAAGTTCCCCTTTGAATTCTTTTGACATTCACAGAATGGAGAGAATGTCAGGCCTGGGAAGGACTTCAGAGAAAATATAATCCCACCCCCTCAAGTTTCCCTCAGGGACGCTGAGGCCCGGGGAGGGACAGAGGTCTGACCAGGCATCTGGGGAGTGGTGGGAGGGGGGCCATGCTCTCTGCTCCCCGGAGGACCCATCTCAGCTGGAATCAGCCCTGCAGAAAAGAGGGGTGGGAGGAGCCTGGAAGGGCAAAGGCTGCCCAGCCCAGCTCCAGGAGGCCCTGGTAGTTTTCCATAACCATCAGGCCAGCAGTGCAGGCCAAGTGCTTCCTTCTCCCCTTGCCCCCCACATTCCTCTGCACACCCAGGCGGCAAAGTGACATTCAGGGCCCTGTCGGAGCCGGCAGGAGGGAGGCGGAGATCAGACACACAAAGACTCACAGATATCTGCTCCACCACAGGCACACAGACCCAAAGAGATAACGCAGATCCAGATAGGGCAGACGGGCCTGGGTACAAACATCACACACAGATACAAAACACACACACCCACCAAACACACAGGCCGGTGCTCAGAGGCGCATGCAACAGACCCTCTCCCAGAGATCTCCATCCAGACACCACAGGCGCTCACTCCAGGCACAGGCGCCCTCGGCAGATACAGGCCCCGACCCAAGCCTTGGCATCCTCCTGGAGCCCACACGTGGCTGGTCCAGGACAAGTTCTGGTGAAGGGAGACAATCCTGGGCTGCCCCAGAGCTGGGAGGTGGGAGGAGGGCCCGAAACAAAACCCGGAGCCAGCCAGGCTCCCTCCACCCTGAAAGGAGCCACTTTTTAATTCCAAAGAATTCACTGGACAATTCCCAGCCTGTTCCCAAAGGCCAGGGTGCGGCTGGGTCCTGAGCACCACCCCCTCTCTGACCCTTTCTCAGCCTGTGGGGTTCCGGTTTTGTGCCGCCTGTGAGGAGCAGGGCAGAGGGCACCCCACGGTGACCTTTCCCTGGGACCACTTCCCCCTCCCATGCCCTGCCCATCCTCACCTATGCCCCCCACCCCACCTGACAGTCCACTTTCACACCCCTGCCCCTTCCACCTGCCCCCTTCAGCCTCACATCTTGTCCTCCAAGAAGCTAACCCCACATGTTCACTGGGAACGCAGGAAGCACTCTTCCCAGCGGACACAGGGCGGCACCATCATGGAGGCTCCCCCGGGCGCACCAATCCTGCCTGGTGGTGATGGGTCCAGCAAGGTGACGACCTCCATGTGGCACCCAGGTTAGAATGGCAGGTGGGGGCTCCCCTCTCAGCCTTGCCCCCTCCATCCATGTCTTAGGGCCTTGGGAAGGTGGTTGCAACTATGAGTCTCAGTTCCCTTGTTTATAAAACGGGAATAACAATGCCACCTAGCTCTCCACAGTAACCCTAGTTCTGGCCAAGTAAAGGTCTGCAGGACTTTGCTCTAGTGGTTCAATTTCTCTAAGGCTCAGTTTCCCTCTCTGGAAAAAATGATAACCCTCGTGACCCTGGGGTGGAGAGACACCCCGAGATACCCCTTTGGAGCAGATGGCCTCTCCAACTGGCTCAGACAGGTGGGTCCCCTATTGTACCCCACCCCCACTGGCTCCACATTCCCATGCCCCTGGCCCTGGCCGCTGCAGGCTGTCAGCCGGAAGGGATTTGCAGCGGAGCCGGGATCTGCTGGGCTGCACAGAGGCCGCCTTGTCCTGGGATCCAGGCCAGCTCTGGGCCTCAGAGTCACGTTCCTCTGTGGCCACAATGCCAGCGGCCACCCTGCCCCTGCCAGACCCACAGGCCAGCCTCAAGGGCCAGCATCAGGCCCATGCCCAAAGTCCCTCTGGCTGTTTGGGGGCCCAAGGCATGGAAGCTGTAGGGGCGAGAGGGGACTGCCCAGTCCTACCCCATCCCACCCCACCCACCTGCAGCCCACCCCTCCAGGCACAGGGCACTGGCCTGGTCTCCTGCCCCCTTCCCTTGCCCAGGCATCCTGAAGGTTGACCACAGGTCCCCCCCTCCCTACCCCACACCATGCCCCCTTAAAAACCCAAAAACTAAAAAACGTGGAACTTGGGAGACCTCTCAGGATGAGCTCAACTGAGTGGGATGCACGGGAGGCCCACGTGAGTCTGTTCCGATCGGGACGGGCCCTGGGTATGCTGAATCAGGAGGTACAGAGCCCATCGGGGTGTTCTGGATCTGAGCTGGAAGCCAGAGCAGTGAGTCTGGTGCAGGTGTTGGGGTCTTCTCTCCGTGTTCAGTTGAAGTATGAGGACCCGCCCTGGGTGTTTGCCTCTGGATTTTGGTGTGGTCGCTGAGTGTCCGGAGTGATTCTAGGGATCCACAGGCTCTTCTTGGTTTGCCAGGAACACTTCCCCAGGTGTTTCTGGTCCAGGTGTCAGGGTCCTTTCCCGGTCTGCAGAGTCTAGGTGTGACACTCTTCTCTGGGTCAGGTGTGGGGCTGTCCCTGATGTGGCTGTTGGCGCCTCACCCGGCATGTGTGGTCCTGCATTTGGGTTTCTCTGCGTGTCCAGGGTCTGGGTTTGGGACCCGCCCTGGTGGGTTAGGTCCAGGTGTTAGCTGCTGCCCTGGGCTTGTTTGCAGTTCCTAGACTGGAACATAATGTCCAGACCAGACCCTCATGTTGGCCTGAAGGAGACATCGCTGCTAAGTCCCTGTCTCGCTCAAGCCCCCTGTGGAAGCCGTGGCAGCTCAGCTCAACACTGGTCTTCAGGAGTCAGAAGCGGCCCCTGCACTCAAGCTCGGAATCAGTCAGGACCTTACTGTGGCCACAGGCGCATCCCTCCCCATGTGTAGCTTCAGTTTCCTCACCAAGAAAATGGAAATGTTGGATTTGATATTCTCCAAGACCTATGCCCCCTACTTCTGTATACACACACACACACACACACACACACACACACTCACTTTTTTTCCCACCTCTCCACTTTTGCCCACTCTGATCTTCCTGCCCCTTCTTGTTTTTCTTTCCCCCTTATACCAGTTCTTCAACCCCCTTTTCTTCTAGAAAACTTTCTTTAGGGCCCCACCTCTATCCACCCCCAACTGCCATCTTCCTGAGAGCATATGAGGCTCCCTGCCCTGAGAGGACACCACAGGCAACAGCCATTGCTCCAGCAGACTCTCAAGCCAGCAGTGAGCAACCTGAGGGTAGCCCCTGTCTATGCCCGACCCCCTCCAAAGCTCATTCTGGATGGGCAAAGGGCACAGACTCTCATGCTCTGCTTGGCTACCATCTTCTTTAAGAAGAATCTCTGGTCTCTAATACTCTGGATGGCAGGGTAGGCACTAAGAGGATTTTGGATCCTGTCTCCTGCCCACACCAATCCTCCTGTCCAGGCCACTAGACCCATGTGACAGCCTGTCTGGGGCACTGGAGAACCTTCAGGATCACGTGGGCCCAGGCAAGTAGCTGGACTGCCCGATTCTACTTCTCCAGGGTGACTGTGTAGCCAGAACTCAGAAGTCAGAACCCCAGTGGGCAGGAGTGATCTAGAGCAATTATCCTGTTCTCTGGACCCAGCTGCACAGTCAAGCATGCGAGCCTGACAGTCCCGGTGCACACACGCGCACGCACACACACACACACACACACCTCTTGCAGAGAGGAAACTGAGCCAGATTCTGAGCTAGGCACTTTGCAAACAACATTTCTTAGTACTCACAATGGCCTCGTAGAAATCATTAACCCAGCCTGCGGATGAGGAAACTGAGGCTCAGAGAGGGGAGAACTAAGATGAGACCATGTAGCTGTTTGAGTGTAGATTCAGAATTCAAAGCCCTGCCCTTTGTATGGCAACTTTGGGCACACACACTCACACCTTCACACCTAAACACACACACAAGCACGGATGCACGCGTGCCTTTCACATATTTGTGCTCATATCCCTGTCACTGAATATCAAAACTAGCAAAGAATTTAAGAGATCTTGTCTATGCCATCTCCATTTAACAGAGAGAAGGAAAGGCATTTATTTAAGTTTTCAACACAACCAGAGCTAGAATTTGCCTCTCCACTGCCACACAGGGTCACAAACACATTCTGTACAGCTCACCCATGGACTTAGCGCACACCTGTGTGTGTACACATATACACGTACCCACAGGCGCTCACATATTCCCTCATGTTGAGTGTGCCCGCACACACAGCACTCATCCTGTGCACCCACGCACTCGTCGTACACAACACACATGGTCTTTCCAGTCAGGTATCTGCTCACACACATGTGTTCTCTTGTTCCCACACCTACATGTCCCCATCCTTCTCATGCACAAGAGGTATTTTAACCCTGATCAGGGACCCAGGATAGCTACCTGGGAGAGCCACATTGAGCCTTTCAGAGGGGGTGCCTTGGGAGCAGCATGGCATGCGTGGGTGAGCCCTGGCATTGCCATCAGCAATCCTGGGAAGTACATTCTACCAGCAGTTCCTCGCAGGCCCAGGCAACTCGACTAGATCAAACCCAGTAGGTAACCCAGAAAGTACCGAGTCATGGGCCAGGAACACTGGGCCAGACAGGCGGCTGGGCTGGTCCTAGCTTGTCAACTATTATTTGTCTTCTGCCAGGAGCCACATCAAGAAGTGCCAAACCCTGAGTCATGAGTCCATTTCCTACACTCCAAAGATGAGGAGAGACACCAGGATTCGGGACTTACAACTTTGGGATTGACTGACGTTGGTGAGCTGGCTAACTCAGGCTCCAAGTGATAGCGAGATGGGCCTATTGGGCCACATGTTCCAAAGACTAAAGTACTACATATGTTCCAAATATTCAATAGGTAATCTCGAGACCGAACTGGTAACAGTGACAGGTGTCAAAGTCCTATTACAGGGCCTTCCTGGTGGTGCAAGGGGATAAGCACCGCACTATGAAGCAATCTTCAGCCTCTGCAGCATGAATTTGATCCCTGGCCGGCCAGAGAGAAACCCACATGGCGCAGCAGACCTCTCCTGTCTCGCCCGCTGCTCCCCTCAGCAGTGTATTTCAGTCAGTCTGACTGTTGTGTTCCCTACTCCATCTCTGGTGAATTTTCTCACCATGCCCCCTCATCTCTTGCCTGTACTCCAGCTCTATTATGCATAAATAAATAACTCTTTAAAAAAAAAAAGTCCTATAACAATAATCTAGGCTGGACAGACCAGATGCGTGAACAAGTCATCACAATGCACGGGGGAGGGTTGTAAGCAGAGATAGAATCTAGCAGGAGCATGGGGCAGGTGGGACCAGAGGGGGACCCCTTGACTGGGGTCTTGAATGATAAGAGTCCACCAGGAAGGTTTCCAGAGGGCAAGTTGTATTTCAGAGAGCGGAGAGCACCTTTCATGTGGTCTGAAGTGGAGGGCGGACTGGAGGTACATTAAGTTGGGTCAATCAATGACAGCTCATAGGCAAACATTTATCAGTTACCTACTGAATGCTAGATTGTGACATATAAAATACACAAACTTATCTCTCAAAGAGCTCAGGTTCAATGTCTCAAATTCAAATGCTTGCAGGTGCCAAGCAGGTGATCTCAATAAGTAAATTGGGAGAGTATGCAATATGGAGTGGTGGGACTTTTGTCTAATGAGAAAGTTCATGAACTGTCTTTGAAGCATTTATGTTCAAGAATATTAGTCAATCCTGTGAACACCAAAAAACTGATTTGTGGGCTGGGTTCAGACAAGAAAGCCTTGAATTTGCAACCTGAGGTTCTAGACTCCAGAACCTAGACCCTAGAATTTGTAGCAAGTCTACTTGTGAAGCTAAGTAATTTGAGTCTGATCTTGTTGATAGGCATAAGAACCCTGGGAGGCTCGTGCCACGAAAGGAGGGAGCTCTCACACCATGCTCACCACTCAGAACAGGGCTCTGTGTGCTCCCCAAGGGCCCTGAAGATAAAGACAACATTATGCTTTGCCCCACCACAACTGCTCCCTGGCAACAGCCACTCTGTCCTCACAGGAACCTGTCCAAAAATCCTTCCTTTTCCAACCACATTTTGCAAATGAAAAAAATCCTTCCTTTTCTAACCACATCTTAAAAAACTGACTAGATTATGTCCCCTACATTTCTCTCTGACCCAGGGCCCCCACCAAAGGACCTATAGCAAGCCCTCACTTCTGGTTCTCAGTGGGTTCATGGAAACTGCAACTTTAAGCCAAACAACGGGTCACAAAACCAAGCCCTCAAATAACTCTTGTTCAACCTCCATTTGCAGTTTTTCTCATCAGTTTATAACAAAACGATGTTGATGAAAATGACGTTGTTTGAGGACCTGCTGCATGCATGTGCGCACACGTGGAGATGTACACACGCGCACACACTCACGTGCACACTCCCAAGTGCACACACTTTTCTCTAGGCAGGGAGAGTGAGGACATGGGCTGGCAGCCTCTGCCCCTGGTCGGCTTCAGGTCCTTCCAGGTGCAGGCACTCCAGAAGAAGCCTCCTTTCTCAGAAGTGTGTAACCTGAGGGCAGGGAGTGACCACAGGTAAGGGTCCCCAAATAAACACCTTTCAAGTTGCTCATTTTTATGTGGGTTATTCCTGGACTAACGATGTGGAAAAGTCGGACTCAGAAACTCTTGGCTTTAAACCTGGCCCAGTGTCTTTTGCTGCGTGATCTCATGGACTTCTCGCCCCCTCTCTGGGTTTCCGTTTCCTCTCTGCAAAGTGAGGGACTTAGGCTGGTTGATGTAGGAATGATTCTCTGTGTTTCATCTCCTGGAAGTGTCAGAACCACCTTAGAGATAAAACTGCCTGATTTGGGGTCCCGGTCCCCTGAAGTTCCTTGGGATACCCGGGACTAGAGTGTTGTCCAGACAGGGGTGAAAACCCTAGGATTCGGAGGCAGCTCTCCCATAGTGCAGGACAGGGGAAGGAGGGAGACGTGGCCCAGCACTCCTTACAACCCTCCCCCCCCTCAACACACGCGAAGACCCCAGATGCTTGACTGCAGAGTCTGGCAGCTGCCCTTGGCACAAACTGGCATCCATTCCCAACCTCTACAGCCACAGCTCCCTCCTGGACCCTCATTAAATTGTTCTGCCCCACTGGTCCCAGGCTCAGGCTGCCTTTGATGTGTGACCATTTGGGTCTGATGCCAAGAAAGGCCCTCACACCAGACCAGGCTAATGGGCTCTGCCAACTTCCTTGGGACCCCAGGGTGTCAGGGCACCAAGGTCCACACTCATGCCCACAGTACACAGGTTCAGTCCCACGCATGGCCAGATAGGCCCACACTGACATGCAGCACCTCACACGCACACACACAAGCATGCTCACAAGTCTCACAGACACAGGGCACCTGCACAGTGGCACAGGCACTCGCCCTGGGACATTTGTGCCCCCAAGTACACTCATGCACACGCCGTGCACACAGCACCTCAGCACACACCCCTCGCACACTGCAGGCTCTCCTGTGGGGTCTTCGGAGCCTCCTCCCTTGCTCCCCAATGGGCACTGATGTCTTCAGCAAGCTCACCCGACCACCTCACCTTCCTCGTCTTTTGGAGGCCACTGCATTGTGATGATGAGCCTGGGCAGCATCATTTCAGCCCATTCACAAGCTGTGTGACTGCGCCTAAGTCGCTAACTTCTCTGGGCTTCTGTTTCCTTTCCTGCCTCCTCTCCTTTCATGTAGAATGAGAATGAGAACGGTGTCTTCCTGGGATGACAGCGTGCTGTAAATGACTACTCAGAACAACGCCTGACACACGGTAAGTACACTGGCCACTGCCTCCTGCCCCTTCCCTTGCACAGCCGGTGCCTTGGCCAAACCAAATCGTGACGTCTCCTACATGTGCCAAGCAGCTGCCCGCTCCTGCCTCTTTGCACATGGCATCCCTGTCATTTGGAACATCTCTCCCCACTTCTCCCTCCCCCTCCATGCGCCTGAGAGGACCCTCTTTTAAAGGCCCTCTTGGGCTCTGCTCATGGGCAGCCCTTCCTGCCCCCTTAGCAGAACTGATCAGAGACCACTTCGTGTCCCACCCTTGACCTGAACATCTATTTCCCTCAACTGTGAACAGAGGCCTTGTGAAATTCATCTCTTCAGCCCTGTACTCGGCCCTAGGCATGGGCCACGCTGCCCATCGGTGGTGTATGAGGGAATGACTTGGCCTACATCACGATGAGGAGTCAACAAGAAGCACTTGTGCAACTGAATATTAAATAATGGAAACTCTGTAGCCTAAGGTATTGATATAAGCCATAGTAATAGGCAGCGATGATGGATGGCTTTATTGAATGGGAACTCTGGGCAGGCTCAGAATCAAGGCCTTGCTATAAGCTGTTCTCAGTCTGGAGGCCAGAGTCTGTCTCCTGGGAGGACAAGTGACTGAAGTGTGTTGGACGCTCAAAGGGGAGCACCGTGCAGTGGGAAGAAGGAACAGATCAGTCTGCATACAGTGACTTGGGCAGCCCCCAAAATCATGGGGTTGGGTCAGAAAAGCAGGGGCTAGAAAGATGTAAAGCATAATACCATTCTTGTAAGTCAAACACCCCCAATGCATATCTTATAAAGACAAACCCAATTGAAGAAATATTTTTAAAAAAGAGCATTGGGTGAGGGTTCCTGGATGAAAGGAGGGAGTAAGGAAAGGTAATAGGAACCTGGGAAGAAAGGGGAAATTAAGCTAGCAGAGAGGAGGATGGGTAAGTCAGCTGAAGTGCAAACAAAAAAAAATCAGATATATGGGAAATTTCTAGCTATCCCTTTATCTCCTTTATAATTGAGAAAATCAACTAGTTATGTAATCATTCTTTCATTTAGATGTTTAGATTCTTTTATTTAAATGTTGATTTTATAGTATCTAACTAGCATCTTTGTTGATCATTTTTCTAAATGTAAAAAAGTTACATTTTCACACGATGTTCTATCTATCTATCTGTCTGTCTGTCTATCTATCTATCTATCTATCTATCTATCTATCTATCTATCTGTCTGTCTGTCTCAATGGAGCCCTAATTGGAGTCTAAACCAGATTCCCTGAGATAAGGGCAGATCGCCTGACTTCCATGTCCTATAGAGAAATGAATAACTGTATGAATAAAAGAGGGAAGCAAGAAAAAGAAAGTTAGGATGGAGGAATGAAAAAGCATCTTGCAGGAGCCTGAGTATGGGAGGATCCTCCCGGGACATTCTCCTCTCTCCTCCCGTACCCTGGTGTGATCCTGAGCTGAGACAGGGTGAAAGGAGCAAAGGGCTGGAGTGTGGCCTGCAGATCTCAGATCCTCTGGCCAGGAAAAACTGCTTCGGTGTAAGGAGGCAGCAGAGGCTGGCACAGGACCCCATAGGCACAGAATAGCATTGCTCCAGGGACCCAAGCAGTGTGCCACTAGCCCCTGCCCCTGCAGGGCCCGAGACTGGCCCTCACCCTGCACATACGAGCACAGTAAGAGCGATGTCCTCTGTGCGGGCTTCCGCCCACTTACCGCTCTCGCTCCTGTCAAGCATGGATGTTTCTCCCATCTCACTGGTGGGAAAATGGAAACTGAATAGAGCCTAAAAGTCTCTTAGAGTCACTCACTGAGTATAATAATAATAAGGCAAACACCTTTTGAATGTCCATCTGTGCCAGCACCTCGCACTTGTATGTCTTAATTCATCTGATCGCGAGGCAGCCCAGGAGCAGCACAGTCTTGGCCCCATCTCACATGAGCCAAAGATGCGCAGAGGCGGAGGGACCGTCCCGGCCACACAGTGAATGGGTGGGGGGCCTGGGGGCTGAAGTCCACAGTCTGGGCTTCCTCTTCTCACTCCCAGGCTGTACTGCCCTTCCCAAAGCGGGGCTGGGATCTGAGTGCAGGCTAAACCAGTCATGTGGACACAGGGGGTCAGTCATCGACCCTGATGGGGCCCCATAGTCTGCCTATAGCCTCCCCAAGAGCCCCTAAGCCTGGGGTGATGGGAGAGGCTGCAGCTCACCCACTTTCCCAGCCAGGGAAGAATGAGCTAATCCCGGGGGATGGGGGTGGGGGAAGAGACATTAGTTCAGGGGAATCAGTCCCAGCCTGCTCTGCTGAGTCAGCAGGAAATACAGCCCTTGCTCTGCCAGCTACGTGAGCCCCTGCACAGCCACCACCACTGTCTCCTGCCCGCCCCTGTGGCTCCCACCGTGGGCTTGCCCTCCTGTGCCTGTTTCCTGCTGACCTGCCCCTCCCTAGAGCACTCTCCAGCACAGCAACACTGAGCCTTTCTCCTTGACCACTTGCCTAGCAACAGGCCTGGCCCATGGTGCCATCGGCCCCCCTGACCCCCAAAATAGCTGTCTCCTCCTGCACAGAGAATTAAGCCTCACCGGGGTTGGGGCAAATGGGGAGAAGGGTTTTAGGAGATTGTGACTGGTCTTTACCCCATGTCTACCACACTGTCCAGATAGCAGAGCTGTAGTTAGCTCATCCAATCAAGGGGGCACTGCCAGAGCTGGTACCACTACCAGTGTAATCACCACCACCCTGGTCATCATCCCCATCTCCACTAACACCTTCCCTACTACCATGACCACCACAATCATCACCACTACTATCAAACCAAGAGCAAGGCTGCTGTCAAGGTCACCGCTGAAGCCAGCACCCACGCCACCACCACATCCATTATTAGTTCCACTAGCTGAGACAGGCGGCTTCCACCAACGCCATCAGAAACAGTACTGTCTTAGAGTGACATCAGTACCACTATCATCACCCCAACATGAAACACCATTAAAATCATTTTGACCAGGGCCTTCCTGGTGGCGCAAAAGGTTAAGCACAGCACTATGAAGCTATCCGCAGCCTCTGCAGCACGAGTTCGATCCCAGGCCAGCCAGGGAGCAACCCACATGGTGCAGCAGACCTCCCCTGGCTAGCCTGCTGCTCCCCTCAGCAGTGTATTTCGGTCAGTTTGTCTGTTCTGTTCCCCGCTCTGTCTCTGGTGAATCCTCTCACCCCCTGCACCCCTGGCCTGTACCCCAGTTCTTGTAAGCATAAATAAATCTTTTTTAAAAATCATTTTGACCAACAATGCAGATGCCAATCCCCACCATTATTAGACCTCCATCAAGATAATTGTCATTTTACCACTAAAAGTATGACCATCATTTGCCACACCAGCTCCATCACTGCCTTTACCAAAACCAATATCACACAGCCAACACTGTCAGTGTCAGTTACTCTGGCACATTCAATACCATCGCTTTCACTGCCACCACCATTATTGCTTCCATTAGGACCTTAAGTATCATCAACACCACTAACTGGCTACCATCATCACAGTCTATATCACTACCCTCATAGCTATAACCACTACCAACGTCCCATAACTGCAATCAACACCAATAGTAAGACATCTATGCCATCACTGTAACCATGACAACCATCATATGGCTGTCACCAATACCGCCGCTGCTATGAACACGCCATCACCCCCAACACTGTCAGCACCACCATGCTTCTTTATTAACTTGAGAAACACTTGCTCTTGACCTGAACTTACTTCTGTGTCAGGCAGAATGTGAAGACAAAAGTTGGAGAAAAGCAAAAGCAAACTACTTCCAACTTATTGTTCTGGCTTACAATTACAGACCTGCTCACTTCCCATTAATGTCCTCTTCTGAACAGACTTGATTTTTTCTCTAAACTGGCCCATTTAGCATTTCACAGAGGAACAGTCATGCATGCCTGAAAAGCACAGGTGTGGCTGCAGAATCACCCCCTCTGCCTGTTTCATCAAGAACTCCAAACCATCACACCTTCCTTGCTCCCTCCAGACATCCCGGACCCCTGTAGATTCATCTGTTGCTCTGATGTTGACTTTCTCCTTTCCTTTCCCTTCCCAAATGTTTACTTGGCTCCTCTAGAGGTGAACAGTACGAGGGAAAGTTGCTGGGCTGAGAGACGGAGCCCTTGACTGGTGGTTCGGGTGACTGGTGGTCACACTAACTCTGTGTGACCTTGACAAGCTCACTTCCTTTTCTCTGCCTCAATTTCCCCACTTGTGAAAAACTGACTGTCTGATTATGGTGCTTTAAAGACATTTTTGAGTTGACACAACTGAACAGGGCAGATCTGAACACTTTTTGGAGAAGGTGCTTTCTCGTAGAAAACAGAGAACATCAAATCATCTACTTCTCCCAATCCCAACAGCCTTCACTCCTCGAACAGCACATCCTGAAATCTTCAGGGAGCCTCCCAGGGCGCTGAGGTGCAGCTGCCTGGGCAGGGCAGGGTGTGAAGGGTTAAAGGCAGCGCTGTGCGTGAGCAAGTATTTCAGATGAAAGGCTGGTCAGAGAGAACGCCATGTGGCTGTTGTGGTTGGCAGGCCGGGGCAATGGGACCAGGCTAGGTCCCGAAGGAAACCCCCTCCTGGTCTCACTAGAACAAAGTGGTGTTTTACGAAAACGCCATTGTTCTTGGGCAAGTCTTTCCCATCTCAACATAAACCAGGAAGCAGTGCTTCCTTTCCTTGGGCGAGACCCCAAGGTCCCCCCCACCTCCGGTGGGAATGGGGGGAGAAGAACAGTTTTTCCTGCCTTGGATGATCTATCACAAAGCCCCTGCCCAGCTGTTCAGCTCTAGCCCAGTGTCTCCAAGCCGCTGGGGGGTGTGTGTGTGTGTGTGTGTATGTGTGTGTGTGTGTGTGTGTGTGATGGTGGGGGTGGTGTAGGGGGTCTCTGTAGCCTGAACCAAACTATGAAAGAAGTATCACTGCCCACCTATCTCCCTCCACCCCAGGCCACTCGGCCTCCTTCTGTTCCTCCAACAGGACAATCTTGTTCCTGTCAGTGGCCTTAGCATATGCTGTTCCTTTGCCTGGAATTCCCCTCTGCCCTTCACACACTGGTCTTTCTCATCACCTTGATCTCTGTTGTAAACTCAGTGAAGAGGTAGCTGTTAAGTTACTTGGTCTTGTCTGCCTTCCCAGCTCTCTGCTGCAGGAAAGCTGTCTGAGGACCTCGCCTGCCCTGTGCCTGGTGGCCTCCCAGCATCACCTCCCAGCAAGGGAGGGAGTCATTTCCCTTCTCAACCTGGAATATCAGAGCATTTCATTCTTAGGGAGCATCCTGCGCACCCATTCCGGTTTCCTGAGGGGGATACTGAGGCTTAGAACCTGGAAGGTCCTGGCCAGAGGCCCAGGTCAGTAGAACTGCTGAATGAGACTCCAAGTCTTCTGACACCAAAGCTATTGGACAGGACCTATCACCTATTTCCCAAGCCAGGGCACAACCTGGTGCTAAATCTCTCACCTCTGTACATACAAGACCCAGCACATTCAGTCTCTTGCCACAGACGGAATCCACCCAACCCACTTTTCCCACCACCCTGAGAACTGACTCACTTAAGGCCCAAAGGGAGGAATCCTTTCTGTGGCTTTGCCTGGCACTAGGAAGTGGGAGGCTCCCTCATCACCATCACCACCTCTTCACTTCTGTCACTTCTCCTGCCCACCACCTTGAGAGAGGAGTAGAATTACCCTCTGCGGCATCCCCTCGGGCCAGAGAAGAGATCTTCCAGATTCCCACCCTTTCATCTGCTTCTCTCCTTTGTTCTTTCTCGAATATACCATGTCAGCTGTTGCTTGAATCAGGAGGACACACTCTCTTAAATATGTATGGATGAATAAAAGAGAAGGAATATTAATACCTGCTCATAGGAGTTACTGAGAAGATCAAATGAAATGCAGCCCCTAACACAAATAGATGTTGCATTAAAGCTAGATCCCTTTGAAAAGTTTAAAGAGCTTTGTAAATCCAACATACCATCACTTTTCATGCAAGGAGTATTTACAAATTTTTCCTTTTGCAAATATGTGTTTGGAATTCTGGAGAAAGAAGGCAAAGTCCCTTTCACAAATTGTTTCCTGAAGTTGTTGTGACCATTGGGAGGGGTAAACTGGGAATGGTTAGCTTTTTTTCCTGTTCTTTAACATATAATGTATACTCCCAGGTAGGATTAAGCAAGCAAAGAAAATGGAGTTAAACAGGTAAACAGAGTTGACTCTAACACAACTTTCCTTCCCGAAAGCAGAGACCTTCAAAGCGGGCTCTGCATTCCACTGCAATCTTCCCTGACTCTTGGTTTATCTCTTATCCCAGGCTTAGGGCAGGACACAGACAGGTAATGCAGGTAGCTTTTTGTGCCTCCAGGCCAGGGCAAGATAGGGAACAGATAAAATTCCACTCAAAGAAACTGAGATACTTGCTAATGAAGGAAGTTAAACCCCCTGTAGTTGGGAAAGAGGGAATAGTCCATAGTCAACTCCCTGCTCAAAACCTGGGACACAAAGGACACAATGGCCCAGAGAATTTCTCACCCTAGTAAATCCAAACCTGGAGCAAGAGGGGGTAACAATCCTTTAATTGCCAGAGAGCAATTTAACCTGGGCAGTGGCTCTAAGTCTGCAATCACAAGCACAGGTGAGCTGAGTTATTTTAAGTCTAGTTAAAATGGGTGCTGTGTGCCTTTATGTCTTGCTGATGGAAAATTCCAGTTCCCAGTTCCGTTATTATTGGGAGGGTCTTCCCTGTACTAAGGATGCACGAGAGTCAGGAAGGCTCATGTTAATCCCAGGAAACAAAAGGCCCACCCTTTGAGCTCCTTGCTACTCAAAGGATGGTCAGAAGAGCAATAATCTCAGAGTCCCTGGGGACTGGTCTCAGGATGCACCTCAGACCCACTGAAGCAGAACCTGCATTTTTCCAAGATTCCCAGGTGATTAGTGCGCACATTCATGTTTGCAAAGCACTGTAAATTAACCTCAAACATTCCCTGAGACTGACAGCTCTGGGCCGTTGGTGGATCAAAGGAGGCCAGGCACCTGGGGACCTTCCTCTAACAGGCAACCATACAGCAGCCACTACCCTCTGGGATTCTGCCAGTTCCTCCCAGGACCTACCCATCCACCTCCCGCTTCCTTCTTCCCTTTCTTGTCGCAAAATCCCCTCAAAAAGAAAACCCAGGCTTTCAATCAAAAAAAGCCTGAAAGACCAGTTGTCTAGGAAGACTCCTGATTTCATCTCAGAACCTATACGACACCCCCCCTCCCCCCACCCCTCAAGATCCCAATTCATTATACTGCCACACTTTATTCTTGAATGTTCTTTCTCAATTATATCTGGATTTAAGAGTGCAAAGCAAAGGCTTATGCTGTAATTTTAGTGGACATGTTTTTATAGGGGGGCGAAAAATGAGTCCCAAAATCCTAGGAAGGATAGTTTCTGAGACTTAACTCACAGGGATTTAATGAGATCCTAGTTAAGGAATTAAAAAAATTTTCAGTATGTCTCCTTCTCCCCTTCCAAAATAAACCACATGGAAAATCCCTTTGCACAAAACAGAACCTAGATGGTTTCCTGTCCCATCCCCATAGCAGCCCCTGCAGTGGCTGGAGTAGACCCCAAGGCTTGGTAAAGCACATGGAGAGGGTGCGTGGTAGGACAGGGAGACCTCTGATCTCTCACTTCCAGGGAGAAGTCATCTCACCGGTGCCCAGACATGCAGGAAAACACTGCCTACAGGATGATGGGACTCTGCTTCCCGTCACTTTCCCCCAGAAGTCCCAGTTCTGCCTCAGGGACCGCAGGAGCAAGTCTAGTTCCTTTCACAAAATTCACAGAGCATCTGTCTCTGAAGTCTCTTTATCGAGAGGGAACAGACAATTAAACCTATGATAAATGCGCAAATGAATGAATAAACGAAGAAACAAACAAATGAGTGCTGTGGAGGTCGAAAAGGAAGGAAGATAAAGAGTAACTGAGTGAGGGGCCTCCCCGGTGGCGCAGCAGTTGAGCGCTGGGTTGCGAAGCTGCCCGCGGCCTCTGCAGTGCCGGTTCGATCCCCGGCTGCTCCCCGGCCACCAGAGGAGGGTCCCACATGGCGCGCAGACCTCTCCTGCTGCCCACTGCTCCCCTCAGCAGTGTACTTCGGTCCTTCTGCCTGCTTTGCTCCCCGCTCTGGCTCTGGTGAATTCTCTCACCCTCCCGCGCTTCTGACTATACCCAGTGCTTGTATGTATCAATCAATCAATCAATAAATCTTTAAAAAAAAAAAGAATAATTGAGTGAAATGCCCTGGTCAGTCTCTTTGGACACTCTCTAACTTGAAGATGACTCTAAAAATGATTTGAGAGAACATTGTTTCTTCAACAGGAAGATGTGAACTTCAAACTGAGGATGGTAACTTCTGTGTGTAGCAGAAATCAGAGGGACTCTCAAGAATTATTTTGCTTAATGAAGGGATGGGATGGGATGGGATGGGATGGGATGGGATGGGATGGGATGGGATGGGATGGGATGGGATGGAATAGAATAGGATAGGGATAGGATAGGATAGGATAGGATAGGATAGGATAGAATAGAATAGAATAGAATAGAATAGAATAGAATAGAATAGAATAGAATAGAATAGAATAGAATAGAATAGAATAGAGTAGTGGAGAGGAGAGTAGAATAGAATAGAACAGAACAGAACAGAACAAAATAGAATAGAATAGAATAGAATAGAATAGAATAGAATAGAATAGAATAGAATAGAATAGAATAGAATAGAATAGAATATGTCATTGTTTACCAACCAGCATTAAGAATTGTTTGGAGGACCTCCCTGGTGGCAAAAGGGGTTCAGCATCACACTATGAAGTGATCCAAAGCCTCTGCAGCATGAGTTTGATCCCCGGCCTGCCAGGAAACAACACACATGGTGAAGCAGACCTCTCCTGTCTCACCCGCTGCTCCCCTCAGCAGTGTGTTTCAGTCAGTCTGCCTCTTCTGTTCCCCAATCTGTCTCTGGTGGATCCTCTCACCCCCAGATTCTCTGGCCTGTACCCCAGCTCTTGTATGCATAAATAAATAAATCTTTAGGGAAAAAAAAAGAATTGTTTGGAAAAATTTTTCCAGTTTTATATACACAAGTTATCTATATGAATGTGTGTATTGCATCTTCATATAAAATGTATTTCTTAATGAGGATCACAAGTCAGAACAATGACAAACAATGCTCTAACCCTTTGAATGAGGCACCATTATTATCCCCATTTTTAGGTGAAGAGAATGAGACACAGATAAGTTATTAACCGGCTTAAGGTCACCCAACTGGTAAACTGCAGAGCTGTGACTGGGACGAGATGGGATGGGGGCGGGGGGCAGTCTGACTCAAGACTATGAACCCTCAGCAGAGAAACTGGCTGCAGTGCTGGTGACTGACAGAGAAATCAGGCCCTCCTGGTTGCAGGCCACCTATTCTAAGAACTACTCCACATTTCGTTCCCCTGGACAAATGCTGACACAGTTCTACATTCTGAGTGCCTCTTTGTGCAAATGCTATAACCCTCTCTCAACCCCATCACTTCAGGGTGTTCTGTCTTCCTCACTGGATCTTCCTGAGCTCCTCCTCCATTCTGACCACAGGCAGTTTTGGCAATGCTCTTGGATCAACTCTGCTATAAAAGGAAACCTATAATTTTGATGTGTACGGAGCTGGGGCGTGGTAGATCCAGACCCTGGCTGATGAAATCTCTCCTTTCTCCTCAGTGCAGTTCTTCTAAGAGCAAAGTCTTATTTTTAAACTCTGAAGTCCTTTTCCCACATGTCCTGATCACCCTTCCTACAGAAAAAAATCTGGAGAGCTAGGCATGCCCTGACCTAAATAAATCCATCTTATCTCCCAATAATCCCTGCTTAGGAAAGGAACTTCTGGAATTTTGCCTAAGGGCATCATAAGCTCAAAGTACAATGTTTTCCCTGATGCTCAGATTGAAGTGGTATTTTTTGACTTGCTTCCTGGCATCTCTCCCCTCCTGAAAGGGTCCCATCTCTGCCAAGAGGGGCCTCAAGTGAAGCAATTGCAGTTGGGGGCAGCCAGGTCCCAGTGCAGCCTGGCCTCCAGCTTCCCACAGGCCAGGACAGCTTTGCGCCTCTTACTTGCGCTCCCTCCTTGATAAAGAAGGCAGGGCCCTTTGACTTGGCTTTGTTGTCTACAAATATTAAAGCTGTCTGTTATATTTTCTCTTCTTCTAAAGGGGGTTCAGAAAATCTCTTCCGCCTTCTTTAGGCCTTTAGGGAGATGTAGGACATCCTTTCCGCTACCCAAACCCTAAACCTAGGATTTACATGGAGGAGACAGGACAGGGGGGAGTGGTGAGTAGGCAGACGTGGCCATGGTGGGTCTGCTGGGCCAGGGTCTTAGGCAGAAGCATCAATCATTCCCTTGGGAGATGCAGATCTGCTTCCAGGGAAGCCTAAACTTTGGAGTCACACAGGCCTGGATAAGGGATTCTGGATAACAATTTCTTCCTGTCAGAGTAGCTGGGAGGATTAAAAGAGATCGGGTTAAACCTTGGTGCCTGGCACGTAGTAAGGATTGAACAATTGCTGCTGATACCGTTATCTTGACTTCTGCTGTTATCCAGAGAGCTCTAGTAATCCCAAACACTCCAGGCCTTGAAGAGGGCCTGGCTGTGACCTCCCTGATGCCAACAGCTCCTGTGCTGCTGCCCCAGCACAGAGATACCACAAACCAGGGCAGGCTGGATCGTGTGGCTCCAGTTCCCCAGTCACCTGCACGAGAGCCTGACTTTGCACAGCTAAGTGGTAGATTTGACAATTCAGATCTGAGTTCTTATAACTCCAGAGCTGGAGGTGGGAGCAAAACCCAGAGGCCGAGGGCCTATGTCTTCCTCCAGGGACCCCTGCCAGGGCAAAGGGAGCCCTGATGGGCGTGGGAGTCCCAGACGGCTCAGCGAGTGGCCTAGCCTGGCAGGCTGGCGGTGGTTGTGAGCCCACTTACACAGGATCCACGAAAGTTAGGGGTTTGGGTAGTCCTTGAACTTTCCCACCGACTCTGGGGAGCATCATGCCACCTACTTTTTAGTGAGGAAAGAGAGGTGAAGACACTCAGGTGCACACAGCTAGGAGACAGCAGAGTCAGAATTTAAAATCTTCATCTTTGATTCCTCTGGGAAGCAGAAGCCAAGATGGAATTGGGATGCAAAAGCTCCGGTGGGGTTGTAACGCTTATGAAAGACATGGGGGGCGGAGGGGGAGGTAGGGAACAGGATCAAAAGTCTTGGGAGGATCTTCACGCTGTGATGAGAAACTGACCAAGTCCAGCCAACTCACTGCATGGGAGCTGCTGAGCAGAGATGCCCCATTAGAAGAGTCCCACGCTGGGCAGAAATGGCTAGATTCAAGGTCCCTGGCGCTTCTCATTGGCTGGGAGCTGCCTGGAGACCATGACCTTGGTCCGAAGCTTCTGTAGCTGGGAGCTGACCCCATACTGCACCCTCACAGCTTCATGATTCAGTCAGCAAAGCTCATGATTCAGTTAGCAGAGCAAGCTCATTGTTGAAGGGAGGCCATGGCTCCACAGCCCCCCTCTGCCCCGCGGCGCTGTGCTTCTCCAGGCTTCCAGTAAAAGGGAAGAAACTTAGAAAAGGGAGATTTGTGGGACAAATTACAGCCCCCATCATGGAAGCTTCAGCTGGTGCTCATAATCTCCCTCCTCCATGTCCATTCTAGATTCCTCCACCCATAGCTATCACCTTGGCAGGGCAGGTGATGTGACCCAAACCCTCCTTCCTCATCCCAGGGCCTGCACTGCAATTCTGCACCTGGTTATTGCCAGCAACTGCACACCGCATCTTTCTCACTGTTGTCTCCAATACCAAGACCTGCTGGATGGCGGTCTGGGTGGCCTGGCTGCTTGTACAGCAGCTGAGACCTGCTGCAGGCCCTTTCCTAATCTGAGCCCCACTCTGAGGTGGCAGTCTTTCATTTCACTCTATGCTTGGGCTGGAGCAGTGTCCCTAGGTAGGGCACGTGTGCCTCCAGAGCCCAAAATGGCCCAAGTGGCACTATGTTCCCTTCTCCGTGGTGGCAGAAACAAGGTGCGGCCACATGTCTTTTGTTCTCTGTGGGATGTCTCAGCATGGCCCTGACTCTTAGATCCCTAAAATCCTCACTGGTGTGGCAGACCTGTGATTCTTGTAAATCTCACCTCTCACCCCTGGAACACACGCCTCCCGTGTACTCGCGACCTCTCTCTCTTCCTTCCAGTGTATCAGAGCATGGACAACTGTCTTGACACAGGATGACCACAGGTATAGATCGTGACAGGAGAAAGAAGATTAGCACAGACCTGACATCAGACTATGAAGGTTTATTATTGTCCATTCCATGTGACCTTCTCTCCTGATTGGCAAAGAAAATGACATATTTACCAAACTGATAGCTGCATAGCAGGTGCCGAAGCCCCGTGATCTGCTCCAGCAAAGACGCTAGCGCAGCAGCAAAGACATTAGCGCAGCCGCACAGCATGGCAAGGCAGCAGCACTCAGGTCTGCTGTTCGGAGTGCTTCCTGTCTTTTAGTCGCACTCTAGGATCTCTCTGATTTCTGCCAGGACCAGATTATAAATTTAACAGAGGTACGACAGAAACCAACATGCCTGCATCTTGAAATCCTTAATGATAGCATTAATATCTGCATTAATATCCTACCCCACCATTAATATCCATTAATATCCTACCCCACCCCTCAGGGTGCAATTGTTTTGATTTATTATCGTTTTTTTTAAAAAAAAGATTTATTTTATTTCTTTATGCATACAAGAGTTGGGGTGCAGGCCAGAGGTTCGGGGGTGGGGGAAGTTTCACCAGAGTGGGGAGAAGAACAGGTGGATCTACTGAAATACACTGCTGAGGGGAGCAGCGGGAGAGACAGAAGAGGTCTGCTATGCTATGTGGGTAGCTCCCTGGCCGGCCGGGGATGGATCTTGTGTTACAGTGACTGCAGATAGCTTCAAGGTGTTGTGCTTAATCCCTTGCACCACCAAGGAGGCCCAGGAATGACTTTTCTTATTAGCCATCTCCATAACTCTCTGCAGGTCCAAATCCCTGGGCTGCCACCCAACTTTTGCTGGTTTTACAATGACTGTGACCGCCTGTCTCCATCACCTGTCTCCATCATTGCTAGCAGGAAGATACCCTGTGACACTCTCTTCTACCACTGCCTCTGGTTTGCAGAGGAGAGCACCTCCCTTGAATTTAGGGACACCGTGTCTTCTCACAATGCACTTCTCATGGAAGAGGCAAATGTCTCCCTCAGCCTTCTCTTGGATTACCATCCTCTGATGAGCATTCTGGCACACACCAGCTTCGATGAGTCTTTTAATTGCCTTTTATTACCATTTTCCATGGCAATTCAGACATTTCAACTTTGGGGTGAGTCATCGCTTGAGTCATCAGGCTTCCAAGAGCCTCCCAAATAGAAAGTTTACACCTCCCCCTGGAGGGTTAAAACCCTTTTCCCCAAGTAAATCAACCTCCCCCACCCCCAATCATTTGTTCTGATGAGATCCTCTTAAAATAAAACCTGCTGCATAATTACTGCAGTTCCCCTGGAGTGTAGTCCCTTTCCTGCCACATGAGATCCAGGCTGGGTCATGGTACAACCTAGCCCTAACCCTAGCTCTAGCTATCAGCCAGAAAGGGAGGTTGGGGCAGACTCAGAGGGGCCTCCATTGCCTAGCAGGGGAGTGTAATCTCTTGTCAGCCAGGGGTGGGCCACTTCTGCAGACTCTGATAGTGCAGAGTCTGGGAAACCAAAATTCACAGGTGTCTTCATCCCCTATGTCAGGAGCTGGGCTTTTGTAGCCAAGGTCTTTGCCCTGGCAAAACAGACTTGGCTCAGCTGAACTTTCAATCATCTTCGAGGCTGGATACTATTAAATTCTGATTTTGATCACAAGTTTTTTCTGCTCTCAGATAAAAGTTTATTTATAAACTACTCAGAAGCCCCTTCATACTTAGTTTCTCAGTTTTTCATTATCTCTCTGTAACTTAGTACTGTCCACTACTCCCACTGTACCCGCACGTGCCCTCCCCTGTGCTGTTCAGACACCTAATCACTCTGTGACCTGGGTGTTTCTCCACTGGCACCTCCTTCCAAGTCACTGCCAATGGAAGTTTTTGCTGCCCAGTGGCCAACTTGCGCCAGGGCCTATGGTGCCCCATATGCCCCTGGGGGCATTGACAGGTGGGCAGCAAATGATCCAGTGAAAAGACCCCTCTTACCTCCTGTGCCAGGTTGGGCCTGCAGGAAGCAGATGCTGAGATGGAATTAGGAGCATAAAATACTTCCGTGGAGATCATGCCTGTGAATGATGAAGGGGCAGGAAAGGAGTGGCCTTCTGATTGTGATCATATCTGATAAAGTTTCCATCAGCCCAGTGGGCATTCTGGAACAAATACTGCCCACCGGAGGAGTGAGCACTGGGCAGAAGTGACTAGATCGTATTCCCCTCAGTCCCCGGTTGTGTGTCACCGGTTGTGTGTCACCTGGGGAAAGTGCGGCCACCCCAAAGTGCTGCAACCAGAGGGGCTCACACCTGTGTTCTTTGTGGGTTGCATGGGCTGAATTATGTCCCTCCCTAAAATCCGTTGAAGTTGTCACCCCCACTACTTATTTGAAAATAGTGCTGTTGCAGATTTAGTTACATAGATGATTTAGTTGCAGATTTAGTTACATATTGGAGGAGTGTGGGTCCCTAGCCCAATGTGACTACTGTCCTTATAAAGAAACCTCATGAAGACAGAGACACACACAGAGAAGGCCAGCTGAAGACAGGGACTCAGTGATGCCTCACTGCCAAGGCACTCCTGAGGCCCCCCGAAGGCAGGAGAGAGGCCTGGAGCACATTCTTCCTCAGGCCTTGAGAGTGATCATGGCCCTGCCAACATCTTAATTTCAGACTCTGGCCTCCAGAACTGTGAGGCAATAAACTCGCGTTATTTTAAGCCACCCTGTGAATGGCAGTTCCTGTTTGAAGGTGGGCCTGAGAGGTATACCTCCAGGACTCACACAAACCCCAGCCGGCTCCAAAGCCACATCACATTGTTTACGTTCCCCAAGAGACCCCATGAATTGGGGAGGGATAGAGTCAAGGGCACTCCCTGCTCCTTCACCTCCCCTTCACTTACCTTTTGTGTGAACTCCAAGACTGCAAGATGGATACTCAGGGCAACTGCCCTGGGTGAGGGAGGGGAGGCTCTAGGGGCCTGGGCCCCACCTAGGCCACAGCAGCGTACCTGGTGCCATCACTTGGTGACCAGGAAGGAGCCCAATCTGACATCTCTCACTTTGAGGATTCCTTCCCTAAGTGACTGACCCCTGGTCTCACTCACTGAGAGGAGGGGAAGGACCTGCAGAGGGCACCCCATATCAGATCCAACACCTCTAGAGGATCTTACAACAGCCTCGACCAGCCTACACACACACACACACACACACACACACACACACACACACACACACATTTCTGGGGAAAGGGTGCAGGAATCCCTGGCAAATCTGCCTCTCCCCAACTCCCCAAATATTTCTTCTCAGCTCTACACTGAGGTCACTGACCACCTCTCCTTCTCACAGCCTCAGAGACCTGCCCTTTGATAAATTGTGGGAGTCAGCTTCCAGTTTTCTCTCAAGAAAGCTTTGGCCACCTTTCCCTCATGGCTTGCCCAGTGTCTCTGGAGCTTCACATCGACAAAGCTTCATCATTCCATCTGCTTGATGTCTCATGGGATGGAAGCGCCAGGCAGCTAAAATGGCCAGCCTCTGCAATGGGGAGAGATTGCCATGCCTTGAGGGGACAGGTTTGTTGTTGTTGTTTTTTTAAGATTTTTATTTTTTATTTATACAAGAGCCGGGGTACAGGCCAGATGCGCGGGAGGGTGAGAGGATTTAACAGAGACAGAGCAGGGAACTGAACAGGCAGACTGATGAAATACACGGCTGAAGGGAGCAGCGGGTGAGACAGGAGAGATCTGCTTGCCATGTGGGTTGCTCCAAGGCCGGCAGGGAACGAACTGGTGCTGTAGAGGCTGAGGACAGCTTTGCAGTGCTGCGCTCAACTGCCACCAGGGAGGCCCTTGGGGACAGTTTTGATAAGCATGGAAGGAAACCCTGTGTCCAAAGTTCCCACCCTGTGTCAATCCTTTCCCGTCTGTGGTTTCATTGCTGTTGCCTCCATTTTGTAAGTCAAAGGTCATGAGCTGAGAATGAAGTGAGTGGCCCAAGGCCTCCCAACACAGAGGTGAACCCGGCTCACCTGTTTCCTAGTTCCATAGCACCCTGGCCTGACTGGAATCATCCATATGGTCAGGAGAAAAGCACGGAATTCTGCAATAATTCATCTCCCACTTTGACTCAAATAAAATCAGTTTTTTATGAAGTTCTTTGGATGTGTTGACCAAACTTATTTTTCTGCTGTCAGGAAAATTGTAAGAAAAATGGGCCTCCCTGGTGGCACAGGTGCTAAAGTCTCAGTGCTATCAAGCTATCCCCAGCCGCTGCAGCACAAGTTCCATCCCCAGCCAGGGAGCTACCCACATGGTGCAGCAGACCTCTCCTGACTCGCCCGCTGCTCCCCTCAGCAGTGTATTTCAGTCAGTCTGCCTGTTCTGTTCCCCACTCTGTCTCTGGTGAATCCTCTCACCCACCATATCTCTGGCAACACCCAGCTCTTACATGTATAAATAAATAAAACAAATCTTTAAAAAAAAAAAAAAAGAAAGAAAGATGTTGATAAGGGCATCAAAAACCACAGGGTGTCCTGCTAGAGTTCTCTTCCAGGTTACCTTCACATTTTATTGTCCTTGAGATATGTTCCAAATGAGTTGTGGAAAATTGATAATAATGCAAATCATTCTTTTTCATAGAAATGCAAATGAATTGTGTCCAGTGGAATGCAACTGATGATTCCCCATTGGGTGGACCAATTATATAAATATTTTTAAATACATCATCATTTTTATAACCTATATATGTGAGGTTCTTTTACTTCTCTTTTGATACATGTGTAGCCTCTGTAACCGATCAGTTAATGGCACAAGTTCATATAAATGACTAGGAGAGTCATACTTATTGGGTGATGTTGACTCTGACCCAAACCCATTACTCATCACCTAAAGAGAGGTGACAAGATTCAGCAGGCCCAGGTAATAATCTGGTTAATAATTCTGTATTACCCAGAATTAGTTTTTTAAGATCTCCCCCAGAGCTCATAGCCAGACATTCTTTTTCTTTTTGATCTTTATTTTTATTACCATTTCCTGTCTTCTTAAAACTTATTTTCTGGTGTCAGAAAGGCCACAAGCACAGACCTACCTGTGTCTCTTAGCAGAATGGCATGTGTGCTAGCCAAGGCCACACGGGAGGCATTTATTGACACTGTCACCTCCTCTGTTTACTCTCGCTGCAAGGACAGACTGTGACCCAGCAGGATGGGAAGGAGCAGGAGGCACAGGATCCTTTTGGGACACTTGAGCTCTGATAACAGGAAAGGCTGTTGGAGACTCCACACTGCTAATCTCCTGGGCCAGTGTCAGTGAGACAGTCCAGGAGCAGGGGAGAGCTGGCAACCCTGACGAGGTTGCACATCCACCAATGTCTGAGAGATGATGCGCTTGGCCCAGCTGGTCCCCTGCAGAGACCCAGCCTGAGTTGAGCTCCAGAGCAGGAAGGAAGCCATCCTGAAAGCCAGAGTCCAGGATGGTTCCCTGAGGTGTGGTCTCCAAACCTCTTTGATCTCATACCATTATGACTTAAAAATAATCTCGGCATTATTTTTGCTAATCTCGGCATTGTTGCTATATAGCTGCAATTTATTTCTAAACTTTGTATATGTTTATGTCTCTATTAAAGAGTAATGGAGCATAATGACTTTTCTGCTATGAAAGTGCATAGAAAGAGAAGTTTCTTCCTGCAGCCCAGGGGATTGCAGAGACCATGCTGCCCAGAGCAAGAAGTCTTCGTAACGCAGGCCAGAGGTGCTTCCAGGGAGCTCTGGCCAGGCTCTGTCACTGACTTCAGACAGGCACGACTCCTCTCTGGACCCCAGCTATGCTCTAGACTGGAACAGAGAACCTGTCACTGTCCCGCCTCCTTTACAGTCTTAGCACAAACACCAGCTTACATGAAAAACATAAGGAATATAATTAATTATCTACAGGAGCCTGAATTGCTGGTGCTTTTGGTCTTTAGTCGTTTTTGTTGTTGTTGTTGTTATTTTGTTTTGTTTTGTTTTTAATAACAGACAAAGCCTTTTGAGTCAGAATGAAAGCTCGGGTCTAAAGAAGGAACAGCCCCAGCCTGGAGGGTAACATCAGAAAGTGTAAACTCACCCAAGTAAAGTCACACTAAGTGTCCACAATCAGATCCCTCTCCCAAGGGAGGGAACCCTAGAGGGGTCAAATGGACAGGGTCAGAGTCCCAAAATAAATGCTGTTGACTTCTCTTCTTTGTCTCCAGCAACACCCAAACCTTATGGTGTTATTATTTGCTAAAGGAAATGATACCAATTGTTACTCCATACTGAGCCCTCAGATCCTAAGTACTTTACATGCATTGCTTCATTCGGTTTTTGAAATATTACCAGTGGTGAGACATTATCATCCCACTTTACATGTGGGGAGCCTGAGACTTGGAGACACTAAATAAATTGACCTGAGTTGCCTGGTTGCTAAGAGCCAAGTTTCGCACCCAGGCTCTCTGGCCCCAAGGTCACCTCCACACTCCAGCAGGCTGGCGCTGCCTCTTTTCCTGGGCACCTCCAATCTTTGGTGAGACAAGAGATGAGGCCTTTCTGTCAGTACCCCTCCAGACTCCCTTAGAGAGTAGGGGTGTGGAGGAAGGTGTAGAAGCAGATGACCATCAGCTGGTTTCAGAAATACCCTGGGACCTAGGAAGGCCACCAGCAACCTGAGCCATGACTGAGAAAGCCGGTACCGAGACTGGCCCAGCCATCCTCACCGCAGCCACAGAGCATTTGAACAGATCCAGGCTTCTGGCCGCTCTCGACCTCTCGACCTGAGGTGCTGTGGCTACATGGGAGCCTCTGGGATTGGCTGCTTGGCTAGAGAAGGCAACAACTGCCACATTTGTCTGCAGGGCCAGCCTTAGAGTCTGAATCTCTGCCTTGTCACTTCTTCACTGTTCCGTCTTAAAAGCAGTTTTATCTCTTGGGGTCCTGGTTTTCTGATTAGTAAGATTACAGCTACTTCATTTGTTTCATTACTTCAGTTGCTTCCTTAGAGATACTTCATTGCTTTGTGGTTCATTCATTTATTCATTCAACAAATATTGGATTGAACCACTTGAAATTTCTGAGATCTAACCCCTTTTTTTAAGAACACAAAAAACAACAATTTCATATGGTTCAACTCTAGTATTTTTAAGTGCTGTATTAGCGAGGGTTTTAGAGAAATAGAACCTATTGCTTATATATGTGGAAAGAAAGATTGAGTTTTTAAGGAATGGGCAAATTCCCCTTATTTTCTTTTTTTTTAAAGATTTATTTATTTATACAAGCACTGGGTTCAGTCAGAAGCGCGGGAGGGTGAGAGAATTCACCAGAGCCAGAGCGGGGAGCAGAGCAGGCAGAAGGACCGAAGTACACTGCTGAGGGGAGCAGCGGGCGGCAGGAGAGGTCTGCGCGCCATGTGGGACCCTCGCCCGGCGACCGGGGATCGAACTGGCGCTGCAGAGGCTGTGGGCAGCTTTGGGCAGCTTTGCAACCCAGCGCTCAACTGCTGAGCCACCAGGGAGGCCCAATTCCCCTTATTTTAAATATGACACCCATAGGGCAAGCTGGCAGGCTGGGATTCGGGTAATTATTGGTGTTGCTGTCTTAAGTCTGGGATTGTGGGTCTGCAGGCAGGAGACTCAGTCAGGATTTCTATTCTATGTTCTCAAGAAATCCTCCTTCTTCAAAAAACTTGGTTTTGCTCGTGAGACCTGCAGTGTGGCCCGCCTGCCGTGGAAGATGTTGTGCTTTCCTAGCAGTCAACTGAATGTTAATATGAATTATCTACAAGTAGCATGTCCATAGCAACATCCAGACTAGAGTTTGACCCAACAATTGAGCATAATCATCTGGCCAAGTCTGCAAAGATTACACAGCTGGGGCAGTGTCAGACAGTAAGTGCTGGAGCTTGGGCTGCCCTAGTGGATAAAACTGACACGGATTCTGAACTGGTGGAGCTTTCATTCTAGTGAGAGAGGGAGAGAGTCATGACCAGCAAAGTCAACAAGTATGTTAAGAGGTGACAAGTACTGCTGGGGGCAGGCAGGGAGGCTAAGAGGGTGTGCAAGTTCAGGGGGTTAGGCAGCACCCTCTGCAAAGAGTGCTCAGGCCGCTTGAAAAGAGAATCTGAGGCTCTCATGCTGAGTGAGAGCTCCGCCTTGCCAGAGCGTTCTGGGAAGATGTAGCAGCTTCTCAGTGTAGAGACCTTGAGACAATGTGTTGGTGTATTCGGACAGTGGCCTGAGAACAGGGTAGCTGGAGTGGAATGCGCCAGGAAACAGTGGCAGGAAAAGAGTTTAGAGTGGTCCTGGATCTTTATCAGGTGATAAAATGAAGGTTAAATCAGAGACCCAAGCACAGCAAATGCCCAGCATGGTGTCTGAGCGAAAACAGGAGTCACTGTCCTTCTTGGTGACCGAGGTCCTGTGTGCAGGCCAGTGGACTCTGAGTTAGCTTTTCTCCCTCCCTCTGGCCTCTTGGATTCTGTGTCCTGGACTCCAGCTTTATCTCCTTCATTCTCCAGTAGGGATTTGGGGAGCCAGAGGACCAAGACGACAGCCTGGAGGTGCAGTAGGACGTGCTGTATGCATGAGACAGCCAGGACCCACTGCGAGGGGAGGCCAGAATACCCTGGGTTGGCCACACTGAGGAGGGGCGGTCAGAGACATACAGACCACTGCCCCCACCTGCACCCCCACCCGGGCCCTCCTGCTGCAGGCCGCCAGGGCCAGCTCTGTCCCAGGCTTTGTTCCTGAGTCTCCAAGGCCCCTCTTCCTGCCAAACAAAGCCCCCAGCCCCCGCCTGCCGCCCAACAGGCACCTGGGGCCTCCGGGCCTGGGAATCAAAGCCTGTTTTGCAAAGGAGGCCCTGTGTTTGGAGAAACACCCATCCCCTGCTGCCCAGCCCTTCAAAGAGCCGGCATTGTTCTGCGCTGAGAAGGCGCCTCCTGACGCAAGGGTAGGGCCCAGGCTGACGCTGGTGGACCTCTGATCTCAGGCCAGGCCCCCCACGCCACTCAGGGGAGGACGCGGGGGCCAAGCGGGGAGCGGTCTGTCCTCATGGCACTGTGCCCCTTTCCTGTCCTCTGCCCACCTGAGCCCCCATCCCATGTGTCCTCTTTGAGGCCGGGACCTGGTGGCCCAGGCACCTCCACCTGCCCACATAGCAAGGCCAGCCTAGTGACCGCAAGGGTGTGCCAGGCCAGTGTGGACACCATGGGGAAGATGCCTCATTTCACAGACTGCAAGACTGAGGCCAGAGAGGAGAGGGACCTGGAGCCAGAATGTAGCCTGGGGGGTGGGTAGGGTGGGTTTTTTTTCTTAAGAAATATTTCACAAGTGCTTCTGTCCCGGTGTTGTTTTCACCCGATAGCGGTAGCCTTCCCTGTAGATAAATCCTCTTAACAGATTGTTGTGGCCACAGAACTGGCAATGGGGCCCCTTGGGTCCTGAGACTCATCGGCTCTCCCTTGCTTCCTGTTTTTCTTCTCCCGCCCCACGCACACAGCCCAGAGTTGACTGACGGGGTGGGGTCTCTTAGCCTCACCCTTATTGTGCTGAAGCCTCTCGGGCCAGAGAGTTTCAATCATCTGCCCCAGGTCATCAGAAAGCCAGGGCCACCTCAGGACTCAGAACTATCTCAGGTGCTGCTCCCAGGCTGTCTGCCTCCGGCTCACCCACGAAGCTGGGGCATTCCAGGTCTCTTGGTCCACAGCATCCCCAGGACCAACATTTGCTTTGCGGTCCACGGCAGTGATTAAAAACAGGCTCCGCAATCACATGGACCTGGGGGTTCAGTCAAGGTTCCTTCATGCAGGTCCTTGAGCAAACGCTCACCTATTCTGAGCCTTCCTTACTTACCACTGTCAAAGCTATTTTAAAGATTAACTCAAGGGCAATGTGTGAAAAGTTATAAGCTATAATGCAATAAGTTATTGTGATATTTATTATAGCTTCTACTTTCACTATTTGGAGGAAAGGGAGGGGTTAAGGTAAGGTGTGGAACTGTCTCTTTGTGTGAGCTGCTTCCTGAAGCAAACAGCACCAAGTCCTTCCTGCCAGGCCTTGGGTGGGGGAAGGGGGGGTGTGGTGCGTGGGGGCTGGCAGGCATGGAGGGGGGCTGCAGAGTGACTTCTGATCTGCAGCTTGAGACTCTTGCATTTCACCTACTTGGCCTTCTGGGCACCCATCAAGTGTGATTTTTTCTTGGGCAGGATATTGCCTTCCTGGATATCTTCATCAAGCACCCAATGATCCTAGGGGCCTCTTTCAGTCTCCGAATTGTAGAAAATTCCACAAGTCTGTTTGGGGAGGTGGTATGGCACAGAAACTGTGGAGACATGGAATTTCAGCAAACCATTTCACTTCTGAGACTTGCCCGGGAGAGCAGAAAGCACAGAGGATAGGGGTGCCCAGCCTGGCCCCCTCATTTGTCAATTGTGTGAACCAGGGCATGTCCCTTAACCTTGGTGGGTCTCAATTTTTCTTCCACTAAACAAGGTTAACGATATCCATAGTATGGTTTAGGATATTCGATGTGCTGTGCATACTGGACCTTAAATTGGGCAAGGTGACATTACGTAAAATTATGTAAAATGCCAACTGCAGCGAGTGGCATAATACAGATTAATTAATACAGATTAATTAATACCAGACGGTCTTAATTCCCTTCAAGTTTTATGAATAAGCAAGTCACTTCAACTACTTCTTCTGTGATTCTTCACCTATTAATTGGGGTTAAAAATCTTCCTTATAATATTAATAATAATAGCTTACATTTGTTGATTACATGCCACATTCCAGGCATTCTGTGTGCTCAGCACTTTTCATGTATTAACTCATATATACTCAAATATTAACATACATGACCTGGACACCTCCATGAGTAATCCCAATCTCTTTTTTTTAAGATTTTTTTTAATGCAAACAAGAACTGCTGTGTAAATTGTATGAGTTTATCTTTTTTGATTACTGAATAATATTCCATTGTGTATATGTACCACATCTTCTTGATCTAGTCATCTATTTTTGGGCATTTGGGTGGTTTCCATAGTTTAGCTATTGTAAATAGTGCTGCAATAAAAATAGGGGTGCAGATGCCCTTTGGAATTAATGTCCTTTCGGTAAATACCTAGGAGTGGAATTGCTGCATCGTATGGAAGCTCCATCTTTAGCAGGTTGAGGAATCTCCACATAGCTTTCCTTGTGCAAAAAATGAAAAATGATGTAAAAAATATATTAAATAAATAAATAATAATAAAAAGAACTGCCATGTAGGCCAGAGGTGTAGGGGGTGAGAGGATTCATCAGAGACAGAGTGGGGAACAGAACAGGTGGATCCACTGAAATATACTGCTAAGGGGAGCAGCAGGCAAGATAGGAGAGTTCTGCTGCACCATGTGGGTAGCTCCCTGGCAAGGATTTGAACTCATGTCGCAGTAGCTGGCGATAGCTTGAGAGCACAGAGACTCAACCCCTGCACCACCAGGGAGGCCTGGGAGGCCCATTGTTATCCCCACTTTAAAGACGGGAAAAGTGGGGCCTCCCTGGTGGCCTACAGGTTAAGTCTCAGTGCTATCATCGTTATAGCCTGTGCTCAATCCCTGGCCAGGGAGCTGACCCAAAGGCTGACCCACATAGCGCAGCAGACCTCTCCTGTCTTGCCTGCTGCTCTCCTCAGCCGTGTATTTCAGTAGATCTGCCTGTTCTGCTCCCCACTCTGTCTTTGGTGAATTCTCTCACACATACCCCCAACACCTCTGGCCTGTCCCCCAGTTCTGGTATGCATAAATAAATAAATCTTTAAAAAAGAGAAAGAAAGAAACATGATAGGAAAAGAGAGTAGAGAAAAGGCTCAAAACTGAATTCTTGGAGGTTAAAGGAATGGAAAATGCTTGACCTGGAGAGAAGTCGTTTTGTTCATGCAACTGCCAAGTACACACATAAGCCTCTCCTTTAGGACAGGGCTATGCAAGGTGCTGGGGATATAGAAATAAGCCAGACGACATAGCCTCTGTCCCTGTGGAACCTAAAACGTGTAGGATGGCCACGGATGGGAAGAGAATGGTCTGTTCTTTGCGGCTCCAGAAGACAGAGCTGGATTGTTGTGTGGAAGCCTCAGTGGGCAGATTTCTTCCCTAAGGAGGAAGAACTTGCCAGCAGACAGAGAGAGAGCTTCTAGAAGGACAAGCTGCCTCAGGGAGTCAGTGAGCTCCCTGTCATAGGGGGAAAGATGGTTCCGCAAGGATAGGGAAGAGGGGCTGTAGTAGTCAGCTTGAGCTGCCATAACAAAGTAATATATGTGGGGTTGCTTTTTTATTTATCATAGTTAAAGAGTCTGGCAAGTTCATTTGGTTTCTAGCGAGTGTTCTCTTCCTGACTTGCGGGTGCATGGGAAGAAAGTGTCCTTGTTATAAGGGCACCTATTATTCTATTCTTTAGGGCTCCAATCTCATGACCTGATCTAATCCCCCCACACACATCTGGCCTGTACCACAGTTCTTGTATGCATAAATAAATAAATCTTTAAAAAAAAAAAGTAGAGACAATTGCATCTCATTAAATCTGAGGAAAATGACAATTAAACAGCTCAGAAATCCCTCAAATTCAACCTATCCAAAGCCAGACTCATGAGTGTATCTTCCTCCCTCCCATTCCCCATCCCCCACTCCCAAAAATCTATTCTTTTGCCTCAATAGCATCACCATTCAAGTGCAAGGGCAAGCAAGGAACCTAGGGATTATTTCAATACACTCAGGCAATGGTGCACCAAACACTACCCATTTCGCCTCTTCCATCTTCTCTGTTCCCTCCTCTCCATCTTGATCATCACCATCATGGCCCAAAACTCCTCCATCACTTCCCCCACTGTAGCAATTGTGTCCTAACACCCGACTATGGCCATGTCAGTGCATGCATTTCACCATCATGCTATAGCCAGAGGGATACTTTTGGAAAGCAAGTACGATCATGTAATCCCCACCCCACTTAAAATACATAGGCAAAGATTAAAATCCATAATACCACCTCCAAGGCCTGTGAGGACTGGCCTCTCCTCTCCTCTCCAGTCCCCTTCACCCCTTGTCCCCTTGACTTGCACCCCAATGGCCTCTTTTTAGTCACTTGAACTGCTATCCTCTCCATCCCAGAGTTTTGCACAGGCTGTTCCTAGTCTAAAATTCCCTTCCTGTTCATGCTTCAGACCTTGACTTAACAATCAGTTCCTCGGGGAAGCTCACCCTGTTTTCTCTAAGTTAGTTATCTTGCTGTACCATCACTTAGCATGCTGCACCTCACATGGTAACATGTGCCACAGTGTGCCTAGATTCTCTGTGCCTGTTGACCTTACATAATTACTTCCCTTACTAAATTCCTAGACAAGGGGTTGGATCCATCTTTGCTCTCTATGGTGTCCTCAGTGCCTGCGTCATGGACCTAGTCCCCAGCGATAGTAGTAAATAGGTGTTAAGTCAACGAGCACGTAGTAAGAACCCACTGTGTGCCATGCCTTCTGTATATGTAGCTGCATTTAAATCCTCACAATAACTTTGCCAACCTGAGTCATCCTTTATTTGAGAAGTACTTGTGCCTGAAAGTGCTCTGTTGATCTAAGACCTTGCCATCAGAGCACTTCCAACCAAGGGGAAGCAAGGAGGAACACCATGCCAGGTCCCTGGTGCCAACTCAAGGAGGCTCAGGATGGGAGGTAGCACTATAACCTTCCACCTCAGCTTAAAAGGACACCATCTGGGGCCTCCCCGGTGGCGCAGCGGTTGAGCGCTGGGTTGCGATGCTGCCCGCGGCCTCTACGGTGCTGGTTCGATCCCCGGCTGCTCCCCGGCCACCAGAGGAGGGTCCCACATGGCGTGCAGACCTCTCCTGCCGCCCGCTGCTCCCCTCAGCAGTGTACTTTGTTCCTTCTGCCTGCTCTGCTCCCTGCTCTGGCTCTGGTGAATTCTCTCACCCTCCGCGTTTCTGACTATACCCAGTGCATGTACAAACAAACAAACAAATAAATAAATAAAAATACATGCCTCTTAAAAAAAAAAAACATTCTTTAAAAAAAAAAAAAAGAAAGGACACCATCTGGTCTTCGGGTGATTTGTTGGGGACAACCTATGTCACTCATTGCCCTTTCCCCAGGACGCAGTGTGGAAGCACAGGGTGAGCGGGGACCAGACTGGCAGGGCTAGTTGCCCACAGGCTCTGGGCAGAATCAATCCAGTTCAAAACCAACTAGAACCTAGAATCCTTGTGACTGGAGCTCCCTGGGCTTAAGGCTCCCTTGTTGCTCTGCCATAAGCAGGGAGGCACGTGAGCTGAGGCAGGCTGTGCTAAGGGTGACGTTCTAAGGAAGGCTCCCCTAGGCTGGCCAAGCAACAGAATGGCCATCTGAGTGGTGGGATGGGCATTTGCCCAGCTGGGCCTCTCTGTAGAGGACCCACTTGTGCCATCCTGGCTTCCTTTGCAGATCCATTACTCATACCTCTACTCAAGAGATAACCAAACAGACAAGGTTTTGCAAATTATTTATAACCCATCTCAGACCGTTCCTTTTGGATTATCACCCTTGGATGTCAATGTAGTGTTAAAATGCCTTGTTTCTAAATGCTGACTCAGAATTTTGGTACTTAACTCAGTGTGAACTGGCAGCAGAGTTTGCACACCAACATTATCTGTAGACCATACTTGCAATGCCCTGAAATAAAGGACCCATACTAGGCTAAGATCTGCAAGTGAGGTGGATGGTGAGTGGGAGAGAATTGAGAATGGAAACAGGCCACTGGTCTGCCCTGGAGGAACACAGGCTCCAGAAAAGGACACTGGGGTTCAAATTCTGCCATGCCAGAAACTGGTTCTGACAAGGCTCTCTGTGTTGAGCCACACTTCCTCATCTGGAAAATGTGGGTCTCTACTAAGAAGAGGTCTATTCCTTTCTACACAGTGTCTGGACAAAGATAGCATCTGACTTTAATGTCAGATGTTGAAGGTTTGGGTGGGACTGACCCTAACCCTTGGCAGCAGGACTGAGTATATAACTAGCTAGCAGGTTCACCCTAATCCTTTGATTGGTCCAGAAACCAGCACATCCTCAAACTGAGCCACTTCAGATCTGTCTTGGCTCCCATGCTGGATTTCTTAACTAAGAGAAACTCTTTTTCTGCTGGCATTGATGAGCACAAAGAAAGCCTTTCTAAAAATAAAGCCGAATTAGAAGGAAACTGAGCCAAAAGTTGGAGAGAAGTGTTCCTGGAGATGGTGTTTGAGCACCTGGATCCAGATGAGCCTGAAGCAGGACTGACTTTTGAAGCTTTCATAAGGGATTATTCAGTCTTTAATTCTTGAGTCAGATTGAATTTAATTTTGTTGCTTGCCATGACAAAAATTTTAATATACTAGAATAAGATGTAGTAACATATGAAAACCTGCATGGTATCTGATAGAGGAAACATGCAATAAATGGAGGCAATCCTCACCACAGAGTATTTATTGAGTATATATTACATATTATATGTGGGCTTATGGCCATAAATCAGATATAATATCTGTCCTCAAGAAGTTCCCAGTCTATGAAGGGATATGAATCAAAGAGACCCAATTCCTGTAAAAACCAGGGTAAAACCCATCAGGTTCAGCAAAATAGGACTAACTAATTGCTGCAGAGGGTGGGAGAGGCCAGCTAGGGACACTGTCAGAGCTTCCACCATCCCTCCTCAACTTTTTCCAGTCACTGTCTGGTCAGAATCAATCAGTTCTCTGCCTCCTCTCTGACTGGTTAGAATCCATCAGTTCTCTGCCTCCTCTCTGACCTCCTTGCTGACACAAGCATCCAGAGTGGGGAAGGTCAAAGGATGCAATTTGAAGTCAAAGGCAGGGCCAGTATGTGATTTTGGATAAGTCTCCAGAGACTTATCCAGAGACTTATCCAAAGACTTATCGCTGAGGTCCAGCCTCAGCGTTCTCATCTGTCAAATGGGGATGCTGTCTGTCTCTGACTCTCACAGTTCTCAAGCGCTCAGTGCAGTCATGAGCAAACGTGACTCAGAAGCTTCAAGTGATGGGCATTCACCCAGGGCTGGTGCTGCCTTTTACTGATTCCCCTGAGATCAGCAATCACCAGATCAGTTGTATGCAGGAACACATAGCGTAGAGAAAGTGCTTTATTAAAAAGACAGGGAGGCTCCATCATGGGAGTCGACATCTGCCAGAATAAGCACCCAAAGGTTCAGCACAAGCAGCCCAAGAACCAGGACATGTACCTGAGGCGCTTGGTCAAGCTATACAGGTTTCTGGCCAAATGAGCCAACTCCACCTTCAACCAAGTTGTGCTAAAATGGCTGTTCATGAGTCCAAGCAACTGGCCACCCTGTCCCTTTCCCAAATGATCTGGAGAATGAAGCTCCCTGGCAGCTTCATGATTATTGGGCTATAATGCACAACCTGTCCCTCCAAGAGGTGCCCAAACTGAAAGTGTGCATTCTGCAACCGAGCAGCTGTTCCCAGCGGCATCCTCAAGGTCAAGGGTGAAATCCTAACCTTCTACCAGCTGGCCCTGGATTCCTCCAGGGGCTGTGGCACCAAGGGCTACTCTCTGTCCTGTAAAGGGGGAGAGGTATGTGGGGGTTTCAGCAAATCCTCAGCCATCCCTCACAGCCACACCAAGATGTACATGCGCTCCAAGAGCCAGATGTTCCAGAGCACCAGAACTAACCCAGGATCTTGCCTTAATATGAAAAAGATTGTGAAGCTGTCCATAGCCTCTGCAGCACAGTTTCAATTCCCGGCCGGCCAGGAAGATTCCCACATGGTGCAGCAGACCTCTCCTGCCTTGCCTGCTGCTCCCCTCAGCAATGCTTTCGGTCTGTCTACCTGTTCTGCTCCTTACTCTGTCTCTGGTGAATCCTCTCATCATCCTGTGTCTCTAGCCTGTACCCCAGTTCTTGTATAAATAAATAAATCTTAAAAAAAAAAACTTAAAAAAAAAAGAAAAAGATTATGGATGCTGACCTAAAATAAAATAAAATCCAGTCTCCACTATTAGCTATTGCCCATGGTCCAGTCTCTAAGTCCTTGTTTCTCCAGTGATCAGATGGGATGACAGCACCTACCTGCTAGTAGAGCATGATAATAGTGACAATATAGATAAACCACGTGACATGTATAGGGGCTTTTAAATTGACCTAGTTAAAACTTTTTGAAGGTGCCCAGGACAAGTTTTCAGGTCTGTTCAGTGTACAGTGTTCCTCTTTGGATGCTTTCTGAGTAAGGGGCATCCTAGAGGTGCTCCTCCTCCTTGCCTGAGACACACCATCCCTAGATATCCTCCTCCTTTCCCCTTCTCCCCTTCAGATCCAACGCATGGCCAAATCCTGTCCATTCAACCTCTGCCACATCCTTTCATCAGGCTTCTCCTCCTCCAGCGCCTCCTTCCCTCTGCCCTGCTGCGTAACCAACACTCTGCACCTGCTATGTCCTAGCCCCATTCGCTCCGTCACAGTGACTCCCCCACAGAACCTTCTGGGTCTGGCAGGAGCGCTGCTCTAAGTTCAGCAACCTCCCCCATGGCCCATTGCCTGACAAAGAGCAAATGTCTAGTAGGGACTGGGGCCTGCCATGAGCCTTTCCTTCTCAACTTTCCATTCAATAACAGGGGCTGTGGGTAAAACCTGCACCCTTTACCCCTCCTAAAAGTCACCTACAGATGTCAGGGAGAGTTCCTGCACACCCCAGGGGCTCCCTACCTGTCTTCCTGGGGCCTTCTGTGGCAAGAAGCTGGCTCACCCTCTAGGCAGGATTTGGTGGACAAATGCTGCAGCATCCTTGCCCTTCAGGGGGATGATTCTGGAATGAGTTCTATAGCATCTCCCAGGGGTCTCCAGGGGGGCTGAGCCCCAGTTATCCAAGGGGTAACTTGTTCATCTCCTAGTGGCTTTCCTCCTTCTCGACCCTCCTCCCCACTCCTTCACTCTGCTTCCTGGCACATTCTCCACAGGACTAGCCCCTAAATTTTTTTTTTTTTAAAGATTTATTTATTTATTTATACAAGCACTGGGTACAGTCAGAAGCACGGGAGGGTGAGAGAATTCACCAGACAGAGTGGGGAACAGAACAGGCAGACTGACAAAATACACTGCTGAGGGGAGCAGCGAGCACGGCAGGAGAGGTCTGCGCGCCATGTGGGACCCTCACGGTGGCCTGGGATGGAACCGGTGCTGCAGAGGCTGTGGGCAGCTTCCCAGCCCAGCACTCAACTGCTGCGCCACCAGGGGAGGCCCTGCCCTGAAATTCTTGATTCAACATCTGCTCTGCAGGGTTCCCCTGGTGGGACAGTTACAAAGTTCAGGTATCATCAGTCCCTTCCGTGTGCACCCTTAGTGAAAGCCAACTTAAACATTAAACTAGATGCCCCACGTTTTCGTGCTTCCATGTCTTTGTTCTTCTGTGCCTGTTACCTGGAAGTCCTTGCTTACGCACCTGGCAACTCTTATCTATTTTTCAAGAACCAGCTCAGGTTCCATTTATTTCACGATAAGCTCAAAGACTAATCTCTCCCTTTGAACTCCCAGAGCTGTCTATCACTTCCTCCCATGACCAGAACTATACCTTATCACCTCCCGAACAGCTCCTGCGCTGGGATCTTAAACTCCAGAGTCCCAGGCGACCACAGGCCCCTCTCACTCAGGGGCATCTGCTCTAGGCTTATCAGACCTCCACTCCCCACCACCTCTCCAGGCCAGACCTCCCCTACAAGCTCCAAGGTCTTTCCCCCAAATGCTAGTCTCTCACCCTTCCATCCCTCCGATTGTGCTATGCCCAGGTTCTCCATCAGCCTTCCCAGATTCATCTCTACCAGCCAGTGGACTGAGAAAAAGTGCTTAGTGGTTAAGGGCACCCACAGGAATCACCAAGCTTGGAATCCTGCCTCTACCACATATTTGCTGTGCAACTTTGGGCAAATTACGTAAGGTTGGGTAGGCAGATTCTTCAACTATAAAAGAGAAAAATAATAAACTACTAGGGTAGAGGGTTCAATTTTTATTTTATTTTATTTTATTTTTTTATAAGATTTATTTATTTATACAAGCACTGGGTACAGTCAGAAGCGCAGGAGGGTGAGAGAATTCACCAGAGCCAGAGCAGGGAGCAGAGCAGGCAGAAGGACCGAAGTACACTGCTGAGGGGAGCAGCGGGTGGCAGGAGAGGTCTGCGCGCCATGTGGGACCCTCCTCTGGTGGCCGGGGAGCAGCTGGGGATCGAACCGGTGCTGCAGAGGCCATGGGCAGCTTCACAACCCAGCGCTCAACCGCTGCGCCACCGGGGAAGCCCGGGTTCAATTTTTAAATGCCAAAGACATGGCATTCCCCTGGTCATGTTGACCTTGCTTTCGTTACCAGATGTCCACTTCTTTGAGTGGGCAGGAGGAATTAAATGAAATAAAGCATGTGAGGCACTTAGAACCATGCTGGGCACAGGGTAGGCACTCCATAATGGTTGATTGCTACTATTATTAGATCCTTGGGCTGCCGTGTCAAATTACCACAAACTAGGTGGCTTTAAACAACAGAAATGTATTATCTCACAGTTCTGGCAGCCAGAAGCCTGAAATTAAGGTGTCAGCAGAGTTGGCTCTTGATTCATGCCTCTCTTAGCTTCTGGTCGCTGCCGGCCATCCTTGGGGTTCCTGATTTATAGCTGTATGACCACCCTCTCTCGCGTGCACATGGCCTTCCTGCTGTGTCCCTGTCTCCGCTCTCCCTTTGACTTTGTCAGAAAGACACTTGTCCTTGTATTTAAATAGATACAGGATGATCTCATCTTGAGATTCTTCATTACATCTGCAAAGACCCTTTCCCTAAATAAGTTCACATGCACAGGTTCCAAGGGTCAGGCCTTAGAAGTGTGATAGGGGAGGTATGTGGGGTCTGGGCAGCCTTCAGCCCATGACAGTGACCATTACAAAGCATTTCAGCTGAGAAGTGGGAGTGGAAGCAGATTGCAAAGAACTAAGAGACAAAGGGGAGATAAAGAAATGCAGATAATTATTTGAAAGGCTTGATTAAGAAGGAATTCCGACAAGAGGGAGCTGAAGGGGGGATAAGTAGAAGAGGAATTTTTGTTCCTGTTTAATACTTGAGTCTCTTGCTGGGGTTGGGGTGGAGGATGATCCAGAAGGGGGACGCCATGAAAAATACAGAAAAGGGGGTGCAGGAGCAGTGGAGTAAGCGCAGACTCCAGGGCAAGGCTGCCCTTAATAAATTAGGACTGAACAGATGACTCAGTAAATTTCAGGACGTGCCAGCCACATGCTGACAGAGGGCCACGGAACAAGTCAGAGCAGAGATATTGTTGGAGGAGTAAAGGGTGAGCCAAGGAGCCACCAAAGACAAGAGAAAACATAACCAGCCCAGCCTCTGAAAGAGCCTGAGGTTTAACCAGGCTGAGTCAGAGATCATCCAGTGGGCAGCTTATAAAACACTCTCTAGTTTCTCATCTGAAGCTCCAAATACTGCTGGAGGGCAGGTGAAATTATGATGTCCCTTGGGTAGAAGAAGAAACCAAGACCCAGAAAAGCTTTGGCATTTCTGATGAACACACAGATAGTTGAGGTTACCTAAGAACACACAGAGCCCCCAGGTATGGAGGCCAGGAGCACAGGGGAGGTCTGGGCAATGCTACCTGCAGCAGGAAGAAAGGTCATTGAGGTTCCACCCGAAGCAAGGACTTATACTGTGCTCACACCCCCCTTTTGCCCTCTCCTTCTGGGTTCCTATGAGATCAAGCTCCCTGGTTTTTTACAGCCTGGATCTCTCTCAAGCCCCTTTCCAGAACTCCAATTTTTTTCCAACCCTTTATAGATCCAAAAGTCAATTCACTTTATACCTACTCCCCCATCCCTCCAAATGACTCTTCTTCCTATGTTCCTGACCACCGGCTACAAACTAGCCTTGCCTCCCTCCACCCCCCCTCCCTCCCCCCCCCCAGCCTTTACCAACTGCTGTCTATTCTGCCTCCCAAATACCTCAAGACCTTGTCCATTCTCTCCATCCCAGACCTTGTCAACAAGGTCTTCTGCCTTTTGGTCTCTGCAGGTGATCCTCCAAACTGCTACACCAGTCTTCCTTATTACAAAGATGATGTTCTTGCTCATCCATTTAACAATCTCTGCTGGCTTTCTCACCTCCGCTGGGTAAAGCACAAACTAGCATCCAGATCCCTTTATGATCTGCCCTGCCAGATTCTCTAGGTGCATCAGCTGTGCTTATATCCCAGCCTTTAGTCACACATACAACTTTCCATTTTCAAATGTTTCTCACTTCTCTATAGATTGTTCTTATTAGCTGGAAAGCCCTTTCTCCCACCACTGTCTGACCAAAGCCAACTCAGGCTCCTGCAAGAAGCTTCCTCTCCCTCCTTCCCATGGAGCTAGCCCCTGCATATGACTTTCCTCCACTGCTTTCACCACACTTCTCATACTCCAGGATGATTGTTTACCTGCCTGTCTACCCACAAGATGGGACAGCCATCCCCTGGTTCCCAGGGTAGAGCTCCAACGCTGACACGTGCTCTGGATTAGATTCCTTCCTGAGCTGGACTGGACTGAATTGTCACCGTGTGTACTAATTTATCATGTTCAGAGCTTTCTTACTCATTGCTCCATTATCTCCACTCTTCTCCATGACACATAGTCCACTGAAAATATCCTCAGACAAATAAGTGCCCCCGCCCCGTCTGTGATTTACTTGGTATATATTCCCTCAACTGGTTTTACTTGGTCAAAGTTTATATTTGCATGTGTGGCTTTTATTAAACATTGCCAAATAGATCTCTACAAAGATTGTGCTGATTCACTCACTCCTGAGTGTGTGCATGGTTCCCTGCAACACTGCCAGCACTGGAGCTTACTGTTTTAGTCGTAATGCTCTGTAACGGCCATGGGGAGGCCTCTTCCTTTAGGAAGAGGCAGTTATGATAGAGTGTGATGATGCCACGGCAGAGTGTAGCAGAGGGGACGATGGGAGCCCAGGATGGAGAGGAGGTGGGGTCTAATCCAGGTTGTGGTACTCAAGGAGAACTTTCTAAAGAAGATGACATCGGGCCTCCCCGGTGGCGTAGCGGTTGAGCACTGGGTTGCGAAGCCGCCCGTGGCCTCTGCAGCACCAGTTCGATCCCTGGTCCCCAGTCCCAGATCGCCGGGCAAGGCTCCCACATGGCGTGCAGACCTCTCCTGCCGCCCGCTGCTCCCCTCAGCAGTGTACTTCGGTCTTTCTGCCTACTCTGCTCCCTGCTCTGGCTCTGGTGAATTCTCTCACCCTCCTGTGCCTCTGACTGTACCCAGTGCTTGTATAAATAAATAAACAAATCTTTAAAAAAAAAAAAGAAGATGACATCAACATTGGACCTACAAGTCGGCCTTGCCAGTTGCCTTGAGTCTTCCATAACTTTGATGTCTGCATTGGCTTTCCCATCTCTTCATCCACCTACTGTTGTGATGTTCCCAAGCCCCAGGGGTAGTAAATCACAACAGTTCAATAGGAGTCGATATTTTTTTCCAATCTCACACATAGGGAAACAGACACACAGGGACATGCCGCTAGTGAGTGAAAGGTTTGGCTTGGCGCAGTAAAGAAAAGGAGAGCCAGGCTAAATTTCTCAAAAGGAGGGAAAGTTTATTGCACCCCGGGCGGACCTCACAGACCCAAGGCGGGGGTCAGTGGAGTCTTGCACGTTGTTAGGGGGAAGCAGGGTTTTATAGGGCGAGGAGAGGTCAGGTGGGTAGTTGGGGTCGTAGGCGGGAAAAGTTTGTAGGGCAGGTAGAGGTTCTTTGTCTGAGAAGAGACTCGTAGGGGGAGGGGGGGTCCCTGCCTGAATCCTCCAGGCAGGTATCCGCATTCCTGCCCCCCCAGGTGGACTTCCGGGTAGGCTTTTGCATTCCGGCCTGCTGCATGGACCTTTCAGTGAGGAGCAGAACTAGAACATGAACTAAAGAGCTTATGATTGTTCCTGGGTTGATGCTCTATGACAATGCTCATGAGAAGGGGGAGGGGAGAGCATGCTTCCAGAGAAAAGCCATGTTCCAGGCTCAATGAAAGCCACTCTTGTTACAGCATTTGTCACAACCTTGCAAGACAAGTAACGCCAGCACCAGTCTAGGAAGAAGGAAAGAGAAACCCAGAGTCTAAACAACCTCCCCAAGGCCACACAATGGGGCAAGTCCTGAGGGACACAGAATGTCCCCAAGAACGTGGCTCTTCCTCCCCCAGGATTGCCCTGCCCCCACCTCCCTGTCACTCATCTCAGAGGGAGCACATGGTGGGTGGCTGGTTGGATTCCTATGTTAAAATCTCAACCCCTTGTACTTCAGAGTGTGATTTTATTTGGAGATAGGTTCTTTATAGAAGGAATCAGGTGAAAATGAAAGCATCCGGTGGCCCCTAGTTCACTGTCTGGTATCCTTATGTAAAGGGGAAAGCTGGACACAGACAGAGAGAAGCTGATGTGAAGAGACACAGGGGAAACTGGACACCAAATAGCCGAGACCAGAAGCTAAGAGAGAAATCTCGAACAGAGCCTTCCCTCCCAGCCCTCAGAAAGACCCATCCTTGCCAGCTCCTCGATTTCAGATTTTCAGCCTCCTTAAATGAAGACAATACCGTTTTGTTTTTTCAAGCACCTAGTTTGTGGTACTTTGTTACAGCAGCCCCAGTAAGTTAACACACAGGGAAAACTACCAAGCACCTCCGAAAGAAGAAACTGTGAAAATATTTCAAACAAATGACTTTTGTGATCCTTATTGTTTTTATGATTATATTTTTATTGCAGAAAATTTGGGAAAGTTTAGAAAGTATAAAGAAGAAAATTAAAAACATATGCCCCCTTTGGAAGTGAATTCTTCCCTAAGAAAAAAACGAAAAACAACAATACAGGTCCTTTCATTTCACTGTTAACAATTTGGTGAATTTCCTTGAGTAACACCCCAGTCACCCTTCACACCCCCTTCCCCCACCCCCACCCTGGCAGTTACTTGACTCTCCCTTGCAAGGCTGCTAAGAAATTTCAGGGAGAGACTAAGTGAAGTTCTTAGCACATGGTCTTAGCACCCAGTCCAGCACTGTAAAGGGGAGCTACTATGCATATTTATATAAACATTGTATAAAATTGGACTCATGCTGTTTTATAACTTCCTCTTCTGGCTTACCAGCATATCTGGAGTGTTTCTCTGAATTTTCATATTCTTCAACAGCATGATATTTAATTTGTGCACCGCCTTCCACCTATGACATGGAATTCCTGTCGCTGGGCATTTAGGGAGTTACCCATTTCCCCCAGTTATAAATAAGGCTAGGAAAACTGTCTTTGATTTTAGGATACACGCTGGTAGTCAAATTGCAAAATCAAAGTGTAACTCTTTTTAGAGCCTTTCTACATACTGTCAAATGGCCCAGAAAGATCTACCATTGACCTGGGTGGTGAAAAGCCTCAGACCTCACCTTACAACATCTGATGCTTTCACTATTTTTATCTTGACCAATTCCTACAGACAGGAAAAGCTGGAATCTCTTTTTCATCCATACTTTGGGATTTCTAACATTTTCGTGAGGCTTTTGCACTTCCTCGGAGAATTACGTTAATCATCCTTTGCCCGCGGTATCCACAGTCAGTTCCTCTTATTGTTACGGGTTTAGCAGGACTTGAAAGGGCTGCTGCAGATGGAAGCCCCAGGCGGCTTCCTCCCCGCCCTTCTGACCCTCCTCCTCCCCTTTCCCATCCTCACCAGCTTTCCTTTACACCCCAGGGAATCTTTGTCATTCAAACGAGGCCTCCCAACAACCCCTGAGAATGTCGAATCCCAGGGCCCCAACACCTTTGCTTGCTTTCTCTCCGGTCGCCCCACATTCCTGCGGCTCCCACCTCAACCCTCCCCACGCCCTGCACATTCTCCCCTCCAAATTCCTCACGGAGGCCCAAAGCCAAAGGGGGGTCAGGCTGACCCAGCCCTGGAGCTGGAATCCCAGCCCCACCCTGCTCTGGCCTGAAAGGGGGACTTAGCTGGCAGATGGGGAGGACAAGCAGTCATCCCCAGGGGAAGGCCTGGCCAGGATGGCGACAGTGTGGGGTGGCAGAAAGAGCATGTTTGTGCTGTTTGATGTTCTTTTACCACTCAGCTCAAACCCCCAGCCCAGTCACTAGCAGGCAGACACCTTACTACCTTGAAGGGTCCACATGAGGCACAAATGTAACGTTATTTGTAAAGCACCTGGCACAAATTCCAGGTGACAGATCACGACAAATGCCAAAGATCGGGCATGCCTTCTTCAGAAAAGATGGGTTTGGAAGGGTCGTGTTGGCACTTGACAGAGGAGTGTATCCGGCAGGAGGAATGCCTTGAACAAAAGCCAGGAGGTCGCAGGTTTGGACTGCGCGTGATCATGGAAATAAAGAGTTTCAAGGCACCCAGGGAGCCCTTTCCTGCAAGGGGAGGGCTCCATACTGGACCCTTCCTTGCGGGCCTCTGACTTCACTCATTCACTCCCCCACTTCAGGCGTTTGTGAGGCGATCCCGGCTGTGCCAATGCCTTGTGCTGAGGAGAGACAAGTCTGGACGGGAAAGATCAGAACACAGAGGCCGCCCTGAGGAGAGTGACACAATGGGAGTCAGCGGCTTCCCAAAGCACTTTGAACTGGGCCTTGGGGTGCGGGCTGGTCAGACGAAGGGGGCGCTAGGAAGGCGGCACTGCATGCAGAGAGGTCACCTGCAGGGACCCCCCTGGAACGTGCAGCCTGGCTTCTGCACGGGCTGGCGAGCAGTGCACGGTGGGGGCGCGCAGGTGAAGGCGCACGAGAGGCGCCGGAGATGCCTCTGGAGGGCCCCCGACCCGGGAGTGGAGGAGCGGCGGGAGGGAGAAGGGGGGCTGGGAGGAGCCCGGCAAGCCCCCCACCCCACCCCGCCTCCGCGGGCGCGCTGCACGTAGCGCTCGTCGCCTGCGCGCGCCGGGGCAGGTAACAAAGGGCCAGTGTGGACCCGGGGCGGGGGCGGCGCCTGCCCGCTACCTGCCCGGCCTCCCGCCCGCGGGAGCCGGGATGGGGCCCCGCAGACGCTAAGGGGGGGCGGGTAGGGGCGGGGGCCTGAGGGGCTTGATCAGCCTAGGCCAGAAACGTCTCTTTCGCCTCGAGTTCTCCCTCCCCAGGGGCCCCCAAGGCCGAGGAAGGCGGCCGGGTCCCCGTGTGGCCGAAGGGCTGTCGGAGGCCCAGACAAAGAAAGGGCTTGGTCTGGCTCCCGCAGGGGAGCTTCGCGGCCGGGATGGGGGTAGGACTTGGGGAAATGCACTGTCCTGTGTTTTGCAGGAGTGAGGCAGGCAGGGCGCCCCTTGTACTCACTCGGGCCTCAAGTGCACCCCCACCCACCCCCTACCCCCATGTGAGGACAGCGACTCTGCCCCAGGCCTCGAAACGGAATTCCATCGACACGAACACTCAGGCACACAAGTCTGCGCTCCGGAATGTTATCTAGCAGGGGTCCCCGTCGGTCGCCCGGCTGCAAGCTGCTTTTTTCGCAAGACTGAAAACAGCCAGTCCTGTTTGCATCAAAGCACAGGGTGGGGGGGTGGCGCCGTGGGCGGTTAGGGGGAGACCCAAGCCGCCTCGAGCCTTGGGTGGCTCCACCGAGTGTGTACCCCAGCCCTCGTGCGTGCTCACAATCCCGCGAACACGGGTCCCCACGCCTGCTCGTGCACGTGTGAGCCCCACTGGCCCGTGTCCACACCTGACCATAGCGGGCGCGCGCCGCGGCGGTCGGTTCTGCCCCCATCCCCCGGAACCATTCTTAAGGTCCCAGATGTCAAGGAACTGGAATGAACCTCTGGGATTATCCTTCCCCTTCGTGAACTCGCTGCCCCTCTACCCCATTTTGTCCTCCAGCAGGGCAATCCAGGGGCAGATGTAGGGGGAGGAGATGGGCCTCGCTCTGGAGAGATCAAACAGTACTTTGCGAGAGAAAGCCCTCTGGCCCGGGAGTGGCTGCCCTCCCCCACCACTCCCAGGGCCCATCCCACCGCGGAGGGACCTCCCATCCCCCATCAAAGAGGCCAAATTCGAGGCCAGAGGACCACCCAGGATAGATTTTTAGGCCTTGAGAGAACTGGTAGCTAAGAGGCCCCCAGCTGTAGGGGGTAAGGGGCTAGTAACTTCTTCAGCTTTTTCATCCGTACACTGGGGAACCTGGCTGAGCCCTGTGATCTGGTCCGTCAGCAGAGCTAGGGACTGGGGGACCCTGTGTACACACACCTCACCCATACAACCTGGCCTAGCGCTGAAAGGTCCATGCAGGAGGCCGGAATGCAAAAGCCAACCAGGAAGCCCACCTGGGGGGCAGGAATGCGGATACCTGCCTGGAGGATTCAGACAATGAGGCTTCCCCCTCCTCTTAAGAGTCTCTTCTCAGACAAAGAACCTCTACCTGCCCCACGAACCTTTTCGCGCCCTACAAACTTTTCCTGCCCTACGAACCCAACTTCACACCTGACCTCTCCTTACCCTATAAAACCCTGCTTCCCCCTAACAACGTGCGCGGCTCCACTGACCCCCGCCTTGGGTCTGTGAGGTCCGCCTGGGAGCAATAAACTTCCCCTTCCCCCGAGGAAGCTTGGCCTGGCTGTTCTTTACCGCGCCGTACCTTTCAAGCGCCCCCATTCCTGGAGGGGGAAGGTCTGGAAGCAAAGTTCCCAGGCACCAGATAGCCTGGTGCCATCTCTCCTAGGTCAGCAACAGGCGTGAGACCAGGCCCTGGCCCCAGAGGTGTCCAAGTCTCTGAGCATCAGTACGTACACCGACGCTGATATGGGACAGCACCCTGGGTGCTGAGCACTCAGGACTGGTGTTCAGAGGGAGAGGAGCGGCTCCCCAAACAGACTGCGGGCCAGTACACAGTATAGCAATAATGAAAGAGCAAATGAGACACATGAATGAATATCCAAGACCTTTTATTCATTTTGCAACAGGGTGGTCCCCAGGAAAGGGGGACCACCCTGTTGCAATTTGGGTGGGAAACCCTTGGCATGGCCAGTCTGGGACTTCTTGGGAATTGTCGCCGCTCTCACTCTGGGATATGTCATCCTCTCAGAGGGCAGTTAGCTCCCAAGTGCCCAGAAAACCCCTTTGATTCAACCTATAGTCCTTGCTGAACATCCAGAGTGGGGCATTGATGTGACCAGCTCCCCACCAGACTGAGAACTCTTCACAGGCATCTTCAGTGCCTGACTCAAATTCCTTCCTGCCCGCCGTGCAGTGACCCTTGGCTGCAGGGCAAACTGTGCCCAAGACAAAGACTTTATGAGCCTGACCGCTGCCTGGCTCTGGCCTTTCTCTTTATGAGCTTTGGTTTCCTGACCTGTAAAATAAAGATAAAAATGCCTTCTTCACTTTACCAGATGTGTGGTAACTTGCAGAACTACTCCTCCCCCAACCCCTCCCCCTCAGCAGCCTCCCTGCTCATATTATTACCTACCCCTCCCTTTATACCTGCACATACCTGCACTAGAAGGTCTCCGAGGGCAGGGGTTGAGTCGCCCTCATCTTTGCACTGTCTGTTGCTCAGCACCACCTAACACATAGTCAGGCACAGGCAGGGGAATATTGAGTGAAAGGTAAGTGATGAGTGAAAGCATTTTTTTAACCAGACAGCACTGTACAGAGATGAGGGCCTCTGTGCCTTCAAAATTATGACAGTGTTTTAATTCAGAGAACTTCAGGATTTGGACATATCTCCCAGATTAATTGAAGCCCCCATTAGCAGATGAAGAAACTGAGATCCAGAATGAAGCAGACTGCCAGAAATCTCTCATGGGGTTGGCTTACTCGCACCTCAACCAAAATCTCCCATCTCTCAGGAGCCTCCTCCATGATGCCTCCCTAAGTCATTCTCTCAAACAAGACCCTCCCCTGTGGAACTCAAGCCAGTGGAGACACAGGAAAGACCAGCACAGGGACCCCTGTCTTCCCCCTCTGGTGACTGCCATGAGCATATGGGGGTTCTCAAGGCGGAAGACAGGGTGCTGCTGTGAAGAAACTGTGACCTCTGAGTTTGCATTTTGGGCCACAGCACCAAGCGGATAGGGCTGGATGCGCAGGCGGCTGGCACCTGGCTTTGGGGCTCCCAGCAGAGCCCAGGGCAGTGAATCAATCTGAACTGCAGAGCCAGCCCAACCTGGCTTCGAATCCTCACTGATGCTCGTTAAACAGGTGAGTTGTTTGGGCAAGTTACTTCATCTGCGAGCCACCTGTAGGAACACTCATCCCTACCTGACAGCACAGTTGAGAAATTCAATAAGAGCAAAAGCAACTGTTACAGATGGAATGTCTGTGCCCCTCTCCCACCCCATATTCATATATTCAAACTCTAACCCCTAGGGTATTTGGAGTTGGGGACCTCTAAAGAAGTAATTGAGGTTCATGAGGCCCCATGGGTGGGACCCTGACACTGTAGGATTACTGTCTTTATAAGATGCCGGAGATATCTGTTCTCTCTCTTCCTCTGCAGAAGAAAGGCTCTGTGTGGGTGTAAGGGGCAGGACAGGGCACAAGGCAGGTTTTCTGATCCCATGCAGATCGGGTAAAGGAGGAGTCAGAGTCCTCAGTAGTTTTGCAGGTTTTTTATTTGGGGTTCACCAGGCATATGGCAGGCAGGGGTGCTGGCTGGGGGGCTGGGAGGCTGGCAGGCCTCCCAGCCCCCAGCAAGTCCTCACTCTATCTGGGCTCTCTAGCGTTCGTTCTGCTGCTTCTCGGCTTCGGCTTCGGCTGCGGTGGCTGCTGCTGCTGGTGCTGGTGCTGCTGGCGTCCCCCCGTGACGCCGCCCTTAAAAGCACAGTCTTAGCTCAGCTGAATCCCATCTACCTATGCCCACACCCTATTCCAGGTGCCCACCATCAGGCATGCATTCAGGACAAGGATCCATCATCTATCCTGATGGCGGAAGGGCAGAAAAGCCTGATATTTTCTTTACCCTACAGTCCACCCCCTTAGGGTTTTCTGCCATACAGTCTATACATATATACACAATTTTCTAAGCAAACAAACAATGCAGCCATGGCCCACAAAAGCAAATACATCAAATAACAAAATACAACATAACAAAATACAACAGAACACAAATAAGTCCAGGCAGGGCACCAACCAAGTGCAAAAGACAATTATTGGTACCAGCAGATGAGCCACCAAATCTGCTGCCGAAGGCACTGCTCATGCGAGGGAGGGGAAATCACACACGGCATCTGCTATATCACACCAGGAGCCGTCAGGCTTCCTGGCCTTCTCTGGCTGTAGTCTCGGCTACAAGGCACACACAGCATCCACCCCCAGGATGCACTAGCTCTGGGATTGGCAATTTTATTCTGTTGGGGGTAATCGCCAACCCTCAGGGTTTCTGTCTGCAGTCGCTCCAACAGTGGGCATAGTGAGAAGGCAGCTGTCTGGAAACCAGGAGGACAGCGCTCCCCAGAAGCCAACAACACTGACACCCTGATCTCAAAGTTCCAGCTTCCAGGACTGTGAGAAAATAAAATTCTGTTGTTTAGAGTCCAGTCTGTGGCATTTTGTATGGCAGCCTGAGCTGTGTCTAAATTAAGTAGTAGGGCCATCACTGGTCTTCCTCTCGGCTATCTCCAATTTCCTCTACTCCTAGAATGGAGTAAGGAAGGAATCCTGGTTTACTGCTCCTTCCCCTATAGTTCAGGGATTGTGGAAAGAGAATAGTGGTATGGGTGGTGAGGGCTGTGGTAGGCCCAAACTGGTCCCCTGGAGAATGATCAACTCTTAGAACCTGTGAGCATTACCATCTAAGGCAAACTATGTGATTAAGTTAAGAGTTCTGTGAACAAGAGCTTTTCCTGGAATGCCATCTTAAGTGTCCTTATAAGAGAGGGACAGAGGGACAGAGAGAAGGACATTAGCAGAGGAAGAACAGCAAAGACAGGATAAAGTAAAGGCTGCAGCTGCAGCCACTAAAGGCAAGGAGCAGATCTTTCCCAGTCTCAGGGAACGCAGAGCCCTGCAGACATCTATCTAGTTTTCAGACCTCTGGCCTCCCAAACTGTGAGAGAATACATATCTGTTGTTTTAAGTCACCCAGTTGTGGTCGATGCAGTCAAACAAAGTGAACACGGGTCCATTGGTTCTACTCCCTGCCCTCTCTTTATACCTCTCTTCACCCAACCTGGACCAAGACCCTCAGGCACTCACTCACTAAGCCCTCAGACCCTGGGCTGTAGGGACCCTGCTTCTCACAGCCTGGGCGGGGCCGCAGCTGCCTCCACACCCTTGGTACTGCAGCACCAGTTTTTGGACCCAGTACATCTGATGGGAGTAGGAGATGGGTGAGCACTCTTCCTGGGGCCAAGTACTGGTTACTGGGGTAAAACCACTAAGGGGAAAATCAGGAGGTCTGTATTCCAGTTTGCCTCCAGATGAACTTGAGCAAGTCACTTAAGCTCTCTGGGTCACAGTTTCCTCATGGCCAGATACCCAGGTTAGAGTACATGATTTTTGCTGGACCCTTTCAGTTTTGACGGCATGGGCAGAAATAGGGGGGAGAGGCCGGCAGGGAGGAAGAAGATAATGCCAAGCCTAAGAATGTTCAGTTCTCTAAATATGGTTTGGGTTTCTTTCATGGATTAGATGAGAAGCAATGTTAAGGTCACAGAGTGAGTCAAGGCTTGGGAGGAGAAAGGGCTTGAGGCTGGATGTCTGCATAAGAGAAGTGTCTGTTGCATAAGGGGTGACCATCACAGGCCACACACAACACACTCTTTTCAAGGGAAATGCCTCTGACCCAACCACATAGCCCAAGCAGGGACATTTGTGCCCCGCGGACAAACTAGAAGGGGAAACCTAACCAGATGCATGGAGAGGAAAAGATGAGATGGGTCAAACCAGATTGTCACTCTGGAATCATGGAAAAACATGATAAGAAACGTGGGGAAGTCCAGAGATCTGAGTCTGTTTAAGCCTGTGACCGAAAAAGGGGTGGGGGAAAGAAAAACAACTAAAGAAGTGAGCAAGTAATCTGCAGAACGACGGGAAGCCGCTTGGATGGTAGTTGTGTTGATGTTGAGCTGTGAAAGCTGGTGGTGCTAAAGGTTCCTGGCATGGGAGGGGGAAATTGACTTAGAATTAGTAAGAACATGGTTTTCAAAAGTGCGCACTGGGCCTCCCTGATGGTGCAGCGGTTAAGTCTTAGCACTATCATGGTATTGCTGCTGTGGCCTGGGTTATTTCTGGCCAGGGAGCCCACCCACATGGTGCAGCAGATCTCTCCTGTCTCTCCTGCTGTTATAGGGCAGGGAGGGAGAGGGGCAGCCCAAACCCCCGCAAACCTGCCTATTCTAAATGGGTGCAGCTTCTCCTCTTCCTGCTCAGCTCCACCCTTCCTTGGGTGGGGCAGGGAACCTCCCCCTTTCCTGGGGACCACCCTGTTACACTGCTGCTCCCCTCAGCAGTGTTCAGTGGATCCACCTGTTCTGCTACCCACTCTCTGATGAATCCCCTCACTCCCCACACCTCTGGCCTGTACCCCAGTTCTGGTATGCATAAATAAAAATAAATCTTTTTTAAAAAGTTAAAGTGCACTGCAGGAAAGAAGATGCATACTCACCAACCAGGATTTGAGAAATATCTCACTGGTTTCTTAACACATCAAAATTATAGACATCTACTGAGCTACTAAAACTGAGTTTAACAAGTTCATAGGCTACAAAGTAAATATTCTAAATTGAATATTTCCATATACCAGCAAAACAATTAGCCACTGAAATGTTAACATCTTTTTTGTTTTTAATAATTATTTATTTATTTATACAAGCATGGGTACAGTCAGAAGCGCGGGAGGGTAAGAGAATTCACCAGAGCCAGAGTGGGGAACAGAACAGGCAGACTGTCGAAATACACTGCTGAGGGGAGCAGCGGGCATGGCAGAATAGGTCTGTGGCACCATGTGGGACCCTTGCTGGCGGCCAGGGATCGAACTGGCGCTGCAGAGGCTGCGGGCAGCTTCACAGCCCAGTGCCCAAAATTTTAACATCTTTTATTTTTTTAATTTAATTTAATTTTTTTATTTTTTAAAGATTTATTTATTTATTTATACAAGCACTGGGTACAGTCAGAAGCACGGGAGGATGAGAGAATTCACCAGAGCCAAAGCGGGGAACAGAACAGGCAGACTTGTTAGGGGGAAAAGGATGTCCCCGTTCAATATCGGGGCTGCCCTATAACAGTTTGACAAAATACACTGCTGAGGGGAGCAGCGGGCAGCAGGAGAGGTCTGCGCGCCATGTGGGATCCTTGTCCGGAGGGCGGGGAACGAACTAGCACTGCAGAGGCTGTGGGCAGCTTCGCAGCCCAGCGCTCAACTGCTGGGCCAAGGGGGAGGCCCTTTAACATCTTTTATTTATTTATTTTTTTTCTCTTTCAAACTTTATTTTATTTTTATATTCCCCATACAATTGCAACCCCCCCATTCTGACCCCAATCCTTCCCTTCCCGCCCTCCACCCACCAAAAATTGTCTCTGGTTCATAGTTTTTGTTGATTTTGATTTTCACTTTCTTATAGTTATTCATTTTCCTGGTCCCCCTTTAACATCTTTTAAAGGCACGTCCAAAAAACAAAATGCTTAGCCATACTTTTTTTTTTTTTTAAATAGAGGCATGTTTTATTTATTTATTTGTTTGTTTGTTTATACAAGCACTGGGTACAGTCAGAAGCGCGGGAGGGTGAGAGAATTCACCAGAGCCAGAGCGGGGAGCAGAGCAGGTAGAAGGACCGAAGTACACTGCTGAGGGGAGCAGCGGGCGGCAGGAGAGGTCTGTGCGCCAAGTGGGACCCTCCTCCGGTGGCCGGAGAGCAGCCAGGGATCGAACCGGTGCCGCAGAGGCCGCGGGCAGCTTTGCAACCCAGCGCTCAACCGCTGCGCCACCGGAGAGGCCCACATTTAACAAAATAGTTGCAAGGTGTGTGCATTAGCAATCTAGTGATGTGTAACAAAGTATCTAAACGTAATGGTTTAAAACAATAAACACTTCTCAGTTTGCAGGGATCAAGAATTCAGGAGCCCCTTAGCTGGATGGTTCTGGCTCAGGGCCTCGCATGAGGTTACAATCCAGATCTGAGTCAGAGCTCAGTCCTTAAGGACTGATGTGGCTGTCAGCAGAGACCCAAGTCCCTCATCTCGTGGAATTCTCCATAAGATGACTCACAACACGGCAGCTGGCTTCTCCCAGGGAGAATGATCCAAAAGAGAAAGGCAACCCACCCAGAAAGCCACCGTGCTTTCTAAGACCAAAGCCCCACACTCTCACTTCTGCTTTATTCTGTCCAGCATTTCATATCAAGTCACTAAGTTCTGCCTATACTCAAGGAGAAAGGAATTCATCTCCATCTCTGGTGGGAGAAATGGTCAAATAATTTGTGAAATGTACTTTTGTTTATTTATTTTAAAGATTTATTTTATTTATTTATGCATACAAGAACTAGGGTGTAGGCCAGAGGTGTAGAGGGTGAGAGGATTCACCAGAGACAGAGTGGGGAGGAGAATAGAAGGATCTACTGAAATACACTTCTGAGGGGAGCAGTGGGCAAGACAGGAGAGGTCTGCTGCGCCATGTGGGTCAGCTCCCTGGCTGGGGATAGAAATCATGCCGCAGTATCTGCAGATTGCTTCATAGTGCTGACGCTTAACCCCTTGCGCCACCAGGGAAGCCCTCACCAAGCTTTTGTAGAAGGTTCTCTCCCTACCCCCGTCCTCTACCTTGGGGATTTCTAGCATCCTTAGAGGCCCAGATAAAATGCCACGTCCCCCAGAAAACCTTCCACACAGTTGGGCAGAACCCTTGTCTCTTACCACCCTATATCATTGCAACTTCTCTCTGCCTGGTCATTATTTAATAATACCTATGCCACTGCTTGCACCTGCAGCTTTGTTTAAGCCACCCAAGAATCCTTTGAGCTAGGTGATGATGATGATGATGACGGTAGCAAAGACTGATTAGATATAATCTAATAGAAGACATGCTCTAAGACTTCTACACATGTCACTACACACTTGAATCCTCATCCCAGTCACTGAGGTAGGTACTATATTATCACCAGGCCCATCTTACAGATAGGAGACTAAGGTATAGATGGAGAGGTGAATTGTGTGGCCCCAGGTCACAAGGGAAAGAGGTAGAGGCAGGATCCAACCCTAGCAATGTTCCAGATTTATGGCTAACTCACTGTGCCTCTGTCCTTTCTAGATGAGGAGTGAGGTACAGAGAAATAATTTGTCCCGACCCACAGTTTTCATAGTAGCACAGTCCTAATTTGCACCTGCTCTGCTCCCAGAGTCAACACTTCCACATGGCTCCTTGTGAGAAACCTGCTGAGAAATGCCCAAGCTAAGGCCAACACCTATTCCCTTTCCTTGGTCTTGGGACCTGGATTGTTTCCAGTCTGGGGCTCTTACATAAAAGTTTTATGAATATTCATGCAGAGTTACAAATGTTTTCATGGCTCTTGGGTAAATAATTAGGTGTGAAGTGGCAGGGTCATATTGTAGGTGTGTGTTTAACTTTTTAAGACATGGTCAAAAGGTCCAACTGTGTCCCAAAATAGTTACACCATTTTATACCCCCACCAACATAGGAGAGATCCAATTGCTCTACTTCTTCACCAACATTTGGTACAGTCAGTCTTTTTAATTTTAGACCGTCTAACAGATACATAGTAGTGTCACACTGAAATTTTAACTTGCATTTCCTTCAAGACTATGATATTGAGTCTTTTTTCATGTCCTTATTAGTAACCATGTATTTTGTTTTGGGAAGTGTTTGAATCTTTACACATATTTTAATTTTTGTTTGTTTTTTTACTGCTGACTTCTAATAGTTCTTTATATAGTCTTTAAACAGCTCCAGATATATAATCTTTTTTTTCTCCCAGTCTGTGACTTACCTTACAATCTCTTGACAATGTCTTTCTAAAACTGGTAAATTTAAACTTTGATAAAGTCAAATTAATTAATATTTTATAGACAATATTAATTCATCTCAGCCAAATTTTATCATTTTCAGTATTCAGCTCCTTACACATATTTTGTCAGACTTATCACTAAATATTTCATTTTTTGAGACCATTGAAATATTTTTAAAATTTCAACTTTTGACTGTTTGTTGTTAGTGTATAGAAATAGAATTGAGTTTCCTATATTGATCTTATGGCTCACATACTTTCTAAATTCATGTATTAGTTCTAGTAACTTTTTCATTGACTTCATAGGATTTTTCACGTAAGCAATTATGTCTGTACCATGACCTGAGAGCTTTATCTAGGCAGTGAGCTGAGTCATTCCTGGGATTCACCTTGTATATGTCCCTTTCTCTCAGTGATCACTGTCATTGTTGATGTGAAATGTCACTGTTTTTCTATAATTGTTTCCTAGGGAAGGAAAATCTGATCTCTGTTCTCCATCTTTGCGAGTAGCAGAGGCTTCCATCATCAGAATCAGTCAGCAAGTGTCAGGTTTGATTCTGAGCTGGATCTTGGAGATTGTTCCTCTTTTACAACATGTGGCACACCTGGCCCCAAGGAAGAGCTCATCCTGCTATCCTCTCAAGCTCTCAGCGCCGGGGCCCAACCAGGGCAGTGGCCTGGGAGAGGAGGTAACCAGTGTGCAACTCAGGAAGACAGAGCTGGGATATGCCATTATAATGTTGTCAGAAAAATGATTCTTCACTGATGTTCCAATGCCCCCAACTCCCCAACCACTCCCACTGGGGTCTCTGACAATCCTTACCTCTTCACCTGGACCAGACTGGAAGAAGATTAACCCTGCAGACTTCAGGCTGGTAACATTACCTTCTACCTAGCAACAACAGTGAAAACACCCATTTTTTTGCGCAATCGCCATTCTCCAGGTCCTGGGCTACTTACTAAGAATTTGAGGTTGAGGGACCTAACGTGAGTCCCCCACGGTCAATAGCTGGAAGGGATAATATCAAGATTTAGCGCTTACCCCAAGAGACCTTGTGTTTGGTCTGCCAGGAATGAGCCCTGAGAAATTTCTTAGCCTCTGGGCCCCATCCTCTATTTTGGCCTAGGCTCCTATCTCTAGTTCTGACTTGTGCCTGTTGCCAAGAATCTACTTAGTTGTAGGAGGTGGCATGGTGGGTGGGATGTGCACAGGCTTTGCAATGAGACAGACCCAAGTTCAAATCCCAATTTCTAACTATGTGACTTTGGTGAAGTCACTCTAACTGAGCCACAAGACTCACTTCTATATGATGGGGTAACTGATGTGTGCATTCAATGGGATAACCATAGAGGACTTATTTCACACAGATGGTCCGTATAAGGTAGCAAGACTTCTGGTCTCCAGTGTGGCATGGAAGAGGCTTGGAAGTGCTCACTCCATTCCAACAATAAGTAAAAAAGCTGACTAAACATAAAATCAACATAAAATCAACAACCCTTCTTACATCCCTCAGAGAAGTGATGTCAGAGGGCAAATTGCTGTACCCAAAATTGGAGAAGCAGACAGGTGACCACAGAGAAGAACATTGTGCCAGCACAGAGACCCAGGAATAGGAGCCTCTGCAGGTGCTAGTGTTGGATAGAGAAACCTGGTGGTACAGGGGCAAGTCTCAATGCTACCACAATATCACCAGCCACTGCAACATGAGTTCAATCCTGGGCCTGGGGGGTTAACCCACATGGTGCAGCAGACCTCTCCTGTCTCTCCTGCTGCAATTCTTAGCAGTGCATTTCAGTAGAGCTGCCTGTTCTGCTCCCCACTCTGCCTCTGGTGAATCCTCTCACCACCCCACACATACCTCTGGCCTACACCCCAGTTCTTGTGTACACATAAATAAACAAAATAAATCTAAAAAAAAAAAAAAAGAAAAGCCTAAACCATGATTGAAGAATTGTTAGAGGCTCCATGTAAAAAATTATGAGAGTTGGGCCTCTCCTGGTGGTGCAGCGGTTGAGTGCTGGGCTGCGAAGCTGCCGCAGCCTCTGCAACGCCGGTTCAATCCCTGGCCACCAGGTGAGGGTCCCACATGGCGCGCAGACCTCTTCTGCTGTGCCCGCTGCTCCCCTCAGCAGTGTACTTCGTCGGTCTACCTGCTCTGTTCACCGCTCTGGCTCTGGTGAATTCTCTCACCCTCCCGCACTTCTGACTGTACCCAGTGCTTGTATAAATAAATAAAATAAATATATTAAAAAAAAATTATGAGAGTTAAAAATTCTAGGGGTGGGCCTCTGCTGGTGGCACAGGCAGTTGAGCACAGCGCTTTGAAGCTGTCCGCAGCCTCTACAGCTCCGGTTCAATCCTGGCAGGCCAGCAAGGGTCCCACATGGCGCAGCAGACCTCTCCTGTCTCGCCCGCTGCTCCCCTCAGCAGTGTATTTCTTCAGTCTGCCTGTTCTGTTCCCCACTCTGTCTCTGGTGAATCTTCTCACTATGCCCCCTCATCTCTGGCCTGTACCCCAGCTCTTTTATGCATAAATAAATAACTCTTTAAAAAAAATTCTAGGGGGACCCAGTCTCAGGAGATCCCCACATGTTTGTGAATTTTTCCTCCAGCATCTCTATCAGATTCTCACTTGAAGATCTGAGAAAAATTCCTTCTGCTGCCAGCAGGAGAAAGGGGAAAGGAACCATTCTGAAAAACACCAGAATACTTTGTTCTTCTTGACAAGGCCTGCTATGGGAAGGAACAATTTCCCCAGAGCATACCCTGCTGGTTGATCAGAGTCTAACTCATGTGGGGGAAGGGGAGTATGACCCCTCTAGCCACCCTACCCCATCTAAGGGTGCTGGAGGGGCCAGAGAAGCACTTGCAAAATTTCCAGTCCAGGGGAACAGGTTCACTAAAACACCGACCTGATCCTAAGACAAGAGAATACTTCCCATTCCTTATTACCACATCACAAAAGCTCTATTTATTGGTGTTCTTTTATGCTATATGTCATATCCAGCTGTCTGCAAAAAATTGAAAGATATACTAAATGGCCAGAACATAGTCTAAAGAAACAGGACAAGACACAGAACCACTCTCAGAAATGGCAGGGATATTGGAATTATCAAACTGGGAATTTAAAACAATTAATACTAATTAATACATTAAAGACTAATGGAAAAAAAACAGAAAACATGCATGAACAGATGAATAATGTAATCAGAGAGATGGCATTTCTAAGAAAGTATCAAAAACAAATGCTAGAGATAAAAAAAAAATCATAAAAAAAATAAAGAACTTCTTTGATGGACTAATTAGTAGACTGGCTATGGCTAAGGGAAGAATCTCTGAACCTTTTGAGGACATGTCAATAGAAACTTTCAAAACTGTTAAGCAAGAAAAAAGAACAAAGGAAAAAAAATAACCAGGACAGAATAGCCACGAACTGTGGGACAACCCCAAAAGGTATAACTGATGTAATGGGAATACCTCAAAGAGAAGAGAAACAAGAAGCAATATTTAAAGTAATAATGAGTGAAATATTTAAACTGTTGAGAGAAAAAGACCACCAACCTAGAATTCTGTATCCTGTGAAATTTCCTTCAAAGAGGAGGAGAAATATTTTCTCATAAACACAAAAATGCAGGGAATTTGTTGCCAGTAGACCTGCCTTACAAGAAATGAGAAAAGAGATTCTTCAGAGAACAGGAAAGTCATAAAGGTCAGAAACAAAGACATGAAAAAGGAAAAACATCAGAGGAGGGATAAGTGAAGATAAATGTTTTCTTCTTCTTAATTGATTTAACAGAAAAGTATTGTTCAAAACAATATCAACAATGTATTTGATGATTCTAGCTTGTGTATAAGTAAAATGAATGACAACAATGATACAAAGATTGGGAGGAAAGAATTAGAAATATTTATTATCATAAGGTATTTACACTACCCATGAAGCAATAGAATGTTATTTGTAAGTGGACTTGAATTCTTTGTAAACATATCCTGTAACCAGTCCCTGAAAGGAAAAGAATGGAATCATAAAATGCTCAACTAAAACCACAAAAGACAGAAATAGGAACAAAGTGAAGATAAAAATAGGAACAAAGAAAGGGGAATGAATTTTTTTAAGTGACAAATACAGTAGATATTAATCCAACTCAATAGCCACTTTAAACATCAATGGTCTAGGGCCTCCCCGGTGGCGCAGCGGTTGAGCGCTGGGTTGCGAAGCTGCCCACAGTCTACGCGGCGCCAGTTCCATCCCCGGTTGCTCCCCGGCCACCGGAGGAGGGTCCCACCTGGTGCTCAGACCTCTCCTGCCGCCTGCTGCTCCCCTCAGCAGTGTACTTCAGTCCTTCTGCCTGCTCTGCTCCCCGCTCTGGCTCTGGTGAATTCTCTCACCCTCCCGTGCTTCTGACTGTACCCAGTGCTTGTATGTATAAACAAACAAATAAATAAATAAATCTTTAAAAAAAAAAAAAAAATCAATGGTCTAAGTATACTAATTTAAAGACAGAAATTATCAGAGATTAAAAAAACCAGGACCCAAGTACATGTTGTCTATAAGAAACCCACTTTAAATACGAAGACACATACAGGGGCCTCCCTGGTGGCACAAGGGGCTAAGCACCTGTACTCCAGTTCTTGTATGCATAAATAAATAAATCTTTAAAATAAATAAATAAATAGATAGAAAGACACATACAGATGAAAAGGAAAGGGACAGGGTAAGATGTGTCATGCGAACACTAATCAAAAGCAAGTTGGAATAGTTACATTCATTTCAGTAAGAGCTGACTTCAGAGCAAGGGAAGTTATCAGGTATAAAGAGGAGCATTTCATAATGATAAAGGAGTCAATCCCCAGAGAAGACCTAACAATCCTTATGTGTATATGCCTGATAATAAAGCACCAAAATAAGTGTGGCAAAAGGACTGCAAAGAGAAATAGATGAATTCACTCTTAGACTCGAGTCTTTGTCAGAAATAGACAGATCTAGCAGGAAGACACTGGATAAGGACACCATTGAGCTCAACAGCCCTCAATTTAATACAATTGACATCTGTCAACTACTTCATCCAACAACACAGTATACACATTTTTCTCCAGCCAACATGGACTAGTCACCAAAGTAGTGCATAAAACAGACTTGCACAAATTTAAAAGAATTGAAGTTCATGGGCCTCCCTGGTGGTGCAAAGGGTCAAGCACCTTACTATGAAGCAATCCGCAGCCTCTGCAGCGTGAGTTCGATCCCCGGCCAGGGAGATGTCCCACATGGTGCAGCAGACCTCTCCTGCCTCGCCCGCTGCTCCCCTTAGTAGTGTACTTTGGTCAATCTGCCTATTCTGCTCCCCACTCTGTCTCTGGTGAATCCTCTCACCCCCTGCATTTCTGGCCTGTACCCCAGTTCTTGTATGCATAAATAAATAAATCTTGAAAAAAAATTGAAGTCAAACAATATCTGTTCTCAGACCACAGTGAAATTAGACTAGAATCAGTAACAGAAAGGTAACTGGGAAATCCCCAAATACTTGGAGATTAAACGAACCTTTCTAATAACACAGGGGTCAAAGGAAATATCTCAAGATAAATTAAATATTTTGGATTAAATGAAAACAAAAATACACCTTATCAATACATGGTAGCTACCACCATTACCCTCACCCTCTGGTTGTAGTCTGGTGCCAATCACAGCTGTGTGTGTCACAAATTGTGTCAGGTTAATGCTCTGTGAGTTTCAGCTTTTGTAAGTGGTATTAAATGTAATGGGATATACAAAAATAACCACCTAAATATATGAACAAGAATTCCTCTTGGGCAGGGAAGGAACTATCTTTATGGGGGAAATGTTTGGATGAGGGATTTGAGTAGAGACTCTACCAGATGAGCTCTGGAGGAGAGAACAGGAAGGGGTCAAGGGAGGGGAAGAGAGAAAATGCTGTAAGGTGGGGGAGGGGCTTGGGCCCCATTGTTCCATCTAGATGCCAGAAGACCATACTCCACAAGATGTGATCCTTCTCAGAACATTCCAAAGGTACCGTACAATCTGCTTTAAAGAATGCTTGGGAGAAGTCATTTTGTTTTTTATAAGAAATCCAGGGCCTCCCTGGTGGTGCAGGGGTTAAAGACACAGCACTATCAAGCTATCACCAGCCACTGCAGCATGAGTTTGATCCCTGCCTGCCAGGAAGAAACCCACTTGGATCTCTTCTGCCTCACCTGCTCCCCTCAGCAGTGTATTTCAGTCAGTCTGCCTGTTCTGCTACCCACTCTCTCTGGTGAATCCTCTCAGCAGACCTCTCCTGTCTCTCCCACTGCTCCCCTCAGCAGTGTATTTCCATCAATTTGGCTGTTCTGCTCCCCACTCTGTCTCTGGTGAATCCTCTCAACCCCCGCACTTCTGGTCTACACCCCAGTTCTTGCATGCATAAATAAATAAATCTTTAAAAAAAAAAAAAGAAATGCAAATAAGAGTCTAGGTTTTTTCACATTCAGGTCCATGGGATTCAGGACAAAGCCAGTAAACTTTGCTGGAGGGAGAGATTATGGGAACCACTTAGGATTTAGCAGGCTTTTCTGGGAGAAGGGGGTCTTCCTGTTTGGCAAGCATGGAGGGGTCATATGGCATCTAGGGGACCCCGTTCACATTGAAGTCTATGTGAATGGCTCTCTCCAAAGGTGCACAGATCACAACCTGAGCCACTGAGGCATTAAAGGGAATGTCATCATCACCTGAAGGGACCAGGAGGTCCACCTGCGAGTAGTCAGACTGTGTTTTATTTAGGTCCAAGTTCCAAGTTCTATAATCCTGGAGTTCTATGAGTCTACAGTTCTTTGACTCCAAGAAACTAAAAGTATACCAAGGTTTTATCATTCAAAAGCAACCACACTCACCTCAGCCCATGCTGTTGTTGCCACATGCTGGGTGCTGCACCAGGCACTGTTATGTATTATCTCAATTAATCCTCAAACCCCATGAAACATATTTTGTTCTCTCCATTTCACAGATGTGGAAACTCAGGCACACACCTGCTGAGCCACCTGCCCCTACCCTAGGTCAGTCTTATCTTCTCCTACCTGGGCTATGTCGATTCCTCTTCACTGACATCTCCTTTTCCAGTCATGCCTCAAACCAACTTCTACACGTTCTAAAATGCTAACCTGACCAAATCCCTCCCCTGCTTATAATTTTCCAATAGCTCCCCTCTGCTGCCAACAGAATGTTCTGGTGCCTTACCCCAGCATTGAAGGTCCTTCATGGACAGCCCCTCTGACATATCCAGCTTCTACTCCCTTCTGTCTCTTGAAGCTTCCAGGAGCTCTTGCTATGGCAAACCATCTTTTCATGCCTCCTTTACACTGCTGCCCTTGCTGTTTGGCATGATCTCTTGAAGTTCCTACACATTTATCAAGAATCGGCCTTTGTTGGGCTCCTCCCTGTGTCTAACACCAGGTGCACAGCCCCACAGTGGCAATAATCACATTGTATTAGAGTGTCTGACAGTGTTTGCTTCCGCATCCTAAACACGTAAGGCCAAATTTTGCCTGCAGCTTCACCCTCCGTGTCAGGCACACAGCACTTATGTGCTGAACGAGTGGAGGGAGAAATAAATGAATGAATAGTGAGACCATGACATCCACAGCACCCACCCTGGTGATGGTTTGGGTGGGTCGGGGTGAGCAAGGGGTCAGGATACAACAAAAGAACAAACAAATGCTTGAAGACACAAGGAGAAGACTCCAAGACAGAGGTGAGGAAGTCGCCACGACAACATTCTAGCCCCATCTCGCTGCATGGGTCCATCCTGTGCTGGGCTGCATGCTCTGAAATCCCCGGAATCCCTGTCATTTCCTCATGTTTGTTATTTCTGCTACCCCTATAAGGAAATGATCCTTGAGCCTGCCCTTGGGAAGTGTAGCTTAGGCCTTACCCACGGTTGCTGCCTTTTTCATGAGGTGAGAAGGTGAGGAGGGGGTTGGATAGCTCACCTGGGCACCTGGCAGGAGGCTCCCCAGGGAGGTGCTGGGGGCTGGACAGGCAAAGACTGAGTCATACAGGAGAGGAGACTGGGCCTGTGGAATAGGGAACCAGGAAATTGTGGGGTCCAGAGGTCGAACAACCAGGCCTCACTGTGTTGCTCTCTGAGCCCGCTGGGTGGGTTTCCTGGTCTAGCTCTCTTGTACTGAACCACATTCCTGATTACAAAGAACTCCATGCTCAGCTAAGGGAACCAGACTGACAGAATTTTGTAGGACAGGGAGGAGTATTTGCTTTGTTCCCCACTCGACCTCCAGGCCCCAGGTAAAGAGATAGATAGGACTGATTAGGTGGAAAAGCTGCTCTAAACCTTCTATATATGTTGCTAGACCTTTAGCCCTCACCACAGCGAGGTGAGGTAGGTACTACATTACAGACCCATCTTGCAGATGAGTACAGTGAGGATCAGGAAAATTGCCCCAGCTCACCATTTTCATAAGTAGCTGTCCTAACTTGCATCCAGGCGCTCCCTCTGATCTCAGGGTCCACACTTCTTCATGGCTCCCGTTTAAACCTCCATCTAGGTAATCCATGAGTTAAGCCCCATTCCTGAGAGACCTGCCCTCTCCTCGGCCTGGCCTGGGCTGACCTCTGATCTCATTCCTACCCATCTGCCCCGCCTTGAGTTCCCTGGAAATAACATCCAGCTCTCACTGAGGATACAGCTCCAGCTGTCAGGCTAAAGTCTAGCGATGCTTACAGACTTTGCACATCATCACGTTCCCATCCCGCGTTCTGCAACCAGGAGACTGCAGCTGTGGAGGGAGCAAGCACCCTCCACTCAAGGCCCTTAGTGTTTCTGTCTGTAAGGCAGAGAATGGCCCTGCTTTGGTTGCCGTCCCAGGCTCAGAGGATCACCGAGTAAAAGGTTTTGTGAAGGCTGGCAGGACAGACCTCTCTCCAGGCCCTGAAACTCTCTGTTCTTTCCTCTCTTGGGCCCTGGGTAGGAAGGTAGAGTCCTCATTCAGCCTCATTCAGCCGGCTCTGCTGCCTGGCAGCTCACCTAGCCTCCCTGTGCTTGGTATGCCATCTAAAGAAGGGGTACCTTTCCATGGAATCATTGTGAGAATTGATTGAGATAGGGCACTAGGAGCCTATAAAAGTAGAGAGGACCCTCTACCTCCATGAGTAAATGGTAGCAATTAAGTGAAGACCCTGCCTCCCTCTGTGAAAAGAGCAGATGAAAGTAAAATCACAGCTGTGGAACCAAGCACCTGTTTTGGAGAACTCCAGTGGGGAACCTGACTCTCCAAGAGGGGTCCCCAGCCCAGCCAGCCCACGAACTGAGAATAACTCTAATTAGCCATCCAGCAGGATGACAGCATGTTTTTAAAATTGTGCTGGAGTTCCAATATTCTTTAACTCACAGAAGTTGCAAAAACTCTTTAACATGTCCTTTTCTTGTCTGATCTTTATAAAGCCTATGGGAGTTTTCGTGGCTCTAGGCCAACCTGAATGCATTTTCAGCCTGTTACTCAATTCCTGTGTGATCATGGGCAAGTTATTTCCTTTTTCTGGGCCTCACTTTGCCATCTGTAAACTGGGCAGGACACTCCTAACCTTTGTGTGGTCTTGTGAGGCTTATAAGGATCAGGCATAGAGAAAGTCCTCAATAATCCCCATGGTATATCAACCCATAATCTACATGAAGCAACTGAGCCTTGTTCCATAGCTAAAAAGAAGCAGGGCTGACTCTGAGGTCAGGCCCCCCACTTCTGTATAGGAAAGTGTCCCCCAGTTCATAGGTGTTTGAGGTTGAGTGGAACAGCTTTGGTGGTTCAAGGTCAAGGACCACTTTATATGCCTTTCCTTATGACTCTTGTTAGTCATAGCCTGGTAGGTCCAGCTGTTAGCTCTAGGCTCTCCCAAGTGGATCAGAGGGAACAGGCTGGAGTCAGGTGGGTGTGGTGGGCATGACAGGTGAGGCTGCATGCCCTGCACCCACAGGAAGAACCACAGACACAGGACAGGACAACTGCAGACTTGTCTCCATCAATCACATCACGAGGACTTGATGACCTCATCTCCGCAGCCAGCAGGTCAGCCGTTTTTTTACAGCTGGTTTTAGAGCTTTAATCAACAGGCAGGGAATCTGCATCACACTGCTCTTACTCTCACTCAGCGATTTATTGGGGACACTTCCTGGTAAAAGATAAGAACCCTTCCTAAGCATCTGGCTGAGGAATTAACTTTTTATTGTCTCTCTTTTGAAGACAATGGTGAGATGCCATTTTTCACTGATCCAATTGACAGACTAACAAGATAAACCACCCCCAGTATTGCCCAAAGGATTTTGAAGTGGGCACATCCCTTTACAACTGGTAAGAGAATGTGTTTCAAAAGGGCAATTTGGCAAAAGTCTTAAAAATGCCCCTATCCTTTGACCCTTCCCTATAAGAATTTGTACCAAGTTTTTGGTACAAAATAGACTTTCACAGAATTATTTATAATAGTTCCCCAAACAAAAGCCACGTACATATTCGTCATCAGGGGATTGGTCATATCAGTGATGGGCTATCGGTCAGCCATTAGAAATCAGACTGGGAAGATTAAGTAGTCACAGAAAAAAATGCTATAAACTAAGAGACAAAGTAAATTATATCCAGAATGATTTGCATTGATAGAAGCAGGCTTGATACAATTTCCACACTGGGACTGATCCTCTAGGACATCTCCCTCTTGGAGTCTAGCCGCCATGTTGGAAGGAAGTCCAAGCTATCCTGGAGGCAGAGACAAAACCACATGGAGAGAATGGCCCAGCCATGTACTGTGCTGAATGCAACTGCATGAGGAACCTCAGCTGACACCATGGGGAACACACTTGCCCAATTCATAAATCATGAGAAATAATATATGGTTGCTGTTCAAAACCACTGAGTTTGGATGGAGGTGGTTATTCTACAGCAATAGGTCCTTGAACTACCCTGTAATTTCATTCCTTACATTTTCAGAATGCACTTCAACCATCAGACCAGAGCACCTGTGTGTGTGCACTCCTGGAAAGCAAAGCTCTGGGTGACCCCAATTATTGAGTCGAGCTTCTACCATTGGCCAGTCATTCATCACTTGTGCAGTTTCCACCAATGTGGTCATGTACTAGATACATAATAATTATCTATTGAATAAGTGAATAAATGTCTTAGTTGACACATACTGTAGCCCTGTGAAGTAAGAGTTATTGTTTTATTATTACTCAATAGATATGCACTCATTAGAGAAAAGTTCAGATATTATAAAAGAAGAAAATAAAAATTACTCCAGGGGCCTCCCTGGTGGCACAGGGGTTAAAGACAGCGCTATCAAGCTCTCACCAGTCATTGAAGCACGAGTTTGATCACTGGCCATGGAGATGACCCACATGGCACAGCAGACCTCTCCTATAGTCTGCTGCTCCCCTCAGCAGTGTATTTCAGTAGATCAGCCTGCTCTGTTCCCCACTCTGTCTTTGGTGAATCCTCTCACCCTCCGCACTTCTGGCTTATACCCTGGTTCTTGTATGCATAAATAAACAAATCTTTCTTCAACAACAACAACAAAAAATCTTGACCTTCTTTTCATGTCACTGAATGTATATCTCATTCAATGACATTTTTGATGGATGAATATATTTGCCTCTGTGACTCCACCAGGAGTCACACCCATATGCAGAGGTGGGTGCTGCCAGCCTTGTTTATGTTCTGGGAACCTACATCTCATCACATCAACTGGACACAGGACAAACATCTCACTTAAACTATTAGCTTCTCTCCTGTAGAAGCTTGGACTTAACATCAGAAGACAGTGGAGGCAGCCTTGGCGATTATTGAAATGGTCCCAAGTAAATTCTGGCATTGCAGGGTGGTCATATTCTGCTATGTGGAGTAGAGCAGAGCTGTTTTGGGGAGAAAGTAGAATGCTGGAATGAGGGATGTAGCCATCCTGATGACCATCTTACTCCTGAGCCCAGATCCGTGTCAGCACCTGAGTGCATCTCTGCAACTGCTTTGCAACAGGACACAGCTGTGTCCTTTTTTTTTTTTAAATTTTTTTTTTATTAAGGCATGTTTTATTTATTTATTTATTTGTTTGTTTTATACATGCACTGGGTACAGTCAGAAGCACGGGAGGGTGAGAGAATTCACCAGAGCCAGAGCGGGGAGCAGAGCAGGCAGAAGGACCGAAGTACACTGCTGAGGGGAGCAGCGGGCGGCAGGAGAGGTCTGCGCGCCATGTGGGACCCTCCTCTGGTGACCGGGAGCAGTCGGGGATCGAACTGGCGCCGCGGAGGCCGCGGGCAGCTTCGCAACCCAGCGCTCAACCGCTGCGCCACCGGGGAGGCCCCACAGCTGTGTCCTTTAATAAAGCCTTTTTACTGGCTGAATTTGGCATAAGTATATTAATACTTGTAACCAGAAAATTCCTAACCATCACTGCACTAGGAAATACTATAGGGAAATTCCCAGGCCTCTGGGAACCAGTTAAAAAGAACAACCTGGGGGCCTCCCAGGTGGCGCAGCGGTTGAGCGCTGGGTTGTGAAGCTGCCCGCAGCCTCTTCGGCGCCGGTTCGATCCCTGGCTGCTCTCCGGCCACCGGAGGAGGGTCCCACATGGCGCGCCCACCTCTCCTGCCGCCCGCTGCTCCCCTCAGCAATGTACTTCATCTGTCTGCCTGCTCTGCTCCCTGCTCTGGCTCTGGTGAATTCTCTCACCCTCCCGTGCTTCTGACTGTACCCAGTGCTTGTATAAACAAAACAAACAAATAAATAAATAAAACATGCCTCTATAAAAATTAAAAAAATTAAAAAAATTAAAAATAAAAAGAACAACCTAAGATAGAACATTGCCTAGCACCTTCCATAAGCAGGCTGCTGCAGCCACTGCCCAATGCCAGGTACACAGGCTGGAATGAAGCTGGCTAAGGGTGGGGGGCTCCACAGCCCAGCAGCACGGGTTTCCTTCTCTCACTTGTCTGCTGAGCACCTGCCATACACAGGACACTGTGCTTAGGACAGAGACATCCACCTATTCGTAAAGGTCCATGTGACTGTAGAACAGTCACTTCCACTTTACTAGGCCCATGTTCTCATCTGGAAATGATTTGAAAAGCAAAGTGTTCGTACCCATAAACCTAAGTCAAGGTCCCATTCCCAGCCCTCCAGGAAGGAGATATATATAATAAGCTCTACAAGTGGCACTGACTCCCCACACACCCTCAGACCCATTGTCTCCTGGGCCCATTAGGCCGATTTTAGGAATGTGGAAACAGGAGAGGCCAAGAAGTTAAGTACCTGCCTGAGGCTCTGCAGCCAGTGAATGGAAGAACTGGAACTTAAATGCACGTCTGAGCCAACCTCCCCACTGGGAGAAGAACCAAATAACCCTTGGCTTTTATTATCATAGTTTTTTTTTTTTTTAACATATGTATATTTTTAAGATTTATTTATTTATGCATACAAGAGCTGGGGTACAGACTAAAGATGCAGGGGGTAGAGGATTTACCAGAGACAGAGTTGGGAACAGAACAGGCAGACTGACTGAAATATACTGCTGAGGAGAGCAGTGGGTGAGCCAGGAGAGGTCTGCTGCTCCATGTGGGTAGCTCCCTGGCCAGCTGGGGATCGAACTCTTGCTGCAGTAGCCGCAGATAGCTTCACAGTGCGGTGTTTAACTCCTTGCGCCACCAGGGAGGCCCATATTATCAGTTTTAAAGATGGGGAAAGTTTATGTGAAGTATCCACAGTAGTCAAATTCATAGAGATGGAAAGTAGAATGGAGGTTGTCAGGGGCTGGTGTGGAGAGGGCTGGGGGCTCAGGGTTTAATGGGTAATGAGCTTCATTTTCAGTTTGGGAAGATGGAAACATTCTGGAGCTCGGTGGTGGTGAGGCCTGCACAAGTGTGAGGTACTTAATCACACCATTGAACTATACACTTGAAAATGGCTGAAATGGTCTATTTCAGGTTATGTAAGTTTTACCACGTCTTTATCCCTCCTGCCCGCCCTAAACAACTAAGGTCTAGTAGGAGAATGGGAACAAGTATAGACTGGTCTGTGCAAGTTCTGGGGAAAGATGGGGTGCAGTTCTCAAATCTGCCACTTGCTTCCTTGCTGGCCCTGGGGCAGATGACCCTGAAACAGTGCCTTAGTTTCCCTTTTGTGAAATGGGATGCAATAGACCATTTAGGATTTAGTACATGAACTAAATGCCACCACATAGCTCTGCACATAATAGCTGTCAAAACACATGACTTCTTATGAAGAATTGTCTCAACCCAGAGTGAGAAACTTCTTAGACACGCTGGAAGAGACTTGGAGGTCACCTGTGGCAACCCTGTCATTCCAAAACTGAAGAGACTGAGCCTTAGAATGGTATAGTGCCTGTCTAATGTCACGCAGTAAATCTGTAACAGCATGCAGAGTGGAGCCAGCCCGGCGTCTGAGTGCAGAGGTCTGACTGCAGCCAGCTCACAGCACTCTCCCTTTGCCAAGAGCTATACAGCCAAGCATTTGGGATCTTGATTTCAAGCCTCATGGAGGAAGGAAGGGTTATTCTGGGCTCTGAGCTAGGACTCTCTCTCTCTCCTCTCACTGTGAGTCAGCTGCTGTATAATGTCTTGCGTGAGTCAGCCAGCAGCCCCACGAAGCGTGGCGCGTATGACTGCCGGGTGACATCCATGTGGGAGTTGGGTGGGGAAAGTGGGCGCAGCTGGACCTCTGCTGCTGGTGAGGGGGTGAGCCGTGTGTTTGCTTTTGATTCCAACTGCTGCATGGCGGCATTTTGAAGCTGAGAGGTCCAGGTTTCATACCTTTGATTTGTTACCAAATTCCTCCTTTGGTGTGATCTCAAGCATGTGGCTTTAATCTCTGTGTCTCAGTCTTCTCAGCTGCCCCGTAGATATGTGAAGGAATCTGGAGGTGCCCTCAGCACAAAGTGTGGGAGGACCCAAGGAATGACATGCAAGAAGGGGATTTTCACAGTAAAAAAATACAAAAAAGAAAGTTGCATCAACAAAAAGGGTATTGCTATTTCACTTCCCAGGATAAACAATGTTCTAAGAACCAGAGTCCAAACAGTTTGTTTTCCCCATCAAATCTTGGATTTTCGGGGTCTCCCTGCTTTTCTCCATTGCCTCAGGATACCAGGTTAATTCCTCAGACTCAACCTTTATGGAGGGACTAGTCCAGGGACAACCATTCCCAGAACCCCCAAGGTCAAGGTTACTCTGAGTTACATTTGTGAAACTGAGGCTCACAAAGAAAGCAACCTGTCAGAGATCGCACCATGGGCAGGGTGGAGCTGGGCCATACAGTCCAGACTTCTGGATAATTCCAGTACTTGCCCTCTGTGGACTCAAGGTAGAAAACTCATAGGGGCTGCATCATCTCTGTTCCCAATTCTAGAAACCCCCAGAAGACAACACGTGGAAAGTGAAATAGGCAGATTCCTGCCATGCTGAAGGAAATCAGGCTTTGAGAATGTAAATCGCTGGAATATAATAATTACCTTTTTCAAGTATTTATTAGATGCCAGTCACCTAACCATCATTTTCTCACTTCATAGACTCATTAAATCTTTAAAGCAAGTGCAGATATATTCCCATATTACAGTTGGGGAAATTAAGACTCAGAAAGGCTAAGTAAATTGCCCAAAGACACAAACCCATAGGCTACCTCCCACATTGGGCTCCTCGTTCATTCACTCTTTGTTTTACTCATTTGTTAAGTATTTACAGCCTCTTCTTATGCTAAGAAACTGGGTAAATAGAGGGAATGCCTGAATGGAATGCCTGAACCCTTGACCCTCAGCAAGTCATTATCTTACTGGATCATAAGGTTCAAATAATTATAAAGAAGTGATAAGAGGCAGGCCCGCATGCTGCTTATGGTGCGGGTGGGGTTACTAAACAAGCACTTGCACATCTGTCTTCATTTTTTTTTTAAAAGATTTATTTATTTATGCATACAAGAGCTGGGGTGCAGGCCAGAGGTGCAGGGGATGAGAAGATTCACCAGAGAAAGAGTGTGGAGCAGAACAGGCAGATTTACTGAGATACACTGCAGAGGGGAGCAGCGGGAGAGGCAGGAGAGGTCTGCTGTGCCATGTGGGTCAGCTCCCTGCCCGGGGATTGAACTTATGCTTGCAGTGCTGCAGATTGCTTCATAGTGATGACGCTTAACCCCTTACACCACCAGAGAGGCCCTGTCTTCACTTGTTTTCTTAACTGAGGTACAAGAACTCACAACTACTTCCTGAGCCATCTTGGGTAAAGGATCCCACTTTCCTGAATCTCAGTTTTCTCTTTTAGAAAGTGGAGAGAAAAATACTCATTTCATAGAGATCTTGTGGAAGTTAAACTAATTGGAACGATACCGTATTTATTCCTTTCACAAAGATGTGCTACGGCCAGTGTGTGATGGGCGCTGCTTTGGTGCTGGCCACTCTTCAGGAAGCAGCCAGCAGAATTCCCTTGGATCCATGGGATGATTTTTTTTTTTTTAAGATTTATCTTATTTATTTATGTATACAAGAGCTGGGGTGTAGGCCAAAGGTGCGGGGTGGGGCGGGGGGGTAGGGTGGTGGTGAGAGGATTCACCAGACAGAGTGGGGAGCAGAACAGATGGATCTACTGAGATACACTGCTGAGGGGAGCAGTGGGAGAGACAGGAGAGGTCTACTGTGCCCTGTGAATCAGCTCCCTGGCCAGGGATCCAACTCATGCCGGTGTCTGGTGACAGCTTGATAGCGCTGAGACTTTAACCCCTGCACCACCAGGGAGGCCCCATGGGATAATTTTTTTTTTTTTTAAATATTTATTTTTATTTATACAAGCACTGGGTACAGTCAGAAGCGCGGGAGGGTGAGAGAATTCACCAGAGCCAGAGCGGGGAGCAGAGCAGGCAGAAGGACCGAAGTACACTGCTGAGGGGAGCAGCGGGCGGCAGGAGAGGTCTGCGCACCATGCGGGACCCTCCTCCGGTGGCCGGGGAGCAGCGGGGGATCGAACCGGGGGATCGAACCGGTGCCGCAGAGGCCGCGGGCAGCTTTGCAACCCAGCGCTCAACCGCTGCGCCACCGGGGAGGCCCGGGATAATTTTTTTAAGTAAAGAAAAAAACATTCTTTTTAAATTGAAGCATAAAGTGAATCTACTTCATCTTACAAAATGCAAAAATTGGAAATGCACAGCTTGATGGATTTTCAAAAACTGAACACACCTGTGTGACCTGCAGCACCCTGATTACAAAACATTACCAGCAGGCTCAGGCCTGGGTGTGGCAGCAGCGGGGCACTCACCTCCAGAGTAAAATTTAAGGGGGTGCCAAAATATTTAGTAATCAAGATAAATATGCTTTTAATGTAATATATTAAAAAATTAATGCAAAAAAACCCCATAATGACAAGCTATCAACATCTTAAATAAAGAGCGGATTAGTAACAGTGAGTGTTGAGTTGAGTCATATTAAAGCTGAGGACACAAGGAAAAACTCTGCTTGGAATCAGACCCTGCCTCACCTGCTTCAGCCCGATTATCAGCCAGCCCCACAAGGCAACTATTATTCTGACATCGAGTCCTCTAGATAAGGCTCACCTGTTTTTGAACTTTTTGTGCACAGAATCATGCTCTTTTGTATGTGTCCTGTCAACAGCATGTCTGTGAGATTTAGCCACGTGGTCGCATGCCACGGAGAGATGTATGAGTGAGGGAACCATGAGGCCAGCTGAGCCTCATGGGCAGTGGCAGGTGGGAGGGTGAATGAGCAAGGATTCTAGAGCCCTGCCCGTGGGGATGGAGTCCAGTGATCTTTTAGAAGGACAGAGGCCGCTGGATTGTGAGACTAAGGGGGAGATAGAGGGGAGTCACGAAGATGCCAGATCTCTGAGGAGGGCAATTTGGTAGACAGAGGAGCCATCTATGGGGTGGGGACTAGGAAGGATATAGGAAAACGAAGAGTCTAGATTTAAGCATGGCTGAGGACAGGTACCCAAGGGACATTCAGAGGACTTTCCTAGGGTAGTGTTAGACAAGGCTCGTGCTCAGCAGAGAATGGAGGAGGGCTTCCGTTTCTTCAACATGCCCCAGCAGCAGCAAGTAGGCGATGGCCCCTGAGGGCACTAATGAAGGGCTGGGGAGGGACACACGAAGGCACAAAGGAGAGAAGCTGAAAAGTTCTCTGGGAGCAGGTGATTTGAACAGGTGCGTAAAACAGAAAGAAAATATTAAAGCACAAAACGGTTCCACTTGGCCCATCAGGTCCTCCAGGAGTCCAACACAGTGTTTACCTGGGAGGATCTGAGTTGCAACATACCCTTCAGATTAGGAGCTCTCTTCTTGCAGCCCCTGCCAGCAGCACCCCACTCCCCCTGCATCAGCTGCAGCTGACTCAGCAAAGCTTATTCTCCTGGGTGCCAGGGACGGTTGCCTTTAAAGGCCAGAAAAAAGGCCCTTCCCCCCCCCCCTTACTCACTCCTGACTCCAGAGGCTGGAGCCGCCCTGCATAGCACCGCCCAGTCACCCACCCAGAGCCCAGGCCTGTGCGGTTGTGTGTGCTTTCAGGCACGCACCAGGAGCCACCTGGCACCTTCCGCCAGTCAACTTTTGACAACGGAGCTCTTTTTCTCTGACTGGCTACGTCTGGAACTGCTTGGAATCAGACCCAGAAAAGTCTGCTTTCCTTCCAGGGCTAAAGGCTGCCTTCAGGAAACAAAGCTAAGCACAGTTTGGGGAGGGGAGTCACTCCAAGCTGAAAGTTAGGGTTCCAGAGTCTCCTCCTGTCCCTCCCTCTAAAGCCTCAGGGTGGAGGAGGCTGAGGTTTCCTTGTGTCCTTTATCTGCTCAAAACCCTCGTTTCTCTCCACTGCCCGCAGAATACAGCCCTAACTCCTAGACTGGCATTTGAGGGCCTTTCTAGGGACCCCACCTCTTCGGTTTCTTCTCTCACTCACTCACATTTCTCCATCTTCGTCTTCTCTCTTTCCCAAGTCCCTCGGCTCCGGCCACAGGAGCCGCTGAGCCTGCCTGTCCTGGCTCTGGCTGCATCTCCAGCACACCTCTCCAGGCCGGTGCTCACACTCCCTCTCCTGCATCCCACCCTTCCAGGCTCAGAAACCACCTATTTCCTTGGGCTTTCTCCCATGTTCCCTCTCTCACTGAAGTTAAATCCTGTTTTCCAGATTCAACTATCCCAATAATAAACTAGCCAGGCTGACAATCTAATCTCTCATCCAGTGTCAATAGCTTCTGCTGAAGTTGCCTCCAAATAGTAGCCTCCAGGGGTCATAAAATTTTTACAGAGAGAGAACACCTAGAAATGGAATTTCAAGCAGGTAATGGGGGTCTGTTTGGGCAGGTATGGTGGGGTGGGGCAAAGGTAAAGCTGTTTTGTTGGCCACTCTACTTTGTTTTCAAACGTCACCCTGACCATAGGATAGGGATTTGATTGATCTGACATCACGAATTAGGACGGTCTATTTGGATAACGTTTACACACATCCATTGTTCCTCAAGCCAATCCAGGAGGGCAGCGTTATACCCATTTTACGGATGTGGGTATTGAGGCTCCAAGAAGAAAAGGGACTTGGCTCAGTGATGTTTGGCAAGTAAAGGACAAGAGTCCGAATCCAGAGTCGGAATCCAGGTCAGGAGCCTGGATCCAGTCTGACTCAGTCTTTGAGTGTGGTCTAGAGTCTTTCTTCCTTTCAGCATTACCCTCTGCCTATCTCCTGTCTCAGGAAGTGTTTTTCCTTCTATCAAGAACAGCTTTCCTCGTGGTCTACCTGGAGAATTCATTTCCCGCTTTCCAAAGCCTGTTCAGCATGCCTCCTCATTCTCTGCAACTCTAGTTCTCTTTCCTCCATGGCACAAATTCTGCTCCTGTGCTCATTCTTATCCCTGTGTACACAATCTAGTAGGGTGCTGTCTATCTCCTCTCCTGTACCCGCTTCAGTTTGGGATTCCTTGTCTCTGTCCCTGGGAAAGTCTCCAGCATAGGGCTGGCCTGGAGAAGGTAGAGGTGCCTGATGGTGAGTGTGACCCATGGGCTGAGTGAGCAGACACATCTGGGAATGGGCACACACAGTAGACTGGGTGGGCTGGAAACAGGGAGCTATGCTGAGACTGAGCAGGGAAGTGGCAAACTGGCAGGAATCTGAGAGCCTAGTCACTCACTTGTTCCTTCATTCCTGCACTCATGTACATATGTGTCTTCCAGGTGTTCAGACTAGGGGAGGACAGAGAAGATAAGCGGCACAGTAAAAAGCACCAAAGGGTAAAATAAAGATTCAGGGCCTCCCCAAGGTGCAGCGGGTTGAGCGTGCACTGTGCAGCTCTCCGCAGCATCTGCAGCACGGGTTCGATTCCCAGCCAGCCGGGGAAAGGCCCACATGGCGCGGCAGACCTCTCCTTCCTCGCCCGCTGCTCCCCTCAGCAGTGTTTTTGGTCCATCTGCCTGTTCTGCTCCCCGCTCTGTCCCTGGTAAATCCTCTCACCCACCTGCGCCTCTGACCTATACCACAGTTCTTGTATAAATAAATAAATCTTACAAAAAAATTAAAAAAAAAAAAAAAGAGAAAGATTCCCCCTTGGGCACTCAAGAGCAATTCCCAGGAGTGCTCTGTGTGATCAGGAGCATTTTGCATGTCAGGGTGGAGGAGGGGGGAGTCAGGCCCAGGGAACCATCTGAGCAAAGGTATAAATGTAGAAAGTACTGGGGCGAAGGTGAGGCTGAGCTTGGAAACTGATGCCCCGAGGGCCTTGATGGCCAGTGTGGGCCTGGTTCCTTCTATGACAAGATGGACTATGAGCTGGAGAGTAGGGGTCAGCCCTGGAGGAGCTGGGCGCCTGCAGACCAGGGGTGAGGGAGGATGAGTGGTATAGGTAAAATCAACAGGACTGGTGGCCTCTGGTACCAGATGAGGAGAGAGGTGGCCCTTAGCTTTCCAGGCTGAGCAGCCGGGAGACCAAAGAACTAGGAGCCATGGTCAGGGTTGTGGACCTGCCTTCCCTTCAGGGACGATGCCCAGCCAGGGTGTCCCTTGAGCCAGCACTAAACACAGTCCAGACAGAGGTCTGCAGGGATCAGCCTCCTCTCCAACACAAAGTAGCTCCTCCAGAGCCCTCCACAGGGAAAGGGACCCTCTACCTCGCCTCAGGATATTGGCCAGACCTCTGGACTTGTGTCCTTCCTGCGTCACTGTCTCAAGAAGGCACTGATCTAGGAAAAAGGTACAGTCAGATAAAACAGAGTGAAATAACACCACTACCACTAAAGGAGGCTTTCCTGTGCCATGATGAGCTAAACACTCCACTAACTTGTCTGGAAATTGTGTCTCTCATGCTAGTACGTGAGGTTGGTGGTGATATTAATTGTTTTATCCATAAGAAAACTGAGGGTCAGGGGTCAGCACCTTGCCTAGGACCAGCTTAGTACACAGTGGAGCTGGGTCAAACCAAGGTTTCCTGTGTTCTTGCTATTCTTATCTTTCACATTTACATGTCAGGGTAGATTCATATATGCTGTCAGGAATACAGGAAGGCTTCACAGAGGAGGTAATATTAAAGCCCACAAAAGAGGTACCTGAGAATTTCTAGGCTGAGGGCCCAGCCTGTGCTAAAGCAAGGTTTGACTTGCAAACAGGCATGTGGAGGGGGGAAAGGGAGAAACTCCCGGAGACCTCCTGTAGTGTAACAAATATCTAAATACCGTGCAACAGGCGCTGTTCTAAACACTTTACAAATATTAACTCACTTACTCTTCATAACAGACTGATGAGGTGGTACTATTACCAGCCTCAGCTTGAGGTTGATAATAAGTCATTCAGTGACCGAATGAAGACTGCAGAGTCCTACCCTGTGCGGAGCCTCGTTTGCCTTCCACCTTGGTACCAGCTCCACCATTTTGCTGAAGGCCGCTGAGGCTCAGAAAGGCAAGCACACTTGCTCAGGGTCACACAGCAGCGCGCCCCGCAGACCCAAGGCGTAGAGAGCGGGCCCAGCGAAGCGCGAGCGGGGAACCCTCCCACACCCCTTCCCCGCCCCTGGACCCCTCCCCGAGGAGCCCCGCCCCGGACGTGACCCAGGCCCGCCCCAGGCTCCGCCCAGGACTCCACTCAGAACACGCACGGCAGCCTGGGGTCCTATAAACGCCTTGGCCCGTGGGCTCTGGAGCAACTAGAGGTGCCTCCAGCGAACGCGGAGCTCGGGGCCCGCTGGGAGCGGGAGAGCGCGCGCCTGGGAGCCGAGGCCACGCAGTCGGAGTCAGAGTCGCGTTCGGAGTCTCGGGACTTGAGCAGAAGCCGCCGCCGGAGAGCGCCGCCCGTGCCTCCAGCGCAGCGCGGCCATGGAGCCCAGCAGCAAGGTGAGCGGCGCGCGCGGGCCCTCCCCGCCCGGAACAAAGGCGTGGACCCCTCCGACCCCGCCGCCAGGCCGGGCCTCCCCGCGGCCCAGCGGCGCGGCGCCCCCGGGGCGGCCGGCGTGCGCCTCGGAGCCTCCCGGCGCCGGCCTGGAGCGCAGCGCCCTGCTGGGGCCAGGGGCGCACGGGGGCGGGCGCGGGATCGGGCGGGCGCGGGGTGCCGCGTGCGTCGTGCGGCCCGCGCCGGGTCTCGGGCTTCCTTCCGGGCCACCGCGCCGTCCACGCTGCCGGGCGGGACAGCCGAGAGCCGGGCCCGGAGCCGCACGTCGCGCACGACCTCCCCGGCTGCGCCCTGCGCCGGCTCCTCCCGGTGCGGGGGAGGGGGCCCGAGCCGGGCGCCCATTGGCTGAGCGGGGCCGAGCCCCCAGCCCGGCCCCGGCCCCGGCTCGCGGAGGAGGCGGGACCCGCCCCCGCTGCGCGGTCCGCGGACCGCTGCTCCCCAAGCCGCGCTGCGCCCCGAGTGCGCGGCCTGGTGGTGGGCGCTCTCCGCCGCCTGGAGCCAGACGGCCGCGCTTGCTGGGCGGAGGGCGCGTGCTTGAAGCCGGGCTCCAACTCCGGGCGCCCGACTGCAGGGTTGCGTGGAGGAGCTGGCCTCTTGAGGGCCTTTCTTGCGAGTAGGACAGGCCCAAGCTTTTGCCAAGTCCCGGGAGGATGTGCTCCGAGGTGGCACCTTCCTCTGGGCGGCCGGGGCAGCAGGAGGCCGGGTGGAGAGAGCACCCTCGGGGCCGCCGTTGCGAGACCCCAGGAGGCCGGGGTGAGACCTCTGGCTGGGAGAGGAGCGGGAGGAGCGCCGGCGAGGGCGGGGGCCCCGGGGAGGCGAGGACTCTTCTTCGGGGGACCCACTACTGCTGGAATAGGATTCCTTTTCTCATGTAAAACTGCTTTTGTCCTGGGCGTGTCTTTGTGACTTTGCCTGAGAGGTTCCTTTTCAGCTAATACTTACAGAACCTCCCCCGGGTGCTGGGCATTGTTTTCGTCCTCCTTTTCCTTTCCCCCTTGAATTGAGTATTTTTAAGTCACTTTTTTCTTCTCCTACACTCCCTCGTATCCTCTTGAATTTTCTCATCTCGCTGGGAAGGCACGTGGATGCCCACTTTTTAACCTACAACTCTAGCACTGAACGTCCCTGCCTTGTGGGGTGTCCTGCGGGGCAGAGTGGGGGGCAGAATGGTTTGTGACGGTGCATCCTCAGTGGGCAAGAGTTGCTCCTGTTGAATCCAGACAACTTGCTTTCCCCCCACGGCCTCCCTGCTCCTCCAGGCTTGCGGGAAGATGTTGCCTCTGAACAGATTTCCTGACAATCAGGAGCGAACCTTTATGCTGAAATATAACAAAATTAAAATAAAAGAAGGGATTTTAGCTAGAAGCAAGGGCTTTAGACCCCAAAGTCCAAGCACTTGACTGTTATCTCAGGGCTCTGGCTGGCCACGCGATCTCTCTGAGACTCAGTTTCTCCATCTGTAAGCTCAGGATAACTTTTTCACATCCTCAGGGGTAAGAACTGTCTGTTCAGCCAGTGATGCAGGACCTTGTGTTTAATCTGTTGAGTGGATACATGAATATTTGGAGTGGAGGGGAAGGCCCATAGCCACTTACAGTTACTAGTCTCTTGGCTAAAATGCTTGTCAGTGTCGCTGATCCATCTAGCCCTACTGGACCGAGAGCCTGGGGCTCAGAAAAGGCACTGACTTTCCTGAAGTCACATAGCTAGTAAGGGATTGAGCTGAATTTGAACCTACACCTATCCGAAAGGGCTTCCAGTCTCCACCAGCTCTACCCGCTGCCGTGTGTCTTGCATTTGGGGCTGAGGGAAGGGAGGAGAGTGTTTGCTTTAGCAGGTGGGTGTTTTTCATATAATACTCTCCAAACCTGACTGTGTCCAATCAGTAGATAACTTTGAAGCACCTCCCTGTGAGTCCTTTATCTGTTTTGTGAATTCACATACATGCACCGTTGCACTAGTAGATTAGATGCTTACATGAAATAGAAATTTCAAAAGACAAAAATACAGATAGAAGTTATGGTGATTTTGGGCCTCCCCTGGTGGTGCTGCAGCGGTTGAGTGCTGGGTTGCGAGGCTGCCCACAGCCTCTGCAGCGCCAGTTCAATCCCTGGCCACCGGCAAGGGTCCCACCAAAAAGAAAAAAAAGAAGTTATAATTTTTTTCTTTTTGGGGGTAATGGGGTGTGGCTAAGTCCTCTATGGATGACCTTTTATATATATTCTGGAATAAAGCTCTTCTCTTGGGAGACTGCTAATTTGATCAGCAAACACAACACATTTATGCCGGATTTTAGTTGAGGCCTGGAGAGGTTGTATCACTTGCCCAAAGTCTTAAAACCAGGTGTATCTGACTCTTGACGTTCTTTCTGCTGCATTCGCTTTATGTAGGAATGAGGAATTGACTCAGTGACTTCCTTATGTCCTGTTTTGACCCCGTGCAACCTGTGGTTGTGAGTTTAACTGAGTAGAAGTAGGGAGGGGGCAAGTGGAATCCCCTGCCCTCTCAACTGGGGGTTCACTCATATACCCTCCGGGCGGCAAGCAGGGGGCAGCCCTGCCCTGGGATGTGGCCTCCCTACCCCCCACTTGAGAAGGACTCCCAGCTAGTCTTTCTCAGCACCCCAGCAATCTTTGCCATGTCTGTCCTCTACATGAAGGGGAAATCAGAAATCTGCAGGGCTCCTCAGCCCCTCAGTGATACAGAGAGCATAAATTCATCCTTAGAGTATATGAGAATTCAGAAGAAAATGTATCTCTATAGAAACCCTGCAAATGATCTTTCCCTCTTTGAACTCCTATGATGTGTGGCCCTTACCTGGGCCCCAGGTGACCTGCACCTGGGTTGTTTCCTCTGTCCGGGAGTCTAGCTTTCTGGCAATATGAGTTTTGGGGGAGTTCTAGCATGCCTGGACTCTGAGTATCCTTAGCCGGTAAATCATTAAAACCCCCGCTGGCCAGTTGTAACCCAGCAGGGGTTTGTCAGGACCTGATTTGTGGTGGTAGTACGTGGATGAGAATAACAGGCACGGAGATGGACCAGCTAATGTGGCTGCCCTGCCTCTCCTGTGAGGGAGGATGACATCATGGTCTAGTGAAAAATGGCTTTCCCAAGGTCACACACTGAGCCTCCCACTGCAAAACTTATTTCTTTCTAGAAAGACCTGAGGTTAAGGGAAAGTCAACTGGAGGGACCCCTGCAGAGCATGGCCCAGCCCTCCATTAGACAAGTGGGGAAACTGAAGCCACAGAAGGCAGAGACTTGTCCAAAAATCTTGAGCTGTTCTGCAGTTTTTGTTTGTTTTTTTTTTCTTTTAAAAAGATGCTTCCCTTTGCATACCCTTGTCCTACGTGCCGTTGTCCACCCCAAATGAGCAGGAATTCCCAGACATCAGGACTTTCCAAGCTCTTTCTGGGTGCAGTAAGGGTCTAAAAGCTTTGATGTTTACACATCGACTAGACTCTTAGGCAGGATTACACGTAACTTGACAACCTGTGAATGGAAACAAAACACATCCTCACAAAGCTATGACCTTCGGGAAGTGGCTTTCCTCAGCCTTGATTTCCTTCTATAAAATGGTGGAAGTTTGCTACCTCTGTGGATGTGGTGAGACGGCCTCAGTGCCCCGAATCAGGGTGGTGGCTGCTAATAGACCCTTTGTACAGCCAGGTCAGGTATACGTTGTAAACATTGTCGTCGTGATGACCCTTGCCCTGTGCTGAGCGGTTAAGGACCCCTGCACGACTTGCCTCAGAGCTGGGTCAGCCCCAAATTCCCCTGTAATCAGCTTATGACTTGAGGGAGCTCAGCTTTACCTAGCACCTCTTGGTCACAGGGTGTCAGGGCCTGGAACTGGGCTGTGGCTCCAAGGGTGCAGAAAACCAGCTCCCTCCTCCCCCCAGACTGGCAGAGAGAGCAGAGAAGGCTTGGAACAAAGGGGGAAGTGTGCGGCCCTGTGGCATTGGCTTGGGACCTGCAGCCTAACCCATCCCCCTCCTCACTCCTGGACTGTGGAGGTGACAAAGCCACTCAGTTCGGTAACCAGGATAGCGGAGGCCGGCAGAGAAGGTTCCTGGGTTCTGAGAGACTGTGACCAGGCCCGGCAGGCCCAGGCCTGGCCACCAAAACAAACCTCCAATTGTTACCTCCCTCTGTGGGAGGGGTGGGGTGGAGTAGAGCCTGAGGCTCTGTCACCCAGCCACCAGGCCAGGGAAGTGGTAGCTAATGCAGAAACTTGGGGCTTTTGCTGTAACGTAGCAGGGTTCCCAGGTCTTGAACTCAGGCAGAATGAGGTAGTGTTCACGGGCTTCAAGACCTCGGCACCACAGCCATACTGGTTTCTGCCTCCCCTGGGACTCACATCTTGGGAGAGAGCTCTTGTCCGACTCCATCTTAGGGAGCCTTTGGCTGCTGGGCCTCTGTTGGATAGGGCATCTGGCAGCACCTCCTCCCACTCCACCATGACCCCCTCTTATGAGGAAAGGGCCCTGTCAGAAATAGCTCTACCTTTTCACCTCAAGCCACTACACCTCCCGTTGGAACTTGTTTCCTCAACTATAGGATAAGACCTGCCTCCCTGCGTCAAGTTGTGGGGATTTTTAAAAATTTCAGAAATAATGGGGCCAACTATAAAGCTTAAAAATAAAAAAATAAAGGTCTTCTCCCACTTGTGACAGTTTGGTGCTTGCTCTCACAGACGTCCCTTTGTGCATGAGTGTCTATAAATGTCATTTTTATGTAACTGGATCATCCTTTCCACATAGTTCTCTGCAGCCCTGCACGCCCATCCAGGTCACCCACTGCCTCAGGTATTTCTGCACACACAAGCAAATGTAAGGGTGCATACAGGTTCAGGATGTCCCCGTTTTGTACCTTGCTTTTCCCCTGAACAATCCATCCTGGTGCTCTTTTCATATCAAGTAAGTACAGATGTGTTGCATTCTTTCCAACAGCTGCATAATATTCCATTACACACCTGTCCCACCATGATTAAGAAATAGCACCCCTCACTCTTTCTTTATGCCACTCCCCCCTCCTCCCCCCCATATATGTTAGGTATTTATTTTCTGTTCCCGGCCCCCACTAAAATATCGAGTTGCACGAAGGCAGGGATTTGGTTTCATTTATTGCTGAATCCCTGGTGGTGAGAATTATGTTGAGAACATGTGTTCAGGCACTATTTCTTAGTAATGTGACTTCTTATTCTTAGATAACCCCTCTAATGGAGAACTGGAAGTCTTAGAAGAAAGGGACTTTTTCAAGGTCACACAAGTGGGAGAGCTGGGACTTAAACTTGTCTGCTGAGAGTGACAGGGACCTTTTTCTATTCCATAACCTCATCAAGTTAATTGTATCATAGTTGAATTGGTACCCTTCTCACCACCGAAAGGGTACCGTCCCAGGGATGTTGCTTCTCCACATATCCAGGTCCTGACTCAGGGCCCACACACCGTCCAGGGAGCCAGCTGTTTGCTCTTAACACCCTGTTTTAGGACAAACACCTTTTGCTTATTTAGGGAGGGTGATTTGTTTCTGCCCGGAAGGTCTGAAAATCTTGTGCAGTTCATATTTTGGGTTTGCACGAAGCAGTTCAGTGACCTCTCTTAGCTGAGATGGGTGGAATTTTTCTTTAAAGGATTAAATAGTATGTAAATGTCATTGGCTCTATGGGCCACAAGGCCCTAGTCTGCTACAACTTGGCTCTGCCAGTGTATTACAAAAGCAGCTATAAGCAGTTTATAAACAATTGAATGTGTCTGTGTTCCCTTAAAACTATTACTGGTCGTTGAAATTTATATAATTTTCATGTATTATAAAGCATTAGCCTTGTTTTTCTCCCCCAGCCACTTAAAAGTGTTACATTTTTTAATATAAAATTATCCATTCTTAATCAGCAGACTAGATTTGGCCCACAGGCCAGAGTTTGCAAAGCTTGACTTAGATCAAAACCCACCCATGTGGCCAAACGTTTTGTGACTTGGACCTGGGCTGCCCTGGCTCAGACTGGGCAAAGCCCAGAGAGTTGCCAGAATGGAATTTGACCTACATAGAAAGCCCCAGGTAGAAACCTTGTTTCCTTCAGGGACCAGTACCCAGAAGTGGGGAGGAGGACATGAACATGGCGCATAGAATTTGGCATCAGAGCCCACCCCCCACCCCCGCCCCAACTTGACGCTCCACAGAGGCCGAAGGCCTTGGGTGGTCTGCATTTTCCTCTCAGAGCCTCCCAATTTTTCATCTGTAAAGTGGGAGCAATCTCTCCTCCAGAGCATGTTCATGGTGGTTAAATCAGGATGGGTGAACAGCCCCTGGCATGATGCCTAGTGCCCCGCCGGTGCTGCTGGTGCTGATAACCACAGCTGCTCCTCAGCTCTCTCATAAAGACTGGTGAGAATCTTCTACCTTGAGGGTCCCTATGGGATGCATGGCAGGCTCAGCCTTGCAGAAGTCCTGACATCACTGGAGGCTAAAGGAAATGGCTTCGAGAGAAATAAATGCTTAAGGTCACCCGAAGGTTAGACATTGAAGACTGATTCATCACTCTTCTTTTTGAAAAAGTTTGGCAGGAGAAAGGAGATCAGAGGGTAAAACGCCAGTCCAGGAATCCAAAGATCTCAAGTCCCAACACTGGCTTTTTGTTTGCTGAGTATCCTGAGCCCCTGCCTTCTGACCTTAGACTCCCCATTTATCCCAAACTTCTACAGTTTCTTGGGCTTCTTTCCTTTTTAATCCACAATTGTGTTCAAATGAAAATATTAGAATGTGTACAAAATAATAAAAATGAAGATGTCGTGGATCCTGCTTTCTCCCCAGTCTCCTTTGAACTGGAGACCACGTGGCTGTGGGAAAAGGGAGGGGTGGGTGACACCTGGATTGTGCCGCTTCAGGATTCTCCTCCCACAGGGAATGCCCTGCCTCAGAATGGCAGTAGCTGCATGCCATCCCTCTGCCAATGTTGACCAAGGGCCTGTTGCAGACCAAGACCAGGGCTGGAGCACCCTGTTGAGGAAGGGCATGCAGGTGTGGGTTAAAAGTTGTGGGTCATCCAGCATGCTAGCGTGTGGGAGAAGAGATCCTGAAACTGGCATTTGGTGGCTTCCTGGGAGTGGGGGAGCTCTCAGTGGGCCTTGGGACACCCAGAATTGGGATAGGGATGGTGGGGTGTAGGGGTGTGAGATCCTCAGTGCTGAGTTCTGAGCCTGGGCATTTGCCTGCTGTGGCACTCCTAGGAGAGTTAGGATTTGAACCCAGGGCTGCCTGGTTTCAGGGGTCTTTCTTCCACCACCCTGTGAGTTGGGGTGGGGCATAGTATTAGCCTGTTTTCACCTGTCAGTGGTGATATTTCTGTCTTCATCAGTGGTTTGATAAGTGGCCAAGTTAAAAATCTGGCAAAGCAGATACACAAGGAGCCAGTTTCACCCAAAAGCTAAATTCAGAAGTGGTGGCTTTTCTTTGTTTTGCCAGAGTCTCCTACCCTGTGGAGATAAGGAAGATCCAGGTCCCTTCTTTAGGTCTGGTGGGTGGAGTCCAGATGGGTATTCCCAACTGCTTGAAGCAAAAGCTGAAGACTCTCACAGCAAGGGCAAAGGTCTGATGAGCATGGGATATTCTAGAAGGTAGCCCTCCACCCCTAAAAAAGACTTCTACCAAAAAGCCACAAATTGTGGGGTTTGAACTCTTTCTCTAAGTCATCCCCAACTATTCCATCAGTTGGCCCATAAATATATGCTGCGTGAAAGGACTTCCATCACTGTGTGTCAGCTCCAGACACGGGCTCATGGGATAGGTACCATGTTGGCTCAGTTGAGGGTGACTTCCCATCCTTTACTGCTTCGGCAAGCCCTTGTGGAGTGAACCCTGCCGGATTCCACGATGAATAGGTTGACTGCAGCCCTCTAGGGAAGGAGCTTCCTGTGTGAGGAAACTGAGGCTATAGGCAGGGCCACCGCGCCTCCCAGCTCCAGGTAAAGGGGAGCAGCTCCTGTCCTTCAACCCCCAACTCCTGATTCCCAAGTCCAAGTCCTACAGTGATGGAGTGTAGTGATAGGGGTAGGTGGGAGTGCAGATACGTGACTGGTCTTGGTGCCACCATACACCCCCCCTGCATCTGGCATCCACCACACTGAGCACCCGTTTATCTGGCCAGATGGGCCCCCATCCATTCCACTGCAGGTGGTGTTCTCTCTACCCTATGCATTCTTACTACTCCTCCCCACCGGGCAGGCTCCCCTGAAGTCCTTCCAACTCCCTTGTCACCTCCTGGCACAATTAGATGCCTCTCCTTCCAGGGGCCCCACGTGGCTTCTCTCACCCTCCCACCCCCCATTGAAGCTCAGACCACATGAGTCTCCCCACTGGACTTGTTCCGTGATGTCAGAACTGGGGCTTGTTTCATTTGGGGCCCAGTGTATGGGTCACCGATGCAGTGGGTCCTGATGCAGCAACCTGCTCAGGTAGAAGTGGATACAGCCCAGTGCGCGGGGTCAGCAGGGTTTCTAGAGCAGAGTTTGACCTCTTGCCTTGCCCATAGCAAAATCCAGGAATGGGAGTTGTCCTTGATCACAGCAGCCCCCACTCCCAGGAGGCTCCAGCTGCTCAGCAAGGGCCCCCTGCTGTCTCAACCTGGAAGATTTCTGGAACATCGGAGCCAGACTGAAAGCAGGACCTGTAATAGTAGTACTTACCTCTCTCAGCCTTTCCGCAGCGGCCAGGATTTTCACCAGATTCAAGGATTGTCTGTATTATTTTTCATTTTATTTAAATTGCTTTGTTCTAAGTCATATGAAACCACAGGGCTTGTAAAAAGTTTTTCTTTTCAAATAGATGATACAGTCACATGATTCAAAATTCAAAAGTGTGCAAAAGGGTATTAAAATGAACAGTGTGCCTTCCACTCTGTAGCCACCCACATCCCGGGGACAACATTGCCTGTCTGGTGCTTTCTTTTCTTTTTTTTAAAGATTTATTTATACATACAAGAACTGGGGTGTAGGCCAGAAGTGCGGGGGTTGAGAGGATTCACCAGAGACAGAGTGGGGAGCAGAACAGCCAAATTGATGGAAATACACTGCTGAGGGGAGCAGTGGGAGAGACAGGAGAGGGTCTGCTGTGCCATGTGGGTAGCTCCCTGGCAGGGGATCCAACTCATGAGGCGCAGTGGCTGGTGACAGCTTGAAAGCGCTGAGACTTTAACTCCTGTGCCACCAGGGAGGCCCAGGTGCTTTCTTTGAAGTTCATGGATGCGTATATATTGCCCTCCCCACCCCAGTCACACACAACACACACTGCTCAGGAGCTCGCTTTTTACTTAATAGAATTTGGAGAATTTCCCAAATCATTACATAAAGAGCCTTCTCTTTGATGCATTCCATTATCTAGCTATGCCACATTTAATTAAATCATAGCTTGTCTAGCCTGTGCTAGAAGACTATGTATTGTTCATATTCTCAACAACCCAAAGACCACCCCGAGCTAGCACAGGAGACTCATCAGGCAGAAGGCCCCGTGGTGGGGTGGGGGAGCCCAGCAGCCGCCGTAGAGCTCCTGTCGATCAATGGCTTTAGTGACATCTTCCCTATCCGGTGGTCCCTGTGAGCTGGGCTTGCCTGCTGGCGCTGGTCATCCAGGTGCTCACCACCCACTCGGCTGCAGCCCTGGGTCCAGAGGCTCCGTAGGGAGTTGAGAGAAGGGAGGCACAGGTGGGCATGTTTTTGAGCTTGGCGGTGAAGGACAGGGTTTAAAGGAGAGCAGCCCCACGTGCAGGGATGAATGCCCAGTTTGGCCAGGAGGGGCTAGGTGGCTGGGTGGGACCCAGCACTCCCCTGGGGCTCCTTCCTCTTTCTCAGCCTGCGATGTAAGAACCCTGGCTTTTGCAACTGCTGGCCTGCCGGCTGCTTGAGAATGAAAAGGCCATATTCAGAACATGCCTGATTAACAGCAAAGCCCAGTGCAGTCTTGAGGATCTTCGAGTCAGGGCAGCTTCTGGGTTCCATGGGGAAAGCGAGACCTGCAGCAAGGCCAGGCCTCTCTCCCGTGTCCAGCCCCTGCGGGTGCCATGAGCCCTGTTGTTTCTTTGGCCTCCCTCCCTAGTGCCTTTCTTTCACAACCAGGTAAGGGCCTGCTGTTGTCACATTTCTTGGCTTCTTCATTTTCAAAGTCAGAAAATGTCCTTTCTTCCTCCCTTGCTCACACAGGGCCCTCCTGCCTGCTGGCCTCCTCTTTTCTGTCTGCTGCCTTCATGCCCTTGGCTTCCAGGGCCCTTTCCCCCCTAACCCCCCAGCCCCTTTCCTATTGGAAGCAGCTTGGCCCAACTCTTACTCGCCCTGTGTGGTGTACTTTTCCAGAACACATTCCTGGCTGGTCTGTCACCTGTGCCCAAATAACCCTGGGAAGCTTGTGGTCTGGGGTGGTCACCGTGAAGGATGGGGTGGGAGTCAGAGGCCCCAGCTCTGCAGCCTGTCTCTGCTGTAGACCTCGAAGTGAGCTGGAACTCATGTCTGCCTCCCAGCCTCAGATGCCTCCCTGTGAGGAGAGGGAGGGGACAAAGGAGGGCGAGACCACATCTCCAGTGCCTGCAAATGGGGGGCCGGGAAGGAGTGCAGAAGGGTGACTTAGCACACCATTTCACAGAGCAAGTGGGCAGATGCACTGGAATTAGGAGCCAGCACCCCAAATCCAGGGTGCCCCCCCCCGATTTCTGCTGCTTCTCCCACATAATTTAAGCTTCCCTTGCATAGGGGGATTGGTTCCTAGACCCCTCTAATCAGAGAACCCGGAGCCGCCTGGACCCCAGGCAGGGCCCCACCAGGGGAGTGAGACCCCAGAGAATGCCAAGATCTGTTCCCTCTAGCCCCAACCTGGGTGCAAAGAGAAAGAGAAGACCCCAGTTACCCTCTCTCCCCAGGAAGGAGTCCGGCCAGCCCAGTGTTTAGAAGTCAGCAGGGCTGGTTCGGTCACCTGAGGTCAGGAAGTGGCCAGGTTTCCTGGGAGAAGGACTGGTATGGTGCCAGGAGTCGCATGAGATAACTGAACAAGGGGACCTGCCAGCCCAGGTTCTGCCAGGGCTGGCAGGTAACCTGGGCCCAGACATGCCTGTAACCATGTGGTTTCTTTCTCTGCAGAAGCTGACGGGCCGCCTCTTGATGGCCGTGGGAGGGGCAGTACTTGGCTCCCTGCAATTTGGCTACAACACTGGGGTCATCAATGCCCCCCAGAAGGTGAGTGCCGTTCCTTCCTTGGCTTCTCGACATCAGCACACTTACCCTGTGTCTTGAAGGCAGGGTTATTTACTTCAACTTAGTCATCTTGACCAACCTCTCACCCAACACTGATGTGTAATAGCCACAATTCCGCTCGGTAGAATGATGCTGCAGTGATGTGGCACCCAGGGGTGACAGAAAGCTTCCCTGGTGTTTATCTCACTTGCTTCTCTGAGGCAGGCAGGCAGCTTGCAGCCTCCAGTCCCATCCTGCAGGTGGGGAGAATGGTCACCCAGCCGACCAGAGATGGAACTGGTATCTAACACCAACCTGACTTGGGGTTCTCTCCTGCCAGGTGGTCCACGGGCCTGTGTTCATGCCCATTCCTTGTAAGGCGTCCTGTTCTGGGTTAAAATTGGTTCTTCTCCTGGCAGCCCTGTGCCAGTGAAAGCAAAAATGGCATCTTGCCCTAGGGAGCTGCAGGGGGTGGAGGACTGAGCTTACTTCATTCTCCCCACAATGCATCCCAGATCTGTCCTCACTTGTTCACCTGAATGTCAAGACTGGGAGGGACCCAGTGATCACCTCCACCCGGCCCGCCTGCCTTATGGAGGAGAGAGGAAGCGGGCAGGAAAGGGACTATAAAAGGCACTGCTCTCTTCCGGGCCTTTTGCATATGTTTGTGAGGTTGGGGGTGATTTCCATTGTATAGATCTGAAAACTGAGGTCCTGGGCAGATGAAATGATCCATGGGCTCAGAGTCATTCACAGCTAGTGAATGATGGAGTCTGAAACCAAGCTCTGTAGTTTCCACAATCTCAGGCTGTCTTGCTGACTAGCTACCTGGCCAGTTTAAAAGTCCCACCTTCCTGTGGAGCGTGAGGGGCATGCATGGTCCAGAAAGGTGAGGCTAGAGAGTGAGTGTGGCTAACTCCTGAGTAATCGGGGCCTGTTTTGGGGAGCTAGGCAATGTTGGGAGCCAGAGCTGGGCCTCCTCCAAATAGGCAGAGGGTGACTGTGAGGGCCACGCCCAAATCTGGGGAGCAGGTCACCAGGAAGGCTTGACCTGCTGAGTCACGATCAGCTGCAGAGGAGGTGACAGGATTTTTCCAGACTCATCTGAAATGGCTACCCTGGGCCTAGGCTTATAACAGCCCAAACCCTGCTTTTGCTGAGTGCTGTGAACAGCCCTGCCAAGGTGCGTGCCTCGAGCTGGTGCCCTTAGGGAGCCAGACTTACAGATGGCAAGTCTATACAGTCTTAGCACGAGGTCAGGTTCTCACTCAGTTGCACACAGGCCCCCCGGACACTCCCAGGGTCTGTTCAAACTGGACTGGGATACAGCTTGAGCACTGAGGTTTCAAAGTTCCCCAGGAGGTGCAGCCAAAGGTGAGTCCTGCTGGACTGAGTGATGTCTTGACTGATCACCTAGTAAGTTTATGGTGGAAATGGAACTAAGGGTCAGGCCAGAGGAGGTGTTCTCCAGAAACGGAACAGATTTGGGGTGAGCAGGCGACCCACCTGCAAAGGTAGGAATAAAATACCTAGAGGCAAGACGCCTGGTGTGCCACTGGTGTAGGCAGGGAGGCCACAAGGTAAGCCAGAGCCTGGCCACGTAGGGCCTTGTGAATAGATTTTATCTGGGAAACATCCAGTCCACCTGCATGTCATGACACAACCAAAATGGAGTGTAGGCTCCAACCCAAGGCCAAGTTGGGAGGATAGACATCACATGAGGACAATAGGAACACATTGGAGAGGACAGGTGGGATCAGATTTGCATTTTAGGGAAATGATTCAGGTAGCTGGTACAGTGGGGTGGGCCTGAGAATGAGAGACAAGAGACCAGGAAACTAGTGAGAAAGCTGCTTGCAATAGGGTAGAAAACAATAGGAAGAATGGGCAGCATTTGATTATGGGTTCAGTGTGTGGATAGGAGAGGAGGGTCCCACATGGCGCGCAGACCTCTCCTGCCACCCGCTGCTCCCCTCAGCAGTGTACTTCGGTCTTTCTGCCTGCTCTGCTCCCAACTCTGGCTCTGGTGAATTCTCTCGCCCTCCCGGGCTTCTGACTGTACCCAGTGCATGTATAAACAAAACAAAACAAACAAACAAACAAATAAATAAATAAAACATGCCTCTATTAAAAAAAAAATATCTCCCAGGTTCTGGCTTGGGGCCATGGGTTGTGGAGGAGCAGCAGGTATGGGAGGAGCTGATAGGTGGCAGGGGCAGGAACTGAGATTTGGTGTGACATATGCAAACATGCACAGGAAGCCCCTGGATGTGGGGGTCTGTTTCCCAGGAGGCTCGTCAGCTGGCAAAAGTCACTGGTCTCCAAATGGCAGCAGAGAAAGATCTCCTGGAGAGTCTATGGAGTCACAAGAGAAGTTTAGGGTCAAGCCCCAGAGAATATCCCCAGTGATAGAAGAGGATCCTAAGAAGGGAAAGAGCGGGCACCTCTAAACCAGGAGATGAGATTTTGACAAGACAGGGAGACTGGGTGCACCTGAGGGCAGGTTTGTTCATGGCCATGGCCTTAGTGGTACCTGTCCATCATGGTACCTAGTGGGTGGAGGAAGGGCGTGAGTAATGCTGTCAGGTGCCCATAAGGTCTCCCTGGACAAACAGCCACCTCTTTTTGAAGGTGAGAGATCTGATGGAAGCCTGTGGTGGAACAGGGGCAGAGGGGGTTGCCGCTGGGTAGTGTCATATGGGTAGATGTCTCCCTCCGGCGAGTTGTACCTGGCAGTGTAGACACAGCCCCTCCAAGAGCCATGGGAGGCACAATGGTGACGGAGGGGAATTTTTTTCCTTTTTTTTTTTTTTTTTTAAGATTTATTTATACAAGAACTAGGGTACAGGTCAGAGGCACAGGAGGGTGAGAGAATTTACCAGAGACAGAGCTGGGAGCAGAACAGGCAGATTGACTGCAAACACTGCTGAGAGGAGCAGCAGGCGAGACAGGAGAGGTCTGCCACACCATGTGGGTATCTCCCTGGTCGGCCAGGACTCGAACTCATGCTACAGAGGCTGTGGACAGTTTCATAGTGCTGCGCTCAACCCGCTGTGCCACTGGAGAGGCCCTCCTTTTTTTTTTTTTTTAAAGATTTATTTATTTATGCATATAAGAGCTGGGGCACAGGCCAGAGATGCAGGGGGGTGAGAGGATTCACTGGAGACAGAGTGGGGAGCAGAACAGGCAGACTGACTGAAATACACTGCTGAGGGGAGCAGCGGGTGAGACAGGAGAGGTCTGCTGCACCATGTGGCTTGTTCCCTGGCCGGGGATCTAACTCATGCTACAGTGGCTGCGGATAGCTTCATAGTGCTGTGTCTTAAACCCATGAGCCACCAGGGAGGCTCCTGGAGAGGAATTTTTTTAAATATGAAAACTTAATTTTTAAACATGTAGTAAGGAATCAACAGAGAAGAGGAGGGCAGGAAGGGGAGAGGCCCTCCAGGGGGCAGGTGGTGGTGGAACTGAGGCACAGGGCTTGCGTCCAGCCAGGAGGGATGGAGATACTTCTGAGGTTGTGCTTGTAGACAAATCCTGGGTGAAGTTCTCCAATTCTGGAGCTTCCAGTCTAACCAGAAATAGGCGAAAGGTGAGAACTGCCATGGGGGCTGGGTGGAGCCCACTGACCAACGCCTGGAGGCTGGAGCTCAGAGGACCCAGCTGAGCCTGAACTCACACACCTGCAGGAGGAGCACTATGGTGCCACCTGTCCAAAGGTGACTTTGGAAATTGACCTTTGAGGGCCAAAGCCAGGGACCAAGTGGCCAGAACTGACATCTCATACGTTGAAAGGTAGTGGCGTTTCCCGGGCATGCACTCAGGCCCTCACTCTGTTTACTTCTGCACTTCACAAACCCTTCTCGCAAGCTGACTGGGAGTTTGCCAACCAGGAGCAGATTTGGAGTGAGCAACTTGATGTGTGAAGAGGGGCGACAGAGGAGGACCCAGAGGGAGCTGTCAGTGCCTGGGCACACGGACGGCCTGGGGAGACCCTGAAGGCGCTGTTCTGGGCAGGCACTACCATTCCATTCTGCCAACACTTCCCTCCAACAAGGACTGTGCCAGGCACCGTCCTGAACAGTGGGAGGGATCTGGCTGTGAACACAATGGGCACATCCTGGCCCTCATGGAGCTGCCCAACCCAAGGTCTGAGCTGGGCCCTTCCCCACCCTCCAAAGACTCACCATCCAGAGGGGCAGAGGGCACCCCTGGTCAAAGAATCATTAACAGGGGGCTCTGGGTGCTGTGGGACAAAAGAGAAAGGAAGGAATAACGTTGGGGTAGGAGTGACGAGACAGGAGGAGCTTCTTGGCGTTGGCAGCAAGCTCGACCTAGAAGCGCCAGGCACTCCTCGGGAAGGAGGGGCAGGTATCCAGGCAGTGAGAACAGCCTGTGCGGCGATGTGGCTGCTCAGAGCCTCCCACTGGCATGGAATTGCCAGGCCCCGCCAGACACACTAACTCGTCTGCTCAGAGTACTCAGAGAAATTGCGCCGGCCTGGCCAGGCTGGCCTGCTCTTCGTAGGAATCCTGCCCCACCGAAGGTAAAGAAAGATGCCAGTGCTCCTGTTAATTACCAGAAGAGGCTTGGTTTCCACTATAAAACAGCCCCAGAGGGCTTCCTCCTGGAAGTAGTTATTTAATCATCACTAAATGTTTACAAAGCACCTCCCCATAAATTATCTCCTCACAGTAACCCTGCAGTGGGTGGAGCTGAGAATAATTCCCCCTCTACTGAAGGAGGAAATCAAGGTAGACGCCAGGCCCTTCCCCGCCCTCATTGTGTGCGTCATGACATTCATCCCTGTGACGTCCATCCTGGACTGTGACTGGACATTGCTGGTCCTTAAAGTCTCCCAGGGGAAGAGGAGGGGGAGATGAATCGGGCCACAGAAAGAGCCTAGTGAGTGAACAGAGACATCCTCAGCCCTAAACTGGGTGGGTCTGAGAACTGCCTCTTCCCTCCCCAAACGACTGAATTGCCAACCGAGATGACTAAAGGCCATGCGTTCCTGGCCAAGGGACAGTGTCAGGCATGCCTGAGTATGAGGCATCCTCAGAAACCAGACAGTTTGGGCTGGACGGGGCCTGATGGGTCCATTGGCTCCTTATTTGACAGAGAAGGAACTTGGACTGGTGAGGAGGCAAGATCTGCCCAAGACAGGCCCAGCGTGCTGAGCAAAATTACTGGAGGCAACATCCACCTCCCTGGAGCTGAGCTGTGCTCTCCAGACCCAAAAGTTTCTGGGTCCTCTCTTCCCTTCTCCTGTCTCCATAATACAAACCTCACAGCCTACAGCTCACTCACCATGTGCCAGGCGCTGCCGGTTATTCCTGACAGTAACTCCATTAGGCACCTGTTTTATAAAAAACTAGGGCACAGAGATGTTAAGTGGTTAAACCAAGGACACACAGCTAGAAAGTGCTGGAGCTGGGATTTGCTGCAGTGAGTGTCCTTGACCACCATAAAAGGAATGACAGTTACACTATACAGTCAGATGGGTACCTAGACACCCTTTTACATACTTGCAGCTGCTACCCGGCTGGTTGTTCCTGCTCTGACTTCCAAGTGAGTCAAGCTCAGTCATGTACAGACATCTCAACAATTTCCCCACACAGTTGCACAATTGCTTACAGCATTACAACCCTGTCACAGCTACGTCATGTCTTAAGCCCCTCAGACTCTTGGCTTGTTTGCCAAACAGCAGCCACTCTCTCTACCCCTGTGCTGTGCAGCAGTGATACCATGGATCTGGCTGTGCTCGTGTGGAATGTGGTCTAGGAGGAGCGCACAGTGTCCTTTCTCAGGACAGTCGTGGAAATGTGGACCCTGCCCGCTGGAGGCCCGAGGCACCCCGCCTGCAAGCAGGACAGCCAAATATGTCTGTGGACATTGCTGAAGTCCTCTAGGGACTTAATGGCCCCTTTTGAGGAAGAGACTAGTTTCTCAGGAAGACTTCTCATGGAGTGCCCTTGCATTCTTTGAAAGGCCATTAGCAGAGAGAAGGCAAAGTGCCAGGAAAGTGAAAGTGTGAGGTATGGGGTGTCCAGATCATACAGGGAGTTTTGCTGTGTCTGGTCATGTTGTGGATGGAGGAGACACTTCCTCCAGAGGGCAGTAGGGATGCACAAAAGGCTGAGCAGGGTCCGCCTCAGGGGGTGAAGGTCTCGCTTCAGGAGAGACCCAGGAGGCCAGAGCCCGGAGGAGGCTGGGTCGGGAGATAGGAGAGGCAACCCGGGTGGTCCGATCCTCTACTGCCGGGTGGGAGCCCAGCTTCTATCTCCATCTGCTGTCTGGGCCTCTTCCTGCAGGCCACGGGGAGAGGCCCCTGGGGACACAGCAGGCGGGGCTATCTGTCCAGCCACACCTGTAGCATTGACTCCCAGCTGACCTTGGGGTGTGACTGAGAGATGATATCCATGGAGACATAAGCCCTGGACTGAATTGGAGGGCAACCCCAGATTGGGGGGGGGAAATATAGGGGGGAAGGGAAGGCGTGGAACAGGAAACAGGGGTCAAGGCCAGGCAGAGACTGACCTGACAAGCTGACCCGTTCCTCCTCCTCGCTGGAGCACAGAGCTTGGCTGGCTGTTTAATTCCTTTCATCCCCATCTAGGAGAAAGGAGGACTTGCTCCTCAGGGTGATCTAGAAGACCCAGGCTTTCCGGGGTAGAACAATGTCTAAGGGAAGAATGGTGAGACCAACCAGTAGTCCAGAATTCTAGATCAAGGGCTGCCAGGAGGGTCAAAGCCAATGAGCTAAGAGTAGTTTTTACATTTTCAAAGAGTTGGGGGAAAAAGGAGAAAAATAAGCAACAAAAAATAAGTGTGTGGTCAGCAGACCCTAATATTTTTTTATCTAGTCTTTATAAAATGTTCAGCAATCCCTGCTCTAAGCTTTGACTTATATGCGCCTCACTGATAAGGGAGTCACCGCCTATAAAGTGGTAATGTCATCCTCTGAACCCTAAAAATCTCTTCTTTCCCTTTAGCTGAAGCCACAGCTGTCGGCCTGTGGATCCCCTCTGCCCAGGGCAGAAAGGCAGGCTCTGAAGAGCAGGGTCTGAGGCTGGCCCGTGGTCTGCAGGCTCTTTTTTTTCCCTCTTAAGCAACTTAGGCGAATGCTTTGTCCTCTGGCAGTTTTGAAATGGAAAATCCTGTCCCTCATGCTCCTTATAGGTGGTAGGTGGTGGCTTCTCTCCTTGGGAGAGTGACTGAGTAGTGGCTTGTGCCTCTGGCAGGCAGTGTGCTCAGCCTCAAGCCCAGGCTCACGCCCAGGGCCCCACACAGACATCACCGGGACACCGGAAGTCAGGACTTCCTCTGCTGGCGGGCAGACATGTGGTCCTTCACCCACAGCTGCCTCCAGAGGGGTAAGGAGGGGGTGTTTCTAAGAAGTCAGATATGATACCAGCTTCCCCCTACCTGCACCCCAGGAGAACTGCTGGCTGAGGGTATAGCTTTTTACTAGAAGGTGTCCGGTCCAAGGAGACTGCCCAAAGCCAGCCTGCTTCTCCAAGCTGGCCCCCACGGTGCCGCCAAGGGGGCCCCGCCCATCAGGTACAATGAGTGGGTGATTGGACAGAAATCTCTAATATGCCCCTCAACACTACCCCCTTTCCCCCCCATAGCACCCTAACAGGGCCCTCCGTTCTCCCCAGCAGGCATGCGCTCACAGGGACCCCGGGCAGTGGGAGGTTGGGAATGAGTGGGAAGGGAGCCGAGGCCGGCAGACGGCTGGGTTTGGTGCATGTGACATGTAGGACTCCTGCTGCTCTGCTGGAGAGTGATTATGGGGAGCGGGATCTGGCTTGGGTGGAGGGGGGGTCAGGAGCAGAATCCAGGTGAGACCTAGGCAGGTGCTGCTTGGGTGGAGAGTGGGAGAAACAAAACAGAATCTGGTGACTGACTGGATGGGGGGCAGTGGCCAGCTTGTGAGGACAGATGAGCGCAGAAGAGCCATGTGCCAGGCCTTGCCATGGAGACAAGGGTCTTTGGCTCCTGTTAGGGGAGTAGTAAGTAGGCTCTTCCCTTAGAGGTGCCTGCACACCGCTCGGTTGGATGCTAAGGGCCATGAGTGAATAGAAGAGGTGACCCCAGAACTTCTCCCCAGGGGGAGGCTTCCTCTGACTCTACATGACTTCCCTGGGCAAAGGGCCAGCTTTGAGCCCCTACTGAACATAGGTCCACGGGGGAACAGACATTGAGGCCCCCACACGAACAGCAGGAAAGGAGATGAAGCATTGCTTCTTTTCCAGAACTCTCCAGCTCCAGATCAAGAGGCAGGAGCCCCCAGAGCAGCCTTAGCTTCACCAGGAAATGCTGCGGGGAGGTGGGAGGATGAGCCTGGGGCGATGGAGAAGGTAAAGGGTAGAGGGGCTGGTTACTCCTCCTACAACCCCCTACAGCGGTCTGAACAGCAGACGGACTGAGGCACAGGAGCTGGCCCTGGACAAGGTCTGGTCCATCTCTGACCTGTGTACCACAGGCGGTGGGGGCTCTGGTGATGCTCCACGTACACACAGTCCTCTTATCAGCTGCGCCCATCTCCAGCCAGCCCCAGGAGGGGAAACGTCAGCCTCACGCCCCTTATGCAGCTCACTCATTCTTAGCACACAATCTCAAGTAAATTCGTAAAGCTGACGGCTGGGCAGCATTTAAACTGGTGATGTGGACAAACCTCTGAGACAGGGTGGGACAACCCTGAGAACCATAGATTGCGAATATGTAAACACCATCTGGACAAATAGCTCTCTCTGCCCCTGTAGGAAGCACCTGGGACACCAGTGCCCTGGGGCCCTGCTCCTGGGTCTGATTACGTAGGGCAGCAAAGTGAGAGTGGTGGGACAGGGAAGATTTCCACCCGATGGTGGGTCAGAAAAGTCTGGGCCATCAGAGGGGGAGAGTCCCTTATCTGGACAGCCCCTTATCTGGGACAGCTTGTTCTCTGCAGAGCTTGATAAATGAAGCATTGCTGTTTCCAACCAGTCGTCCTGTGGAGTTGGTTTTGTCCCCTGAAGAACACAAGCACTTTGTGTCTTGTTTTGTTCAGATCTTCCTTCTCTCTGCCCCCAGCAGAAGCCAGGGCTTCCCGGAGGAGGACCTAAGGCCCCTTTCTTCACTGACCCTTCCACTCACCCACCCTGGCACTGGCTCTGGGACAGGCCCAGCTGTGAGCTGCTGGGGTCCCCGCCCTCAGGGAGGACAGTCTCCTGGGGCACCTCAGCAGGTTTCAGGTGGTGAGGGAGGGTGGGCTCCAGGCAGGTACCTGGAACGGTGGCCAGCAAAGGCAAAAGCTGGTGGCAGGTGGTGAGGCAGGGTGGGTTCCAGGCCGGTACCTGGAGTGGTGGCCAGCAAAGGCAAAAGCTGGTGGCAGGTGGAGTGGTCCTTGATTTTAGATTAGGGGATAAGGCTTGGTTAGACCTAGTCAGTAGTGGTCTGCACTGCCCCCAGGTTAGAACTGGAACATAGCAGGGTGATTTTAGGGTCCCTTGGCTCAGCGATGGTGCCAGGCACTGTCAGTGCCCTAAGTATGTTTTACTGTTTCCCTGCAGCACTGTGAGGTAGGTCTTGCTAACGTCACACGGGAGATGAGTTAGCTTGCTCTCAGTCACACTGGAGATAAGGGATAAAGCTGGGAACTGGACATGGTTGTGTCCACATTCAGAACCCAGGTTCCTAACCCCTGTGCTCTCTGGCTTCCCTGGGACAGACTATCAGATCATGAGGGCTGCCTCCTCCTTCAACCTCGGGAGGCTGATCTCTGTCAGGGACAGACCAGAATGGGTCATGTCAGTAGGACAGGAGAAAGGTGGTTAGAAATCAAGGGTGGACCGCCACTATGGGCCCAGTCGAGCCCACTCAGTGGGCATTCCTGGGACCGTGGGCCTTGGTTTCCCCTTTGGCAATTGTGGCCACCCACAGCCTTCTCTTCTGCATAATCCCTGAGATTTGGGAGGTATAGGGTGGGCCAAGAGCAGTGCTAAGGGGGCTGAACAGAGACTGCACCACTGCCGTGCATGCATCCACCTGCCACGTTGCAGGATGGCCTGCAGAATGGGTGGGTTTTGATGGTGTCCAGTTTGAGCTGGAGTTGATGAGGGGAGGAGGACATGCAAGCTTGTGACGGACTGAGGCCAGGTCGATTCAGATCAGAGGTGGTGGGGGAGGGAAGGAAAGAGGTGTGGAGAGAGATGGTGCGTACGCAGGAAGCTGTTCTGGGTACATCAGCCTCAACCCAGTCACACACGGCCAGGGGTGTGGCCAGTGCCATGGCACTGTGTGTGTGTGTTTGCCTGACAGCAGAATGAGTGGCATAGCAGAACCGGTGCTGCCTGCCTGCCACATACCTGGCATCAGGCCAGTGCTAGAACAGGTGTCTCTGGTTCCTGGAACTGCTTCCTTGTCCTCACCTTCCCTATACCTCCCCCTGGACACTTGGGAGAGGGGAAGAGGCCTTGGGTCTGTCAAGGTAGCACTCCCTGGCCAGCCATGAGGAGCTGGACCTGGGGGCAGAAAGCAGCAGCAGGCAGGTCTGTGTGTCACAGCAGACCCTGAGTGCACATGGGCCCGCCCTGCACTTCCTCTCAGGACCTTCAGAATGGCAGAACTTTCTGTCCACCTGCCTTTTCTTCCCCAGTGGCAGGAGTGGGAGGGCTGGCAGCAGCAGGAGCTGGGACCTTTGGCACCATAAGTAGCAAAAGGACAAGGGGAAAGAAGTGTTTTCTTTCTCTGCCTGAACTTCCACCCGTGGTCATTTGCCATCATCCCAAAGATCCCGATGCGCAAGTGAAACCACAGATGTCAGAAACAACAACTCGGGGAAGTGTGAGGGCCTGTGCCCTGGTTCTTCACCCGGGGAAACTGAGGCCCTGGAGAGGGGAGGGACTCAGCTTAAGAACCGGCCCTGCGCTGTGTCAGCATTCTGTAGTTATGTGCAGGGGGAAAGAGTGGCGGGTCCTGGCCAGGCCCCCTGAGCACCTCTCCCCCCGCAGGTGATCGAGGAGTTCTACAACCAGACGTGGATCCACCGCTACGGGGAATGCATCTCAGCCACCACGCTCACCACGCTGTGGTCCCTCTCCGTGGCCATCTTCTCTGTCGGGGGCATGATTGGCTCCTTCTCCGTAGGCCTTTTTGTTAACCGCTTCGGCCGGTGAGCAGGAGAGGGGTCCTGACTCCTCTGAGGGAGCCCCGGGTGGGAGCAGGAGGTGGGGGAGACGTACCTGCCCGTTTCCTGTGCCTCAGCCTTTGGGGAGCTGGTGTGATCCCAGGACCTGCCTGACCTTTGCCCCCCAATCCCAGGCGGAACTCGATGTTGATGATGAACCTGCTGGCCTTCGTGTCCGCTGTGCTCATGGGCTTCTCAAAACTGGGCAAGTCCTTCGAGATGCTGATCCTGGGCCGCTTCATCATTGGCGTGTACTGTGGCCTGACCACGGGCTTTGTGCCCATGTACGTGGGGGAGGTGTCCCCCACGGCCCTCCGAGGAGCCCTGGGCACTCTGCACCAGCTCGGCATTGTCGTCGGCATCCTCATCGCCCAGGTAAGGGTCTGTCTGGCTCTGCCCTCAGCCTTCCACAGCCCTGCCGAGGACAGCCTCGAGGTACATGTCCTAGGCACAGCGCCCAGAGAACACGCCACCACTTACAGCTCTCCCAGGGCCTCTCTGGGTGGGGAGCAAATCCAGCTGACTTGACCCTTCTCATCCCAGCCCGCTGGATCTGCGTGCTTTCTCCTCACCCTAGGGACCCGACCACAGGGAAGCCCACTGTTTCCATAACATGCCAGACTCTCCTGCCTCCAGCCTTTATATAACCACCCTCCAGAAAGCCTCCCTTCCCCGTGCGTGAGTGTCCTGTGATACAACAGCAGCTCCACGCTCTGGGTCTGGCACACGTCCTCCCACTAATGATGTGAGGTAGGGCCTCCTTTCCCTACATGACAGATGAACCGAGGTTCAGTGAGGTTGAGCCTCCAAAATTGGAGTCCTCCCCCTAAAGCAGCAGCTCACGTTAAGCCAGTGCAGGCCATGGGGTGCTTGGAGTGGGCCCGGAGCCGGCCCAGGGGCAGGGCACTCACGGCCATTTGCTCCACTCTGCTTCCCCTAGGTGTTCGGCCTGGACTCCATCATGGGCAACAAGGAGCTGTGGCCCCTGCTGCTGAGCATCATCTTCATCCCAGCCCTGCTGCAGTGCATCCTGCTGCCCCTCTGCCCCGAGAGCCCCCGCTTCCTGCTCATCAACCGCAACGAGGAGAACCGGGCCAAGAGCGGTACGGGCAGGGCCCGCCCTCCTCCCTACCCCCTGGCCCTGGCCCTCTCCGCACTGAGTCACCCCCACCTACCCTCCGGTCCCCACCAGTGTTGAAGAAACTGCGTGGGACGTCAGATGTCACCCGCGACCTGCAGGAGATGAAGGAAGAGAGTCGGCAGATGATGCGGGAGAAGAAGGTCACAATCCTGGAGCTGTTCCGCTCTCCCGCCTACCGCCAGCCCATTCTCATCGCCATGGTGCTACAGCTGTCCCAGCAGCTGTCAGGCATCAACGCTGTGAGTGCGCCTCACCCACCCTTTCCTCTGGCCCCAAACCCTGTGGTCAAATGTGTGCTGTGAACAGGTCCCCCGCACCCACCAGGACAGAGGCTAGGGACAGGCCACAGCGCCTAGCCAAGCCCCAACTACTGCTCTGTCCATAGGTTTTCTATTACTCTACGAGCATCTTCGAGAAGGCAGGGGTGGAGCAGCCCGTGTATGCCACCATCGGCTCCGGCGTGGTCAACACCGCCTTCACCGTCGTGTCGGTGAGTCCAGCTCAGGGCCTCTTGACTGAAGGGCAGCACTCACTGTGAGCCAGGTGTGCCACCTGCTCCATAAGTGCCATCTCATTCAGCCTCACAACTCGTCAGATTCATTACTCTGTCAAGCAGCTGATGACACCGATGGTCCAAGTGCAGCAGCTCATCCAAGGTCACAGCCTGGATGCTCAGCTGTCTGGCTCTGGGGCCAGCTCTTTCCCCCTCACTCCCTGTGTGACCCCAGGGAGGAGGCGGTACTGTCTTCCTCTTCGTATCTGCAGCGCTTCTGGCTTTCCCAGCTCTTGGGGTGAGCCTCCGGGTGGCAGGGGTGGTCAGAGGGGCACAGGCGGGGTGGCACTGACACTTTCTCTGCCCACAGCTATTTGTGGTGGAACGAGCTGGCCGGCGGACTCTTCACCTCATCGGCCTGGCTGGCATGGCGGGCTGTGCTGTGCTCATGACCATCGCCCTGGCACTGCTGGTGAGTTGCCATGCTCTGGGGCAAGGCACAGAGGGTGGGTGGTAAGTCACATGGAATTCGAATACCCAAGTGCTTGGCCAGCAACACTCAGAGTTCAGGGTGGGGTGGGAGGGGGCGGCTCTCTTTCTAGTTCTGACCCCTACCCTCCCTTGCTTGGGCCTGGCTAGACCTTCTGGCTCCTTCCATCCTACTTATATCCTGGTTCCACCCTGCTTGGTACTTTCAGAACATACCACCTCTGGCCCAGATGCCAATTCCCCTCTCCCTAGGGACTCACTCTGCCCAATAATAAGTCTTTCAAAGTCTTCACCTGTGGCCTCAATTCATCTTCAGAACAGTCTTAAAAGTGCTGTCCTTGCCACCAGAGGCATGGAAAATGCTTTATCTCACTTAACGTGCTCAGGAATTGCAGGTGTGGCTCATTATTCCCACTTCCCAGGTAAGGACACCAGCGTCAGTGAGGTTGTAAGGCTTCAGATAAGGGACGAAGACAGGAATTGGCCTCAGGTCTGCTGGCCCCAGCCTATGATTATAACCCCTGTGGTAAACTGTGCCAGCACGTCACGGGAAGGGCCACTCACCTGTGCAACCTCTGGCAAGGAAAGCAGCAGTGCTTCATTTTACAGCTGAACCAAGTCTAGACAGTTCGGTGACTGCTGAGAGACCTGGCACACAGCCAGTGATAAGCAAGTGACAATTTGAGATGTGAAAAGCAAAGTCACAGCTTATTCGAAAGCCTTCTTAAACGGAATGATTATATGTAGACCCACATGTTGGGGGTCTACTCTAAGTGGTCCTCTTGTGGGAATGTTCTTTGATAGCTTCCTGCCTTGGGTGGACTAAGCCACAGCCAGATCCAGGGGCTCCTAGAGACTCCCCACCCACCTCCCGCATGCACACTACATGACCACACCGAGGGTAGACTCGAGCTCTCAGCCAGCCTGCAGGACTTAAGTCGTTTTGTTCAGATGAGGGAACAAGTCAACATGGAGTACCTGAATCAGGCAGCAGATCCAGGATGAGCCCTGGGTCTCCTGCCTTTCAGCCCAGAGCTCTCAACCCTGCCCTGGCTTCTGCTGCAGTTTCTCTTTCCTGAGGCTCCATCACAGCCCACTCTTAACACCCCTCCCTTCTCTCTCGTTGTCAACAGGAACAGCTGCCCTGGATGTCCTATCTGAGCATCGTGGCCATCTTTGGCTTTGTGGCCTTCTTTGAAGTTGGCCCTGGCCCAATCCCATGGTTCATTGTAGCTGAACTCTTCAGCCAGGGGCCGCGCCCAGCTGCTATTGCTGTTGCTGGCTTCTCCAACTGGACTTCAAATTTCATTGTGGGCATGTGCTTCCAGTATGTGGAGGTGAGAACCCCAGTGTCTCCACACTCACTGTTAGCCTTGGTGTAGGAGCCCTGCATGCGTGCCAAGTGCTATCCCACCTGTTTTCAGTGGAATCATGCTAAGGAGGAAACCGAGGCTCAGGTGCCTAGGTCACAATGCTAAGAACCCTGGCTTTCGTTAGCTTTGAGTTATCCCTTACTCTGTGTGGCAGCAGGAACTTGCTCCTGAGAGCCCATTACTTGTCAGGTTTAGGTGGAGCCTCATTTACTTATCCCAGAATTGCTGGTTTATAGGTAGTGTTCCCTTTTTCCAGAGCAAAGGTAAAGTGATTCACCTAGGTCAACAGCCAGGATGTATGGTCAGCACTTCAAGTTTGTCTGTGTGTCTTTCAGCAACTGTGTGGCCCATATGTCTTCATCATCTTCACGGTGCTCCTAGTTCTGTTCTTCATCTTCACCTACTTCAAAGTTCCTGAGACTAAAGGCCGGACCTTTGATGAGATTGCTTCCGGCTTCCGGCAGGGGGGAGCCAACCAAAGTGACAAGACACCCGAGGAGCTGTTCCACCCCCTGGGGGCTGATTCCCAAGTGTGAGGCACCTCACACCGCCAGCCCAGCCTGCTCCCAGACTCAAGGATCCCATGGAGCACAAACAGCTGAAAGAGACTTCAAGACTTCCAAACTGACCGATCTCAGCGGAGCTGGGCCTGGGGCTCCTTTCTTCAGCCAGCAATGATGTCCAGATAATATTCAGGACTTTAATGGCTCCAGGATTTTAACAAAAGCAAGACTGTTGCTCAGCTCTATTTATACAAGCAACAGGTTTTATAATTTTTTTATTACTGATTTTATTATTTTTTTATCAGCCAGAGTTTTCTGTACCTACACCCCAGGCTTCACCCTGAATAGCTCAGTGCCTGAAGGGTGAAGACTAAGTCCTTCCTAGACATTTGCCTTCTTCACCAAGCTAATCTGTAGAACTGGACCTATGACCAAGGACACACTAATCGAACTATGAACTATGAGGCTTCTACCCCAAGGGGTGGATGTGGCTACTCTCTTCTGCAGGCCTGGATCTCCCCATCTTAGAAGTCAGGCTTCATTAGGATTCGTCCATTCCCTTCCTGCCCAACCACTCAAATTAATCTTTCCTTGCCTGAGACCAGTTGGGAGCACTGGAGTGCAGGGAGGAGAAGGGAAGGATCAGATTGGGCTGCCAGGTTCTAGTCTCCTTTGCACTGAGACCCAGACGATCACCGTGAAAGGAGGGCCGTGGGAGGCTGAGAACTCACTGCTCAAGAAGACATGGACACTCCTGCCCTGCTGTGTACAGATGGAAGATATTTATATATATATTTTTTGGTTGTCACTGTTACATACAGACACTAAGTTATACTCCTAGTTGGGCAAACCAACTTGTAAATACACCACCTTACTCCCTCTGTAACTTCTTTAAACAGATGTAAATGGCTGGTTTTTAGAAACATGGTTTGGAAATGCTTGTTGGTTGAGGACAGGGAGAACTGGATGGTAGTGGGAAAGAAGCAACCAACCACTATAGTGGCTTGACAAGTTCTGACTTGTGACCAGTCTCTTACACGAGCACCTCTGCTCAGTGCCCTCTATCGCTCAACTCTGTATGATACACCTCGTATCGACAGAAAATCTAAATAGCTTGGCATTCAAGGCATTCCCATTTTATATCACATAGTTGCTGTTCAAAAAATGATAGTTATGTGCTAATCTTGATATTCAAGCCTTCATATGCATTATCTTCAATGTGAGGTAGGTACTATACCTGCATTTGACAGGCTAAAATGTTATGTGTCTAAGGTCACAGCAAATACGTCAAAAAAAAAAACCCTGCTTGTAACAGTGATACTAGATAAACCCTACCCTGTACCCCACTCCTCTCTCACGTACAGAGAACGTTCACTGCTTGAGCCCAGTGAGCTGACAAACGGCCGGCTCCCTCTATTCCTTTTGGGAATACGCCCTTTCTGGTTCCATTTTATATACTGCTCTCTTCACTTCTCGCTGCCCTCCTCTCCCTCCCGCTCCTGAATTATTTCAAACTTATTTCATCTGTTCCTTCCCTGTGGCACTATACTCTTCTACCCTTTATCTCAAGTTCTAATTTCCCCACTAGCCACAATTTCATGGGAAGAAATCAGTCGGCTCATCTGGGTCTTCAGCACTAACACACAGAACTTGGCACACTATGGGAAATCTGAAAATAGTTGATGAAATCCAGCAGTAAGGATGTCTGTCTCTGGAGGCTCAGCTGACAAAATCCGGGGGGAATTTGCCTGTGGAAGCCTTCCTAACAGCACACAGATGCAACTGTAATGTCTCTGGCATGACGAGGGGCTAAGGAGGGAAAACAGGTGCCTGGTAAGTGGAGGCGCCTATGAGTATCAACCTTATTAGGTACAAGAATCGTAGGTGCTGTCCATCTCATAGGTGAGGACTGTTAAGTTCAGGGAAGGGTGGCGTCTAGCCCGAGCTCAGGGGCAGGGCGGTTAACCTACCAGGGTTGCGGCCAGGTGGAGGGAGCAAGCCTTACGCGCTAGATTTACGCGCGGCCCCTGGGGGACCGTGCAAAGTGAAGTGTCCGGGACCGGGGTGCCTTCGCGGCTCTTACATCCGTGGGCGGAACCGTGGTGGCCCCACAGGGTGGGAAGAAACGCGACTGGGGTAGGGGCGGGGCGGGGCGGAGGAGCGAGGCAGGCCGAGGCCAGAGCTGGATGCTAAGCAGATGGCGCGCGGCTCCGAGGCGCCGGCGTGGGACGGAGCCGGGCGGCCCCGCAGCCTTGCCCCGGCCCAAGGCTCCAGACTCGGGCTTAGAAAAGCCCGAGCACCCACTCTCCGCCGGCACGGGCAGACCGAGCTCCCGCCATTTCCCAGACGGAGGGGCGCGCAGGCGCCGGGCCCACCCCGCGCGGCCCACAATGCTCCGGGCGGCGCAGCTTCCGGCCCGGGACGCCGTTCTCTCGGCGCGCGCCGCGGCGCAGGCGCAGGCGCAGGCGCAGGCGCAGGCCCGGGCGACGGCCCGTCCTCCCGGACGCCGCCAGCGACGCTCCGTGCCGCGCGCCCCCGCACGGCGAGCCTCTCTGAGCCGCGTGGGCGCGGAGGCGCTGCGCGAGCCCCCACCAATCAGCCGCGCTGCTGCGGCTGCTGAGGCGGCCCCGGACCGGCCCCCGCGGAGCCTGCCTGCCCCGCCGGCGCGGGCGCTTGGAGACGCCGCGCGCCCCAGTCTCCGGGGAGGCGCGCGGGCTCGGGAGATTGGGGCGTGGCTAGTTTAGCGGCAGCGTCCTGGGGGCTGGAGCTCACCTGGGGTACCTGTGGAGTATCAGGTGACGCCTGCAGTTTGCGATGACTGAGTGTAAGAAGGCAACCGGGGCCGCCCTCAGACCCCCTTCTTTTCATTGCGCGGTTCACTGGCAGGTGTGTGAGGTGCGGCGTCTGAAATCTGGGGTGCAGCCGTCTCCTCTCCCCCGATGCCTTCTGGATCAGGTTTCCCGGCTGGGCCCACAGCGTCCTGGGCTGCCTGGGTCAGAGTGCTGTCCGCACTCCGCAGGAGCTAACTGCCCTTCCCCAGGCTGGGGAGGCAGCTGCTAAGTTAAGCTTTTGTTCCAGGTTCCCATCAGACTCTGGTCAGTAATGAATGAACTAGAGTTAAGACTCAAAAGAAGTTTCACTATCTCCTTTCTTCCAGGGCGGCTTTAGGCGGAAAGGCAAGAGTTCCGAATGTGTATTCAAACAGTAATAGGGGAAGAAAAATTCATTTTCTCCTGTGAAAACTCCATTTTTTAATGCCCTCTTTTTTATTCTGTGGTTTTTCTGTAAGTTTCCTATACATCTGACGCCTTGTGCCCACTGCAGTTGTTGGCTTCAGTGCCCTGCACGCAGCAACTCTGGGGAGCCTGCAGCAACCCCAGGGCTTCCCGTCGCTTTCCCCTCCTTCTCCACACTGCTCTGCAGTCTTGGTTTCTAAACGCAAATCTAGTCACGTCTCTCTCCTACTTAAAACCTTCCTTGGGTCCCTGTTTCGCTCAGGAGAACGTCCAGCTTCCTTAGTCTGCAAATTCAAAGCTTCTCACCATCAGTTTCTAACGGAAACATCCAGCCTCATTTCTCACCACGCCCCCTCCCATCCCAACTGTATTCTCCAGGCATTGGTCACTTTATCCCCTGAGCTCCACTTACTCCTTCCCTTGGGGGACCTTTGCGGTTCCCTGGACGCAGACTGCTCTTGTACCTAATCTTTTTTCCCACCAGATGTTTATTTCCCCTTCACAGCCCAAGGAATTGACTGGGGAAGCTGCTAGTTGGGGATCTGTCGCTTTCATTCCTTGGACATTGCTACCAACTAGTGGCTGTTGTGTGAAGTTTAGGTCAAGGCTGGATTTTAACCTCAGCCTTTCCAGAGAGAATAGATTGCTTTAGAGAGAACCCTTCACCCGACTATTACAACAGATCCATTTGGTAAGCCTGTTCCGGGACTCCAGAATGATCTTCCTAGAGCAATGTCTGACCTTACTACTGCATAATGACTTTATGCTTCCCACCATTCCATGTAAAGCCCAAATTCCGGAAACTAGCAGTCAAGAACTTTCACATTCTACCATTTGGAGATGAGACGTATGCACTCCTCCCAATTCACTCTTTCAACTACCTAGATTCAGCCAAGCAGATACAGTCAGTGTTCCCCAGACAGCTCCTCACCTGTCTTAGCCTGAAGCTTTTTGTTCAGGCTCCTTCTTTATCCTGGTCCACCTTTGGTCTCTCCATAGGGTGGTTTGATTTTTTTTTTTTTAATGTCACTTTCTCTACAAAGCATTTGTTCGTTCTTTACTTAACTGAGCACATACTCTTTCCCGAGCTTTCTCCTAAACTATACGGTGTCTTGAAAAGAACATAGTTTTTAGATCCAGAGAAGCTGACTTCACATTCCTGCGCTACAGCTTCGCTGGATAACTTTGGGTACGTCCCTTTTCCTTTCTGATTTTCAGTTTCCTCATCTATAATATATGCGAAATGTAGATATCCACTGGAGTTACTCCATACTCCCCCTTCCAACTCTTTCAGAAAGTCTGGTATTCACCTCCAAGATTTCTGTGAGTTCCCAGGGGTCTTTCTTAAGGTTACTTCTGGCTCTGAAGCTCAGTATCTGCTAAACCAGCTGATGCAGGGTTCCCAGTGCCAGATGTTCCAGTCATGGAACTCAGATCTTTTCCGTAATTTCATTTCATTACTGAGCACTTACTGGGCACCAACCACTGTTCCTTTGCTGGGGAGATTTGCCTTCATGGATTTACATTCTGGAGAGGAAAACCCAATAAGCAACCAACTATTTGCACATTTTTATGTTGTGCCTTCATGAAACTTTCATTCTGGTGGGGAATACCCAATAAGCAATCAAGAAATGTATATCTGTACATTTTAAGTTGCCAGTTTTTATCCTAAGTTCAAACATTTGCAGAAGACTTACTTTCTAATATGTGATAAATATTGTCATTAAAAATTGTTACATTTATCTTTTATGTTTTCAACAGTTTACAACAATATCATATGAACAAACTTTGATAGTTGGAAATTTTACATTGCTTTTTTATATTTTAATTTTATGTTGCTCCTTTATAACTTGGATTTTGTATTTCTATTCCACTTCCCACACTGTATAGTACTTACCCTTATATAGTAATTATATGCTTTAGTTTACTAACACTGAAACACTATTGTATTCAAAATAAATATATGCATTAACATTTTTATATTCTTCTGTTGAGATACTATAATTACTATTACTATATAGTTGGCCAAAATAAATATATACTTAAAAATGTTGATAATGATTAAACATGAAAAGTAAAATTCTGTCAGGACTTGCAAGGAGTTAGGTGGGGATTTTCAGTTTCTTAATTAGTTTCTGTATCGATGTGTGAATAGTATTTGTTGTTAGGAAAGTGCAGGCTTACATAAGGTTATTAAAGATTGTGTTAATGTTGCTATTTACAGTAGAAAGCACAAAATAGTTTACATAATACAAATACAGGAAGAATGTGGTAGAAAGCACAAGATGTGATTAGCAAGTATCAGCAAACAGAAGACTTGTGCCCAATTAAAAAATATTGATTTACAATATCCAAAATATTTTGGCAAATGTTAATAAAAACACGTTATGAATGTCAATAAATATTTGTGAAAATATAAAATGCTAATTTATCATGTTATGCTGTAATGGTATGTTGGAAGCAAACTTAGAAATTTTCACCACTTTCCCCTTGAAATCATGTAAAATGTGTGGCTCAGTCACAGACTAAGGGAATTTGAGTGTATGAGAGTTCTCACCAAAATCCCCTTCATTACTGAGGATGGTAGAAATGCAGGGGACACACATGCTAACAGTTTTTTCTACACCATTTTAAGACCGCCATATTTCAACAGATGTCACAGCACCACACTGCCCTGGTACTTCTAACCCACACTCCTTTCTGCTCTCAGGAGCAATTCCTTCTTTGACAGAGGACAGAGAAGGCTGTTAGCTCTCCGCCCACTGTACAGCATACCTGAATTCACAACCTCCCGACACTAGCCCACGCGCTCCTTGATTAAAGGATGCCTCAGAGATAGCGGTAATTGCTATCTCTTGGTTGCTACCCCCAGAGATTTATGCACTTGGGGACAATGTGGCATGATAAAATTCTAAATAGGCAAAAGGTGTGCCCTTTTTTTTCTTTTTAATAAAGCGGGGCCAAAGTGATGGTGAAACAAAAACTGTTATGACAACTTGATGAGAGCATTGCCAGGCAGACTAATTTTTTTGTTGTGCTAAACAGTCAACCTAAGTCCAATGGTAGATGAATCAATAAAGAAAATGTGATTGCATGTATACACACACACACACACACACACACACACACACACACACACACACACACTGGAATGTCATTGAGCTGTAAAAAGGAAGGAAGTCTTGGGCCTCCCCTGGTGGCAGTGGTTGAGCGCTGGGCTGTGAGGCTGCCCGCAGCCTCTGCAGCGCCAGTTCGTTTCCCAGCCGCCAGCAAGGGTCCCACAAAAAAAAAAAGGAAGGAAGTCTTGCCATTTCTGACAATATGGATGGACTTTGAGGGCATTATTCTAAATGAAATAAGTCACACAGAGAAATACAACCGATGTATGGTCTCAATTATATATAGCATCCACAAATGAACAAAACCCGAACTCATATAGAGAACAGATTGCTGGGTGCCAGAGGTGAAATAGGTTAAAGGGAGTCAAAAGGTACAGACTTCTAGTTATAAAATAAATAAGTCATGGGGATATATATTCAGCATGATAACAATACTTAATAATATCATATGGCATATTTGATCTCTGCTAAGGGAGTAGATCTTAAAAGTTCTCATCACAAGAAAGAAAATTGTTCTGTGCTAATAGATGTTAACTAGACTTACTGTGGTGATCACAATATATACAAATACAAACTCGTTATGTTGTACGCCTGGAGCTTATGTAATGTTTTATGTCAATTATACCTCAATAAAAAAACCCCACACAACATTAAATGTACCATCTTAACTACTTTTAAGTGTACAGTACAGCAGTGCTAATTATATGCCCATTGTTGGGCAACAGAACCCCAGAACTTTTTCACCCTAAAAAACCAAAACTCTGTAGCCATATAGGCATTAAGTTAAAACTTCCCTTTCCCCCTTTCCACCAGCTCCTGGCAATTACCATTCTATTTTTCTGTCTGTCAGAGTTTAACTACTTTAGATATTTCATATCTTTGGATACCTCATATAAATGGAATCATGCAGTATTTGTCTTTTTGTATGACTGGTTTATTGCACTTAATATATCAAATGCTGATTATTGCACTTAACATAATAATATAACACTCATGAAAAGGTTCATCCTTGTTGGAGTATATGACAGGGCTCTCATCTTTTGTAAGGCTCAATTATATTCTACCATATGTATATATCACATCTATCAATTCATCCTCTGATGTACATTTAAATTGCTTCCACCTTAGTAGTTGTGATTGAACATGGGTGTGCAAATCTCTTTGAGATTCCTTTGGCAATTTTCTTGCATATGTATCTAGAAGTATTATTGCAGAGTCATAAGGTCATTCTATTTTTTAGTTTTCAAGGAACATCCATACTGTTTTCCATAGTGGCTGCACCATTTTACTTTCCCACCAACAGTACAGAGTTACAACTTCTCCACATCTTCCCCAACATTTGTTATTTTGTTGTTTTATAGTGGCCATTCTAGTGGATGTTAGATTTCTCATTATGGTTTTGACTTGCATTCCCATGATTATGTGTGATGTTGAACATCTTTTCATATGATTATTGGCTATTTGCATGTTTTTCCTTGGAGAAATGACTAAGTTCTCTTGCCATTTTTAAGTCAGGCTATTTTGTCATTGGTGTTTAGATGTAGGAGCTTTATATATTTTGGATATTAACCACTTACCCAATATAGAGTTTGTAGGTATTTTCTCCCATTTCACAGGTTGCCTTTCACTCTGTTGATTGTATCCTTTGGTATGCAGAAGCTTTTAAGTGTGATGTCTCATTTGTCTATTTTTTCTTTTGTTGCCAAAAAATCATCACCAAATCCAATGTTACAAAGCTTTTCCCTATTTTTTTCCTCTTTTAGGAGCTTCATACTTTCAAGTCTGAACATGCAGTCTTTAATCCATTTTTGAGTTAATTTTTGTATGTGGTGAAGACAAGGTACAACTTTACTCCTTTATATATAGTTATCTTATTTTCTCAACATTTATTGAAGAGACTATACTTCTTCCTGTGTGTATTCTTGCCATCCTTGTCAAAGATTGCTTTACCTTATCTGTGAGGATTTATTTCTGGGTGCTCTATTCTGTTCTATTGACTATATACCTGTCTTTATGCCAGTATCACTGTTTTGACAACTGCAGCTTTGTAATATGCTTTGAAATCAGGAAATCTGAGGCTTCCAGTTTTGTTATTCTTAAGATTGTTTGGCTCTGAGGGGTCCTTTGAGGTCCCATATGAATTTTAGGATATTTTTTCTTTATCTGCAAAAAAAATTCTATTGGGATTTTGATAGAGATTGCATCAATTCTGTGGAAGGCTTTGGATAGTGTGGACATTTTAACAATGTTAATTCTGCTATTCCATGAACATTAGCTGTATGCCTACTCTTAGCCTATGTTTTTGATGGAGTTTACTCCTCCCAAACTCTAGGGGACAGCCTATAACCTCAGGCATGGCCAGTTAACGCATCACATTCCCCCAGTCAATGGCTGGTTCCAAAATAGACCCATGAACTAAGCAGAGTCAATGAGATGCAATGATTCTTTGAGAGGAACAGTTGAGAGGCAGCCTTCTTTTTTTAGCTGTACTTGAGTCCAAAGGGACAGCTCCAGTCATCTTGCAGCATAAGGGAAAAGAAAACCTGTCTCTAGAGCCAACACAGAGAGAAACAGGGATTGATTCCATAGCAACCTTGCCTAAAGCCAGACTTTCAGTTACATGAACCAGTAAATTTTCTTTCCTTGAGCTAAAATGGCTTAGCTATAAAATCAACCTATAATGCATACAAGCAGGCACTTAAGTTACTTCAGAATATTTTAATTAATTGTTACTGTTACCTGATTTTTCAGAGGGTTAGTCTCTCAGAGAATCCACACCACACACTGGTTAAGAACAACAGTCTTAGAGCCAAACGTGCATGCAGTTGATTGCTGGTTTCTTTCTGAGCTTCAGTTTCTTATTGGTTAAATGCAGATAATAATGTCGTGTGATTTCTTTTTCATGTCTGAGGGCAGAGTTCATGAACATAAAAGACTATTTACAACATCTTGGATTTTAAATTAGAATTAAACTTTTTCACCTAAAAACTCAAAACCTTGGTTTTATTTAAGTCTTAAAATTTCAATATACAAGTTTACCATCCCATTTTTAAATCTATTTATATAACAATAATAAGCAAGTTGAAGAGGATCTTTTATTATTGTTCAAGTAACTCAGGTATAACAGAACAACTTAAACTCTATTAAACAATTTGTCCCATTTATAAACTTATACAGTGTAATTCATTAAGCATTTTTTTTAAAGATTTATTTATTTATTTATTTATACAAGCACTGGGTACAGTCAGAAGCGCGGGAGGGTGAGAGAATTCACCAGAGCCAGAGCGGGGAGCAGAGCAGGCAGAAGGACCGAAGTACACTGCTGAGGGGAGCAGCGGGTGGCAGGAGAGGTCTGCGTGCCATGTGGGACCCTCCTCCGGTGGCCGGGGAGCAGCTTCACAACCCAGCGCTCAACCGCTGCGCCACAGGGGAGGCCCCCATTAAGCATTTTTAACTGAATTTATAAATTTCACATATTTTCTTTTCATTTTATACTCCCCATATGCCTAATCAATCAATCATGTTTTCACACTAATGAGCAAATCTTTCCTAAGTAATTTCCCAAATTTAATAAAAATTTGTTATATATAATGTACACATCTATAAATATATAATTATAAATGTATAACATTCATAAATAGAATATTTTACCTACTAGACTTGTTTTATGTTATATGTTTATATAATATATAATTATATATAATAAATCTAGTAGATTTCAAATATTCCATTATTATTTGAGCTTACTTAAAATTTTCTTATACCTCAGAGTTCTAATCTATAAAATTAGACTAATATATCAGATTCTTTAGCATGCCATATTATATTTAAATTACATTTTAAGTACAAATATACATGTGCAAACTTATTTTGAACCCCAAAGTATTAATATAATAGGTTTGATTTTTTTTTTTTTTTTTTTTATCTCCTCTGTTTAATTCTAAGCCTTTTCCCATTTGAAAAGCCACTTACTCATTGAGAAAGAAGTTCTAACATCTCCAGGGGTTTAGATTACTGGGTCAACACTGCACAACGATGATAGAGTTAGCATCTAGCAGGGGCCATGTTGGAGTTTGATAGTAATGTGTGTTTGTGTGGGCCTCTGCATTTTTTGAACATCCAAATTTGGATGTTCATTTCCTTCCTCAGTTTGGGAAGGTTTTGTTTTTTTTTAAAGATTTTTTTTATTTATGCATACAAGAGCTGGGGTACAGACCAGAGATACAGGGGGTGACAGGATTCACCAGAGACAGAGTGGGGAACAGAACAGGCAGATTGACCAAAGTACACTGCTAAGGGGAGCAGCAGAGATAGGAGAGGCCTGCTGCGCCATGTGGGTAGCTCCCTGGCCAGCCAGGGATCAAACTCGTGCTGCAGAGGCTTCGGACTGCCTCGTAGTGTGGTTCTTAACCCCTTCCACCACCAGGGAGGCCCAGGAGGTTTTTTTTAATTTTTTTTAAAATTTATATATTTTACATTACTGTGTATTTCAGTTTGGGGCGTTTTTGGCCATCATTTATTCAAATAAACTTTCTGCCTCTCTCTCTCTTGCTTTCTTCTGGAACTTCCATAATGGGCTTATTGATCTGCTTTACAGTATGTTCTCTTCATTCTTTTTTGTTTTTATTCTTCTGACTTGATGATCTCAAATGACCTGTCTTTGAGCTTGCAGATTATTTCTTCTGTTTGGTCAAGTGTAGTGCTGAACCCTTCTAATGAATTTTTTAATTTAGTTGTTATAGTCCTTAGCCACATATTTATTTGGCTCTTTTTTAATACAGTTTCTATCTCTGTTGATTTTCTCATTATGTTCATGCATAATTTTCCTGATTTTTTACAGACTAGCTTTGGATAGGGGAAGATCTTCAGTAGTCAACTGGGCTAGAGATTCTGGGGACCTTTTAAAACTCTTTAAGTGTTGGGCCTCCCCGGTGGCGCAGCGGTTGAGCGCTGGGTTGTGAAGCTGCCCGCGGCCTCTGCGGCGCCGGTTCGATCCCCGGCTGCTCCCCGGCCACCGGAGGAGGATCCCACATGGCGCGCAGACCTCTCCTGCCGCCCGCTGCTCCCCTCAGCAGTGTACTTCAGCCCTTCTGCCTGCTCTGCTCCCCGCTCTGGCTCTGGTGAATTCTCTCACCCTCCCGCGCTTCTGACTGTACCCAGTGCATGTATAAACAAAACAAACAAATATAATAAATAAATAAATAAAAACATGCCTCTATTAAAAAAAAAAAAAAAAAAAAACTCTTTAAGTGGATGTGACTTCTCTGAGTTAGTGCAGCTAATTTCCCCATTAGAGAAATGTGTTGGTTTTTTAGAGGCTCATAATCTCTTGCACCCTCTGGTGTCTGTCTGTCATACTGCAGGTTCTTTGGTGCTACACCACCAAGACACCTCCATTTGGCGGCATCCCAGGTTTTTTGGTGTCTCATCTGTACCACAAATGAGACCAAACCAGTCCCTCAGAAAGTCCTCTGAAAATCTAGAAAAACTGGACATGTGTTCCACTCATCCTTATCCCTCACCCTTACAGAAGAAAAACCTAAACTGATCTGTGTTTGGCTTGTGGGTTTCTGGAGTTTTCAAGAAGGCATTTTGGTCCACACATTGTTAAATCAATGTCTCTGTTGGGGAGTGAAGGCTGGGGCTTCCTATTTCACCATCTGACTTATATCACTGCTCATCTCTCTCTTATAATGTGGTATTCAATTTAATCTAAAACAGCATCAATTATTGGAAACATTCCAATTTTGGATGATAAAAGGGGGTGGGGGAAGGAAATGACCAATGGCAATTGTAAGATACCATCTGTAGTAAGATGCACCAATTTATTGATGGCAAAAACTCATCTCTAAATATTAGTTATGGTGAAAGGTGTGAGTTCTATAAAAAAAGAGACCCAACAAAGCAGTGACTTGGCACACAAAAAAGTCTTTCTTTCTCATCAACAGTTGTGAGGTGAGTGCCCAGGGGTAAAACTCAGTTCTTGTTATCTCTTTGTTCTGCCATCTACTAGGATAAGCTTCTTGGGACAAAGTTACAGAAAAAAAATATTCATAGTGTACCTACAATTCAAATTTAATTGTGTGTCTGCCATAAGTAAGGCTGTGGCAAGTCTACCCTGGACACTGTGTAGTCTACAACCATCAAAGCTGGGTTCCTGCAGGTTACAGCTGGTGAAGAGGGAAAAGAGACAGAGGTGAAGGCATAAGGTCTAGGCCCAGAAATGTCACATACCCTGCTGTGCTGTTCCCATTAGCAGGTCTGTGCTTACGTCAGATCACTGTACATGACTACAAAGGAGACTGGGAATTGTTGGTCAGTTAAGTGCCTCAGAAAATAGGTGAACAGATTTTGGAGGCTAACCAAGTCTTCAGCAAAAGACCCTCCAGGATTGATGTATATGTCCTTTATTCCTTCTTCCATATCTTTGTATATGCCTAATTTTTGGGAGGCTTTTCTTGATTTTATCTACCAAGTTTTCTCTCAAATAACTAATTTTACTTATCACACTTAATTCCCAAAAGCTATTTCTTATTTTCCAATTGCTCCTCTCCAGTAGCAACCTTTCTTGTTTAATGGAGGTAGTATCTTCCCAGATCTTCCCGAGGATCTAATTAGAATTTTTTATATTCTGTTCCATCGTAAGTTTCTATCGTCTGTAGTCACTTGTTCTATTTATCTTCTCTCTTTCATGCTTTTAGGTCTTCAAAATTCTGGTGTTTGTGGTTGCCTATTTATGAGTAACCAAGATGATTAATATGTGGTTTTCATCTGAATTGGTTTCCTGTGTTACTGTATGTTTCTCTGAAAGACAAACCTCTTGTACAGGAAGGCTGAGTGGGGTCTTCTGGCAGGTTTTACTGTAGGGTGAGTTGATGGGTCATTGTTGGGAAATGGGTTTGTAAATGTCAGAATGACAGAAGCTATATTCTGAAATGTCAACACCACACTAAATATATTCCTGGAAATTAATTTCTATAGAATGGACCTTTTGGGTTTGTGTGTGTGTGTGTTTTATGTTTGTTTTTGTTTTTGTCTGAAAGTGCCAGTCGTTCTCCTTTCTGGAGATAATTGGGGGTGACTAGTACAACTTCAGCATAGACAATCTACACTCTTTAGTTTTTAGGTCCACTTTTCATGTCTGTCCTTAGGACTTGCTAATTATAAACTCAGAAGCCTTTCTGGGGTTTTGCCAGGAAAACAGCTGCCTTACTTCCACTGCCCGTCTTCTCATTCCACTTACTATGGCTTACGCCACTCTGTTGAGTCATTTATGTATGTTACCTATTTCTAGAAATTTCTAGAAGTCTGCAGCCTTCATCCCTCTTCCCTGCCATTTCCTTTGCTGTTATATATTCATCTTCCTTTCAGTTATTTCAGTGGGATCTTAGAAAGAAGAGGAAACAAACACAAGACTGTTGTTTGGTTTCATATATTTTTGTTTCATATATTCACATATACTTTGTAAATCTCCAAGGATATTTATTTATCTTTGCAACTACTATATGGGGTGGGTGCATGCTGTTAAATGTGGTGAGATCTATGTTCTGCTGTGCTCCTTAATGTGTTTGTGGATGCAAACTGGCAGCCGGGGTTGCTTTTTATAAGAGGGCAAGACAATCTGTAATTTCCAATCCTGCAGAAGGATAAGGGCAGTGATAGAAAGAAAAAGGAGAAGCTTGTAACATGCCATGGTATGTCCCCTCCCCAAGGCTCCCAAGAGATTCTAAACTTATAAAATGCTTAGTGTGACAGAAATTTATTGGGACAGTTGAAGAAGCTACTTAGTTCTGTGACAGGGTTAGTGGAGACAAAAATAGAAGGTGTGTACAGCCCACGGGAACTTCAGGCAAGAGGAGACCATGAGTGCATCAATCCCAGGAATTTGCTGAAATTGTGTGGAAGGTCTGGACTTTCCCATTCTGTGGAAGTGACAAAGCAGTGAGTCAATCATATGGTGCTCACTGTGGGTCTGGGAGGGCCCACTGATACCTGGCTTACATATACATTACGTACTCGGCCTCCTTTACCCCCTGTAATTCATCTGCACACTAACCTCAGTTTTCTTCCTAGAGGGTGAATGTGATCATGCCATTCCCCTGCTTTAAAACTTTATTGTCCACCATCCAAAACACTTTATGCTGGCACTGAACACCCTTCAAGATCTGGCCCCCATCTGCACTACCGGCTTCACCTCGTCCTCACACAGGACATTCCAACTACATCTAACATTTCACTGTTCCCTAAAACATGAAGACTTCCTCTTTCATCTGAAATAACCAATCTACTTATTCTTCAACACCAAATTCAATCATCATCTGAACCTTCTCCTCCCCTTTAAGACAATCCCAATGGCCCCCCAATACTTTGTTCAGAGGGGGGTTTCTCTTTCTCTAGGTCCTTGTAGAAAGACTATGACTTACTGGCTTCTGGACCCCATAGTCGAGCACAGTTAAGGTCCTCCCCTTGACTCCTACAGAACTCTGGGTACAACTGTCATCCTTCATTTAACTGGGTTTATAAGCCAAACTCCTGCACTCAGACAACATAGGAGCCGCGTCACTGTCAGTATTGCTCGTAGCTAAGAGGGCCAGAGGGGGGAAGAAGGGAGGAAGGGAGATGGGGAAGAAAGGGAATGAAGGAGAAAATGCAGGAAGTTAAAAAAAGGAAGTCAGAGAATAAATAAATGGGAAAGTCATGAATCAACGTCTGGAGCAACATAGAAACCTTAGCCTATGAACTTAGTCCAAAAAAGGCAAATGAGATTGACCAGCAAGTCATGTCTAAAGATAAAAGCAGATACCTGGTGTACTGTGCCTGCATCTGATTGGCACCAAAGACTCCCAAAAAGTCACAGCAATTGTCACTAAGCCTGTATAGGTCTGGAAGGACAAAGAGGTCAAGCTCCCCAGATCAAGAGTGAACCAGTAGACCTAGCTTGGTAATGAGTATAATAAAGAGCTTTGCCTTAGAATCAGATATATCTGATTTGAATCCTAGTCTACCGTTGGCCAGGTCATTCAACCTCTCAGATTAATGGGATACTGCTACCTTATGTGATAGTTATGGGAAACACAGATAATGTATGTACAATAACTGGTATTCACTAGATATTTGATAGATGGCAACTTTTATTACTAGGGAATGTGCCAATTCATACATCTACAAGTTTGGATGGCTACATATTTAAAGTATGTTGTACTGAGATTTTCAAGGAGCAGGAAAATGTATATGCAATAAAAGTGCTTTGTAAACTGTAAACTAACCCACAAATGTAAGGGAATTGTTTGAAACATATTTTCTAGGTGGAAAAAATACAGGCTTTGGATTAGGCAGGCACTCTGTCAGCCTGCTTCTGTATGTATCAAGTGTGGATAATTCTTACTTCACAAGGTTATAAGAATTTAGTAAGATGAGGAGTGTAAAGCTCCTGGTACATCCCTTCCTGGGCAGGTGGCAGAGTCCCATGTGATAGGTCAAGTCATGAGTGATGCCAGTCACATTCTGCCAATTGGCTACAAATGAAGAGGACCCCTCACTCTGGAGAGCAGGATCCCAGATTAGCAAGAGGTGGAGATGGGTCTTAATTTATTGGAAAGTGTCTGGGTCAACACTAAAATTCCATGGAAAAAGCACCAAAATCTGCCATGTGGGGCCAGGCATGAATCCTGCCAAGCTGTCCCAGCCTTGGCAACAACTAAATTATTGCTACTGGGGGGCAGAGATTCTTAAGAGTAAGAGTCAAGGTTTCTCATCTTTTCCCACCCCTCAATCTCTACTCCCTGCCACTGTCATTTTTCCTTGACACAAAGGAAATGCTCAATCAATAAAGTTGAAAGGGTTCTCCGTGCTTGGCACTGCCTTCTCACAGAGCAAATGGCCACATTAAGGAGCCACGCTAGCTCCCACCTCCAGGGAATCAGCTGGCCCTAGACCAGCCCCCTAAGTAACGCCTCCTGCAGAAACCAACATGGTGAATGTAGTGAAAAGAGCATCAGTTCAAAGCGAGGGTGACTCAAATTTGAACTCTGGCCTCACTATATACCTGCTGTGTGACTTCACAGCAAGTGACTTCACCTTTCCTCACCTGTTTCATCTTATTCTCTTGAGGGTGGTTGTGATGACTAAATATGATCAATAATGTAAACGTGGCCTGTGGAAGCCATGGCACACTGCATGCTCAATTAATGGTACTCCTTTCCCTTTCTCTGCTTTCCTTTGCATTTCAGAGCGGCCATCCATTCTCTTTTTGGGATTTCAACTCCCTTCTAGAGTGGCTGCCACAGGACCATTTCCCCAGCTCCCCACTTCTTTCATGTCCCCAAATAAGTACACATGTCCTTTTCATTGAAGGGCTTTACTGCTAATCACTATGGGGAAACAGATGCAGGTTAATGGGGGTAATAAGTCACAAACATGGGGAGTGTGAAGGTCATTGACCTCAGACCTCTTCTCCAGGCCAAGAGGACCCCCTCCATTGGGAAGGCTGCTCCTCCTGGCCCAAAGATGTGGAAGCGAAGTTGGGCCACAGAAGGTAGGAGCTAGCAGGCCACTGCAGTGTGTCCTAAGCAGTTCATATATGATTTGGAGGCCCTTCAGACAGGGATGCCCATCTCCTGGGTGTTTGCTCAATGGCCAGGAGATGGCTGCCTTCATGATGTGAGCATGTACTAAGCCTTTCCTAGTTCTCTATCACCCTAAGGAGAGGGCACCAATGCCAGGTTCTCTTGACTTTTCAAGGTGAGAAATTGGCCTGGGAAAAAGCAAGGATTTCTGCTGAGGCCCATCTCAGGACTTCCCGGAGACCCTAGCTACTGGCAACAAGAAGCCAAAGTGGGATGAAGGGCTTGAGGTCAAAGGGGCAGCAGCAGATCCTAAAGATCTTTCTACACTAGGCTGGGGTCTCTTGCTCGCTCTCCCTCACTCTCTCAGCAGGTCTCTCCTTTAGCTGGGGTCCTTCCCAGCCTGGTCTCCCATGTGTGTTTTCTGGTGGCGGATGAGATTTGAGCTGCGAGAGAAGTGTTTCCCACACAGAGTGCACCGGTAGGGCTTCTCCCCTCTGTGGGTCCTCTGGTGTGCTCCAAAATTGGAGATATCGCTGAAAGTCCGCCCGCACTCGGCGCACTCGTAAGGCCGCTCGCCCGTGTGGGTGCGGTGGTGCACTCCAAAGCTGGAGCTGTTGCTGAAGCTCTTCCCACACTCACAGCAGATGTAGGGCGCCGGCTCCAGGTGGGTCCGGTGATGCACAGCCAGCGTGGCGCTCTGACTGAAGCTCTTGCCACAGATGTCGCAGCGGTATGGCCGCTTGCCCAGGTGATCCTGCTGGTGCGTGGTGAGATCTGAGCGCCGCCGAAAGCTCTCCTGACACTTGGGGCATTTGTAATGCTTTTCTTCTAGATGGATCCGCTCATGTCGGATGCGATTGGAGCTTCTGGAGAAACTTTTGCCACACTCAGAACATTTGTAAGGTTTCTCACCAGTGTGGATCCGCTGGTGTGTTCTCAGGTTGGAGGTGTTATTGAAGGTTTTGCCACACTGGGCACAGATAAAGGGCTTCTCGTAGGCCTCGGGCCTTGAATGAGCAGTGGGGTCCCCTGGATCCCCAGCTGGGACCGCGTCTTTCTGCCATGACTTCTGGAGACGGGGCCCTTGGGGCCCCTCTGACACGCCCTCTTGCTCGCGCTCTTTCTCCCCATCCGGAATCCAAAAACCCTCTGAGTCATCCACTCTCCACGGCTTACCCTGTTCCCCGTCCTCAGGCAGGTGCTGTTCTGGATTCTGCTCCTTCTCACTGCCCATCTCTGAACCCTACAGGTGAAGACAAACGGCCAACACCTTTATTCCTTGGGTCAGGCCAGACGGCAGAGAATCTTTTGTTCTGACTGGAGGGTATACACCTTCCCCATGGGTCTATCCAGCAGAAATAACCTCAAGTAACTGGAATATTCGGATAGAATACCTTTACTTACTAACTTTCAAGTGACATACTCCAACAGATATTTAAAGCTACCCCCAAACCAAAAAGGGATCAGCTTTGGGGCCTCCCTGGTGGCATAAGGGGTTAAGATACAACCTATGAAGCTGTCTGCAGCCTCTGCAGCATAAGTTCGATCCCCGGCCAGAGAGCAACTCACATGGCACAGCAGACCTCTCCTGACTCACCTGCTGCTCCCCTCAGCAATGTACTTTGGTCAATCTGCCTGTTCTGTTCCCTACTCTATCTCTGGTGACTCCTCTCACCCCACACCCCTGGACTGTACCCCAGTTCTTGCATGCATAAATAAATACATCTTAAAAAAAAAAGAAGGGCTCAGCTTTGTCCACCATCAACAGGTATTTGTGCAATTTGAATATTTTCTAAAAACCACTAAGCAATGAGTCTAGACTATAATTCATCTGTAAGAAAAGATTACATTTGAGAATGAGCTCAATTTTGCTTCCTAACTGTATATTAACTGAATCTCCTTTTATGTTTAATCATTCTTGAAAAAACTTTCTTAAAAGTATCTACCTATGTACCTGTTTTCAAAATGAATATATCAGAAACTAATTTTTGAAGTTCTCGTAGTTGTTTACAAGGTCCAGTTCTGAATCCGCTTAAATGTTCTGTCACCTCGCCCTTCCCCAGATTTCACCATACTGTAGGAATTACAGGGTTAACATCTGGGACCTGCAAGACTTACTGCTTGGTCTGAGCCATGTCTGTTCTGATTGGTCAGTACCCACTTCCATTCTCCAGCACCTCACAGAGTCACATATACTCAAAGTCTGCTACACACACACACACACACACACAAGTACTACTTATGCAAACATCAGTAAATGCTTGCGAAACTGCTCAGACTCCTTTGAGTCCTCAGTCATTGACAGGGATGAGGGGAAGAAAATCCTTGTGGTGGTATTTCCTTCGGACCCTGGAGAAGTAATGACATTTTAAAAGGCAGAGTAAAAAAATAAAATAAAATAAAAGGCAGAGTAAACTGGTGGAGATACTGAATGGAGCGCCATGAACAAAGGGATGAGCGAAGGAAGCACAGACTCTTCTAGGGCACCGATGACAGAAAATGAAGGGCTGATGATTCTTCAAGTCAACAAGTAGTTTCGGAAAATAGCACTAGAGTAATGGCAAGGGCGCTGACTACATTTAGGGTTGGATCCCAGTGGTGACACATACCATCTTCATAACTGCAAATTATTCAACCCCTCTGAGCCTCAACTCCCACATCACTAGTGATGCAAGACTCTGTGTTAAAAAGGACACTGTAGCCTCACCCTGCAAAGACAGCTGGTCCTGGAATAACCTTGCTGCAGTGTAATACTGAGGAGAAGAAAATGGCAAACTAGAACTAAAGAAGTGACTAGGTCGATAACAATACCTGCTTTCATCATATATTGTTTCGCTTTAAGTCACAGTTTCCACAGAACCAGTGGACAATAAGACAGGAGTTACTGTACAAGAATGAAAACAATCCATCCCTTAGGTGATCTTGAAAGAGAAAAATTGTACAAGCCTAGATATAATCTAAAATGTAAAATATGGATAGACCCTAAACTCTTGAAAATAGTGAGGGCTAATGAACTTTCTGGAAAGGGGCTGGTAGTAAATAAATATTTAGTAAATATTTGGGGCCCCAGGATCTCTATTGCAACTACTCAGCTCTGCCACTCTGTTGCAAAAAGCAGTCTAGACAACATATAAATAAGTGTGGCTGTGTTTCAATAAAACTTTATTTAAAATGAAAGGAGGCATGCTGTACCTGTCCCTGTTAGAGAGTGTTTCTTGAAGAATTCTAAGTAATGTGAAAAATAACAGGCTTGCCTGACTTTCAAATATGCAAATAAACATCAAAACAATTTTATTCCTTGGTGCTTTTTTGGTTTCCTGACAACCATACTTTTAAAAATTACAGCCCCCTCACACACTCCCAGTCCCAGGGCCCACATACTATACCTGTTATGAATTACCTACCTCCCCCTACTAAAACATAAATTCCATGAGGGCCAGGGTCTTTGTTTTGTTTTATTCACTCGTGAAACCCAATTCCTAGAGTAGTGGCAGTCATATAAAGTAGATCCTTAGCAAATACTTGTTCAATAAATGAAGGCCAGGCCTATCTCCAGAGCCCACTTCATACTTGCTTATGTCTCTTCTCACCTATGGTCTCCCTCCTCTATTCACCTACAGAATCTTGTACTTGCTTTTACAGTGATTAGCAGTTATCCGTTTACATGTCTGCTTCCACCAGCAGTTTGTAAGCAATTTGAGAGCAGGCACTTGAATAAGCTCTCTCCAGCCTGATGGAGATGTTTTTTGATTGTAGGAGTGAAGAACGTGATCTTAACTCACTTCCCCCCTTGCCTAGCCTACCCCACCAAGGGCTCCAGTATCTATGTGCATGCAGTAGGCTACTCAACTTCCACTCACTCCCAATCCTGCTAGTCTGAGAGCATATGATATACCATGATCTGACTCTACCCAGGGCTGAACACCAGGTCTGCTTTTCGCCAAAAGCTAAAAGATTTAGGACTGTGCTTACTACCCTCCAACAGCAGTAAAATAGGCCATGAATTCCTGTGGTGTAGTTAAATTGCAGGGGGACAGGGATTGAGACTTAATCACCTTTGTATCCAACCTTCAGTGCCTCACACAGCACCTGACCCATTATACAGGAAATAATAATAGTAACAGTTAATACTTTTAAAGCTCACACCAAGTGCTAGCCTGGAATGAGCACTATGTAAGAATCATCTCATTTCATTTTCACAACTTATTTTAGAAATGAAGAAACTGAGGCTCTGGGAAATTATAACTTGCTCAAGGGCACAGAGCAAATAAGTGGCAGAACTGGGACCTATGCCCATCATTCCAAAGCCAGTGCTTTTTAACAGGACACTGGTATTGGCAGGAGAGAAGGGGGGAGGGAGGTATGAAAGGAAGATGGAAGGAAACCTGGTGCCACCAAGTTCTGATGACACAGGCCTATCTCCCCGAAGAGGTCAGGGATGGGGAGCTTTGCAGAAAAGGTGGGATCTGAGGTGGGACTTACAGGATGGGTGAGCAAGATCAGGACTTGCACAGATGGAGACCCCAATATCTACTAAGAAAACAGCGGCAGGTAAAATACAGAGGCATTTCCATTTCACACTTCAGAGACTTGGTGGGAGAAAGGGGCACACTGGTCTGGTGTTCTCAGGAAGTCCAGAGGTACAAGGAGAAGCAAGGACGGAAGGCGCTGAGGGAGTGGAGAAGGGGCCAGATCTACAAAGTGAGAGTCGAGAAGATGGGGTAGTGATCACGGAGGCTGAAGGCCAAGACCTGAATTAAAGGGACGGGGCCAAACCGGAAACTGGGCTGAAGGGCCCAAGTTCCTCATCTTTAGGGCCAAGTCAAGCTCTGGGGAGAAGAGGGAGGAGTTCGGAAAAGCCAGGGACAAGGTGCTGGAGAACAGGGGGGTGTAAGGGGAGCTGGACAACAGGGCTGAGATAGAGGAAGGCCACAGAAGCCAGAGGGTCCAAGGAGAAGGTCAGGCCGGGGGAAAGGTGTCCGGAGACCCAGGCCTCAGAGGCTGTGCTGTGTGAGCGGGGCAGAGTCCTAGCGAAGCACCGCTCTGGAGGACAGGACCTGGCTTCAGAGTTGTCGGCGCGTCTGGGGTGGGAGGGGCAGCGGTCAGTGGCGCGGGGCTGGCGTCCTCAAAAGCCCACCCGAAGGGCTGGGGGTTCAGGACTGGGGTCAGGCCGGGCGCGCCGCCCAGGAGAGGGGGACAGGTGGCCGCGGAGAGACCGCGGGGCCCTCTTTGCTCCCCAATGAGTCCGGGGATCAAAGTCACAACCTCCAACTCCCCGGTGAGTGGGAAGGGGCCATGCTCTGTCGCCCGCGGAGCGGTGTCCGCCTCCCCCCATGACCCCGGGCCCAGGCCGGACCCACCTCGCTCCCGCCGCTTGGTCAGGGACAGCGCCGCCTCGGACGCCCGGGGGAGGAGCCGGAGCCGGAACCCAGGAAGGGTCCGCCCCTCCTTTCCAGGATTGGCCTCCGAGAATTGCTCTTCCTTTCCATTGGGTGAACTAGCTGCCACACCGTAAGAAACCCAGGCAAAACCGCCAATAAGCTTGGCCCTCGGGCGTGGCCTGCTGGGAGTTGGAGTCCTGAGGAAGATCGTCGCCTCCAAGAAACTTGCAAAGTTTAGAACCGAGCTGGGGGGCGGGGGGTAGGGGGGGCGGTGGCTTGCCTTCTTAGGTCGTTGGCTTTCCTTTTGTTTCCCCCGTTATAGGCCCACCGGGCAGTACCACCTACCTGGAAAGTTGTAGAATAAGCAGAGTAAACCTGCATCTTCTCCAGGGGAGCGTGACCCTAGTTGCTTCTTTCCTTGGAGCTGGTGACTCTTGACTGTCGGCCTCCCGCAGAGCCCAGAGTCCATAATTGAAAGTCAGAGGATTGTAGACTGGAAGGTGAGGTAACGCAATCCGCTTGTCAGAGAAGCTCAACCTTCCCTGCTCAAGGGAACACTTCCAGCTCTCCCAGCGCCCCTGCAGGCACTTCCCCAGTCCTGTGTAGCTGAACCTGACAGTTCTTCATCAACCCAGAGAGAAGACCGAGTTATGTCCAAGGCTAGGACTTTGTTTTGGTTTTGTTTTTGTTTTTTCAAATTTAACTTTAAAAACAAAATCTAATGTAGTGTGTAGCCTAAAATTTACAGGTTTCTCATATCTGCACAGTGTTTCCATGTGGAGTCGTTGTCTTCAGAGCTAGATAAACCAGACTTAGAAGGCAGATTGTACTATCTAGCTATTTTGGAGCGCCGTTTTCCCCTTCTAGAAAACTCCCGGCAGATTTGGTGAAAGGATTAAATGAGTTAACATATATAAAGCTATTGCCTTCACAAAAGTCACTTCTCTTTCCTGTTGGCAGATCCTCTTGGGTGCAGGCAGTGTGAATAATGTAAGTCAGTTTTAAGATTGGGGTATTCAGGAAAATGTGTTGGAAACAAAACTGAATGAAATAGAAACACCCCTCAAATAATATTAGTTTAGAAATTGATGTAAATAAAATGTTGAGAAGGTAGGAATAAAACGGTGGCAATATTTTTAAGTGTATTTAAAGCTTGCTTGGGTGGATCCCAGTTTATTTGGAAACCAATCCTATAATGTTTTTCTCCTACAAGTCCAAAGTGTTTCCTCACAACCTATCTTTCACAATGAAAATCACAACATACCAAGCAACAGATACCAAACTTTTATTTAAAAACTATACAAAAGCAAATGAAAAATTTCATTTAGGCACCATGACGATTAATTTTGTGTGCCCAGATATTTGATCAAACATTAACTATTCTGGGTGTTTCTTTTGGGTGAGAGTAACATTTAAATAGGTAGATTGAGTAAGGCAGATTGCCCTCCTTTATGTGGGTGAGTCCCTTCCAATCAGTTGAGGCCTGAACAGAACCAAAAGGTTGGCCTCCCCCAAATTAGAGAACTCTTCCTGACTGACAACCTCCAGTCTGTGGCATTGGCTTTTTCCTACCTTCAGACTCAAACTGAAATATCAGTTTTCCCTGGTTGTCAAGTCTGTCAGCCTTCAAGTTGGAGAACCCTCTTATAGGCGCCAATAGAGAAAACTTCTGACAGAAAGATCCAATTTCCATTGCATCGAACTGTGGACCCCTCTGCAAATGGATAGCCAACATCTCCACCAAGAAGCCAGGTCACATATGTGGTGTGACTTGGAAGACACTAGGTTTCTTTCTGCAATCCACACCCCAAAAGCACATTCATTATTTATCTTCACAGCTAGTCTACCAGCTTCCTATTTGAAATCAATACGCGCAACCTAAGAGGCTGTTTGCTACACAAATAGCCAAGTCTTCCATTACAATGTTTTGTGGGAGAAGAACTTCCACATTGGCAGTGAAAACTGCCATTTTACCTAGCTGGCCCTCTCTGAATCCCAGAAGGATGCTTCTGTCTCTTCAAGGCCAGATTTAAAGTTCATGAATTCCTAGCAGCATGATGGTGCTCCTGGGATTTGGGGGATTACAACTACCACATTTAAAGTCCCCGCATCTGATTAGCATCAAAAGATAAATTAGCTTTGAAGGCACAAACATTAGCTCTGGATGTCACCAAACTGTGCTGTAATCAGCATGGAGGAATTAGTCAGTTCCATGCTTTGTCCCTTTTCTTCCTCCCCCATATTTCTGAAGAAAGAGTGTGTGATCCCAATATGTTTACTTTTTAAAAACTGGCTTGGGGGCACAGAGGTCTGAACTGACAGAGGGAAAAGGAGAAAAGCAATTCTTGACAGGACAAATAAGAAATCAGGCTGGGCACCATGATTTCATGGCTAAAGCCTAAGTGCAGGATGAGGAGACAGAATGACTTTCTTCTAAATGTTCCCTCGAGTAGCAAACCCCTGTGTCTTGGGGTTCACCATCACCACCTAAACTAATCTGATGCTCACGTAGTTTTCAAGAATTCGCATTCCAGGGCACTGGGAACTTCAAGTCCCCAGGAGGACAATATTGTTTAGCATTAACTCTGGGAAAAATAAAAGCCACAAAATGGTGTGGATTTGAGGGATGGAGATAAGATGTCTAGAATCAGATATAGGACCTGGAGGCTGAAATCCAGAGTGCTGAGCTGGATGGGCAGGCAAATAAGTAGTGAGGATCACCCTAGAAAGAAGGAGCCTTGAGCCCCTGGAGGGCCGGGCCTAGGTCAGAGGACCAGGGCAGGAAGGCATCGGCCATCCTGGGGGTATGTAAGGAAGGGTCCACCTTCAGGGCCACATCTCCATTAGCGTGACCTTTTTCTTCTGGCTTGGGGACAACTGATTCCTCTGATTTCTGGAGTTCTGAGCAGATGATTAGAGGGGCTGTGTTTTTCCCACCATCATGAAGACAAGGTTCAAAGAAAGGGCGCAGGGGGCCAGAGAAATTGTGGATGAAAGTAAAGATGTGGGACTTGTCAGTCACGTTGTAGAAGGAGATGACTCCCGCTTCGTAGTCCAGGAAAATCCCCACGCACCGTGGGGGCTCTTTCAAGCGGAAGGAAGTCTGTGGGGAGGTGAGTGCTTCATACTCAATCCCCCGATTCTGCCGCACAAGCCAGTGTCCATTGGCGGGTGAGGCGGTGACCTTCCCCTTCCTGCTCACGGACTCACTACACACCCCCAGGATCCACTTGGTCTTGTCTCCCACATACACCTCCCAGTAATGACAGCCAGCCGTGAAGTGCTCGGAGCCCAGGACGCTGACCACATAATCAAATCGCTGGGGGTTGTCAGGCACAGGCTGCCTTCGGTCTCCAAGCTTCACGCATCTCCGGTCCTCAGACAGGATGAGTTTGGGATGTGCTGTGTCTGGATCCAGGGTCACCGCCACTGCAGGGAGTCACAGAGAGGTGAGGTCTGGGAAGGCTCTATCTTAAGGGAGCTCTAGAAGGAAAATATAATCTCTAGGTTTGCCATCACTCATTGGCCTGTTTGCTAGAACCAAAGAATGTCTAGCAGCTTCCTAAATTTCCTGAAAAAGGAAATGTCTGTGAAGCTTCCTTCATCCTCTGTGGTCAAAGGAATCTACTATATTATAATAAACACAGGGACTCATGTTAGACCCAGTCACCAGATAAGATATTTGAGTCCCAGCTCAGCCACACACTGGTCATGTGAACTTGGACTTGCTACTTAGCCTCAACCCTTAGTTTCTTTGGGCAGATTTTGTGAGCTACTGCATAAGATAGTGTCTCTTCACACAGTGAGTGTGTGATGCTCATTTTGTTAGCAAAAATTATTACTTATAGTGATTATTTTAAAATATTACTATAGAGAGAAGGGTTCTTCCTTAAATTATGAGGGTCCCAATAATCTCCCTTCTTCCCCAAGGCTGGGAACAGGATATTCTTGGAGAGTTAAATCTGAGAAATCCATACTTGGTCAAGGTGGTGGGAATAAGCCAGACTGTGTGTGAGAGAGGGTCTGTGAGTTCCCAGAAAGCCAGGCAAGGTGATCTGGTGTTGTCTCAAGTGGTCAACTCATCAGTTGAAGGAAGACATTATGAAAAGAAGAAGAATGAACAGCCTGGAAAATTAGTGAGGTACACAAAGCCATGAAAATAACAGATATCATTCAAATAACAGCAAAAAAAATGCATACTATTTAGGAGTAAGTCGAAAGATATACGTGAAAATCTTTCAGAATAAAACTACAAAAACTTCTGTTACCTACATTGTTGGGGCATCTGTCCAACACATTCCCTTCTTCCCTGAGACTCTCAATAACCAGCCCCAGGGAAATGTCTACAGAAAAAGAGTAGATAGGAGCACTGCCTATTTCTTCACTTGTGAGATTTCTTCACTTCTTCACTCCCTAACCCAAAAGCCTAGAAGAACCTACACAGGAAAAGATTAGTAAATCTGACTAGATAAAAGTAAAACACTTATGTGTTAAAAAAAAAAAAACTCTAAGGAAATTACAGTTCAAATGAAAAACTCAGAAATGCATTTTGTGAAAAATATAAGAGTTATATACTTTACACAGAAGGAATCCACACAAATCAAAAAGTAACCAGAATAGGACAGGAGCAGACAAATCACAAAGAAGAAATGCAAATAACTGGTAAACTTAAGAAAAATCTTAAAAAACCGGACAAGACGATCAAATCAAAAAGTTTATCAGTATTCTAAAAGAGGGAAGACTTTCTAAATGTGACACCCAAAAAATCATGAAGATTTTTAAAAATTTGATAAGCTAATAAGTAGATATGATTTAAAAGATCTTTACAGTCCACACTCCAAAGGAACAGAGCAATGGGCTCTGAAATACGGATGGATTTAACGGGGGCGACTTACCAAAGTGTAGCCGGGCCCTTCTCCAGCCTGAAAGACGTAAGAAGGGGTTGTTAAAGTGATGGAGAAGCTGAGAATTCCCGGCAGTAAGGGTCAAGCTCGGGGCAAGCGCATCTCACCTGAATTTGCTGCAGCTCTTTTCAGCTCTGTAAAGGAAGAAACAAGAGGGGTTAGCTCTCACTAGAAGTACAGAATCAAACAGGAGGTAAGTTTGTATGGAAGATGTAAGAATGTGAGGAACTTACTCAATTCACTCCGGAGTTTCTCTGAAGAATAAAAACAGTTAGACAGATCAGAACAAGGGCTTCCACATTCCCATACGCTGCAGTCCCATCCCAACCAGATCCCTACAGCAGATCATCACTACAATGCCCCGAGAGCTCCCACAGCAGTGTTTGCAAAGGCAATGCCTTCCAGGCATGGGTCATGGGTCTCAGAGACACGGCAGAGGGTCAGCAAATTCCTATGAGCCAAACCTGAGCTGCAGACTGAATAAATAATATATCTCACACAGATGGGTAATGCTAATATCAGTGTCTATAGATGTTGCAGGAGAATAAAAACAAGTTCACTTAAAACTCTCACTGAGTTCCTATGAGATTTTCTAATGTAGAGTTTCTCAATGTCAAATAAAATATGCCCCCTGTCTGAAGATCTTTTTGTTATAAAAAACTTTGATGTGAATTTACATGGGGGAGAAGCACAGCTTGTATTCCGCTTAGTGAGGATGCATTCACCTTGAATCCCGCCTAAGGGAACCGCATGCCAGGTATCACTTATAGGAGGGGTATCTCTTCTTGATAAAATATGTCCCATTTATAGACTCCATGACAGCTGTTTGTGCAGGGAATATTTGAGATAAGGGACTTTTGAGAGCCAAGGTATCCCAAATTCCCATAGCTTGAAGTACCCCCAGCCCCTCTCTTCTGCCTGGGGGAAGTGAAACTGAGCCACTCATCCTACAGCAAAGATGTCAGCAGCAGTGGGGCTGTGCCTTGGATAGGAGCCAAACTTACTGAGGGCTTTATGGAGCCTTCCTGAAAGGGAAAAAAAAATAGAGAAAGATGCATGAGTGAGCACAGAGTTTAAGTTATGCCCTTGAGGTCCCAGCCAGGCCTGTGTTCAGAGCTGGGCCGTGGGTAGGCACGAGGCACTAGAGTGATCAGGCTGAATAGGATATGACCCCTTCAGAATGGATGGTTTACTTATACCATCTCCACTACTAATAGCTTCCATTTATAATGTCCTATTCTTATAATGAGGTAAGCACTGAATCCTCTCAATAATATAATATTATATTATTAATATAATACTATATGACATGAATATAATTAGTATTTCTATTTTACAGAATGACTGCAGCTCGGAGGGACATGGCAACATCCCCAGGTCAGGCAGCTAGAAGTAGCCTGGAAGGCAGGATTCAAACCCTGGTCTGTCTGAGTCTGTGTAGAAGGGCTTCACCACCACACCTCCCCACCACACACACACCCCCTACTGTTCCATTGCTCTGGGCAGAGGAGTGCACCCACACTTTCACCAGCATGGATATGTCAAGGAGGAAGAGAGGAGACAGTGAAATAATTGTATGTGGAGCCCTTCCTGAGCCAGTGACTTGTCCTCCAAGCTGGACTTCTAAAGGGCAGAGCCCCTGCCTGCTGGCTGCAGGGGAGGGGCCCAATCCTCCATGTCTTAATCTTTACCCTCAGTGGCCCAGAGCAAATTCGGCAATAAGGAAAAGGCAGGCACTGTAGGAGGAAGGTTTTTTAAGTTGTCTCTTTTCATCCTGAAAACAATCAGGTAAGGGGATTTTTTGTCTCCATGTTACAGATAAGAAAACCAGAGCTCAGAACAGTAAAGTGACTAATCCAAGGTCATTAAGTGCAGACTAATGACCTGAGCAGGCTTTGTTAAGGCAGGAGCCTGCAGCCCCCCTCCTCACCTCCATTGTCTCACAGTGTCTCTTTCAATGCAAAGGTTGCGTGGATCCTTGAGTGCTCATATGTCCCATATGTCCATAGTAATATATATTTAAATAGTAGATAGACCTTTTTAGGTGACTGGTAGAAAGGGGGAGCTCCTCAAAACCCAGACCTTTAAATTTGGACCATGGACATCCCTTCACTTCACCCACTACCATCAACTATACAGTCCCTTGATACCGGAAAGTAAATCCCAGCAATATTAATGAGTTGTGTGTGTGTGTATAATAGACTGTCAGCATTTACGTCGTAAGCGAAAGAATATGGTATATGTTATTTGTTCCTTTACTCTAAACATACAATTACCTTTTTCTTTTGCATGGTCTGAGAGAAGATTTTCTACAGGAAGGAAAGGAAAAGAAAATAAGATTCTGTGCCATTACCTTGATTTTACCTGCCCCTGTCACTGTCCATCTCTAACCCCACTTCCACCTACTGATCCAGGCCATCACCTCTCATCTAGATGACAGAAATAGTGGTCCATGGGTCCCCCACATCCTGTCTTTCCTCTGGTTTCTCCTCCAGACTACAGCTCAAAGCACAGTTCTTACGGGGACATTGCCTCTCACTGCTTTACTGCTACACTGAGGAGTGGAATCCTTCACATGATCTGCAAGGTCACTGACCTACAAGGTCATTGATCTTGAAGGACATTGATTTACAAAGCCTCACATGACCTGAGTTCAACTTAAGTCTGTAGCCTCGTCCCCAGTAACCTGTCCCCTCACTTCTGTACCTTTTTAGCTTTTCAAAGAGCCCTGCTCTTCCCTGACTGTTTCTTTCTGCTGTGGATGGTTTTCCAATCCCTCTCCCCCCATGCCTGCCCACCATGCAGGTCAAACATCACTTCCTCTGGGGTCTCCTCCCCCTGCCTTGATCAGGGTTGGCTCCTCCTCGCCATAGTCTTCACCGCCCTCAGAACTCCCGTGTAGTGTTTGTACAGTTGTAGTTTACACCTATTGTGTATTACTTAATTCACATATACCTCCCTATCTAGACCGAAAGCTCCAGGCGGGCAAAGGCCGTGTCTGCTTTTACTCACCATTGTACCCCCAGCACTTAGTAGGTAATTATCAATTATTTGCGGAATGAATAAAAGTATCCCCATGTTAAACCTGTATGACTTCCACAGGATAAGAGCAAGCCGTGAGTTCACAGACAAAAAATCACCAAATATACCAGAGAGAAGGTTATCACAATTAAGAGCCTGTAAACTGGAAACAACAGTTTCCCATCACCACCATCAAGGACAGCAGATGTTGGGACTTTCAGGTGCAGAATTTAGGTGAGTGATGCTAGGGGGACAGAACTGAGCAAAACAGAGAAATATCCCACCCAGCCCCAGACACTTACCTACCTCCATCACCTGTTCATAGAGAAGTTTCTCTAGAAGAGAGACAGAGAGAAGTCAGCTTAGAGGACTTTTTTTTTTTTTTAGCTCAATTATATATTTTATTTCATTTTTCTTTTTTTCTTTATTTTTTCTTTTTATTTAAATATTATATTTTATATAATTCTTACATCTTTTTTCATCTTTGCACAATGTATGCATTTTCATTTTGGTGATGTTCCCCATACAATTGCACCCCCCCCTTATTTTGACTCTAATCCTTCCTTTCCCCCCCCTACCTACCCACCCCTACCCCGTAGTGTGTCTCTGGTTTATAGTTGCTTGTTGATTTTGATTTTTACTTTGTATTGATCAGTCTTTTTCCTGGTCTCTTATTTAGGTTTTCTAAATTCCTGCTATGAGTGAGACCATCCAGTATTTTCCTTTTTCTTTCTGACTTATTTCTCTGAGCATGATCCCTTCTAGCTCCATCCATATTGCTGCAAACTGCATGTGTTTATCTTTTTTGAATGCTGAGTAATATTCCATGGTGTATATGTACCACATCTTCTTGATCCAGTCATCTATTTTTGGGCATTTGGGTTGCAGAAACAGTAATTCCAAAGGGCACCTGCACCCCTATGTTTATAGCAGCACTATTTACAATATCTAAGCTATGGAAGCAACGCAACTCAGAGGACTTTTTCTAAGAGCAGAGTTGTCCAAAGATGGCCCATGCTGCCTGAGAAAGAGTTTGTTCCTGGTCACAGTGGTGTGTGACTCTTTGGGAGGATTACAGGGGCTTCAAACCTTCAGGTAGGGGGAGGACTATTGTATTACATGACTTTCAAGGTCCTTTCAAGCCTGAGATCCTGTGAAATTCAACCATATTATGAAGTTTTTGTCCAATGCATAGAATTGGATATTTTAATTAGAAGGCTGACATGATCAGATCTTCTAGTGTCTCAAAAGGTAAGAGCTCATAGCGCTTCCTAGGAGTGTTCTGCAGTTTCTTTGATCCCCGCTGCAATGTGAGACCCCAGAGCACGGCTCTCCAATTTTCTCCCAGCCAACTTGCAGGGTCTCTAACCTATAGATGGTGGTCTTGTTTGTGTCTAGACCAAGCCACAATCTCCCCACCCCCACCAGCCTGGGCCCCCTGACCACTTACTTACCTTTTGATCTTCTTTGCTTCCAGATGAGGTAAATGCCTGCCATGATGAGAAGCCACAGGACAGGCAGGATCACAGCAAGAGCCACTTCCGAGGAGGAGACCCTCCCTGCAGAGGGGGCTGAAATAGAAACCACTAATGACCACCCATGGGAGACACCCAGGCACAGGGTCCCACCTCTGCAGGCAGATGGCGCACCCATAACCCTGTTATGGGTGTCTCCATAACCTCCAGGGAGGCGCCTCCAGCCAAGATCGGTGAGGCTCTTGCTTCACCCAGTAACTGAAACCCTGGATGACCCAGGGATGACTTTAACTTGAGATGTTCATTTCTCAGGAGTGGCTTCAATGGTCTTGCCTGAGGACCATGGGTTAAACCACAACCTGGCCCTGGCCTATAATCCAATGGAAAAATTATCCAAGGACTTTGGAAAACTGGAGGCACATCCCCAGTAATAACCTACAGTCTTTTCATGAGCACCCACTTCCTCCCCTCAGAATTCTCACCATGCAATGGGATAGCAGTCAACCACCCCTTTTCTCTGAACTCTGTCAGCAGGGACAAAACAATTTCTATGAGGCCATAGCAGCAGGCCTAATGTCTAGGGAGGAGAGAAAGGAGACAAGAAAGAACTAGAAAAGAGCAAAAGAGGTGCTATGACAGGTAGTGTAGAGGCTTTGCTGGGTGGGATTCCACATTCTACCTGGTGGGACTGTGGACAAGAGACAGGGCCTCTCTGAGCCTGGTCTGCCACCTGCAAGATGGGAGTGACAATAATCCCTGTCCTGTTCCACTGGATTGTTGGGAGATTTAGCCATCAGGCATATAAAGTGTTTAGCACTTAGTGAGAGATAGGGGCAGTAGTAAGAGAAGTAAGGGGACAGAGAGAGAAAAGAAGGAAAGTATAAGCAGAGATCCATGACGCCTCTCCACCTGAGACCCCAGGCCAACATCTCTCTTGGCTCTAAAACCACCCTTCTCTGCCACCCAGCTCCATGTTTCAAGGGTCTTTAAAAGATTTGTATGCCTTTGGATTCATTCTTCTTCTAGAAACAGTCTAAGAAAATAATCAGAATCACTTCCCAAAATTGGGCCTCCCCTGGTGGCGCAGCGGTTGAGCGCTGGGCTGTGAAGCTGTCCGCGCCTCTGTAGCACCAGTTCGATCCCTGGCCACTGACAAGGGTCCCACATGGCGCGCAGACCTCTCCTGCCGCCCCCACTGCTCCCCTCAGCAGTGTATTTCATCAGTCTGTCTGTTCTGTTCCCCACTCTGGCTCTGGTGAATTCTCTCACCCTCCTGTGCTTCTGACTGTACCCAGTGCTTGTATAAATAAATAAATAAATAAATCTTTAAAAAAAAAAATCACTTCCCAAAATATGTGCAGATTTTCAATGCACATTATTCATAATATAAGAAAGAATTGAAAACCTTCTAGATGTTAAGAAATAGGGCTTTGGTTAGTTTTATTATGCTAGAACCACACAGTGAAACACTATGCAGCTCTGAAAAATGCTGTACAGAATTACTTAAGGGCACAGGCAAAAATTGCCTATGACAATGTAAGTGGGGATAAAACCCTAGGCACGAGAACATGTGCATGTAAAAACATACAACTCAGAGATACACACATAGAAATCTTGAAAGAAATACCTCAAAATGTTAGCAGCAGTTCTTTTCAATGGATAAGTTTATAGGACATTTTTCAGTTTCAAAATGTTGTGTGTATTTTTTAAAGCTTTCTACAAGTATGTGTTATTCAGAGAATTCAAACATAAAACTAGGGTAAGCATTTTCTCTGGAATCATCAGGTGCCTCAGGCCTGTTTTCTGCTCTAGATTTTACCTGAAATGACCATGGCTGTGGTCTTCTCTTGGCTGAAGACTGTGTTGCGGATAATGCAAGTGATGTTCCCCAGCATGCTATCCCTGACTTTGCTGGACACAGCTGTTCGGAAGAGGCCAGCTTCATCCAGGGAGTGGTCCTCAGACAGGGACGGAAGCACCCTCTCTTGAGGGTCTCTCCACTCGACCCAAGGCTTTGGGAACCATCCCACCGACCTGCACACCAGTTGGATCCACCCAGCATCGTAGCCCTTCACCTGGATGTAAGGGTCAGAGCCTAGAACTGAAGAGGAGAGATGTCCTGGCATCTCTAGCAAGCTGCCCCTCATGCCCCCACCAAACAGTGTTCCCCCTCCCACAGCCTCCCCTGGTGAGTTTCACAGCTGTTAACAGCACTTGAATGCTGCCTTCTCCCACCCTCCATTCTCCTCCCAATGGGGTGAGGGTGTCTGGCTTCACCCTAACACCTTTATAAATCCACCCGGAGCAGCAACTGTACTCCATGATTCAGATCTTGGAGGAACCTCATGCCCTTTAAAAAATGACTAACCTGCAACCTGCAGGATCACGGTGCCCTCTCGGCTTATGTTTCCCACCCGGACCTGACATCGGTAGAGCCCTCGGTCCTCCAGCTGGATGTCGCGGATCACCAGAGTGATGTTTCCCTCTCGCTTGTCTCTCAGCAGCGCCGTCCTCCCCTTATATTCTGCCATCAGACCTTCCTCCTGGTCTTCCCCATCCCGGAACATGTGAACAGCCTGCGAGCTCCCGGGTTGCGGGGACCGCAGCCACCTCACCTGGTTGGGCTCCAGCACCGGCCAGAGGGAGAGAGGGCAGAGCAGATTGGCAGTGCCCCCAAGCGGGACCAGGTAGAGCCTGCTGTCCCCTGTGAATGCGGACACAACAGGGAGGGACGAGAGCAAGAGCTTGTTGGTGGTCAGGAAGGAGGTGTCGAGGCGGGGAAGGACAGCACTTGAAAGGGCATTGGAAAGGACTAGGGCAAGAACAGAACCCAGAAGAAATAAGGCCCCTGCCCAAGCCTTCTTATTTTGGGGATGCCATCATCAGATGTCACAGGCAGAGAAAGAGATTGAGAAACTCTTACCTGACATGTGCACTGGCAGCGGGAGGAAGATGAGTGTGATGAGGCAGCCAGAGAGCCAGGAGCTGGAGGAACCTGCCATCTCCATCAGGGCTGAGGGGATAGATGTGGGGAGACAGTGGAGGGGGCTGGTCAGTGTGATTTGCCAAAGAGTGCAAACTAGGAGGTGGGTAGACACGGAGGCTGCATGTTGCCTGCTCCAGAATCAGGGATGGAAGCCCAGTTCTGCTCTTTGGGTAACATGGTGAGAAGTCCTTCCAGATTCTGTTTCTTCATCTTTAAAACAGGTATAATCACTGTGCCCTCTTGCAAGATTATTGTGAGGATCGAAGGAGGTGAGTACCCAACATGGAGGTTGGCGTCATGGTTCTAAATGCTATAAGGATGATGGTGGAGATGACGTGACTGAGGATGGGAAGGTGAAGAAGGCAGAGCCTAGGGTCCTCTGGAGTTGCCCTAACTCCCAAATCCTCAACTAGAAGGAGTTTTTAAAACACACCCTGGGTAGACATGCCTGGAAGGACACAGAACTCCAAGCTGAACTGGGGCTGCCAGAAGTTAAATAAGAGGAGACTCCAAAGAAGAGGAAAAAGCCCCTTCTCTCTACATGCAGATAAATCATTACATGGCTAAGAAAATGGGCTCTAGACTCAGCCCAGGCTCTGTCACTTCCTAGCCATGTAACTTTAGACGGGCAAGTTGACTTCTCCAAGACACCTGTCATTCACACATGAAATTAAATCCTGTAGAAAGGGCAATAGTGAGGAATCAGAGAAAATACAAGCAAAATGACTTGCACCAGATTCTGAGAACAAAAAAGCAAAAATGAAGTCCCTTCATCAGATTGTCACTCTGTGTAATGAGGGCATTTGAGGTGGTTTCAGGAGAGGATTTATGAATATGCAGCATAGTTATTCCAGAAATAAATAAGGATGTACATAAGGATTTGATGGAAAGGGTGCTCATCACAAAGTTATATATGAAAAGGAAAAAAATGAAAATAACTTAAAAATCCATTAAAGTTATTGATGGTTTATGGTACATTCTTGCAATGAAATACCCTGAAGCATTTCATAATCATAATTGCTTTGGGAAATGTTAACTATGACACAAATAATAACTTAAAAACTGTATATAATATACAATTTAGGGAGAATATGCTTAGATATAAAGGCAGGAATGTAGACATTAAACAGTGACTACTTTTCAGGGTGGAGATGAGAAGTGGGGTGGAAATTAAAGGTGATCTTTATGGTTTTCCTTGCACATTTTCCTCTATATTTTCCAAATTTTCTACTTTGAATATGTATACTTTAGTGATCAGAAAGCATATATATTAAAAGAAAGAGGAGGCGGATGAACAGGAAGTGAAGGAGAAGAAACAGTTTATTGGGGCAAAGGCACAGCTGGAAGTCCTTGCACAACCCCTCCCAGGGCCACCAAATGAAGCTGCAGCCACAGCAGCTCAGCAGGGTCCCTTGCTCAGAGCTTTGACTGGAAAATGAAGAAGAGCTGTTAGGTCTTTTATTTCATACTTTCTACATGGAGGTAATAAACATCTGATCACCATACAGAGCTCCAGGATTTATTCTTCTGATCTCATTGGCCAGGACGGCTCCTTCTTCCCTTATGCTTTCATTAACATATATATTATATCAACTTCATAATAACCTACTTTATATTAACGCATTATTGAATTAATGCTAAATCATAAATATATTTTTGGATTGTTAATGTCATTCTGTATTACACTAGTAAGTCCCTATTTGTTGCATCTGTAGATATTCTACATATATTGTCTTCCGTGTTGATAATACTACTAAAAGTAGGGTTATTGTCCTCATTTTATACTTAGAACAGGAAAGGTCATCACCCACGTAGCAGATATCATGCAACCAAACTAACAGCATCCCTTCTGGAAGTGGGTAGAATGTAAAACATAAAGGAACAGACCCATGAATGGATAAAGGAATGCATAGTCCTGTATCATGAGTTACAAAGTGGACAAATGACTTCCTCAATTTCCAGAGTGATTATGGAACCCCTTTATGAAGAAAGTTCTCCTAGTAAATACAAAATATGATTTCATTTCCTAAAATTCAACATGCATGACACAAATTCAGGACCATTGACATCATAACAATTATTGAGTGTTCTGGCCAATGATTGGCTTACTAGCCACTGATGTAGGTATTCTTTAATTTTTCTCAGCAGCATTTCCCAGTTTTCAGTGTATGCATCTTACATCTTTTTAGAAAAATCATTATCAATTTAATGAGCAACAGAATGGGTACCCCTTTAAAAAGAGTTAATGGTGTTTCATTTTAAATTGCATTTCTTTGGTTATTCATTTGTGTTTTAGGCTTTGTCAATTACCTGTCTATATACTTAGTCCATTTTCTATGTAGGTATTTGTTTCTTCAATACTTTGCAAAATTCTTCATACAGTAACATTTTTTTCCTACTATATATGTTGAAAATATTTTCCCCAGTCACTTACATTTAAGTTTAAAACAGTTTAGTTTCAAAAATTTCTTTTTTTTTTTTAAAGATTTATTTATTTATTTATACAAGCACTGGGTATAGTCAGAAGTGTGGGAGGGTGAGAGAATTCACCAGAGCCAGAGCGGGGAGCAGAGCAGGCAGAAGGACCGAAGTACACTGCTGAGGGGAGCAGCGGGCGGCAGGAGAGGTCTGCGCGCCATGTGGGACCCTCCTCCAGTGGCCGGGGAGCAGCCGGGGATCGAACCGACGCTGCAGAGGCTGCGGGCAGCTTCGCAACCCAGCGCTCAACCGCTGCGCCACCGGGGAGGCCCTCAAAAATTTCTAAATCAGAAATAAAACACACAGCGGAAGTTCCCTTGATAACTCTAAGCAGCTTAAGAAAACTCTGCAAATCTTCGAATGATTAGTTTACAAGCACACAGCACAGAACTTGGCTACACAGTCACATATGTCAATGTTAGCTGTAATAATAAATAGCAGGAACATAATAATTAAGTAAGAGTCTTTAGAAACCCACCCAGACCCGTCACTTGTCCCCCTTTATGTTCCTCGAGTGACAGTTAGCTGTTGCCCCATTTCATCCTTTAAACTTTCTGGAGAGTAAGCACTAAAGGGATCTCTTCTCTATCAAACCTAAGGTTCTTGAAAAAGCAAAACACTAAGAAGAATGAAGAGAGAGGAATGGGGGACTCACCACCTTTAGAATCAGGGGCCCTTGTCCCTCACCGGCAGAGCTGGGGTCTCCAAGCTGAGAAGGCTCCCTCCCCCCATCCGGGGAGCCCAGGTCTTGGGCAAGACTCTGGAGGTGGGCCTAGGAAAAGGTCATATTTTATTCTAAAGCCCTCAGGGGCTCCCTCTGCCCAACGACTGTCTTCTAGTTGACCCTATATACCAACAAGCCCCGCCCTGCCTGTCTACTCCTGATAAAGGAATGGCGCAAAGAAGAGGCTCCCCAAAAGCGAGGGAAACTCCAGGTGCCATCGGCTATGAGGGCCCTTGGCCCCTCAGCTCCCTTTCCCTCCCAAGTTATCTGCCCAGTAATATTCTATGCCATACCTTTTGATTCTACCACACCTTTTCTGAAAGCCTGCTCCCTCACTTTCCAAATTCGAGTAAATTTGAAGATTGGTATCCAAGACACTCACCAATCAGCCACCTTCTTTTACTCACTACTTATATCTCCAGTTCCGCCCCGACTCATGCTTTCTGACAAGTGGACTTGCTTACTGTCTCCCCACATGTGATAAGCCCTTGCCTGCCTGTCTTGCTTTCATAATATCCGTAATTGTGTAATCATAATGTCCATGATTATATATTCATAAGCTCCATAATTGTACCCTTAATGATGCATTATGTTTTTATATATTTTTGAACTTCATAAAGTTACAGAGCACCTTGTACATCGTTCTCCATGGTTTCCTCTTTTCACTCAACATACGTTTCTGAGTCTAGCAGACAGCTGTGGGAGCCACATCAAGTCCCTTTAGTCTATTCGACTGCAAGGTAGCTGTGACTTGCAGGCAGGCTGCCAGGAGGCCACCTCACAGGCCACAGCATCTCTCTGTCCATCTGACTGGGCACTCTACAAAGCCTGGGGGCTGTTTAACCTGTGTGCCCAGGAGTTCAGGAAAATTAATGGTAGAGGATCAACCTGCAGTGATGGGACTGTGGGAAATGCTCCAGACTGGCACCTGCAGGGGGAGAGTTCTGAATCATCTGGCATCCAGAGGGTTCTCAGCTGGTGGAGCTCAGTAGCTCAAGGTCATGAGTAGTTTAATAATGTACACTTTATCATTTTTTCTTACCTTTTTGTTTATTCACCATTTCTTATTCCTGGGATCACCTCCGAAATAAACTCTTGTACTGAATGATTTATATCATACTCTGCTTTTGGTGGAGTATATATGAAGATGCTGAAATTCACAGATGAAGATGCTGGATTGATTCACAGAATGCATCCATGCCCCACAGGATGCATTGTGTGACCACACCTTATTGACAATATGTTTGTAATAACACTAAGATATTATTTGCTTTTCTCAATGTTCATAGTTTCGATGATGCTTCAAGAACGATGATGGGGGAACTGCTGGCAGTTTACATCAAGGGGGTGCTCCCTTGTACTAATTTCATTATATCTCAACCACTGAATACCTATCTTTTGAATATTTGGTGTGACAACACGGGAAGTAGGCAGAGCAGTTCCAGTGCATATCAAAGAATGATGGCTTTCTCTAGGAAAAGTGTTTCAATAGCTGAAGTGTGGGCAGGGTGAGACAATTGAGACACGAACACCATTCTTACTGACAGACTATTTGGCATTAAGTGCACTTGTCACTTCAAGGAAAACAACTGACAGTTTTTGTGGCTGAAAAGAAAATTCGATATCTGAGTGAAAATTCAAATTTTGGAAAACTTTATCTGCTACTGTATGCTTGACAGCTTCCCATTAATGAAAGCCTGGCAGTGACATTAAAGAAAGAGAATTTTTTTTTAATGTTGTATAATGAAATGTCTCATCTTTGAAAGATCTACATAATTCAGTGAACCAATAATTTCCAAATGACTAATACATATCTTGACAAAAATCATGAATAAGTGAAAGATCCATTCAAAAGGCAAGGTAAACCAGCATTTTAGTGTAACAGAATACAAAAAGTTCATTGGTGGGGTTTAGATTCCATGTTGCAATAACCTTTTTCAATGAAGTCATAATTATATTTAAAATTTGTTTTAATTCCATTAATAATATGGCAAATTTTTAGAAATATAATGGAAACTCTTTGGGGTCCTCAGTCATTATTAAGTGTGTGAATATGCTACTTTTTAAGAGTGAGAATACATTAACTAGAAATTATGCTAAATTGTTTTTTGTGATTGTACCTATTTTTTTTTTTTTTTTTTTTTTTTTTTTTAATAGAGGCATGTTTTTCTTTATTTATTTGTTTGCTTGTTTGTTTGTTTTGTTTATACATGCACTGGGTACAGTCAGAAGCGCGGGAGGGTGAGAGAATTCACCAGAGCCAGAGGGGAGAGCAGAGCAGGCAGACTGACGAAGTACACTGCTGAGGGGAGCAGCGGGCGGCAGGAGAGGTCTGCGCACCATGTGGGACCCTCCTCCGGTGGCCGGGGAGCAGCCGGGGATTGAACCGGCGCTGCAGAGGCCGCGGGCAGCTTCGCAACCCAGCGCTCTACCGCTGCGCCACCTGGGAGGCCCGTGATTGTACCTATTTTAAAACAATTTTCACTGTAATATATTTACTGCTTTCTCAGAAAGAACTTTATCAAATAATCTACTTCGCGTTATAAAATGGATTTCTTCTCTGCAATTTTACTTTTGGACTTCTAGCTCCAAAAGTGGAAAACAAAACACAGGTATATAGATGTCACTCATAACCCTGACTATAGTGGTAACTCTAACATTTTTTATCTATACGCTTCCACTTTTTTTCTTTTAAAAACTCTGGCTATGCTACACATAGGAATGAGTAAAGCTTTTACTTCGCATTTCCTTCAGTCCTGTTAAGTGAAAAATGATAACCAGTTATTTGAATTTGTAAACTTACTGTAAAAATTTGTATTTGTAAAATTATCGCTTATCAGTGAACTTTGATACCGGAATTGTCAGGCCTAGTCTCCCAGCCAGGAACGGAGCCCAGGCTGCAGGGGCAGGGCTGAGTCCCAGCCACTAGACCCCCACGGGTTGGTGTCTCACGAAGCCGCAGCAGGGACTTCGCAGACTGTCAGGCAAGCAAGTGAGAAGAGGCAGGTTTGTTTAGAGAAAGAAAAAGTTTATTGAGGAGAAAAAAAGAGCAGAAATAAAATGGGACTCCCAGGCCAGGAAACCAGGCCTAGGAGGGGCAAGGAAGCCAAAGTGGAGTCGTGTCTCAGGGAACATAGACCTTCTTTCCCTCATTATTCTAAAGCTCCACCATCTCTTTGTGATTGGTCAGTTCCCGGCTGTCTCACTTAATTTGCTACTGAGTGGGGGATCTTCCTAACAGCTTTCTCTTTCCCCATTTGTTACATCTTTATCTTTATGGCCCAGTCCTCTGGATGGGCATCCCTGCATTGAAGTTAAACAGCTGCCCTTCTAAGGTGTCCATAAATTAAACCACTCTCCATTTCTCCAATCTCCGCCTCCCTTTACCACCTGAAGGAAACCAGGACCAGCGTTAACAATGTTGTCCTTGGTCCTGAGATGTTTGTTTTTCCTAGTGGAATGGGTTACTTTCCCTTGTTTGTCCTCATCTCTGAAGCCTCCCTAAATTCTTCAGAGGTCCCCTCTTGCACTGTCCCTAAAACTGCCTAATTCCTAGCTTGCCCTGTGTCTCAACTTGAACGTCTCTCTCTGTTTATATTGGCTATTTACACTTCATCACGATTTCCATTTTCAAAATACTGAGGCAAACAGGATCTGTCCTGATAAGCTCGTGAACCAGGAAACCGGCGCGCAGCATGCCCACTTTTCGAGTTAAAAAACCGAGGTTCACAACGTTACATTTCTAGGCCCAGGGTTCAGGCCTCACCCTTCAAATTCTAGCAGTTGTCCCCAAAACCACTCACGCTGCGAACAGCTTTTTCCTGTGGCAACTGCGCCCACCTCAGTCTCACGGCCCACGTGGTGGCCAGACCCCGCGCACGCGCAGTCCTGCCTGTGGGCGGGGCCCCGGTGCGCCCCACCTCATGGTCCACGTGGCGGCCAGACCTTGCGCACGCGCAGTCCTGCCTGTGGGCGGGGCCCCAGAGCGCCCCGCCCCCGGCGCTCCGCCTCCCTCCCGGCCCCGCCCAGTCCGAGGCGCGGCGGGCCGGGGACTCGAGGCCGGGAGGTAGGAGACCCGAGGGTCCCCCGGCGGGGCCTTGTCCGCGGCGCGGCGGGGCCCGGAGTCCCGAGGCCGGGGAGCCAAGGCGGTATCCCGAGCGCCGCCGCCGCCATTTTGCCCGGGAGAGAGCGGCCGCGCGAGGGGGAGCCTCCCCTGGGGCCGGGCTTGGGCCCAGGGCGGGGTCGGGCGGCGGAGGGCGGGCCCGGCGGGCCGGGACCCTGGCGCTGTGCGGGCGGAGCCGGGACGCGGCTGCCCGGCCGGCCCCAGGCCCGGCCTCCCGGCTGCCCGCTGGGGGCTGCGGCCGCTCGTCCCTCTGGCCTCGGCGCCCTCGCCATCCTGCAGCCCCGCGCCGGGACTGCGCGCCGCCGGGGGCGAAGCGCCTTCCCTCGGGTCTTCGCGTCTGGTCCTCACGCGGCCCCCGCGGAGGTCAGGGAAGGGGCCAGGGGCTCATTTTGCAGACTGAGAAAACAGAAGCTCATTGTGGGGAGATTTGCCTGAGGCGGTCCGGCGGGGTCGTGGCTGTGGGCGCAGGTCATGCAGCTCCCAAGCCCACACCCTTTTTGCCGGGCTTCTCTGCCCCACCTGTCAAAGGAGGGCGCTCCGCTGGGGGTTCGTTCCGCGACGGCAGTTGTTTGGGGCTTATTTCGTGCATGCTTTTGTTTTTTAAGACCAGCCTCTTTCTGTACCATCCAAGTCAGAGCTGACGAAGAAGTATTCAGACGCTAAGAGCTGACGAAGAGCCATGGATACACCTGCACGTAAAGAAAAATCCAAAGTTAAAGAACCTGTCAGCAGAGTTGAGAAGGCCAAGCAGAAATCAGCCCAGCAGGAGCTGAAGCAAAGACAAAGAGCAGAGGTGAGATTAAGGAGGGGCTTGTATACTGTAGTCTGCAGGAGGTGATGCTAGAGTAGAGAATGTGAAAGAGAAATGTGATGGGAGCCCTACCTGCCTCCTAGCAAACATGTCCTCCCAGGTGTAGAGAGGGTATTACTAAGGGTCCAGAATGCTAAAGTGGCAGTCCAGAGTCCCATGCAAAGTTAGTGTCAGAACCCCAACCAATACCTGGTCTCCGGAGGACTCCTCCGACAGTGGGTGGGGGTGGGGGTGGGAGGTGCTGAGGGAAGTAAGAAAGGTGGAAGAAAAGGAACATGTAAGGGAGGGGACAGTGTGAAAGAGAGCGAGCATCAGACACCCCCCCCCCCAACACATGCCTTGGATTTGTCCTGCAAAGGAGCTGCTCATAACCAGGAAGAGAGGCCCAAGCTTAACCCACCAGTGTGTTCCTTTGTTCTGCCAGCATTTACTATCAGTTTGAGAATAAAAAGTTTAAACTGTTTACACTGTCTCTGTGGAACCACATGCGCACACGAGTAGTTTTAGTATTTAATATCAGGGAAAAGCTTGTTGCACCCTAGTTGTTTTTTTTAATTTTTGAGAAATTTTGAGATACAGAATAATAGATTATTATAACAGACATCTGGGTGTTCAGTACCCCAGCTTGGTAGTGGTGACATTTTGTCATATTTGCCTGCAGTCTTTTTAAACAATAAATTATATGTAAATTTGTGGGCCCCTTTGTCCATATCCTGCCTTATACCTTTGTTTCCTCTCCTTGGGAAACCACTATTATTTTTCATAATTTTATATTTTTTTATAATTTCATATTCAAATATATTCATTGATACCCATTAACAATATATAATATCCCTTTGTGTTTTTAGTTTTTACTTTAATAGAACTCCAGGTTTTATTTTGCATTTGCTTACAGTAGGCTTTGGGGAACAATTCATGTTAATTCGAGAATCTAGTTTGTTCTTCATCACTGCTTAAATAATCTATTTTCTGAATCCACTTTTGTATGTTTACCCAGTCTTCCGGTTATAGACATTTAAATTATTCATAGTTTTGTTTTGTTTTTGGCTATTACAAACACTGCTGTAGGAAAAACTTTTCAGTGACTCCTTTGGCACCTGTGATACGACTTCTGCAGGGATATCAATCTAGAAGAAGAATTACTGGGTACATTTAAAGCTTTGCTGGATGTTGCCATATTGCTTTCAGAGAGCTCATACAAGTTCACACCCCCATTAGCAGTGTAAGAGTTCTCATTCCTCACTCTTTTCCAACACTTGTCAGTGTCACATTTTACGTTTTTGATAACCTGATCTATTCATTATTAAATACTGAGCTGCTATTATGTGCCAGGCACTGTTGTAGGAACCAGAGTTGCATGACCAGACAAGACAGAGCAGAACCCCCACCTTCATGAGCTTGCATTCAGTGGGGGAAGGCAGATGACAAACCTCGTATTAAATAGTGTATTTGAAGTTAATCCATGAGGTGAAATCTACCTCTGGATTAAGGCCTACCATCTGTGAGTGGTAGACCTGGAACCTCACAAATTGTCCCTTTTCCTTTACCTCTCCTGTGTTCATCCAGGCCCCCAGGTGAGGGCCTGCATTGTGCTGTGAGGGCTGCTGCAGGGGCCAGCCTAGGAAGCTATCCTTTGTGTACATCATAGGGACAGATGTTGAGGACATTGTTCATGTTCTTAGTGACACTCACTCTTCCAATGATATTCCGAAAGTTGGATTTATTTGTCTGACTTCAAATCCTAGTTCTCCATACAACCCAGTTCTTCCCATGGGACCTTGGCCAAGATACTTAAGCTCTCTGAACCTCAGTTCCTCAGTAACTTCTTGGTAAAACGAGGGTGATAAGTACCTCACAGGATTATTATAAGAAACAGAAATGTTATCTGTAAAGCACTCAGCACAGTACCTGCCATGGAGATAACACACAATAAATGGCAGTGGTTGTTATCAAGAATCATTGTGCTTCCAGGCTGTTCCAAATCACATTGTGCTTTCATTGTGTGGACTTCATAAATTGAACAGCTAATCATGGTATGTTGTTTGCTGACATGTAGTAGGGAATTTGGCACTTGTGGAGCTCTTCAGATGTGGCAGGCACGGGGCCAACCTGCACATGCACCACCGTCAGGGCTTTCTCATGATAGGGCTTTAGGACAGGTGCTACTGTCATTCCCGTGTCAGCCTTCCTGGAATAAGCCAGATAACAAACACATGTCCCTCTGTGAGGTAGCGGTGTTATCCTCATTTGAAGTGAAGTGATTGGACCAGAACCCCTTTGATGTGGGTAGATGCCATTCTGGCATCTTCAGATGACACACATGTTGTGTCTGAAGATATGTGAGCAGCTGCTCCCATTGCTGACGCATCTTTTCCTCCCATTCAGATCTACGCCCTCAACAGAGTGATGACAGAGCTGGAGCAACAGCAGTTTGATGAGTTCTGCAAACAAATGCAGCCTCCTGGAGAGTGAGCCACCTACGTTCAAAGGACACGGGACCCTGGAGGCTTTGTTTGTGAGCTTGTACCCAGTTTTAAACTGAGGTGGCCCATTTGGAGCCTTACAGAACTAGACGAGAAGACACTTGTGTTGTTCCTAAATCTGGATGAATCTGAACTTCCTATATGTAACTTCTGCGTCACTGGTTCCTCCAATATGAATTGGCCCAGCACTTGCTGAAGAGACTTATTTTATTCTTCTAAGGCAATAGATTCTTTTAAAAAAAAAAAAACTTTTTTCTATTATTTGAGAAAAATCAGTGTTTCTTATGAAACTGTAAATCTCCAAAAATACAAATAAAATACTAATGAAATGTTCCCTTCCTCACTTTAGTTTGGGTATGCCTACCTGTAAAAAGTAGTCAAAGGACTGCAGCAGGTAAGAAGGGAGGTGAGGACAAGGGAATGTAGAGGATAGGAGAGAAGATAAAGAACTTAACTGTTACCATTCTTCATTCTTCCTGGAGCTAAAGCTCTGCAGACCATAGAGAACCTAAATTTTTGCCACACACATATAAATATGTGATTCAGATCGGTTCCTCGAGAACCCATCCGTCCACCCACCATCTCCAAGTGCAGAAATGTCAGGTTACTTATGCTGCAAACATTTCTATCAGGAGTGGTGGTGGTTCATACCTCAGTGTTAGCAGCAGAATGAATTTAATGCTGAGCAATAAGAGAGATTATTCATTCAGGATATTTCATTTCCATATATTCCTCAGGAGTAGGGAGAATGATGTCAGAAAGTGGACTATGTAGGGGGATGAGGCAGATTACTTAGGGCAAAAGAGTCAAACACCGCCATCCCTTTACTCTCCACACTGACAATATTTTCCCTACTGTGGCTGGGAACATCCCCAATCCATTCCTCTGACCCCTGCTGCCTCTGAAATCACTGTGAATAATGTTCTCATTGCTGGACTTGTTTTAGGTCTTCTCTGAATTTGGTCAGTTCAAAATTTAGTATTTTTGGAGCACCTACTATGTCCAGGCGCTGACAGTGTGCTGGCTTTAAGACTGTATGTGGAGACGTTCTCAAAGTGGAGTTCCTAAAATATTTTGATAAAGGGTAGCATCACTGAAAATAGAGTACAGCATTGAGGACCCCAGGTATATTTATAAAATTCTCATCACATCATAGTCAGCTTGTCTGTAACTCACTAGAGGACATGGTGAAATCACTTCATCTACAAAGTATTTTGAAGGGTAGCTCTGTGGGAGGCAGCAGAAAGTAAACTACAGGAGTTTAAGATCTAGTGGGGCACAGACATACTCATCTAAGCATGAAAACATAAATGATATATTACATGAATACAGAGTAAGGGGGTCAAGGAGCTATCTGTTCCTTTATAGTCAAATCACAGTAATGAGGACTTCTTTGGATTTTTATTTTTAAAACCTAAATTTAAATTTAATGCATATTTGCCACATACTTTGAACTGCAGACCTCAAGAAGTTAGAGAAAAGGTAATCTGGTGACCTAGTTAGGGAAGGGGCAGACTAACCAAAAATCTTTTTTAGTATAACATCTGGAGCAGAAAGTCCAGAGGCAGTGCTAGGAGTCATCATTTCCAGTGAACTCAAGGTCTTCGTCAAGTGCAACTTTAGGGTACTGTACAAACTATTCTTTTTTGATTTGTATTTTAGCATATGAAGTAACATTTGAATGTCTGGCATTTTTGAGATTAGGGACAAAAACACATAATGAGATCCTGAAAACCAAACCATGTCCTCGAGCTGCCAGTGTGTCTACTCTAAAAAAAGCAAAAGGCATGAATTTTGACTGCTGAACTACAGAATTGTAAGTTTCAAGTCTCTGCACATTCAAACAGCAATGAACAGGGTGATGTGATGGTCCTTTGATTAGTTTTGCTGTGGAGAGTCACAGTCTGCAAGTTAAGAAGTGTTTCAGTAAGCACCTCCCTCCAGATTAATCGCCATCAGGCAGGCCCAAGATGGAGGCAATGCCAGTGTTGAGAGGTTTCACTCCTTTCCAAGGAGTTAACAAGCTGGGGACAGCTGGAACTCAAACTTGGCCCAAATGTAACTTGGAAAAATTCTGTTCTCTGTGATATAAACAATTATTTTCCCTTAGCAGTTCAGAACCCTGAATAAAGGGGAGGGAGTGAAGGCCAATGGTCTGCTGCAAGTTGCTCTGGTTCAGGGTAAGAGACTGATGACGTACATAACACGTGCATAACACAGTGAAAAAGGGAGCTTTAGTGAAGATAAAGCAAGGTGTGGCCCAACATGCTGGCATAAACCCCACGGAGGCAAGTGGGTACTGATAGAACTATTCAGTTTCCTCCCTGCTGTAGCTTAAGACACATTGCCTTGCCCCATAGAGCATCTGGAAAGAAGATGTAGGAGAGCGACCACATCAGGCAGTAAAAAGCAGTTATGGAGAATGGAAACAAAAACAGCATGATGACACCTGGAAGAAGAAAACAGGCAAACATGCCATGGTCATGAAGTTATCTTGTAAGTAGCGCCCACCCTCTGCTTGCCTATCCCCTCCTTAGTTCTCATTCATAGTGCCTAAGAAACAAAAACAAATGAGACATGAGTCCTGCCTTTAGGAAGTTTTGTCTGTATGTAGCTGGACTTGTAATCTAATGCAATGTCAGGTTTCATTTAGATCAGAAACCAGTCCTAGCCAAGAATAAATATGAGTTGACCAGATTTCTTTTAGGGAAAAATATACGTATAAATACACAATATATACATATGTATGTGTGTGTAAACATGTTTCAAGTTTAACATGTGATAATGGCCTATACAATATTAGACATGCAGAGAAGAAACAACATAGCACACCTGAAACCATTATCCTTAGTAATGCTTGCTTATGAGGTTGGCCTATGTATGACCAGTATCTGGGAACTTGGAGAGTAAACAGTTCCCTACACCAATATAAAACTTTCCCTAACTGGGAAGAGTGGCTCACTGCGCCTCAACAGTACAAGCAAGATTGCTTATGCTGACACCTGCTTTCCTTCTTGGAATCTGGAATTCCGGGATGTGTTTGCCAGAGGGTGCTTTTGTAGCCAGTCCTTATAAAAGCTTTGAGCACTAAGTCTCTAAAGCACTTCCCTCATGCCTTATGTCCTAATATGTTGCTGCAGGAATTGTGTCCTGCGTGACTACTGGGCAAGGACTCTTGGAAGTTTGGTTCCTCCAGACTTCACCCCTTTACTGGTTTTGCTCTGTATCCTTTGCTGTAATAAACCTGAGTCATGTGTGTGACAATATGCAGAGTGCTGTGAGTTCTAGAGAATCCTCGAACCTGGGGTGGCCTTAGCGGACCCCATTTGGATTTCAGATTCACTACCAAAAGATAAAAGGGCATCAACATTTGTGGAATATTTACTTTGCTCTAGGTATTCTGTCATGTACGTTACATAAATTAGTTCACTTTCCATGCAGATAAACAGAACAGGGTAAGAGAACTAGGGAATGCTGGGGAAGGCACTGGGTGGCAGTGAGCAGCCCTAAAGATGACCAACAGGGACGGTTCAGAGCAGCATTTTCACTCACCTCCTAAATAAACTATTTTTTTCCAATTCTCAGAGTCCAGGATTTCATCATGTGGGTAGTAACTCTGGTCCATCATGAATAGAACCATGAGTGAGGCCATGCAAGAGAGAATGAAAGGATTGCCTTTCGTAAGAAGGGAGGTGGAGGCCAAAACACAGGATGCATAGGGGCAGGGTAGGCCCTTGTACACGAAGGGGATGTCTGCCAGGGAAAGAAAAGGTGGAGATTAGCTGTTTTACTCTGCTAAAGGCATCTATGTGAAGCAAGTTCCTTTCTCTTTGGGTCTCCCCCCACCCCCGACCCCCACCCTCAGCCCATGATTATGCTCCAAATCCCTTTAATCCCAGGGCAGGGGCAAACCATAAAACATTTAGCTATTCACAGAAATGATGTCTGGGTTTGCATTGCATAGCCGAGTTCAAGCAACAAACTAGGACCAGTCACATGCCCAGGCCCCAGAGAAGCCTCTATAAAGGGTGCTTTGAGGTCTTGTAGTTGGCATCTGCAGTCCCTTGTGTTGTGACCTTAGGCAAGACCACTGTCCTCACCAGAGCTCAGTTTCTCCATGTGTTTTGGGAAACTGGACTGTGACATATAGTTCTGGAGTCTGTGAATTGACATGCTCCATCTAAAGGTCACACAGTGAGAAAGAGGCACAATTGTTCCAAGAACCAAGGGTCCTGATCCCCAGACCGCAGGTGTGCCAGTATAGCCTGCAGCTGCCAATGGGCACAGGTACAGGAGAAGGAAGAGGGACTCCATAGAGGGAGGAGTCGATTACTGAGCCCTAAGCTTTGGGCATCCAACGCTCCTCCCTCCGAGGTTCCCTGCCCCAGCCCTAAGACTTACCTGAGTTGCACTCACAAGTTGAATAAGAACACAGGCGGAAAGAAGTAGTTAAGATATAGATGATGGCCAGGAATCCATTCAGAGTTCCGTTCACACCTAGGAGCATGGCTGAGGCCAGGCCAAAGGTGGTGAAGACGGCAAAGTCATTCAGCTCAACTCCTGCTGCAGAAGGCCCATGGTTAAAACTTAACACGCACACATACTGTACTTTAGCCCTGGGGTGGGGGTGGGGGTCAGGGTGGCAACAAGCAGGGTCCTGAGTCCCAGAGATCAACAGCTGTTCACCCTGTTTCTGTAGATCAAAGAGGGGAGTAGTCCTCCTGGCTTAGCCTCATACTGACCATGTGACTCAGGCAATTGCTCTCCCTCTCCAAGGGTGGACTACTATGGATACAAATTGAAAAGCTCTGGAACCTCTTTTCAAGCAGTAGCTTACATGGAAATATTTTATTGTATTTTAAACCAACTGCTCTGTTTGGGAGAATGTTTCATGTCCCCACTCCTCCACGCCACCACTCTCCACACCTACCACTCCCACTCCCAGTTCCCAGAAGGGCCCTGAACAGGAGGCAGGGAAGATAACGAAATGGAAAACCAGGGTGTGGACAGTCCCAGGTCACAGGAGCCAGGTCTGGATGTGGGGCTCCTGGTGCTGCTCTGGGGCTGCTTCTGCTACTGGAGGGATGGGGCCGGGAACAGCAGCTCATGAAGCCTGTTGATGCTGGAGGATGAAGGAGGTGACCCGAGACAGGGTGTCCTGGGGTCAGGGCTTAGGGGTCTGAGGCCTGGACTCACCTGATTTGGAGCAGATGTTGAGGTGTCTGGTTATAGCCCCAACTGCCATGTCTATCAGAAAGCTGACAAGAAGCATCCAGCAGGCGCAATGGGATCTCCTAGAGTGTGGGCAGCAGACCCAAACAGGGCAGCCCTCTCGTCGTCTCCTCTGGACAGCCACGCCACACACACCCAAAACACTAACACACATCCTACACTTGCATGTACACACACCCACACTCCTCATGTTCCCCACTCACACCCCACACTGCTTTTCACACTCCACCCTCACACCTCGCATATACCAGCATACCTGCTACGATCTCAACCCATCTTAAAGGGGTGCCCTGAACCCCCAAAGTAATCACTAAGGTCTCTTCCAAGTCTAAATCCCAGGTATATTCAAGAGCACAGCAGTCCTGAGTTCTCTCCCAGCCTCTGCTACCATCTTATTGAGAATTCTCAGATAAATCACTCCCACCCAACCGAGGTCTCTGTTCCTCCATCTGTAAAATGAGGGGCTTGTACCAAACGATTTCTTTAATGGACATAGGGACTGTTCAGATGAGCTATTTCTCCCAAGTGTGAGTTTTGGTAACCTATGTCTTTTAAGGAAATGGTCCATTTCATCTAGGCTGTCAGCTTTGTGGGCACAGAGCCGTTCCATTATTAAGCTTTTAAAGGCTGTGGGATCCATGGCCATGGCTCCTGTTTCGTTTATGATATGGGTGCCTTGGGTCTTCTTTCTTTTTGTCTTGGCTAGTCGGACTAGAGGCCTATCGCTTTTATTGATCTTTTCAAAGAACCAGCTTTCGGCTGCACTGCCTTTCTCTACTGACTTCTTGTTTTCAGTTTCAGTGATAGCTGCTCTCATTTCTATGATTTCTTTTCTTTTACTTTGGATCTAATTTGTTCTTCTTTTTCTAGTTTCCTAAGGTAGAGGCTTACAGTATTCATTTGAGATCTTTTTGTTTTTTTTTTCTAAAACTTAGTATTTTTATGAGCAGTTTTAGGTTTATACCACAATCAAGAGGAAGGTAGAGATTCCCATGTACCTCTGCCCTCCACCTCTGCAAAGCCTCCTTTATTAGCAACATCACTCATCAGAATGGTGCATTCTGGCTCTTTGTATATATCAGGGTGAATCTACACTTATACATCATAATCAACCAAAGTCCAAAATTTACCTAGTGGTTCACTCTTGGTGTTGTACATTTTGTGGGTTTCAACAATAGTATACTAACATATCACCATCATGACTGTATTGTATGGAGTACTTTGGCTGTCCTAAAAGCTCTCTCTGCTCTATCTATTCCCATCTTCTCCCTGGGAAACCACTGATCTTTTTAATATCTTCGTAGTTTCGGAGATATATTTCCTCCATTTTTTCCTTCTCCAAGATGTCATATAGTTGGAGTAATTTAATATGTAGCCTTTACAGATAGGCTTCTTTCATGCAATAATGTATATTTAAGGTTCTTCCATATCTTCTCGTGGTTTGATAGCTAATTTCTTCTTAGCAATGAATAATACTCCGTTGTCCAGATGAACCACAGTTTATCCATTCACCTACTCAATAAATCTTGGTTGTTTCAAAGTTTGTCAATTATGAGTAATATAAACATCCAAGTGCAGGTTTCTGTGTGGACATAGTTCTGAATTCATCTGAATAACGCCAAGGAGTGTGATTGCCTGGTCCATATGCTAAAGAGTAGGTTTTAGTTTTATGAGAAACTGCTTGTCTTCCAGAGAGGCTATGTAACAGGGTGGTGCCCAGGGAAAGGGGTGATTCCACCCAAGGGAAGGAGGAGCAGGGAAGAGAAGCTGAAGAGGAGCCTGGGAGAGAGATGCCGAGCTGGAAGAGGGAAGGAGAGTTAGACCTAGAGGACACGCCTGGAGCAGAGGGACAGGTGAAGAAGCTGTGCTTGCTTCTGGGCCTTGGACTTGTGCCAGGGTCTTGGAGGGCCATCTTCCAGCTTTTTCTCAGAACAATGATCAATCTTCTCAGTTCAGCAAACTTGCAAGCAGTATGAGCTGTGTGCCAACCCAGCCCAGGGGCACATGGTGCACTGATCTGGCTGGTTCAGAATAATCACCTGAACTGCGAAGCCAGCTGCTTCCAATTTTGGTGGGTCACTTTTGCTGTCACAATGCCACCAGAACATCTCTGACAAACACATTCCTGACACTGAGCTCATGCTGTCCTAGGCAGAGCTTCCCTCAAAGCTTTATGGTGCATTTCAAGGCTTTACTTCAGTTGTAACGCTGTCTGGAGTCAAGGCCACCTTGCCAGGTTTGGGAACACCAGTCTCAACTCGGCCCACAGAGTCAGCCCCAGCCCCAATAATTTTGCAGATGTCCAGAGGGGCAGGTGCAGGGCTTGTTGGTTGGCCACGCTAGGAGCAGGATACATGCCAGAGCTTCAAGCAGCGTGGTTCTGCGGACATTGCCATCTTCATGGGTGACTTTCCGTCCTTTGAAGCAAGGCATGTTAGCACTTGGCTCCAGCATGCTGTCACCATTCCAACCAGAACTGGCACAAATGCTACCGTGTCAGGATTGAAGCCAATTTTCTTAAAGTAGGTGCTGACTGCCTTAGCGATTTCCTCGTACTTCTCCTGGCTGTCGAGTGGCCTGTGCGTTCCATCTCACACCCAAAGCATGGGCCTAAGGGCGTGCTCATGGGTCCCCATTCTTAGAGATGCCAGCTTCAAATTCACCCACAGCAGCAGCCACAATCAGAACAGTATGGCAGCCTGAGATGTGCCTGTAATTGTGTTTTGATAAAGTATCTGTGTCCTGGGGCACAGATCATCAATGATGCTCACATAATACTTGCTGGTTTTGAATGTCCATAGAGAGACTGGGATGGTGGCGCCATGCTCCTGTTCAGCTTTCAGGTTACCCAAGACCAGGGAGGAACTCGAGGGACACCTTTCCCATCTCAGCAGCACCTCCTGGAATTTTTCAATGGTTCTCATGTGGATCCCACCATATTTGTAGGTCAGATGACCAGTTGTGGTGGACTTGCTCTGATCGACGGGTCCAGTCATGACCATATTAAGAGGCTTCTTCTTTTCCATTCTGTCTGTGGCTTTCAGGACACCTATGTTCCAGCTAAAAAACCTATTGCAAAAAGTTGGTGCATCTTTTCATATGCACATTTACCATCTGTATATCATCTTTGGTGAGGTATCTGTTAAGGTCTTTGGTCCGTTTTTTGATTGGCTTGCTTGTTTTCTTATTGCTGAGTTTTAAACTTTGTAAACTTTAGGTTATAATTCTTTAACAGTTGTATCTCTTGCTATTACCTCCCAGTTTATGACTTGTCTTCTAATTCTCTTGATATTGTCTTTCACAGAGCAGATTTCTTTTTTATTATATGGGTTTAATGCTATAATTTCCTCCTATGGAATGTTTAACTGCACCTCAAAAAATTTGACAAGCTGCTTTGTCATTTTCTTTTAGTTCAAAGTCTTGTTTTTTTTTTTTTTTGATACTTCCTTTTTTTAGTCCATATATTATTTAGAAGTGTATTGTTTAACGTCCAGTATTTTGGGATTTTCTAGTTAACTTTCTGCTATTGATTTCTAGTTTAATTCCACGTTAATTCTATTAATTCTAGTTTAATTCCATTCAAAGCATAACTTGAATGATTTATTTCTTTTAAAATTGTTAAGGTTATATTTCATAGCCCAGAATACCTTCTATCTGGTGAATGGTTCACGTGAGCTTGAGAAGAATGTGTATTCTGCTGTTGTTGGATGAAGTAGTCTAGAAATATCTATTGAGTCCAGCTGATGGATGGTGCTGGTCCTTGCTGCTTTTCTGCCTGCTGGATCTATCAATGACTGAGAAAGGAGGATTGAAACCTCCAACTATGAGAGTGACTCACCAGTTTCTCCTTGCAATTCTATCAGTTTTGTCTCATTTGATGCTCTAAATGATTTTCAAAAGCTCTTTCAGACCCTATAGTCAAGGGTTCTATGCTTCTGTCAAGCACATGCTTCCAGACCTTTCTGAAAACAGCCACCAAGGTTACATACTTACCCGAGGAGATTATTCCCAAGTCTATACCCTGACTGCAATGTTTAGTGGCCTAGCAGCAGCAAAAAAGAGCCTCATCCCAAGCCTCGCTGTCCTCAAATCAGCCTCTGCATTTCCTTTGCTTAGACTCATCCTTTGTGTCAAAAGGGGAACTGAGTCTAAATAAAAATTCTGGTTCTACTATTATGGCATGAAAACTGTAACCCTAGAAGATTAGGCTGAACTAATAGATTTTCTGCTGCATGTTTGCCATAGCTTATGAGACTTAAAACTTAGAGAATCACAGAACTTTCAAACTAGAAGGAACCTTAAACATCTCAGGTAAAATCATCTTATTTTATATATGTGAAACAGATCCCATGAAGTTACTTGCTGATGTTATAGAGATCAAACAGATTAGGCAGACATAACAGGCATTTTAAGGATTCATCTTTATCTTTAGAGAGCTGATTTCCCAAAGGCATTGAAATATGATACAATTATAGAAATATAATTTCTTAACAACATAAAGAACAGTGCTAATTTCAATTATTTTGCCATATTTAAGAATTAAAAAAATATGAGTGGTAGCCTGTTTAAACAAGGATTGCATAAGGGATAGCATAAAGGCTGCCAGAACACTCTTGCTTTTCTCATAAAAAACATTCTAGACTGGCATTGCTGGAAGACAATAGAGGGCATAGTACAAGCTCCTTGTTTTAAAAATGGAGAAACTGAGTCTCAGGATGTGTCCTAACCAGGTCACAGATAGGTTTGTGGTGAAACTGAGGCTAGGACACTGGCCCCTTGGCTTCCAATCCACTGCAATTTCTCCTGCCCCAGCTGGCCCCCATGCCAGCCTGGCCCTGCCTGGCTCTCTAAGCTCCTCTTCCCTTCCGTCATGCCATTGGCTTCAGCTCTTGGCTAAGAGCTTGCTGGGTCCCAGACCTACTTGCAGAAGCTGCAGATGATGGAGAAGAGTCCCAGGATCATATTGGCCAGGGATAACGCATTGGCAACATCCTTGCAGGAAAATTCATTCATCTGGGAGGGACTCTGGTCATTGGTCAGGAAGAAACTGGTGCACTGACCTGGGATCCAGGAGAAGGCCAAGGAGTTCTCAAGGTTAGAGTCCCCAAAGGGGCCCCCCCGGACCATGTATCTCCTGTTCCCCCAGACCTCATCCCAGAAGTGCACCTCCCAACACTGTATCACTGACTGGAAGGAGGGAGACAGGTGAAGACAAAGGTGCAGAAGGCAAGCGCCTTGGAAACATTCAACAGCAAAGCGAGTGCACAATGTGGCCACAGTCTCCACTCCCTCTCTGACTGCACCCCTTGCCCATAGCACAGACCTTCTCCAGCCCAAAGATTGGCCCTCCTGGCACCTCCATGGCTCGGGGTTGGACAAGGGGCCCTGGCTCTTTCCTCAATCTGAGAGATGAGTCTTTTGTCATCAAGAAGTTGTTTGTTTTTTTTTAATTAATAACAAAACTATTTTTAATACCTTGTGGTAAACCCTAAAGGAATAAAAAAAGCACTGGGGTGGGGTAACCCCCTCACCTCCAGGAGTGCCCCAGGAGGAGAGGCGACTAAGGGGAATGGGGCATAAAGGGGGCCTGCTGCAAGTCCAGGCTCCACTGCCCCAAGCTCACTGCCTCAGGACAAGGCTGCACCTGAGATGCCCCAAGGTCCTGGCTCTGACAGGCCCCAAGCGGACAGCAGGCCCAGCTCCACCCTGGGAGAGAAGAGAAACAGGAAGCCACCCCCACCCTCCATCTCTGCCACCTCCACCTGCTGCCAGAGGCCAGCAAGCCCCAAAGGAGACCCAGCCTCTTCCCTAAGTCGGTCTGGAGTCCCCCCTGCTCTCCCACTCTCCCCTCCCCGCCTGCTGGATGAATGCACCACCCCGATGGAGAGATGGGAGAGGTGGAGCTCGCGCACTTGCAGCCTCTACTTCCACGTGGGCCGGCAGCTGACTGCTCTTGGGGACGGAGGCTTACCTGGGACAGGACATTCCCCGATGGGGCGGGGTGTATGCTTTCCCCAATTCCTGCGTGCTGGAGGGGGTCAGCCCAGGTGAGGAGGTGGAGCTACAAAGGTCCCAAGCCTCTCCGCCCAGGCTCTTAGCTCACAATCCCTGAGGAAGGGGTGGGGCAGCAGGGCTGTAGGGGGAAGGAGGAGGGGCCTCCTTTGCAGGGGGTCCCTAGGTCTTCCAGGGGACTCGCAGGAATGGAGGACTCTGGGAGGAGGCATCTAGGGTCTCCATCGGGAGAATGTGGGAAGGTTGGCAGGTGAAGAGGTTCGAGTGCTCCTTGAGAGAGGGGGCAGAAGTGACTTGGGGCAGATTGGGCTGTAGAGGAATGCTGGATCCAGAGGCCATGGATGCTTAGAATGTAAGCTCTGGCCGGCAGGGCTTTTCCTGAGCTTGTTTCATTGTGTCTTTGTGCCTGTAAGAAAGCTTCGGTATATAGTAACCCTTCCCACCCCCACTCCATCCCAATGTTTGTTAACCAAATCACAGGCTAAGTCGTTTACCTTCTGTCCTGAAAATGTAACAGGGTGGTCCCCAGGAGAGGGGGTTCCCTGCCCCACCCAAGGGAGAGTGGAGCTGAGCAGGAAGAGGAGAAGCTGAAGAAGAGACTGAGGTAGGAAGCAGGATGGAGCCAGGAGACCTGGAGGAGGCGCATGGAGCCTAGAGACACGTGAAGAAACTGCGCTTGTCTTTTGGTCGTGGACGGGGTGACACAGATGTGGGTGAGACCTGTGGGGAGGTGACAATGGCAGCTTTTATCTTGATGTTGATTTTGCTCTTTTCCTTCCGGGCTTGTCCGGTTGTGACCCTAGTGGGTGGGTCCCCACTGGAAGATGCTTTAGACTTGTGGCAGGCCTTGGGGCCTTGCTCTGGGCCAATCCCATTTGGATGGACTTTTACCCACGAGGGGTCGGGTAAATTTGGGTGCTTGATTTAGAAACTAGATTCTTTGCCTTACCTGTATTGTTTCCTAGTTTTATTAAAGTTCCTTTTCATTAAAGTCTCCTATGTTTTGTGTTGATGCGGCAGATGGCAGAACCCATTTAGAATAGGCAGGTTTGCGGGGCTTGGGCTGCCCCTCTCCCTGTCCTATAACAAAAACAGAAGGTTTAAGTAGGGAAGTTACATGGTCACTGGTTTAGAAAGATTATTCCAGCAGCCAGGGTGGAAGGCGAATCTGTAAGACAGCATGAGAGAGGAGGTGGCTGGCGCAAGGCTGTATGTTGTTGGACAGCAACAGAAAGGAAGGAGAGGCAGTGGTCAGCCTAGGGAGCTGGGAGCTGGAATCCCTGGTGTGAACGAGGAGAGGAGGTCAGAGTGGCTGAGTGTCTAGACTGGGCAGCTGCAGGAACAGCGTGCTTCAGGGAGAAACTCGTTGGTAGTGGGTAGGCCCCATTTCCAATACCTGCCCCACATTCTCATCCCTGCACATGGGGTTGGGGGGGCATGCGAAGGGCCGGGGGCATGCAAAGGGGGATAGGTAGAGGTGGGAGAACAAGGGACCCTTTGCCTCTCTCTTCAAGCACAAGGGGAAAGAAGAGTGTAGGATCCAGCACTTTGGGCTACTAGCCCCGGGGCATGGCCTTACAGACTTTACCATCTTCTCACAGGGTTTGCAATGGGTGGGGGTTAGTTACTAGTGTTCCCAGGAACCACACAGTTCCAGAGCACTTGAAAAGTGGCTACTCTGAATTGAGATGTGCTGTACACATGAAATACACACCAGAATTTCAACAGTTAAAAAAAAAAACAATGTATGCTAACTCACTATTTTCTGTGTAGTTGGTTGAAATGTAATAGTTATATTTTGGATATACTGGGTTACAGCAAATGTATTATTAATCTCACCTGTTTAAGTAAACAGGTTAAGATTTCTAAATCACACATGTGACTAGAGTATATCCGTCAGTTGCACTGACTTAGGTCCTTTGCAGAGCTACAGGTGTCCATCTGTCCATCCATCCAGGCACTGTTTTAGGGGCTAGGCACATAGCAGTAAACAATACAGACACTGCTTCTGTCCTATAGAACTTACACTCCAGCATAGGGGAAGGTGGGAAATAAATTCCTGGCTGTGATAAGTGCTACAGAAAACAGAGCAGAGTCAAAAGTTATTCTGACTTGAGAGAAGCTGGTATTTCTGACAGGGTAATCAGTGAATTGATATCTGAGCAGGAGCTAAATGAGAAGACGCAAAGGGTGCAGAGATCTTGGGGGAAATGTTCTGTGCAGATGGGACAGCAAGCACGAGACCCTGAAGCAGGAGTGAACTTGGTGTGTGAGACCAGCAAGGTCTGCAGGAACACGGTGAGGTCACACAGAATCTTAGCAAGGAGTATGGGTTTATTCTAAGTGTAATGATAAAATCCTGGGTCATTTTTATATAGTGTTATGATCGGATTCATATTTTTTAAAAGATGATGCTGACAGTCTCTGTGGAGACAAACTGACAGAGGCTGGGAATGGAGGCAGGGAGGACAGTTTGGTGGTTACTGTGTAAGTCCAGGCAAGAGATGCTGGTGGCCTGGACTAAGGGTATGGTGGTAAGGGTGGTGAGCAGCAGTTAGATTTGAGATGTATTTTGGAGACAGGCTGGCTGACTGGTATCCAAAGAAAGGAATCAAAGACTGAGGTGTTGTCAGTATGAGAAGAGGCCTTTGGTATTTACTGAACTCCTCTGGGTCTTGATAACACCCTCTGTAGGCTCTTCACCGAACTTTCAAGTGAACTACTCCTACAGTAGCCCATATACACATTACTCTATCACTTTTCTAGCTTAACTTCTTAACATCTCAACATCGAGACACTCTAGAACAGTCTTAACTGGCTAAAATGGCGTTATGGTTATAAGACTTAAATCCAACAGGACTGTTTGAAACTGACACCTAGTGACTGACAATTTGACACCAGCAAATCCTCTTCTCCTCCCTCCAGACCCTTAGGGGAGGAGAAAGGGAGTGTTACTCACACCCAGCAAGGTGGATTACTGCAGCAAATATAGCCTGCTAATCATCCTGGAAAGCATCAGGATGTGGTCCTCTTCTATATTTTGTTGAGCATATCCCCACCACCCACAGACACTAAAGCTGGTACTCAGGCATTATCTAAGATGCCTTCTCTCACTCATCCTCCCACATCTTATTAGATAACAAGACAGCAATCTATTATACTTTCAAAATACCGTATTTCATCAAATCTAACATACCATTCAAAGACACATCATTCTTATATGTAATTCTAAGAAGAAAAATATGCTGCCACTTATATTATAATGGGCCGTCATCTTTTAGAAGCATCCAAGTTTCAGAAGTATTAAAATATGAGGAAAGAAAAGTACACCTTAAATTGATGAAATAAGGCCCCTCATTCCACCACTGCTATCTCAGTTCAGATCTCCATTATCTCGTCTGGACTAGGGATGGAGGCCGCTGATGGTCTTTGCTCCACCCCTCTTTTGCTGCCAAAATGAGGTTTCTAAAAGGGCAATATTACCAAAACCCTACCCCAAATCCCTTAATTAGCTCTTCTCACATCACCCTTGGCAAAATTCTTCACATTAAACTGGCTACAATCCCCCAAGTGTCATATTGCCTTGTCAACATCCTTCACATTTTATTTTTTTGTCTGGAATCAATTTTCATCCCATCCTTCACTTACCTATCTCTTAGCTGTGAAAAGCAAAGAGTTTTCTAGCACAAACATCTCCTCACCCCCCACCCCCGCCCCCGCCCCCGTCCTGATTGTCAAGATTACTTTGGTTGATATGGCTTGTTAAGTGGAAATCCTTTTCTCTACTCACAAGTAAACTCCATCCAAAAATAAACCCTAACTCAACCCCCAAAGACATTCTCCCTAGAGAGGGAGGTTGTAGGCTTGAAACAAGCTTTATCTTGTTTTTTTACATCTAAGCAGGTATCAGCTACTCCAAGGAGTCTTGCCAAATTCTCCAAGATGTCAGGCACCCCTCCCCAGGACCCCATATTCCATGTATACCTGTCATAGCCCTTCTTCTACCATGTTGTCAGCTTAACTTGACTTGCTTTCATATGCTATAGGACTATGAGATCTTTACAGAGGTCTGTCTTACTCATCTGTGTTTATTCTCCAGAACCCAAAACCTACAATGTACCTAATCTCAGGAAATGGTCTGATGGATAGATGGATAAGTGAATGAAAAATGGTTATTGTATTACTGGATCCTACTTCCCCATTCCGAGATGCTATATCCACTTTCCCTAAGCTTTGTGATTGCTTAACTGTGAAAAGAACAATGATATACCCTGGTGGCCAGGGTAGGAGTGCACATTATTGAACAGAAGGAAGTTTTCTCTTTTGAATCAGTTTTTCTGTTCCAGTGTTCAATGTCCAGAATGAGGGAGATTTTCATTTTCAGAACATCAAGCTGATGACATACACAGGAAGGACTGGAGAGGAGGAAGCAGGGATACCAAGTGGGAGGTTACTTTGTCAGGCTTGAGAGGCAAGTCCAGATGTGTGACTTCAACACCATCATGCTTAACCACTTTGTAATACTGCCTTTTACCCCAGACCTTCCTTTCTCCCTCACTGTGCACTGTGACAGAAAGAGTGAGTGATAATAAGACCTTTTCAATGATTCAATGATTTCTGCCTTCTAGTGTTCATGCCTTTATGTAATTCCTTCCATTGAGTATAGGCTGACCTTGTGACTTGCTTCTAAGCAATAGAATACATGGTATTCAGGGTATTGTGTCACTCCCACAATTTGTGGCAATTTTATGCAGCTATAAATAACTAAAAATTCACTACATAAGTATAAAACTTCTATCCTGCTAGTAGACCCTCATTCCTGCTGACTTTGATGAAGAAAGTTGTCATTTTGCCTAGACCCATGTGGCAGAGAACTGAGGGCAGCCTCTGGCCAGTAGTATGAGCTCCTCAGCCCAACAACCCTTGAGGAAGAAAATTCTGCCAACAATATAGTGAGCTGGGAAGCAGATCCTTCTCCAGTTGAGTCTCCCTTCAGATGAGAATCCAGCCCTGGCCAGTAACTTGATTGCAGCCTTGTGAGAAACCCTGAAGCAGAGGACCCCATTAAGTAAAGCTGAACCCCTGGTCCACAGAAACTATGAGATAATAAATGTATGTTTTGGGCCTCCCCTGGTGGCGCAGCAGTTGAGCGCTGGGCTGCGAAGCTGCCTGCAGCCTCTGCAGCGTCGGTTCGATCCCTGGCCACAGGGGAGGGTCCCACATGGCGCGACAGACCTCTCCTGCTGCGCCGGCTGCTCCCCTCAGCAGTGTATTTCGTCACTCTGGCTGCTCTGTTCCCCGCTCTGGCTCTGATGAATTCTCTCACTCTCCCGCGCTTCTGACTGTACCCAGTGCTTGTATAAATAAATCTTTAAAAAAAAAAAAAGAAAGAAACACCAAAAGACAATCAAATGTTAACTTTCCTAGTATCAACAGATGGAAAGTTCTTCCCTTATTAAAAAAAAAAAAAGTATGTTTTAAGTCATTAAGTTTGTGGTAATTTATGCAGCAATAAAGCACCTACACAAAATGTGTCATTAACATATAGCTCAGAACCTTCTGAAAACCTGGGGTGCTTTCTGAAGTCAGAATCGGCTAATGTGGGATGTATGTGTGTGTGTCCCACAGCAGCCCACTGAGGCTTTTGCAGCAGGCTCAGCAGAACACTGCCCTGTGAATTGAGTCACCCACATCACCTGTGGGACCTTGTCAGGTTCAAGCCCTATCTTACGCTCGGACTTTGCAGGCCATGTATAACTCACAAGAAGCCTGGCTTATAAAGTGAGGCCATGAATACCAGGAGGGGGTTAGGGTATCATCAAGAAGATCAGCACGACATACATCCATCCCTGGAAAGGAACTTAGTCAACTATGGTTTCAACTACACATCTCTCAACCCATTAAAGTATGTTCTTAAAGATTATATGGTACTGGAGGAAGTACAGCCTGGCTATAAAGTTAGTTAAAACTTATGAACAAACAGAAAACGAGGTAGAGTCTCACAAGCGCCCAGCCAGAGCAGAACAGAGTAATCAGCCAAAAAGCCTCAGTTCTAAGTTCCTGAATATTTCAGGTCAAACTGAGTTTCAGTGTGAATTAACTTATAATTAACAGGATGGATGTTTTTTCTGGTTTCTCAGCTATTGCTCTAGTTTCTTTTTCATAATATTTTAAAGAAGTCGTGTACACAATTTGCTCCTCTGCTGCTGCTGCTGGACTCAACCTCCTCCTTGGCGAGGCTACTGAGTGCATTCATACAGTGCTTAGTGGTATCTACAACCAACACCACTTATCTTCCAAGTCTAAAACTCTGTGAGTGTAGAAGCTGACCCTCCCAAATTCTGGCCATTGCTGCTGCCTCAGGCTTTCCAGTCACTCTAGACAGAAAGGGCAGCTCAAACCTCTCCGGTGGTGCAGACTTATCAGCATCACACTCTCTAGTCCAGGCAAGTGAAGTTGTTTATAATCTTCCTCGAACCAACATTCTTGTTCCACATCAATCTGAAGCTGAAGCTGCACTAATTGCTAAATAGCCCCAGCCCTAATCTTAAACACTTCCAGTTACATAAAGACTAAAATCACCCTATTCAGCAGATGAATTGCCAACTTGTTTGTGGCAAGAAGAAACTCTTCTTTTTCTAATGCTCTGACTTCTGTGGATAACAGATGGCAACAAAAGAGAAGGGGAGAATACACTGGCCCGGGTAGGTACCTGTGGCCCAGAAAGGATCCCCAAAGAGTGATGTGGATCATTACCATCCCACCCAAAAGTGATTAACAATGACAACAGTTACATTCACGCAGGCTCCAAGAAGATCATGATTCACCAACATGCCCTCAATTCTCACGCTGCTCCCATCAAAGCAGAGAGGGGCAAGGAGGCGGCGGCGGCAGGTCCTTGCTGTGAGAACAGGCTGTCAGAGTCCACACTCAGTGGGTCAGTCCCTGGAGGTTGGGTTCAGCACATGGAGGCAGGGCCACAGGCTGGCTTAGCAACTTGCTCACGATGCTGATTTTAGCATCTTGCTTCTCAATGTCTTCATATGGAGTCCAGGACAAGTCATGCTGCAGTTTGAAGGCACCAAGGAACTCATGTGGGCAACCTGTGCCCCATTCCTAGAGAAGGCAAAGGAGTCCATTCTGATAAGGGTAGGAGATAAAGACACTGCGCTCATTCCCTAATTATGCCACAAATTTCTTTTTGGCTTTTCACTTCAGACCAGCCAGAATCATCTTTGGAAATCATTATATTACACATCAAAGATCTCCCTTAACAGACATAATAACTATGAAATAATTTAAGCACAAGTATATTTTTTAGAGTTATGTCTGGGAAAATATGACTTTCCAGTTTCTAGGAAACCATTTACCAACCCCTATGCCTCCATTTTCACACATACATGCCAAGAATTTCTCAAAGACTACAGTGAGTCTTTGTGCAAGAGATAAATATTCTTACCTTTGGAGAAATAATGGAAAAGTACTGCTGACCATTCTCCCGCTTGTAAAGGTAGTAAATGTTGCCAGGCTTTTTCACTATATTACAAGCTACATGGTGCAAATCAGCATCTCTGTGAGCATCTTCCAATACCTAAGAGCCGCAGAGATGTAACCAATTAGGTACTGGAGCTAACAGTCCAGTAAGGGAGGGGGGGTCATCCTAATCAAAATCTGGAAACTGCTCAACACTTAGGATGTGGCACCCCCATAGCAATGAATCACTGCTGGGATCCAGATTATTCTGAAGGGACAAAAATTAGACTATGCTGCTATGCTGTAAAAATGCCTTTAGAAGAACTGCATTTCAAAATGCTGATCATCACTGGTTTTGAGTGGTTTTTAAATTTCTTTCCTATTTTTCTACAATAAGAACGTTTCTTGTTTTTTGTTTTTGTTTTTTTTTAATACAAGCACTGGGGCACAGGCCAGAGGCATGGGAGGGTGAGAGGATTCACCAGAGACAGAAAAGGCAGAAGGACTGAAAACACTGCTGAGGGGAGCAGCAGGGCGAGACAGGAGAGGTCTGCCCCACCATGTGGGTATCTCCCTGGTGGGCCGGGAATAGAACCAGCATTGCAGAGGCTGCAGACAGCCTCACAGTGCTGAGCTTAACCCGCTGCGCTAAAGGGGAGGCCCAAGAACGTTTCTTTTATAAGATATTTTTTTACTCTCAAAACATTCTACATCACTAAAGTTTTTCCCAGTGGGAAAAACTTACACTTAACCTCTTGGGCTAAGTGTATTTTGCTCAACACTTGTACATGTCTAGGAGGTATCACAAACAAGTAAGTTACAATCACCATAAGCAAGCTCAGCCAAAGCTGTGAACCAAACAAAGAAAACAAGACCCTTTACTTACCTTTCTGGCTTGTTCTTGTAAATGTTGGATTTGCTCAGCTATAACTGTCAGCTTGTTGGTGGCATTTGCTCGGATGAATTCATCAGCCTACAGAGAAGAGAAAACCTAACTGTGGGTCGAGAAAGGGTAAGACTAAGATGTTCTTACTTAGATCCCAATGGGAAGAGTGATGGCAACATCTTTGCTTATGCCTAAATATCCCTCCCACCCTCGACATTCCCCCATGAACTGCACCCACCCTGTGGCTCAGATCAAGCAGCACTGCCTATGAGAAGCCTACCCTCACATGACCGCACGCCACAGAATTAGGGCTTCCTTCTTTGGTTTCTCACCGCTCTCTGTCTTTCCCACTTAAGTCACTCTGAACTTGTCTGATCCTTCAGCATCACCTGCACTCTCCTCCCACCAAATTTACTAACTATGCCCTCTCTTTCATCTAATACATTTTCCCCTTGCTATTTGTCCCATAAACCCCACAATCAGGCTCAGATGTCCAATTGTTTTCTCAACTTTAAACATATCTGAAATCATGGATGGGCCTTATAGTGAAAATCCAAACACACTAGATAGGACTCTTATCACTTGCTGGAAATGTAGGCTACAGATAGTATCCATCCATCTGACCATTACCTCGTTGAATCATCCACATTACACCTAGTTATATTTTAAACTACGATTTCATTCCTAATGGTTTACTTAATGTGTTTTCATTCTAACACTGTGACATAGACCTCAAACAAAGTTACAATGTATATAGAGTACTATCTGTCATGAACCAGGCAATTAAAATGGCTGGAAATGGATTAAATAATTTTCAAAACTAGGATAAACTGGGTAACCAATTCATATGTTGGGAAGGATCATCACTCAGATATTAGAAATCTGTCCAAAACTTCCAGCTCACTTTCAAGAAAAGTTTATTGACTTCCGGTAGTATGAAAGGTCCGCCTGACAGCAAGACTACAGTCTAATGCAACTGCCCTTTAGAATATGAAACAAGGGTTCTCCCTGGTGGCGCAAGGGGTTAAGCACCACACTATGAAGCAATCCGCAGTCTCTGCAGCACAAGTACAATCCCTGTCAGGCCAGGGAGCAACCCACATGGCGCAGCAGACCTCTCCTGACTTGCCCACTATTCCCCTCAGCAGTGTACTTCAGTCAGTCTGCCTGTTCTGTTCCCCACTCTGTCTCTGGTGAATCCCCTCACCCCTGCATCTCTGGCCTGTACTCCAGCTCTTGTATGCATAAATAAATAAATCTTAAAAAAAATTGAATATGAAACAAGTTGCATGTGTCATTTTAAATTTTCTAGTGGCCATACTAAAAGTAAAAAGAAATAAGCAAAATTAATTCTAATATTTCATTTAACCCCACATATAAAAAACATTAATTCCAATGTAATTATAAAAACCTGTGATATTTAGCACTTTATATTAAATGTCTATTTTATACTCACCACCTATCAATTTGGATGCTAAATTTTCACTGGAAATACTAGTCGATATTTATTTATTTTTTATAAATTTTTTTTTAGATTTATTTATTTATTTATACAAGCACTGGGTACAGCCAGAAACGCGGGAGGGTGAGAGAATTCACCAGAGCCAGAGAGGGGAGCAGAGCAGGCAGAAGGACCGAAGTACACTGCTGAGGGGAGCAGCGGGCGGCAGGAGAGGTCTGCGCGCAAGTGGGACCCTCCACCGGTGGCCGGGATGCAGCCGGGGATCAAACTGGCGCTGCAGAGGCTGCGGGCAGCTTCGCAACCCAGCGCTCAACCGCGCCACCGAGGAGGCCCACTAGTCGATATTCAGACTTCATAAAGTTTAGTTGAAAGAGTTGACTCACGTACTCAAATTGTTTCAAATATATTTAAAAGTTTCCAATAACTGAATCAATTAGCAAATTTTAAAATTCAAATTAAATTACAGTAATCTGCCTTTATTTGTGGGGGATACATTCCAAAACCCTCAGTGGATGCCTGCAACCAATGGACCCTATAAGCATTATGTTTTTTCCTATACACACATACTTATGATAAATTTTAATTTATACATTAGGTACACCAATATTAACAACAACTAATAATAAAATAATTTACAAGTATACTATAATAAAAGGTAGGTGAATGTGGTCTCTCTCAGAACAAAACCAGGCATAAGGGGGGATTACTGTACATAATTTTTAATGTACTCAGTTGCACTAACCATACGTTCTAAGAACCACATGTGGCAGCTAGAGGCTACTGTTATTGTACAGCACAGCTCTAGTGAGTAGTACAGACCCCAGGAAGAAAGATAATTAAAGCTACTATTATATGTACTCGGAATAATGATGTACTATTATGAAGGAAATAACCATAATTATGTGGTAAAAGCAGATCAAAGACAACCTATGAACGAAGTAACCTGTTTCATAAGGGAGTGATGAGAACTGCAGGAATGGAAGTCCTATGTAGCCTAAAGGCATTCAAATTCAATTTAATAAGTCATTTGGATGGGGTGGGGTATAGTCTTCTATAGACAAGAAGGTCTCACTGAGGATGTGGCATTTAACTTGAGTCCAGATGAAAGGAAAGGACCCACCATGCAAAAAAACTGAAGGAGTTTCTGGGCATTTCTGAGGTAGTGCTGCTGAAGAGTAGTTAGTGAGGGGGTGTGTACAGAATCAAGTTAAGAGGGTAGGACCCCACAGTAAAAGAATTTGCATTTGTTCCAAGGACAACAGTGCCATTTAGTCAATGAGAAAGTCAGTAGTTTCCAGAGTTAAAGTGGTTCCAGGTCAGGAGTGGCCTTATAACAAATCTCTCTTTTCTTAAGCAGCAAATCTGTTCCTTTTAAATAAAGGAGGCTAAGTAATTAACAGAAATGAGAAGGATATATGCAATTCCTAAGCACAAATCCTGGCACCAAACCATTCTGAGACCCTTCACGTCCATCATTTCATTTAAACCTCACAACACGGCTGAAGTTAGAGAAATCCTCATTACCTTATTTTAGGAATTAGACTTTGAGAGATAAGGCAACCTGTCCAAGGTTTCACAGTTTAGTAAACAGCAGTTGAAGATCTGAATGCAGATCAATGATTCCAAATTTCATGCCTTAATACTAGGCCTCCCAAGTTTTCTGAACACACGTTACTACCTAGGTGGCCTGTCAGAGGTCAGTCCTGCCAGAAGGTACATTTTAGTACACAGTGTACCTGATTCACTTTTTTGGTCTGTACAGTGTTTTTCTTCAGCTTCGCAAAGACTGATAATATTGGGAAAATGGAGACAGCACAATAATGCATCCTTTCTATATTTTACTAGATTATAGGCTGAAGGACAAAAACTGCAGTTCTTTCTGTTTCAGATCATGTAATAAACAGGATGGTCACTCAGTAACCCACGAAAATGTTTACCTAAGATCTTGTCCCTGGCAGCCACTCTCCCAATAAGAGTGATCAGATTAAATAGATACTTGACGTTCTCCTAAAAAACCTGTACTTTGCTCCCCGCCCCAACAGAAAGAAGACACAAGGTTTGAGTCAAAGGAGCTTTCCTAAGTGCTTGAATTTTTCTTAATTAAAAATCAACTGAAGTACAGAGATGTATATGTGAGAGAATTTTAGCTCATTAATTATTAAGTATTTAGAGGGAAATAAAGACCTTAAACCAAGGTCAAGTGTGGCGGTGTATACAAGAATGTAAGGCTAGCATAAACTCTAAAGCAGCAGGGCTCAGTACCTGTCCATACTGAAAATGGCTCTACAATAGTAAGGACCGTTAAGAGGTTAAATGGAATCTGATTTTTCAGAACTTCAGATCTTGAAACTCTCAGTTTAAATCCTTTATTTGACAAATAAGGAAGCTGAGGTCCAGAAAGAAGCAATTTGCCAAAAGTCAAAATGTAAGTTAATATGCAAAGTGGGTTAAAAACTCCTGGATGCAAAGTTCCAGTGTTTTTTCCCCATTATTTTGAATGTCCTACTTACTCTACTTCTCTGACAATTAATGCCTAAATTAATGTTGGGCTTGGGAATACTGGGTCCACTGAGGACATAGAACAAAACTTAGAGTTCTTACCCTCTGAGAAGATGTTTAATTCTACAACTCTTAGCTAACAAATAAAGACCTGATGAGAAGCAGTTTAAAAGAAGTGGACTAGGGCCTCCCCAGTGGAGTAGTGGGTTAAGCGCAGCGCTGTGAAGTTGTCCACACCCTCTGTAGCGCGGGTTCGATTCCCAGCCAGCCAAGGAGATACCCATATGGTGCAGCAGACCTCTCCTGTCTTGCCCTCTGCTCCCCTCAGCAGTGTATTTTGGTCAGTCTGCCTGTTCTGTTCCCTGTTCTGTCTCTGATGAATCCTCTCACCCTCCTGCACATGTGGCCTGTACCCCAGCTCTTGTATAAATAAAATAAATCTTTAAAAAAATAATAAATTAAATAAGTGGACTAGGCATGCCTGCGGAGTCTGGGTTAGAGTTATCTTGAAAGGTTTCTTCATGTGCACTGCCTACCTCACAGGACCGTCCTAAAGCCCGAATTAAATAAGGACTATTCAAAGTGCTGTGCAAGGGCCTCCCTGGTGGCGCAAGGGGTTAAGCGCTGCAATATGAAGCAATCCGCAGCCTCTGCAGCACGAGTTCGATCCCCGGCCAGCCAGAGAGAAACCACACGGCAAAGTAGACCTCTCCTGTCTCACCCGCTGCTCCCCTCAGCAGTGTATTTCATTGGTCTGCCTGTTCTGCTCCCCGCTCTGTCTCTGGTGAATCCTCTCACCCCCTTGCACCTCTGGCCTGTACCCCAGCTCTTGTATGCATAAATAAATAAATCTTTAAAAAACACACACACAAAGTGCTGTGCAAAACTGCCCATCCCTGGAGATTATGGGCACTCTAGCTGCAGCCGAAGGAGCCTCTCCGTGCTCTCGGAGATCAGACACGCACTCACAAAGACAATCAGATCCTCGTGTCCGAGCGGAGACGGCCGAGAGCAAACGCCACCCGCCCGGAGCGGCTGTCAGCTGGAGGCGTGAGCAGCAGGGCTAAACTACCTGAAAGAAGACGGTTATCTCCTCCGCAGCCGCGCCTCCTCACCTTCTGCACCTGCTCTGCGAGCGCCACGAGGTCTAGAGGGTCCCCCGCCCGGTGGGTGTGGTAGGGGCTCACCAGGGCCAGGCCGCCGGGGGTCGAGGTGAGCTGCACCAGCGCCGCTGCGACACACAAGGGGAACACAGAGCGTGAGCGCCCGCCCGGCCTCCCGCGAGCCCCGCCGCGCCCAGGGGGCGTCCCCGCCCCCCCCGCGTACCTCCCCGCCCCGCGGCCGACGGCGCTCCGGGGCCCCCAGCGACGCCTTCCGCCTGCCGGGGAGTCGCGGCGTCCTCCATGACAGCGCCCGGCCCGGCCTGCGGGGCCCCTGCCGGAAGGGCGTGCGCGCGGGCCGTGGGCGGGGCTCGCGTTCCCCGGCCCCTGCGCGCGGAGCCGCCCCCGCCCTCCCGCCCTCCCGCCCTCCCGCCTGCCCGGCCCCGCCCACCCGCCTGCCCGGCCCCGCCCACCCGCCTGCCCGGGCCCGCCCTCCCGCCTGCCCGGCCCCGCCCGCCCGCCCGCCTGCCCGGCCCCGCCCGCCTGCCTGGCCCCGCCCTCCAGCCTACCCGGGCCCGCCCTCCTGCCTGCCCGGCCCCGCCCGCCCGCCTGCCCGGGCCCGCCCTGCCGCCTGCCCGGCCCCGCCCTCCCGCCCGCCTGCCCGGCCCCGCCCTCCCGCCTGCCCGGCCCCGCCCTCCCGCCCGCCTGCCCGGCCCCGCCCGCCTGCCCGGCCCCGCCCGTCTGGCCGGCTCCGCGGCGGGCGGGGCGCGGGGCGCTCCTGGGCCTGCGCGCGCGGCGTGGGGCGTGGGGGGAGCCCCGCGGAGGGCGGGGCGCCGCGGGGGTGGGGCTCCGGCCTCGGTGGCGGGGGCGAGCCGTCCCGTTAGGTCTGCGGGGCGATGGCGCTGGGGCTGCTGGCCGCGCTGCTGGCCGTGGCCGCCGCCTGCCGGGCGGAGGGCGAGTCCGAGGCGGCCGGGGACCTGGCGGCGCCCGACCTGCTCTTCGCCGAGGGCGCCGCGGCCTACGCGCGCGGGGACTGGCCCGCCGTGGTGCTGAGCATGGAGCGGGCGCTGCGCTCGCGGGCCGCCCTGCGCGCCCTCCGCCTGCGCTGCCGCGCCCGCTGCGCCGCCGCCCTCCCCTGGGCGCCGGACCCCGACGCGCCCCCGGGCCCCGCGCAGGCCTCGGGCGCCGCCGCCCTGCGCGACCTGCGCTTCTTCGCGGGCCTGCTGCGCCGCGCCGCCTGCCTGCGCCGCTGCCTCGGGCCGCCCGCCGCCCACGCGCTCGGCGAGGAGCTGGAGCTGGAGTTCCGCAAGCGGAGCCCCTACAACTACCTGCAGGTCGCCTACTTCAAGGTGCGGGGCTGCCGCCGCCCCGGCGGCCCGGACCCTCTGGGGTGGCTGCGCAGGGATCCGGGGAACGGGGGGGCCGGGGAGCGTCGGGGGCGAGGAAGGGTCGCCCCGGGAGGGTGACCCCCCTGGGACTCAGGGAGAGCAGAGACCCCGCCGCGTGATCCGCTCGCCGGGGTCGATCGGGAGGTGGTCACGCCAAAGGTCCAGCCGGAGGTTATGGCACCCACCCAGCAAAACTTGGTCTCGCGCCCCCCAGGACGCCTCCTGGAGGGAAGGAAAGCGGTGGCTTGGTTCTCTCATCCTGATTTCATTGTCAGTGTCCGAGCGAGAAGCCAGGACATTTCTGCATCTGCCTTCCGCTTCGGTTTTTAATGATGCTTTTCCTGCTGCCCCAGTGCAGCGACTCCCTTGGAGAACATGCGGTTGCCACGTCGCCAGTAGGGGTTGTCTGGCCCCTCCCTGTGGGGGACCCCTGGCTAGTCTGTCAGTCAGGTTTCCGTAGAAAGTGAGTATTTTTAGGAATGCCAAAATCGAGCGTTCCCATGGATGTGGAGCACGCTGGCGGGTGTGTGGCGGTGGTCATGGTGCGGAGGAGAGCAGCCAGCACCTACTTCCAGGCTCTGCTTTAAGTGCTTGGCGGCTACCAGTTTGCTCAGGTGGCAGCGAAGTAGGTGGTGCTCTTGACAGGGAGAAGTTACTGCACTGTGTGTTCTGTTCTCCATCTTCTCACTCTCTCTATTCCTCAGGCCTATTAAATCTGTGGTTTAACAGATCTTCGTTCCCACCTGCAGAGACGTAGAGACTGTTGGGGACTTCAGATTTCCAAAAACATTTTGCTTGCATAGCTCCTCTCCATTCCTCCTAGTTTCTCAGAAGAAGCCAAAATGATTGTGCTGTGTCATTGGTCACATCACTTAACAGTGCTTTCTAAAATTCTCTTTTTTTTGAAGATTTATTTATGCATACAAGAGCTGGGGCACAGGCCAGAGTTGGGGGTGATGTCTCTCACCAGAGACAGAGTGGGGAGCAGAACAGGCAGACTCACTGAAATACACTGCTGAGGGGAGCAGCGGGTAAGACAGGAGAGGTCTGCATTGCCGCATGGGTCGCTCCCTGGCTGGCTGGGGATTGAACTTGTGCTGTAGAGGCATCAGATTGCTTCATCATGCGGTGCTTAACCCCTTGCGCCACCAGGGAGGCCCCTGCTTTCTAAAATTCTTTGGCAAACGTTTATTGAATACTTACTGTATTTCAGTTCTTGTTCAGATAATTAAAATGTTGGTTTTGTATATATATATTTTTGTATATATGTATTTTTGGTTTGGTCTTGCTTTGCTGTCAAGAATCACTATAATAAGGGCTTCTCAAAGGGTATTTGGGTAGGGTCTGTGAGCGCACAAAGGAGTGAGAGCCTAGCTTTGTCCAGAGACAATGGAGAGTTGAGAGAAGATGTGACAATTGGAGAGAGCCCTAAATATTGCTTGAGGGGAGGAAGATGGCCATTCCAGATAGAGGGAGGCCAGACTGGGAAGAGGAGGCTTCAGGGGTCCATCAGCAGGATTGGGACTTAGAGTGCTAACTGAGGAAACCGTGTGTGGAGTAAGCCTTGGAAGTAGGACATGGCGGCAGGTGAACCTATAGGAGACAAGCGCAGTTGTCCACATGAGGAAGGAAGTGAGGTGCTCAGTGCTGTGGGACACAGAGCAGGACTGAGGAATAGAGAGTGAGGAGATGGAGGACAGAAAGCAAGAGCTGTGCTGAATGATATGAGAGAATAAAACCATAAAAGAGACACACTTGAGAAGATTTCCCATTTTACAATCAAACTGAGGTATGGAGATGGGAATTATTGACCTTAGGCAACTAGCTATTTTAGTGGCAGAGTGCAGGCTGACTCCTTGTTCAGTGTGTGTTTAGTAGCACCAATGATAAGAAAACGTTTTCCCCCTAGCATATTAGTAATGCCAGCCAACATTTGCTGAGCACTTAATATGTGCCTGGTACCATATATAGTGTCTGGTTAACTTCTCCAACAGTCCTGTGAAGTAGTGAGTGCTATCTGCAGGAGACAGATTAGGCAGTTGAATTTAGAGAGTGAACTTTAAGTCACTTATCCAGAGCCCCAGCAGGTGAGTAAACCTAGGTTTGTCATGAGTCTCTCTGACACAAAAGACTGTATAGTTAATCATTAGATTATCCGTGATTTGTTTTAACTTCTACTTAAGACTCTTAGATTCTACATAAGCATCTACATACTTTACATGTAACTTTGATGTGCTGTGGACTTTGTTCTGACCTGTAGCACATTCTCCTCCTCGGGTTTTTATGTATCCACTTGTTTCTGCCCTGGGCTTTAAGCCAGAGATTCTATGTCTGGATTTTGTATAGGACTTTAGAATTTTTCAGCCACCTCTTTTTTCTTTAAATATGTCAAACCGCTTGATTTTATTTTACGCAAAAATAGTATTTTCTAGGAAAACTCTTGGGCATAATCTAATTGTTAACTACTCTTTCTTGCCTACTCCTAAATCCTTGGAATCTTAGATCTTCTTCAGTTCAATCACTACATTTGAACCTTGAGAATATATAATATTATTTGGACATGCAGTCTCCCATAGCAGTTCCCTACAATATGACCTTTGTTTTAAAATAGGTGCTTCTTTCTGTTGAACCATTGCCTCCTATTTCTTGGGGAGCCCCCTAAACCTGATCTGGAAAATAGCTAAATGTCTACCTAGGGCCCTGGGCTCCTAACTTCTGGTATGTAGTTCTTGCAGTAGGTGTGTTTTCTGGGCCTGTCAGGGGCCGGTGCTCCCTGTTTGGCTTGGGGAAGCTGGGATTTCCTGTTTACTGTGGACCACATATTTGGACACAAACCTTCAGGATTTGGATGTGAGAATTACATTCCTGTGCTTCATTCTTAGATCAACAAGTTGGAGAAAGCTGTCGCTGCGGCGCACACCTTCTTTGTGGGCAATCCTGAGCACATGGAGATGCGTCAGAACCTGGACTATTACCAAAGCATGTCTGGGGTGAAGGAGGAAGACTTCAAGGATCTTGAGGCCAGACCCCACATGGTGAAAATCTCTCTCTCTGTCAATGTCCCTTCCCTCCCTCCTTCCTCCAGTCCTCTCTCCCTCCCACCTCACCACTCTTTTTAAACGGACATTTACTAAGGTTGCTTTATGATTACAGAAATAATATATGGTCATTGTACAACATTAGAAAAATGCAGATGAGTGTATAATACTGCCACCTTAAGAAAACCAGTAGTTGATATTTTGGCTTGTTTTTCAAACCCATATCCACTTTTTAAATCTAATTTAGTGTCAACGTTGTGCATGTCTGTCGCACCGCCCTTTTGAACTACCACTAGATCCTGAGCCTGCTCTTCTGTCTCCAGTTTGTCTTTGAAAACATAGTTTTTAATGGCTACATATTATGTATAACTTGTACTAATTCACATTGTTTGGTCATGTTGGTTTTTATTTTTCACTGCATTCAGTGGCATGGTATTCCCAATGTTCTTACTCTATTTGTGCAGCAGGAACAGTCCATGTTCCATGAAAGATCATCAGTGATGCGATAGCATTTTCATAAAGAGCTTCTGTTCTCATATTTTAACAGCTCGGAAATAGAAATGTTAGAAACAACATCAGGATGACTTTTAAAAGTAAACTATGTGCATCTAAAACATTCCACACAGGTTTTTGTTTTTTCATGTGATTCTATGACAAGCAGGGATAGCTTTTGTCTATGAGAACGGGAACTGTGCCCCAGATAGCAAAACCCAAGTCTGTAATTAGTTGCAGCAGCCCTAGTCACCCCTTACCGCTGGAAACATCTGTGTCATCGCATTCTAGCGTTTAAGAGTTAAACTTTTTATTAGACTTTAATTTTGAGAACTTTTAGCCCTACAGAAAAGTCCAAGAAAGTTACACCAAACTCCCTGTAATATAACTTTGCTCTAGATTAAAGAGTTATGTGTTTTTAAATTGCAAAAGAAACAAGACCACTTACAAAAGACCTTCATCCTATAGCAGCCACCATCAGCATCCGTGACCCCAGGAGCAGGCAAATAGCAGAGGGTGGCCCCCCCCCGCTGAGTACCCCTTCCCACCACTGAGTACCCCTTCCTCCCAGTAGCAGGAGTTTCGACTGGGAGTGCGACTCTACTCCGAGGAGCAGCCCCAGGAGGCCGTGCCCCACCTGGAGGCGGCGCTGCGGGAATACTGGGCAGCGGACCAGGAGTGCCGTGTGCTCTGCGAAGGGCCTTATGACTACGATGGCTACAACTACCTGGACTACAACGCCGACCTCTTCCAGGCCATCGCAGGTGGGTGCTCGGAGCCCACCCACCCTTTCAGCCTCTTACCTAAATGTCTGAACCTGGGAATCTGACCGAAGGTGGCTTCTCCTGAAACTTGTTCATCTCAACCAGAATTTGAATCCTGAAGATGGGCCCTGTGGTTATTCCCCCTCTTCGATTCCTTTTCAGATCATTACGTCCAGGTCCTCAGCTGTAAGCAGAGCTGTGTCACTGAGCTGGCTTCCCACCCAAGTCGAGAGAAACCTTTTGAAGACTTCCTCCCATCACATTATAATTATCTGCAGTTTGCCTACTATAACAGTAAGGCCCGCCTTTCTTTTCCCTGCTGCTTTTAGCTAACAGAAGCAAGGTAGGCAGCGGTCATGACCGCTGCACCTCGCTTTTAGCATCCCTCTGGTGGTGGGAATCCCTGAGCCAAATGATCCCTTGGGTGCTTGGTTATTAGCCACTGGCCCAGGAAGCCAGTACCAGCAGCCAGAGAAACTGGGAGAGAAGACTCTAGGCCCTCTCTCTCTTGTCCCTCCTGTGACCTCTGCAATCTAATTTTTCATCTGAATGAAGTGGTAGCAGTTTCAAACAGCTCACAGGACATTTCCCAGACTTTTTTTCCTAGATAGTACTGACCCTCTGGCAGGGCCGTGGGGCTATCATGATCCAGAAAAACAGCAGCCCACCTTTTTTTTTTTTTTTTTTTTTTAAAGATTTATTTATTTATTTATTTATACAAGCACTGGGTACAGTCAGAAGCACAGGAGGGGGCTTCCCCGGTGGCGCAGTGGTTGAGCGCTGGGTTGCGAAGCTGCCCGCGGCCTTTGCCACGCTGGTTCGATCCCCGGCTGCTCCCCAGCCACCGGAGGAGGGTCCCACATGGCGCGCAGACCTCTCCTGCAGTGTACTTCGGTCCTTCTGCCTGCTCTGCTCCCTGCTCTGGCTCTGGTGAATTCTCTCACCCTCCCGCACTTCTGACTGTACCCAGTGCATGTATAAACAAACAAACAAATAAATAAATAAAACATGCCTCTATTTAAAAAAAAAAAGAAGCACGGGAGGATGAGAAAATTCACCAGGGCCAGAGGGGGGAACAGAGCAGGCAGAAGGACTGAAGCACACTGCAACAGCAGCCCAGCTTTTACTATTACTGTATCAGTGTGCTGAGCATTCAACATAGTCAAGAGTTTGCAAGCTGACAACTGAGCGGAGGAGACTAACATATGTGAAGAACTGTCTGCTGTTATAATCTCTTCCCCCACCTACCTTCTGAAAATCCATAGGGAAAAGAAAGTAAGGGGAATATCCCCGAAATGGATCTGACATTGAGGCCAGTTTTGAATTATCTGTGAATACTGAAGATGTGGGCACACAGGGGTTCTAAATTGTCTGTTTTGATAGTAGGCAGCCCTGAGCACCTTCAGCCACTTCAAGTCAATGTTGTATCCGTGGGTGTCCCTTAACTCCTCCCCCCAAGTCAGGCAGTGGTGTGTGGCAGGCACCTCCGGCTGTGCTGGAACCAAACGCTCTGCAGTTTCTGGTACCCAAGATCAGACCCTTTCTTCTCAGCCTTTTCCCCCCTTTGCAGTTGGGAATTACACACAGGCTATTGAGTGTGCCAAGACCTATCTCCTCTTCTTCCCCAACGATGAGGTGATGAACCAGAACCTGGCCTACTACACAGCTATGCATGGAGAAGAACAAGCTGGAGCCATCGGTCCCCGGGAGGTGAGAGGTTCCCACTAGTCAGGGCAGCTGCCAGCTGAACACAGCCCAGAGGGCAGAGGGGTGGGGCCCAAGGGGAAGCTGGCGCAGCCTGGATGGGTGTGAGCGCGCGACTCGGCTTGTCACTCAGGGAATAAGGGCTCTTGGGAAGCCTGGGGAAGGTGCCAGAGCCTTAATTGGCAGGATCTGGCCCAGATGTCTGTTATCTGAGTCAGCAAAGAAAAGCAGGACTGCACAGCAGGCTCTTTCTGGCATCCCCTACTTTGAGACTTAATGCCATTTGGCCAAGATGTATCATTTTATACTTCATGCTCAATTTTGCTCACTCTCCTGTTTTCTGTCTCCCCATTTTCTTCCCTGTCCCCCTTCTCTGCTGTGGTCTGATCTCTTACTCTTTGAGCGTTAGTCCTGTCTCACTCCAAAGTAAGGGGAAAATCTATGTAATACAGTGACCCAAATGAAATGTACTGAAGTTGTAGCAAAGGTTATTTCTGGATGTGTCATTAGGGGTGATTTTTTTTTGTGTTTTACTCATTTATGTTTTCTCAATTCCCTACAGTGTATGGGTATTAGATTTGTCATTAAAAACATGAAATGTTCTCTGTTTTTAACTTAAGTTTGCTGCTATGAACCTTGATATTTGTGTATATGACTTGCACAGACCCTAGACCCTTTCTCTTTTTTCCATGGAGAACTTTTATTTACATATGTAAATATGTTTTATTGAGGCACATAAGACATGGAACATAATACTGATTTCAGGTTGTTTAGGGCTCCTGGACACAGTGCCACTGTGAGTGTGTAGAGATTGCCCACACCACAAGCTATTCTCAGACCCCAGCAAGGTGCCCAAGAATTCAACTCCATTTTCTGACATGTTTCTCCCCAGACATGGCCCCAGATCCATCTTAGGTTAAGGACCCAGTCTCCCAAGACAGCCCTCTGCTCCAGATGCCAGCCACAGTGCAGGTGGTTATCTGTGCTTCTCACCAACCTGCTACAGAGCAGAGGTTTCTAGGACCCCTATCCTTACTCTTCAGGCACCAGGTTGGATAAATTGGCTTGAAGATTCACAGAACTTAGGAAACTGTTCACTCACTAGATCACTGACTATTACAAAGGACATTTTTCACGAACAGCCGGTAAGAAGAGAGACATAGGACAAAATATGGGAAAAGAACACAGAGCTTCCATCCCCCTCCTGGCTAGCCTTTCTCCCTAAATTTCCACGTTCACCATCCCAGCAGCTCTCTGAAGCCCCACCTTTTGGGTTTTTTTGGAGGCTTCATTACATAGGTGTGATTGATCAAATCATTGGCCATTGGCAGTTACACTCAGATCTCCAGGCCCTCTCACCTCCCGGGATAGACAGGCAATTCCAAACCCCCCATCAGTGTGTTAGCTTCATTGGCAAGCGGCCCCCATCCTTAGGTGCTGCTTAATAGTCACCTGATTCACATTACAAATCACACCTTTATCCCTCTCGATGCTTAGGAAATCCCAAGGCTTTTGGGAGCTGTGAGCCAGGAACTATGAATGAAGACCAAATATATATGAGGAATATCTATGAATATATGAATATATATGAATGACCAATATATATTTCTGATAAATCACAATATCTCACATAATAATTTGATATTTGGATATATCACAAAAAATATATACAATATATATTAACAGTAGGTCTAGTTAATATTATCCATCATCACACAGTAGTTAATACTTTTTTTCTTGTGATGAACTTTTAAGATTTACTCTCTTAACTTTCTAATGTGCAGTATTATTGCATATTTTAATTTAAATAATATTTTTAATAATATTGCGGTATTATTATTGAACTATTGTTGCCATGCTGAATATTATATCCTCACAACTTACTTTATAACTGAGGTTTGTACCGTTTGACCCACTTCACCCATTTCACCCATTCCCACCTGTCCCCCACCTGCCTCTGGTAAACACGTCTGTCCTTTGAGCTTGGTTTTTTCGTTTTGTTTTGTATTTTCAGAATACACATATAAGTGAAGCCATACAGTGTTTTTTCCTGTCTGACTTACTTCATTTAGTGAATACCCAAGTTCTATCCCTGTTGTTGCTAATGACTTTTGCATGACTGAATAATATTTTCATGACTGAATAATATTTCACTGTATAGATACAACACATTTGCCTTATCCATTCACCCGCTGAAGGACACTTAGGTTATTTCCACATCGTGGCTAATGGGAACAATGCTGCAGTAAATGGGGTGTACAGAAATCTGTTCAAGTTCTTGTTCTCCTTGTTTGTTTTTTGGGTAACTTCCCAGAAGTGGAATTGCTTGAGCCAGTGGTAGACCTGGCCCACTGCTCTCCTAGCCCAGTGGAGTTTGTTTTCCTCTGGTCACGGGGAGGAGGTGGTTGGCGTGGCAGTGTCAGACCTCCATTCTGGTTGTGGCACTTATAGTGAAAATTACCACCCTTCTGATGTTTGTGGTACTTTACAGTTTACAGAATCCTTTCTTGGTTTTTCTTTCATTCAATCCTCATAACAAGCCAGTGTGGTGGGGTCACCAGCCTATCCTGAAGAAAGAAAATGAGGTTCGTCTAGCTCTGGAGCCTGGAGTCTCTGGGAGCAGGAGGCGTAATCCCCTTGCCATCCCCGCCCTTGTGGAGATGGGCTGCCTGTAGTTGTCCTCCTTGGCCACTGGAGGTGGCCAGAGCCAGAGGTGACCATCTGGATTTGAGATGGCTTTTCTCCAGGTCTGTGCCTTGCGGGGTTAACACACCTCCTACCCTTTGTGGTCATGTTAGTGAGTCTGGGTTAGAGAAAGAAAAATAAACCCATGTGGTCTACCTTCCTTTTTAAACAAAGTTCCCCTTCTGGAAAGAAAGTAACTTTTGTTGACCCTGTCCTGAGCTAAGTGTGCGGTTCACACCCACAGTCTCATTTCGTGGACCCAGCTGCCGGGTGAGGTAGACACTATACATCCCATTTTAGAGGTTAGGACATGCGGGCTGCAGGAGACGAGTTAGCTGCACAAGGGCCTTGGGCTGGCAGTTGTGACCAGAATCTGTTTCCTTGCTGTATCCCAGGGCTGCGGCATTTCCTGACATCAGCTGTTTCTCAGTCAGTGTTTAGCTAATAAATGGTAGAAGTAGGATTTGCACCTACTTGGTAGAAGGAAGATGGTAGAAGTAGGATATAGTAGAAGTAGGATATGCAACCTCAAAGAGCTGCTGGAGGGTTAATAAGATGCCATACCTAGCTTGGTGTCTAGCACAGGGTGAAGGGAGTCAGTCATTTAAACTCCTCGGAGAAAACTTGCATCTTCTTCTTGGGCAAGTGAAGATGCCATAGGACTCATTAATGCCTTTAACATTTCCTTACTGCCGTCGCCTTTACTTCAACTGATGATATCTTCTTTTTCTTTTGCTTCCTTCTGCTGCTTGGAGACTAGCAGGGCATCTAGGGGAAGATGTGACCCGGGAAGGTACTTAGTTCCCCTTCTCACCCCTCTGGGGAGGCTGCCGTCTGTTCAGAGTCTGGGGGGAGGCAGGTGGTGTAATAAGAAGCACATGGGCGTTAGACTTGAAAAGACCTGGGTTTGGAGGCAGGTCCCCGCCCTGCCACTTTCTATAGTGTCACTTTAAGTTGCAGTCCCCCCTGCACCTAATTTCTTAATCTATGAAATAGAGAAATAGAATCAACCTCAAAGGAGGCTTTAAAGATTCAGTGACTGAGTTGCCTAACACCTAGGCTTCCTCCCTGAGTATTGAACTCCAGCAGAAGTCCAGAAGGAGTTCTCTTTCTCTGAAGAACATTTCCATCCCCCCCTGAGGATCTCCAGATTTTCTGTCTCAGAGATTAATTGGAGGAGGGGTACAGGGAGGTGGAGGGGGGATGTTTTTCCCTTCCAGGGAAGCCTGGTTATACCACCCTCAGTGGTGCTGCTGTGCCAGGCAAAAGGAATGCTTGAACACGTGAGCCTTTGTTTCAAACTGGGGAACAGACACCTGGTGATGATGGGGGGCGAGCGCAGGCTGACAGGGCTCTGGAGGGTCCAAGGGCAGGGCTGAGTCTGGGCTTTCTTCCGCCTTGCTTCCTCAGAGTGCCCAGGAGTACCGGCAGCGAAGCCTACTGGAGAAAGAACTGCTTTTCTTTGCTTATGATGTTTTTGGAATTCCCTTTGTTGATCCGGTGAGTGAGGGTGCAGAGCTGGGGTGGGGAGAGTCGGGGCAAGGGATGGAGTGAGTGGTACACTCTGGGGAGAAAGTCCTTAAGGTGTTGCACTAAACCTGGGATCTGTGGGAGCCGTGGACAAAGAGCCTGGGGCGGCTGGGGCAGCCAGAGATGACTTCAGGTCAGAGGCCTCTCCTTACCTCCTGAGGGGAGGAGGTGATGTGGTGTCTCCTGTAGGTCCTATTACCTGCATTGAGACCTGGGAGATCAAGTAGGTCACCCAATGGTGTTTATTTTCTTCCTGGCCTACTTTTAGGATTCATGGACCCCAGAAGAGGTGATTCCCAAGAGGTTGCGAGAGAAACAGAAGTGAGGACCTTGAAGAAACTGCATGCTTGGATCGGTCTGATGAAGCACTTGAGGCTTTCTGAGCCCAGGCAGATGTGAACTCCTGGCAAGGGGTGGGCAGGTCCAGACTGGGCAGTCTGGGTGGGAACCAGGACCGGCCCCAGATCCAGTCCTCAGCGTGGCTGTGCTCACAGGTCAGAACGGGAAACGGCCGTCCGCATCTCCCAGGAGATCGGAAACCTCATGAAGGAGATTGAGACCCTTGTGGAAGAGAAGACCAAAGAGTCTCTGGATGTGAGCAGGCTGACCCGGGAAGGTGAGAGGATACCCTTTGGGCCTGCTTGCGCCCCAGCTGCACCAAGCTCATGGCAGGCCAACCTCTGTGGTGGGGCCCCACCCGTCAGAGCTTATGCTTGCCTCACTGTCCTTTGTAGCTGGCCAACAGCCCTCCCTCCTGGGAAGAGCTGAGAATTGGCCTTTCATTAATAAATAAGATTCCTGGGTCGCAGTAATGCTAGCATCGTTCAAGCATCATAGGACAAAACTCATCCTGTCTCTAATTGCAAACTGCTTTCTCCCAGCGACCATCTCCCACCCTGTACCAGTAGCCTCAGCAGCCTACACCTTCTTTGGTGCTCTTTGTCCCTTGCCTGTCCCCTCCAGTCTGCTGGGGAGGCCTGCCCATGGTGACTTTGCTGCTTCTCCTTCCCCTCTTCCTGTTGCCTCAGGGCTGCTTCAGGCCAGCACCTCCTCTCTGCACTGGTCTTTCCTTCCGCTTCCAGTGTGTCCTGGCCCATTCCCACTGGGTGGCTAGATCTGGGGACTCTGACCCCATCCACCCACCTGCCTCTTTCACGCTACGTTCTGCTCTTCCCCTGCCCGTTTACACCCTCTCTCCATCCACACTGGGCTGCTCCTGGTGCTTGAGTCTCTCTCTGTCCACAAGTCTTCGTTCATGCCTGTGCCGCTTCTTTTTTTTTTTTTTAAAGAGGCACGTATTTTATTTATTTACTTATTTATTTGTTTGTTTGTTTATACATGCACTGGGTACAGTCAGAAGCGTGGGAGGGTGAGAGAATTCACCAGAGCCAGAGCAGGGAGCAGAGCAGGCAGAAGGACCGAAGTACACTGCTGAGGGGAGCAGCGGGCGGCAGGAGAGATCTGAGCGCCATGTGGGACCCTCCTCTGGTGGCCGGGGAGCAGCTGGGGATCGAACCAGCGCCACAGAGGCCGCAGGGAGCTTCACAACCCAGCGCTCAACCGCTGCGCCACCGGGGAGGCCCAAGTGTGCCGCTTCTTAATATACTTCCCAGCACCTCTGCCCATGATAGCACCTGAGGTACAGCTGCGAAGCCTTTCTTGGTCTTCCAGCCAAGACCTGCTTTGAACTTCCAAGAGGCTTGTTTGTGCTCTCCCTGGCAGGCGCTGCCCCTCACCTGTCTAGCACAGAGCCTGGCACTCACACAGGCCTCAGTGAGTAGATGGAGTAGAATCAAGTTGCCTCTGTGTCCACAATACAGAGAGACCTGAGAAATAGAAGAGAAAAAATGTTGGTCTTTGTTCTATAGTTACTTAAATTAGCAGTGGTTAATTTAACAAGATCAGCAAGTGACAAGAATATGGCTGGCATTCCTTTGTTAGAGAGTTTTTGTGCTGTCATTTTTCTTGATTCTCATAACTGTCTGGGAGGCAAGTTGGGCAGATTGCAAGAGCATCGTAAACAGATGACGATGGTGGTGGTGGTGGTGGTCGTGGTGGTGATGATAATATGATGGTAGCTAAAATTTTGAACATTTTCTGTGTGCCAGGTATTGTGCTCAATTTCTGACTTGCTTTCTTGTTCTTCACATCAAACTTAAGAAGTAGCTGCTGGGAGGAAAGGCTTGGGGAGGTGAAGTAATCTGCCAAGGTCTCACAACCAGTGAGTGGAGGATCCAGGAGTCAAACCCAAGTTCTTTGTGGTTCTGGATACCAGGTCTTAGGAATGTGTTAATGATGTTTTCTCGACTGGTGGCCAAGAGCAGCAGCTGTCGGGGAGTAGAGCTGGGACTAGGACTTGCCCTCCTGTCTCCAGGCTCTGTCCTTTGGACACCCTGCCTTTGGTAATGTCTGAAAAGGGAATTTCTCTGCAAGAAACAACAGGAAGTTCTATTTCCTACCAGGAGGGGGTGCCAGGGGAGAGTGTGAACAGAACTGCGGCTGGATTTAGCTGGCCTTGGTGTTGCTTTGCAGGTGGCCCCCTGCTCTATGAAGGCATCAGTCTCACTATGAACTCCAAGGTCTTGAATGGCTCCCAGAGGGTGGTGATGGACGGCGTCATCTCTGACGACGAGTGCCGGGAGCTGCAGAGACTGACCAACGTAAGGGGAACCAATGGCCGCCCTTCTCCCCGAGGCCCGGCCTCCCCTACCCAGTGCCTCCCAGGTGCTGGCCTGCCTGCCCTTGCTGAGGGCGGTGGGTGCCCCCTTCCAGCCTGGCGAGCCCCACCTGTTGCTCTTGCCTCGTAGGCAGCAGCCACTTCGGGAGACGGCTACCGCGGTCAGACCTCCCCACACACCCCCAACGAGAAGTTCTACGGCGTCACTGTCTTCAAAGCCCTCAAGGTAGAATCAGTAGTTAACCTTCCAGACTGTAGAGAAGGGAGGCTCAGGCTCTGGGGAGGAGTCGGGGCTGGTGATAGGAAAGGTAGGGTGTGCCTGTTGACATTCGAGCCGCCACAGGGTGAGATGAATGATTAACCTGGGATCCCGGCTCTTAGACCAAGTATAATAAAATGAGGCAGGCAAGCCACGCTGGTGTGCGAAGCTGGGGTGTGCTTCCTGAAGAGTGGGGGCTCCAGGGGGTGGGAGTGAAGACAACCCCTTTGGTGGGTGCACAAAGGGTGGGGCCCAGCCCCTGTGGCCCACAGAGGGGCATTTGGACCAACTGACCACAGTGTCCTTGGCAGCTGGGCCAGGAAGGTAAAGTCCCCCTGCAGAGCGCCCACCTGTACTACAACGTGACAGAGAAGGTGCGGCGCGTCATGGAGTCCTACTTCCGCCTGGACACCCCCCTCTACTTCTCCTACTCCCACCTGGTGTGCCGCACTGCCATTGAAGGTGGGCCTCCCCCACCCCGCACCTGTGCTTGGGCAGTGCCATGCCCGGCACCCCCAACCCTGCTGGACACTGAGATCACTGAAGGACGGGAAGCTGTCCCTTCATCCCAGCTGGGAACCAGCGCAAACAAATACGCAGCCAGTCAGGGTGGCAAGTGCAGCGGAGGAAGTCACTGTCAGCCCTGTAACCTGGGGCCCGAGGGCGTCCCTATGCTGCGGCCACAGACTGGGAGGCCAGGGAGAAGCGGTTAGCAGTGAGGACTTGGTGAGGCCTTGCTTTCCCAAGACTACTTTTGCTGCTTCATGTGGAGAGTTCTGGAAAGCGTGGATCAAACCAGAGAAAGGAAATCTGGTCAGCAGTGACCTTGGTGGGTGAAGACAAAGGCCTAAACTCATGGCGATGGGAATAGAGAGGAGCCGTAAGGGAGATGCAGGAGGTGAGGGGGCAGGATCTGGAGACTGGACAAGTGGGGACAGGCAGGACGTGACTTGATGGGCCTCCAGCCCACATGGGGCGTGCAAGGGGGATGGTGCCTTCAGTCTGCCTGGGATCTTACAGTAACCTCCCTTCCCCGCATTCCCGTTCTCGGCCTTCATCCCTCAGAGTTGCTCCACCCACCCGCAGCCCCGGGCACCTGCTCCCTTTGTGCTGCCCACATCTGATCTCCCTGTTCCTGCACCCCCCACCTCCTCATCCTCATGTCCACTTTCCTCCTTCCTCCTTCCTTCCTGTTTATAGATTCTGGGTTATGCCTTTCAGCCCCTGTCCACCCCACAGCCCTGTCTACTGCACCTGCTCACTCTATCAAGAACTCTCCCAAGAGCCTGCAGCTTTGTGCGAACTCTTGGGCTGGTGGCTTAGTCTGAGGCCCCTTTTGGGTAGACATTCCCATAGACCCAGATGCGTTCTGGGAAGCAGCACCCACCCCACCAGCAGGAGAGCCGTGCTGTCTCCTGAGGCGCCCCAGTCTGACGTGTGTTACCTTGGCCCCAGAGGCCCAGGCTGAGAGGAAGGACGGTAGCCACCCCGTCCACGTGGACAACTGCATCCTGAACGCCGAGACCCTCGTGTGCATCAAGGAGCCCCCCGCCTACACCTTCCGGGACTACAGGTGCCAGCTCTGTGAGCCCCCAGCTCCCTGGCCTAGCCCCTTCCCCAATGTGTGTGCACGTGCAAATACACACACACACACATTGGGATCAGCTGTTCCCAGAGCCCAGTCCTGTAGCCCCTCTGGCTAGGAAGCCAGACAGTAGGGAATCCTAGTGCTGCAGTGCGGCCAGGGAGACAGTGGGAGGGTGGGCTTGGCACAGAAGTGCCCCAGAAGGGGATGGCAGATCTCTGAGGGAAGGGGGGAAGGCAGGAAGGTTGGGAGTGATGTTTGTGAGGCTTTTTCCTCACAAAGGCCCCCTCCTGCCGGTTGAGAGTCCTCGCAGACACTAGCACTGTGGTGTGTTGGGGGCGGGGGGACAAGGACACCTGTGCTGAGACCTCTCTCCCTTTCTCAGTGCTATTCTTTACCTGAATGGAGACTTCGATGGAGGAAACTTTTACTTCACTGAACTAGACGCCAAGACTGTGACCGTGAGTGCCCCTGTCTCCTAGAGACAGAACCCCTCCAAGTACAGTGGGCAGAATGGCCAGTTGTTGACTAGTAGCCAGCTCCTCCATGGCCCCCAGACCGAGGGACTCTGATGCATGCTTCTTGGTCCTCTGACTGGTCACCCTTCCTCCGTAGCTCTGGTCTACAGGAAGCCAGGCTGAAGAGCACCCCCAGTCCTGGTCCCTGCTGACCGCAGGTCTGTCCTGCCGCAGGTCCCAGCGTCTGTCCTTCCTGTCCCCTTTCCTCCCTGTAGGCAGAGGTGCAGCCCCAGTGCGGCAGGACCGTGGGATTCTCTTCGGGCACTGAAAACCCGCACGGAGTGAAGGCCGTCACCAGAGGGCAACGCTGTGCCATCGCCCTGTGGTTCACGCTGGACGCCCGGCACAGTGAGAGGGTAAGAGCCGCCAGTGCTTTCCACCAGGGCCCTATTCTGCCTCCTCCCCCAGCCCTGGCCCAGTGGCTTAGTCACGAAAGGCACGCTGGACTTGGGAATCCAGAGAGATGCCTCGCTCCAGCCCCTGTCACTGTGGTCATATTGCCTTGTCCACCCTGACGAGTGCCAAGTAGAGAATGACCCGGTTCTTGGTTCCTCATTGGGCACCACCTCTGCTGTTTTCACCCAGAGACTAGGACCTCCTGGAGGAGATAAGCTCAGAGGCCCCTGCGGAAGAGCCTTCTTGTTCTATAGCAAGTAGCATCTGAGAGCTGTGTAGAGCCTCCTCAAGGGGCATCTCTGAATAGACAGGGGTTTGTCCTTGCAGGACAGGGTGCAGGCGGACGACCTGGTGAAGATGCTCTTCAGCCCGGAAGAGATGGACCTGCCCCAGGAAGCGCGGCAGGCCCCCCTCCAACCCGCAGAGGCACCTCTCTCCAGCAGTGAGTTAGGTCACAAGGATGAGCTCTGACCATGTCCAGCCCACACCTGGGTGGGCCGCTAGACCCGCCGTGAGGAACTCTGTCATGCCTGCTGGACTCCTGTTTCTGGGGGCCACAGAGCATTGGGGAACTTGCTGTGCCCAGCAGAGGGGACCCATTCACAGCCGTCGGTCTGCACGGTGCTACTGCTCATGGAGTGGACATGGCAGGACGCCTGCTTCCCTCGGGACCTAGCTGGGGGCTCAGGCCTAGGCAGCCACGGGACAACAATACAGTATTTAAGTGTCTGTGTAGATAACCAAAGAATAAATGATTCATGTTTTTTTATTCGGTGGTTTGTTCAGAGTGGAAATATGCCCACCTGCACCAAAGGTCTCACTTGAGACCCGCTTTTGGTGGGCAGGATGCAGTGGAGCAGGTGCGAGGAAGCCTGGCTCAGTACCCAGCTCAGCCCTTCCTGTGCAGCCTCAGGTGGGCCACTTAACCTCGGGGACCTCAGGGCTGTCCTCTGTATAATGGGCATCATAATCCTGGCTCTGCCCACTTCTGGCCCAGATGCAATACTGGACGTGGCAGCACTTTGTAAGCCTGAACTTTCTGGATAAATGGTGGGAATTATTATTAATCCCCCTCTGGCAGGGAGCAGTGGTCAGCAGGGCTCTGGCATACTGCCCCGTGTCAGCCATTCACATCCTGCTCTGCCATCTGGCCTCAGAGTCCCCGTGCCTCAGGCCTCCATGTGCAGAAGGACACACATCTCTGGGGTGAGAGGGATCTCTGTGGAGATTCGGCACCTCTGGCCACAAGCCCATCTCCCCTCCTGGGCCTGAGATCCTGGGGGGCAGCAACTTTGGGAACCTGCACCCTGAATGCTCATTCATTCTACTAACCAGTGTGTGTTTATTGAGCACCAGCTTACTGTCTGGTGCTGGGGACATAGGAGCAAAGAAAAGAAGTCCCCACCCTCATAGAGCTTACATTATAGAGGGAAATCAGTAACGTGTGTGTGTGTGTGTGTGTGTGTGTGTGTGTGTGTGTGTGTGTGTGGTTCTGTGAGGCAGAAAAAGCAAGCAGGTCATGGGCTCTGACTCAGTGATGCAGGACAGTTTTGAGGACAGGGTGATGACATCTGACTTCATATCACAGGCCTCGGTGAAGAATATGGAGAACAGGCTGTGGGGGCAAGAAATGGGCCTCCCCTGGTAGCGCAGCAGTTGAGTGCTAGGCTGTGAGGCTGCCCGCAGCCTCTGCAGCACCAGTTCAATCCCCGGCCACCGGCGAGGGTCCCACAAAAAAAAAAAAAAAAAAATGGAGACAGGAGAGCAGAATGGAGGGCCACAGCGACCTGAGGATGTTGGCAGCGAGGGTCGTGAGAAGGGCCAGGTCAGGAGCTATCATCAAAGTAGAACCAACAGGAGTCACCGGTGGGTTGGATGGTATGAGAAACAAGCATGGAGGGTTCTAGCCCGAGCCATTGGAGCAATGGAGCCGCCCTCTCCTGTGACGGGAAGGCTGTAGGAGACATTGCTATGGAACCAGGAGTCTGGTTTTCCACGTGATGCATTTAAGCTCATGGAGTCTATTAGACACCCAGGTGCAAAGACCAGCTAGATGAGTCTGGAGTTCAGGGTGGTGGAGGTGGGAGTCACAGCATGTGGCTGGTGGTCAAAGCCAGGAGACCGAGGTCTGGGAAGACAGAGGACAAATCAGAAGCCAGCCCAGCTGGAAGCAACCAGGGAGCTAGAGGACAATGGGAGCCAGCGGAGGACACAGGGGCCAGCTAGAGCGGGGACCAGGAGGGATGATATCCTGGGAGCCACTGAGAGCTTTCACGAAGGCAGTGGCATCAAATGTGCTGAGCCAGAGAAGAACCAAGGACTCGCTTTCGGACTTGGCAACACAGATCAGCAAGAACTTTGGCAGATGTTTTGGGAAGTGGTGTGGACAAAAGCCACACTAGAGTGAGTCAGCATAGACACTTCTTGGGAGTTTGGCTCTGTGTTGGGGCAGAGAGATGAGCTGGAGGGAAAGGTGGGTGAAGGAAGGTGAAGCAATTCGGGCTGGGACACAGCAGCACAGGTGAGTGCACTCACAGCATGCCCCCTAGGGACAGTCTCATCGGTGGCCCCATGACCTGTTTGGGTGACATGTTAATGGAAAGGACGTGAGTTTCGCCCCCTTTTCTCCCACCATGTGGAGTTGTGTGACTACACCTGCACAGTGGGGCACACTCCTCACTCCCAGGATGGTGGGGTAAGAACCAGGGATGAGGGCCTCCCTGGTGGCACAAGGGGTTAAGTCTCGGCACTATGAAGCTATCAGCAGCCACTGCAGCACCAGTTTGATCCCGGCCAGGGAACTACCTGCATGGCGCAGCAGATCTCTCCTATCTTGGCTGCTGCTCCCCTCAGCAGTGTATTTCAGTCAGTCTGCTGGTTCTGCTCCCCACTCTGTCTCTGGTGAATCCTCTCACCACCACCCCCCCCGCCCACTCTGGCCTACACCCCAGCTCTTGTGTGCATAAATAAATAAAATAAATCTTAAAAAAAAAACAAACAGGGATGCTCACGCGGCACTTGCACGATGCTCAGCAGAAAGCCCTGTCCTCTGGTCTGTCTTGCAGAAGTTTCCACAAGAAGGCAGTGACCTTTACTATTTCAACACAGTACACAGAGACAGCCGACTGTCTCAGTTAAGCTTCGGAAAGGCCAAATGTTTTCCGTGGCAACAGGGCCAGGAGATATGCATATAATTTGGGCTGATGAGTGGTCTGGAAGCAGAGGGTGATGGCGGGGTCCCCACTAAGGTACACCTGGGACTGATTCCTCTGCGTTGGTGACACACTTGTGAGCACAGGGGGCAGGAGGGGGTCAGTTTGCTTGAGGCAAAGGGAGAGCGTGGAGGTGTGCTCAGCAGGGGCACCAGAGTGGGGCCTGTGCTTGGGTTGTGGGGCCTGGAAGAGGGCACCCCGCAGGCTGCCCACATGCTGCAGAAGCGCCTCCATCCTGGCGAGGCTGGGAGAGCCCAGAAGTGCTCACAGCACTCGGAGGCAAACAAGGTGCAGTGAATGGAAATGTGCAAAGAGCTTTATAGGATTCTGAATCAGGATGCTGGACCCTCCCTGGGTGGCAGGATGGGTCTGGCTGCACTGCTTTCTGCTGTGATCTGTGGCAAGTCCTCCCCCCTCAGAGCCTGTGGTTTACAGGAAAGCCAGACTCTAAGCTGGGGAGGTAAGACCTGCCCCCCACCCCCAGCTCCCAAGCATCCAGTGTTTCAAATGGTGGCTGCAGAGAATGTGCTGGATGGCTACCAGCTGAATCAGCTCCTCCTTGGCAGTGGGAGAGGACTCCAGCGTTTCATTAGGAGGGAGACAAAAAATAACTAGTCCTCACACCATCCATCAGTGATCCAACCATACCTACTCAGGCCTCCCCACCAGGCACTACCAAGCCGGCGGGATGTGGCAGTGGGTCTTTAGCCACAGGCAGTCCATTCCCCCAGGGTGGGAGGACATGGGGTGGGAGGTGGGCACCCAGGAGGGAGACTTTGGGAACAAAGCTTTCATTCGCCACATTTTTTCAGTTATACCATGCTTTCCAAAAGCACCTGTCGGCCATTATTTGCTCCTTGTACATGCTCTCATGAACCAAGGGGTGTCATCCCTCTTTCACTTGAGGAACCAGGGCCCAGAGAGGCTAAGGCACTTGCTAATATCACACAGCCTTTCAGTGGCAAAGGCTTGCACCGTAAGTTTCATGTCATGTGAAAGCACATTTTAAACAGCGAAGTGTGACACCCAGGGGCAGCCTCAAGTTAGCTCTGAGCCGAGGCTGGGTGCTCATATCCAAGCTCTCCCCGCATGCCTGGCAGTCACTGGGCCGCGGGGTCCACTGGGTGGTGGGAGGCTTGGGTGGAGAAGCTTTGCCAAGCTAAGGAATTCCACTCCAAAGCAGGCTCTGAACTCCAAAAGGCTTTGCAACCATGGAAAGGGAAGGCCATCGGAGGAAAGTGTCCTTGGGTAGAACAGACTCAAAACCTCAACTGACAAGGAGGGACAAACAAGAGCTTCAGAGGGTTCTGGGCCCCCAGGGTGAAGGGGCTCTGGATCTCCATGGAGCTACATGCAGGCAACCTGATGTTTCTGAGACCTCAGGGTCCCAAGACTGTGCTCCTGGAAGCAGCTGTGTGACTCTAGGTGGTCACTTCTCTTTGGCCCTCAGCTACTCATTTGTCAGTGGAGGGTTGCAGTCCTTGGTCTTGGAGACCACTGTGGCTCTGACACTTGGTTTCTATGCAGCTTGAATATCTGGGCTCAGAGACCTGACCGGTGCTGCTGAAGACCAGAGTGAGGCCTGGATCTTCCTTCCAGCAAGTCCCCACAGATGGCAGGAGAAGGGGCCAAGACCAGGCTGGAGGAGGGCAGCTGGCCCAGGGGGCATACTGTGTGTGAGGGCTGCCATACCAGCACCCCGCCCTCCCTGGGTGCACTGCTCCCTCGACCACCAGGCCTGGGCATCACCTCTGGGGGCATGTGATAACCTTGTCTTCCTGTTGAGAGAGGCAGGGGTCGGGGGAACTTGGCTCCACACAGATCTGAGTAGGAAGACAGCCCCTGCTGCTCCCTGGTGTGGAGACTCCGCCTATCTCCTCTCCTTTGTGGGGTGCTGTCCTGAGGCCCAATGGCTAATTTGTAGAAGGGGTGTCCTCTACATGCCCAGAGTCTTCTGTGCCCACTCTAGGTTCTGGTTCCTCTGAACAGGGGGGAACACTGTGTGGCAGAAGAGGGATCCGGACGCAGGACTGACTTCCCTACAACCATCCTAGACCTCATTTGCTTTTTGAGACCCTCAGGCTATGGCAGGAAGCAGGTCTGTGTACACAGGTCCACGTGGCCCTGTGCTTCCCCGCATGGAGGGCCGTGGGGCGGGGGCAGTGTTCAGAGCTGCAGGCCAAACAGCGCCCACTCCTGACCCCTGGGAGGGCAGGCTGCTCCCCCAGCTCCGGGGCAGCCGAGCTGCTGGCCATTCCAGGGGCCCACGCCTTGGGCGGGCACACAGGGCTGTCATTGTCTGCGCAGTGCCCAGCACCCTGTCCTTTGCATAGCCACGTGAAGAATGCGAGGGAGCTGGCTGGGGACGGGGGACTAGGCTGTGGGGGGAGGAGGCGGGCCAAGCAGGCAGCAGACCCTGCCTTCCTCCAGAGCCTTCCAGGGAGGGTGGGTGGGCCGCTGGGGCTGGAGAGGGCAGCAGGGGGCTGGGGAAGTGGGAGCAGGGCCGTGACATTCCCCCTGCACCCATACCCAGGGAGCCCGTGGAGGCTGAAATGAACGTGAGGGGATTGTTAATGAGGCCGGGGAGAGTTAAACATTCGCTTCTCCTGAGGGCTGAGCTGGGATGGGAGACAGAAGGAGGCAGAACACTAGGAGGGGGCAGCCTGACCCCCAGGAATGTGCAGAGGCCACTGCTCCCTGCCAGGCTGTTTTGGAGCTGGGACCAGGGCCCCATGCCTTGAGTCCCAGCGGGAGTGACTAAGCCAGCCAACGAGGGGATTAGCGGGTGAACGGTCTGCCTTCCTTCAAGCTGATGCCAGGCTGGTGCTGTCTCCCACCTCTCAGCTTGGCCCATGTTGGCTGGCAGCCAAATTTGGCCTAATCTTAACGGGGGTCCTTCTGCCCCCTTCAGATTTCAGACAACCCCTCTCCCAGTGCATATTTCCTGGCCTGAGCTCTCTTACTTTTAATATACAACCCCCAGATACTCAGGGCCCCCCATCACTCCCTCCCCAGCCCAGTCTCTCCATAACTGATCTCAGAGCCCTGGCCAAAAAGTTCTCCCTGATGTCTAACTCTAGTCTTACCTGCTGCAAACTGGAAGTCCATTTCCTTTCAGTTCTACAGTCAGAGGACAGAAAACACCAAAGGTCAGATCAAAGAGCAAAGTCCATGGTCTCAAGGCTGGTGCTGGGAGTAGGAATTAGAATTTTCGGGTACTTGAATCAGGTTTCTGAAAGGGTTTCCCTGAGCAGAAAAACCCTGAGGGTGATAGGGTCACTCCTCCCAGCCCCTCCCTTCTCTAGCCCTGAAGGGGGGGACCCACCTGGGCCACAGCCCCGCCTACCACCCCCAGTGGGCAGGGCATGCGCCTTGCTGGGGACCTGCTCTGGCTTAGTCCACCGCTGTGGGCGGGCCGCTGGCCTTTCCAGCCTCTGGGCCTCCCCCTGCATTCTCCAGCCCCAGCGCTGCCTTTGCTGCCACTGCCACCAGCTCTCCTCCTCACAGCCTCTGGCCTATTGACCCCCGCCCTTGCCCCGCTGTTTCTCTCACCTGGCCATGACCTCAGAGGCCCCAGCCTGGGCCTAAGCCCTGGGACCCCCAGAGCCCTCCCCTGGGCCATGGCCAACTCCGGTCTTCAGCTCCTGGGCTACTTCCTGGCCCTGGGAGGCTGGGTGGGCATCATCGCCAGCACGGTCCTCCCGCAGTGGAAGCAGTCCTCCTACGCGGGCGACGCCATCATCACCGCCGTGGGCCTCTACGAAGGGCTCTGGATGTCCTGCGCCTCCCAGAGCACCGGGCAGGTGCAGTGCAAGCTCTACGACTCGCTGCTCGCCCTGGACGGTAGGATCCCCTCACGGGGGTGGGGGTGCGGGGAGGAGCGGGGAGGGGCTCCTGAGCAAGCTCTCCAGATACCCCCACCCAGCCCCGTGCACACCGGGAAACCCAGACCAGCGGTGTCCTAAGGTCAGCAGGTGCTCTAGGCTTTCACAACTGGGGGGCCTGACACCAGCTCTGCCACCCTAACCTCGAAGGGCCCTAACTCTGTGTTCTGATGGCTTCATCTGTAATTACAGACTTCTGGAACCATGGGAGGGTCAGATGAGAAAGAGCCTGGCTTTCAGCAGATCTAGTTAAGACCCTGCCCGGCCCTTCTCCCCACACCGAGCACGCACACCAACCAGCCCGTGCTGCCGCCGGGACAAGTCCACCAGCACACGGTCACTCACACACATGCCGCGCACATGCACGCACACACACCCAGGCACAGGCACAGGCGGGCACACACACAGCTACTTGGGTTGGCAGGTCCCTCTCTTCTTCCTCCTCCTCCAGGCTGGTAGCCTGAGAAGTGGGCTGGTGAACAGGTACCACTGCAGCTCTCTCCTAGTGTGGGGTAAACTGCCCACATTCTGCCTGGGCACCCCAAAGGCCTGAGCCCATCAAGCTGGTCCAGGCAAGTTGGCTGGCCTCCCTCAGAGACCCAGACGCCCTGAGGGACTCTGGGCCCAGGACTAGAGCAGCCCACTCTGGGCCCACAGAGCAGCAGGCACCTGGCTGCCATGGGGAGAGGGAAGGCGACCAGAGTCAAAATGGCTGGGCAGGATGTCCCTGCCCAAGAACCCACAGGGCTGGGCTCAGGTCAGCGCCACCCCTTGCAATTGATTCATCGAATGTGAGAGACCCAGCGCTCCCCAGCTCCTTGGGAGAGGGACCAGGCCCAAAAGGGACTCCCCTCTTCACCCTCCCCACCAACCTTGGCTGGAAAGCAGCAGAGAACTCAGTCCACCCAGTCACCAGCCGTCACAGCCCCCCGAAGGGCCTGCATGCCAGAGTGAACAGTGAGGGCGAGGTGAAGCTGCATCCACCCTAGCCTCACCCTCCACTCCTGCTCCAGCCCCACCCTGGGCTCCTCCCACCTGGTCCCACCTACCCCTGGCTCAGTGCCTCCTGCCCCCCAGGTCACATCCAGTCAGCGCGAGCGCTCATGGTGGTGGCCGTGCTCCTGGGCTTTGTGGCCATGATCCTCAGTGTTGTGGGCATGAAGTGCACCCGGGTTGGAGACAGCAACCCCATCGCCAAGGGCCGCGTCGCCATCTCAGGGGGCGCCCTCTTCCTCCTGGCGGGTGAGTACCCTTGGCTCCTCCACCATCTTGACCTTGGCAGGAAGCCAGAGCAGAGCTGAGCTCCCCTCCTTCATCCTCAGGCCTCTGCACTTTGACAGCCGTCTCATGGTATGCCACCCTGGTGACCACGGAGTTCTTTAACCCAAGCACGCCTGTCAATGCCAGGTGAGTGCCAGGGTGTGGCTTGGATGGACCTCTGCTCTACCTCCTCCGGGGCCACTGGCCTTGTTCTAGCAGGGAACTTGAAAGGGGACATAGGGGCTGGGTGCTGGGTGTGGTCACTGAGCTTTCTGGAGCCAGGAAGGGTGCAGCCTGGCCCTCTGAAGGGGCAGAGGCCTGGGGGGAGGCATCCAAGAGCAGCAAGCACCTCAGAAGCACACTGTCCTGGCACTGGGTCTAAATCCCAGCTCTGTACATGCTGGCCACGGGTCAGCCATGTTCCCTAATCTCTCTGCACCTGGTTCCTCCCCTGTAAATGGAGCCAGGGCCTCAGCACCCAACTGTGAGGGTTCAGTGACATGATGCAGGTATGGAGTTAGCACAGTGCCTGGGTCTGGAGAGGAGGCAGGAACCTGAGTCACTGCTATTCCTGCAGGAGGCACCCGTCACTTTGGAGCAGGGAGATGAGACTGACAAGTGATACGAGCAGATGGCGCAGGGCCTTGCAGTCACCCTGGGGTGGAGGCAGCAGCCATCCACTGGCAGGGGGGTGCAGGATGGTGGGGAGGGGCAGACCAGAAAGGTGGCTGTTGCAAAGGTCTGGAGCAGAGGGTGTGGGGCCAGGGGGGTAGCCATGGAGAGTAGGTTCAGAGATTGCTAGAAGCTAGAATAGTCAGGACTTGCAAAGCTGGGGTTGTGGAGAACAAATAAGGGGCTCTATGAGGGGTCTGGGGCATCCTGGCTCCTCCTGCACATCTCAGCCCTGCCAGCAGAGAATGGGACAGTTTCAACCCCAGATATTCAAATAGGTCTGGGGCTGTCACAGTCAGGAGGACTCCCTGGAAGAGGCAGCAGTATGGAAAAGGCAACCTCAGGTGTGAGGTTTGTTCCCTGGGTCTGGCAGCTCTGGTCACAAAGACCTGCCAAGTAGGAGTAGCTCAGCTCAGCTCAGGGATCTGGCTCTTTACTCTTCTGCACTGTCCAGTGCTGTCTGGGCCGCAGCTCCTATGCTGGGCCCTGGGACACCAACAAATTGGGTGGCTGGACAAGCAAGGGCCACCCAGTGAGAATGCAATGCGGGTGGAGGGGGTGAGGGAGAGCCCCCAAAGGAGGTGGCATCTGAGCTGGGCCCGGCAGGTGGAGAATCGTGGCAAGTACAGAAGTGGGGGATGTTCCAGAAGGGGGTGCCTCATGCAAAGGCACAGGAGTGGGGAGACCTAGAGCAGTGCAGAGCAGTGCAGAAAGACCTAGAGCAGTGCTGGGTTGGCCGGCAGGGCCCAGGTGCAGAGAGCCCACAGTGCCAGGCAGGCGGGAGCCCGGACTGAGAGTTCCATGGGTCAGACCATGGCTGTGAGGATGCCAGGGATCCTTCCTACGCCGGCAGGAAGGCCCACCATTCATCCCAAGAACCCAGAGAGACTGAGGAGGCGTGTGAGGCTCCCAGCTTCTCCCACCTGCTGCCCTCTCAGGACAGATTGGGAAAGCTCTCTGGAGAGGAACAGGGGCCCTGAGGGGCCACTGAGGCAGGGCCAGGTCTCCAGCCACACCTGATGGCGTCCTCCCACCCCTTGCAGGTACGAGTTTGGCCCAGCACTGTTTGTGGGCTGGGCCTCTGCTGGCCTGGCCATGCTGGGGGGCTCCTTCCTCTGCTGCTCCTGCCCGAAGCCTGGGAGATCCAGCAGCAGCCCGCAGCCCTACCGGCCTGGCCCCTCAGCTGCAGCCCGAGAGTACGTCTGAGCCCCACACACCTGCCCGCCTGCTGGCCCCCGCCAGCCCTCTCCGCCCCTGCAGCACCCTGGCCAGACCCAGGAGAGTACAGAGTGTCTCCCGAGCCCAGTCTGGGCTTGAGAAGCTTATCCCCAACATGGCACCGTCCTGTGCTCTGAGACCCAGACCCAGACACTCAGAAGCCAGAGGCAGGACCTGGCCCACAGGGGCATGTCCAGGCACAGGCCTGTCAGCACAACCATCCCTCACCTGCCGCTTACTTACTCACTGAAGGGCTTCGTGAGTCTGTGCCGGGCTCTGGGGACCCACAGCAGTAAAGAGGGACCTTGGTGTCCAGGGCCCTTCACACCCCCACCCTCTGAGCCTATGGGTTCCTCCCAGCAACTCCATGAAGGAGGCAGTGCCTGGATGACAGATAACTCTGCATTACACACAAGGAAACAGAGGGGCCAAGAGCAGGGGCCCTGCTTTCTCCTAGTTCAGTGTTGCTTGGACACCTACACAGATTGTCAGGACAGACCGTGTCACCTCACCCCCGGGAAGGGCCCCAGGCAGGGCTGCTGTGAGGGCCCAGGTCTGACGGTGCTGGCCAGGCCCTGTGCTTGGGCCTGAACCCCACAGCCCCTGCCTGCCTCCACTGCTGCTCAACACACTAACCGGCTCTCTCTCTTTTGACTTTCAGACCAATTGTTAAATTGTCTGCCTCCATCAAGGGCCCATTGGGTGTGTAAAGTCCGGGTCCCCACCCTACCCCCTGGCTCTGCCCCCCTGCCACACCTAGCCTGTGTGCATGCTGTTTTGGAGAGAAGTGAGCATCCAGCCCCATGTGTGGTGTCCTTTGATCTGCCCCTGGCCTGACTCGTGTAGGGCCTGGCTTAGAGAGGCAGAGCTGGTACTTGGGCGTAGAGGTGGGGAGACTGAGGTCCAGGACAGTTACACAGCACACCCAAAGTCAAGCCGGCAAGAACCCAGGGCTCCTACCCCATTTAGGAACCTCCACAGCCTGGGCTTAGGTTGGCATGACCTCCGTGATGGGAGACCCCACCCTGAGACCTGGCCCAACTTGGGGAGCCTGCCCTGGAATGAGGGAGCCCCTGGTCTGCAGAGAGACAGCCCTACTTGTTACTCTGCCTGCCCCCAGGAGCCCTGTAGAGGGAGGGGATACCCCCTGGGAGGCCCTGCAGCTGGGTGCTGGGTCACTGTAGGAGCTCACTAAGTGGAGAAAAGCCTTGGGGGGGACAATTAGGGCCTTTCAGGCATTGGGACCGTCCTGAGTCAGGCTGGAAGGCCCCCGCTCTGCTCCACACCCTGTGCTGCCCTTTCCACACTCCACACCCACCATTTCTGTGACATTCCTGTCCTAGAACCAGAAGAGAGAGGCGGTCTGATGCGGTGGAAGAGCTCCAGCCTCACCCAGAGGTGTGGGCAGAGCTGGGAGGGCTTTTGGTCTTGCATTACAGGTACACCCCAACCCCCCTTGGTATACAAGGGCGGGGAAGTCCTCAGGAGAACAAAGGAAAGTTAACCCAGGTCAGCCCAAGGTCTCCCCAAACAGAGTGTGCCAGCCTCCCCACTCCCCCCGCTCTGCTCAGGCCTCTCCCACCCCAGGCCTCCTCCCTGGACCTTGTATCTTGCTCTCCAACATGGAAATAGTGCATATAACTGTCCCTGGCCTTCCCCGTGCACTCCTCAACCAGCTCCACCTGGCTTGCTCTACCACCTGTCTTGTGACATGTCCCACCGAATCATCTATCAAATCCCAAGGACGCAGCCTTCCCCCTCAAGCTTGACTCTGAGAGGTGAAGTCAGACGAGATGAAGATGGCCGCGATGGGGTCTGGGAGAAGTGAGCGGCCTGGGGTTATTTGTGCTCCAGCCTGGCAGCTGCCGCACCTCCCGGGAAGCTTCTTCCTGAGAAGCTTCAGAAGACGAGTCATCCATTTCCTGAAGTCCATCCAGCCTCGGGCCACAGGGTGAGCACCTGACCCTAAACAGGTTTCAGGTTTACTGAATCCTGGCCCTGAATTATGTGAACTACAAGAGTCTCTGTGCGCCCGAAGCTATGGGAAGTCATTCTGGCTCCTGGGTGCTCATCTGGGAGCTGATGCCTAGTGGCACATCCCTTGGCTCCTCTATGAGGTCTGAAGTTCCAGGCCATGGGGTCACATTTCTTGAAGGGTCTCAGAGGGAGAGGGGGTGCCTACAGGAAGTGGCCTGGAAGAAAGCCCTGTCACCCTCTGCCTTTCCTGAGTCCAGGCTGCCCAGCGAGAGCCCTCCATCTTCCCAATAAATACCCCATTTTGGTGAGACCAAGTTGAGTTTGATTTCTGTGACACAGAAAGGCGCCCTGAACTGGTGGGACCTGGAAAGTGGGTGTCGCGGTGAGAGCTCCCATACATGCGGCGGCTGAGGGGGGTGTGGACTGGATCTCCTCCTGCCCCAGGTTGGCTACGTGGCAACCCTAGTCCTTTGGTAATAAAGCAGTTGGCAGGGAAATTCTGTGGCCCAGGAGTCTTCCAGAAGCTTGGGACTTGTAAGAAAACATTCAGATAGAACATGCTGGCTGCTTCTCGTGGGCTCCAGGGACAGGCCAGCCTGGGTTCTGAGCCACGGTGGGCTGACGCAGGGCCAGACAAGCTTCAGGCCATCCTGAAGGGAAGCCCTTTCTGCCTAAGGCCTGGGACTGGGGAGACACCAGTTGATGAGAAGGGTCCTGGCAACTGGGAGGAAATGTCTGGGAGAAGTTAGAGGGCTTTGGGCAGCCTGACACCCTCAGGCCTCTCCAGAGCAACCTCTTTCAGCCGTGGCAGGGCTTGCCTTCCGGGTCTCACAGCAGGGCTCCTGTTTACCACCCAACTACAGAAAGATTAGACAAAAATCTGGGAAGAGGGTCTCAAACTCAATGAGCATGACCCTACAGCTTTTGTCATTATCAGCAGCATTCCCCTAGAAAGGGAATTAGCAGGCCATAAAACATAGTTTAAGGAGCAACAGACCTAAGGAAAGCCCCAGACTCAAGGGGCCTGGCACAGAGGGTGTTTGCTGAGGGGTGCATCCAGGCACTGCACATACCCATCACCAGGGGAGGGGCTCAAAAATCTGCATCTGAAAATATGAAGATGGACTGAGTGTTAGATGATGTCCAGGCATTACGGCTAAGTTTGTGTCATATGTATTGTTAATTCTGTGTGATTGTGAATTCTGTGTTAATACTGTGTTTTTCTTTTCAATCCTCATCTGTTAGAAGTACATGCTGAAATGATACAATGGCTGGATTTTCTTTAAAATACTCCAGGAATAGAAAGGTCAGGAATAGGGGAAGTTATAAAGTAAGATGGGTAAATGCCAATGGCACTTAGGGGTTCAGTCTACTCTCTGGTTGTATGCATGTTTGCAAATGAAAAAAATAAAAGATTAAAACACCTCTAAAACTCGCTATTTACATCATTTTCTATGCCCCCACCCTGATCCTTAAATAAGGGTGATGGACGCTCTAGAGTTCTGTTACTCAAAGCAGTCCTTGACCTCAGAGTTACATCTCACGGGAACTTAGAGAGACAGGCCCCACTCAGACCTAGAGAGTCGGATTTGGCATTTTAAGATCTCCGGGTGATTCCCGTGCACCCTGAACTTTGAGACACATGGGCCTGGGCTACGAGAGCTCCTCCTTTTCTCGATGAGAATTAACCTGAGCTTATGCTGCCCTCCTCTATCAGTAAATATTGAAAGTGGCTCAATGCTGATTTCATATGGAGTTGCCTGATCCAGGCAAAACTGGACATGCAGAACCAACAACTCCCGCAGTAGTGCTGCCAGACTTTTTCTCCTCAAAGAACCCTGACAAAATAGCATTTGGTTCAATTCAAAAGATTATTGCAGGCATATTCCGGACATATTCTTCCTGTCGAAGACAACTAAATTATTGGGTCAAGTGTTAAAAATCCTTCAAAGGGCTGACTAGCTGTAAAATCACCGAGAAGCTCCCTCGGGCCCTGGCCACGAGGTGGCGCACGCCGTCACCACAAAGCGGAGGAGTCCTTGGCTGAGCTACACAGGAGTCTGAACGTGTAAGTATGTACTGAAGATAATGCGAGCCAGGCCCGTCACTGTCAGACGATCACTTTACAAAGACGAAAAGGACAAAGACCAGAATAAATTCTGTAGACTTGGGTTGGAATTGAAGGTATTTGGGTGAACTCATGATTTTTAGTATCTGTAATAAATATAAAAATGGACATAGTAGTTGTATTTGTGAGATATATGTATGGATGTATATATGTACACACATATATACCGTAGAAGGGTCTAGAAGGTCTAGAAGCAATGATGCCCCAGTTGCAAGCCCAGCTCTGAGTGCCATTTTCCTCTAAAAGGTACCAGGACCCCATGGAGAAGTGAGTGACTTAAGGGCTGGGGTAGGGTAAGTACAAAATAAACTTGGAGCATCTTGATGTTCCAGAAAGTCGGAAAGTGCTCAAAGAATGATGGAGACAAGTCTAAAGGACATGGAATCCATATTAAAGTGCTCCCACTGGCTTCATCTGGGACAATTTGAGTATCGAAATAAATAATAGCATTTGATTTTAACTTAGTGAATAAAAGAAACCGTTGGTTTGTACTGAAAAAAATAATTAAATGGGGAAAAAGCAAAAGCTCTACGTTACAATAAAACGCCAATATGACTAACTAGTAAGGTTTGATACTTTACAGTGGTAAGGCAGAGCAGACCCACCTCAATCAAGTGATGAATTAATAGCACCTGTAATGGGACAACTCAGAACTGTGTTCCTTGAATATGATGCACTGAGAAAATTCCAGCCAAAAGGGCAAAACCTCAATCTATTTCTTTTTTTAAAAAAGATTTATTTATTGGGCCTCCCCGGTGGCGCAGCGGTTGAGCGCTGGGTTGCGAAGCTGCCCGCGGCCTCGGAGGCGCCGGTTCCATCCCCAGCTGCTCCCCGGCCACCAGGAGGAGGGTCCCACATGGTGCGCAGACCTCTCCTGCCGCCCGCTGCTCCCCTCAGCAGTGTACTTAGGTCCTTCTGCCTGCTCTGCTCCCCGCTCTGGCTCTGGTGAATTCTCTCACCCTCCCGCGCTTCTGACTGTGCCCAGTGCATGTATAAACAAAACAAACAAACAAATAAATAAAACATGCCTCTATTAAAAAAAAAAGATTTATTTATTTACTTATTTATTTATACAAGCACTGGGTACAGTCAGAAGCACGGGAGAGTGAGAGAATCACAAGAGCCAGAGCGGGGAACAGAACAGGCAGACTGGCAAAGTACACTGCTGAGGGGAGCAACGGGCGCAGCAGGAGAGGTCTGCGCACCATATGGGACCCTCACCGGTGGCCGGGGATCGAACCGGCGCTGCAGAGGCTGCAGGCAGCTTTGCAGCCCAGTGCTCAACTGCTGCGCCACTGGGGAGGCCCACCTGAATCTATTTCTGACAGGACAGGAAAATCCAAATTGAGTTTCTTCTACAAGATAATTGCCTGTATTCTTCAAAACTGTCAAAGTTCTGAAAGACAAGGACCAAGGGAGGAGCTGTCCCAGATTGGGACTGGAAGACATGTCACAGCTACATGCAATTCGTGGCCCTCGACTGGAATCTGAACCTATAAAGCACATTCTTGGAACAATCAGTGAAATGTGAACAGTATCTGTGGTTTTGACAATAGTACTCTATCAAAGTTAATTTCCTGTGCTTGACAGTTGACTGGTTTTATAAGACGGTGTCTGTTTTTGTAGGAAAGACACACTGAAGTACTAAGTGAATAATGAGGCATCAGAAAAAAATACACATAAACGCACAGCAAGTTAGGAGACAAGTTTATGCAGTATAATTTTGGTTGAGCAATCTAAGTGCAGGTATACAGGTGTTCTTTGACCTATTATTGCAACTTTTCTTTTGGGTTTGAAATTACTTTCAGATAGAAAGAAAAAAAAATTCTAAGGGAAAAGTTAGAATACAGAGAAGCTACTCTTCTCGGAGCACATTTGAAAATCCAAGTAAATGAAGATGCCTTCCAAGATGGCGAAGGAAGGGAAAGCTTTGCACTCACTCATGGTGGTGGGGCAGGGTGGGGGAGGGGTCTCTTAGATCCTTACTACATTAAATCAGGATCCCAAATGTGATATACTCACACTAAATACAACAGAATTGCCATCGCCTAATTCACGAACCTCCAGGATAGAGGTCAGGCAAGCCTGGAGTTGCAGCTGTAAGCCCACTCTCTGGGGGATTCAAATCACCTGACAGGTCTCAAAAAAAAGTTAAGCGGGGTGGGGGAGGTGGGGGCCCTCCCTGGTGGTGCAAGGGGTTAAGCACCGCACTATGAAGCAATCTGCAGCCTCTGCAGCACGAGTTCGATCCCCGGCCGGCTCCAAAGATGGTTAAAAACTGTTGGTGCGCTGGTCATGCCTCCGAACGTTTAAAAGAAGCAAATGCAGGGCCTCCCCACTGGCGTAGCAGGTTGAGCACAGCGCTGTGAAGCTGTCCACAGCCTCTGCAGCGCGGGCTTGATTCCCAGCCTGCCAGGGAGAAATCCACATGGCACGGCAGACCTCTCCTGTCTCGCCTGCTGCTCCCCTCAAGCAGTGCTTTTGACTGGTCTGCCTGTTCTGCTCCCCACTCTGGTGAATCCTCTCACCCCCCCCATATCTCTGGCCTGTACCCGAGCTCTTGTATGCATAAATTTAAAAAAAAAAAAACCAACAAAACAAAGTCAGACTAAAAGAAAAAAGTAAAAAGACAAAAAGGGAAAATTTCTAAAAGTACTTTTACTACTCCATAATTATGACTATCCAATTTAAAAATGGGCATAAGATTTGAATGGGCAAAAAGTGGGAAAGATAATATGATCAATCATCTAATACCTCACAAAATCTGACAATTATTGTTAAAACCCTAAAATCAGTTTTCTGGTTCTAGCCAGAAAAGGTACATCTCTCCTTGGTATCTTTCTCATCCCGCCCCCTCTTTTTTTATGATGGCAAAATACACCTAACATCAAGTTTACATCATTTTCACTAATCCAAATATCTTATATAAGCAGAATCATACAGAATTTGTCTTTTTGGGATTTCCTGGATGTAGGATTCTTGCTTGACAGTTTTTTCTTTTAGTACATTAAATATTCCAGCCCTCTGCCTCTGGCCGCCAAAGAGAAGTTCTGATAATCTGATGTTATTTGTGATCCCTTGTATGTGATCAATTGCTTCAAAGTTCTCTTGATCTTTTGACAGTTTGATGATGTTTGGAAGTCCTTTTTAGTTTCTCCTAACTTGGAGTTCGTTGAGCTTCTTACATGGCTATATTTACAGCTCTCATCAAACTTGGCAAGTTCATCCATTAGTTCTTCAAAATTCTCTCTCCTCCTTTTCTTTCTTTCTTCTTCTGGGACTCCCACAAGGCATGCGTTGGTCTGTTTGATAGAAGTCCCAGAGTTCTGTTAGACTGTTCACGTTCCTGAAATCCTTTTCACTGTTCCTCAGACTCAGTTATTTAAATTATCCTGTCTTCAAGTTCACTGATTCTTCTGCCTGTTCAAATCTGCCTTAGAGGACCTGTAATGAATTTCTAGTTTCAGTTGTATCCCAATATAGGAAACCTAGATCCATTTTGTTCATATATCCTTCTCTTGGCTTTCTCTTCACCATCCAATTCCACGAGCATGTTTTGTTTTAAAATCTTTGTCTAGTAGACTACCATTACATCTTTCTCAGAGATACCTTCTATTGGTCTATTTTCCTTCCTTTGAATACAAGCTAAATATGTCCCTTCTCTTTTTGTATGCCTTTTTGGTTTCTGTTGTTGAAAACTGCAAGTTTAAATCTGACGTGGTGCCTATGAAAATCAGCCTCCCCTTTCCCAAGGGTTGTTTTGATTGATTGATTTCCATTGTTCTAGGCTGTCTCTGACGTCCAAGATCAGGCCGGGGTGTAAACTTAAAGGTCTTTTCAGCGCCTGTACCTTTCCCTGGGCATGTGCAGCAACCTCCTGATTTCTCCCATATATGTGGTTGCTTTTCAATGTCCTAGTCTTTGGTGTTTGGTTGCCAAAAGGGGAACAAGACAAAAATGAATGGGGAGGAGTCTGTCAGTCCTTTACACCACCTGGAAATCACTTCAACTGGGAGGGACTTGCAACAGCAGGGGAAATGTAACAATGGCTGCTGTCTAGGTGCTTGCATCTCTTTGATTAGAAGTAGCTCTAGTAAGCAGAACACAGACTCCTGATGTTTGGAGGACAGGACCCTTTTATTGACCACCCTGGCTCCTGCAAACAATTACAAACTGCTCCAGGGACATGCACACAACTGCTGGCAGAGGGCTGGGCAGGTAAGGGCTGGGCAGATACTGTTGAAGTAAGGTGAAATTCTTAAGATTACCTTCAATTTACCATGTGACCCTTCCCTAGATGTTGCAAATCTTTAAATAAAGTTCCAAAATTGCAATATATGAGACCAATTCTGCCAGTGTACTTGTTGGGGGTGGAGAAACAGATCCCTTGTGCTCTATACTCAGCATCTTTCTATTTATGTGTATAAGAACTGGGGAAGGCCAGAGGTGCGAGGGGTGAGAGGATTCACCAGACAGTAGGGAGCAGAAGGCAAGACAGGAGAGGTCTGCTGTGCGATGTGTCAGCTCCCTGGCTGGCCGGGGATTGAACTCGTGCTGCAGTGGCTGGCAATAGCTTGATGGTACTGAGACTTAAACCCCTGCTCCACCAGGGAGGCCCTTATTCTATTTTTCATTTTTTTTTTTTAAGATTTGTTTATTTTTATACAAGAACCGGGGTACAGGCCAGATGTGCGGGAGGGTGATAGGATTCACCACAGCCAGAGTGGGGCACAGAACAGGCAGACTGACTGAAATACACTGCTGAGAGGAGCAGCGGGTGCGACAGGAGAGATCTGCTGCGCCATGTGGGACCCTCACCGGCCGGCCAAGATCAAATCAGCGCTGCAGAGGCTGTGGACAGCTTCACAGCATGGCGCTCAACTGCCGGTACCACGAGGGGAGGCCCATTCTATTTTTTAAAGTTTAAAACATTTTAACATATTTTCCCCCACCACCAACTCCACCTTAAACTCAGAGTCTTGAGGCTTGTTGATGTCCACTAGTTGTTCCAAGTGTTCCACATCATCAAATTATGATGTTATATGAATGCCCAGTATTTATCATTTTTCCTTGCTCTTACTTCCCTTCTAATGATGCGTGTATTTGTCTGGGTCCTCTAAGCAATAGACCCCCAAATGGATTAAGCATGCAAAGTTTTATTAGAGAAATAGCTGTGAGATAAAATTGGGAGGTATAATATCAGTCCATCAGGAGAGTCCGTGAGCTGAAGCTGGCTGCCAAGGGAGTCCCAGTGTCGCCCAGAACAGGCCTGCTTCATTTAGAATCTCTGCCAAGTTCAGTCACTGGCTCCCTCACTAGGGAACTTTAGTCTCAGGGAAAATAGTGGCAGTTACAGAGGAAAGCATTTGGGGTCATTTATGATTCCTGTAAAGGCCTGCACCTCAGATTCCCATGGCTACCTCACTTTCTGTTTACAATTTTCCCAACATGTATTTCTATTAGGTATTGTCTTATTCTCAGTTAATCCTCCCAAGAACTTTAGGAAGGTGGTACTACTTACATCTTATTTAAGCATCTTAAAGGCTCATTCCAAGCCTCCTTCTCTGAATTTGGATTAGGCAGCTTGATGGTGGGATCCAGAAATCTGTTGATTTTTTTTGGTGATCTTTGAGAAATTCTTTAGCGTTCAGTACTTTTATATGCAGCAGTTCTATATTGAGGTTCTTGAAGGTGAAGTTTCATGGGCAGGACTGGAAGTAGGTTTTATAACAATCTCCTGATGCCTCAAATTGATTTATGAAAATCAGTTGCAGAAAAACAAGTCATTAATTAGACCATAACCACAAAGCTTTCTTCTTGGTTGGCTCCAATCCCGACTCTTACAAACATACCTCACCCTAAGAAACCCTTCTGTCAAATTTACCAGTGTTGTGTGACCAGACTTGTCTTGGTTAAACCTTCCACCTGTGTATTTTGATAACCACACTCCTATCGCTCAAGAGCACCTTGCTTGGCTAATCATAAAATAACACTAACATCCGTGTCAGCCCTCATGTTATCCTATTTCAACATACTTAAACTTATACGATTTTATATATATATATATATAATATATATAATATATATACGCATAGAAGAGGTGGGGTATAGGCCAGAGATGCGGGGGGTGAGAGGATTCACCAAAGACAGAGCAGGGAACAGAACAGGCAGACTGACCGAAACACATTACTGAGGGGAGCAGCGGGCAAGACAGGAGAGGTCTGCTGCACCATGTCGGTTGCTCCCTGACCGGGGATAGAACTCGTGCTGCAGAGGCTGTGGATTGCTTCATAGTGCGGTGCTTAACCCTTTCTGCTTTTTTAAGCCCTAAAGTAGAAGCTGGGATAAAGTGGCAGTGGACAAAACCACCCTGCATTTATGGAGCTTACCTGTTAGAAGAGAGAGAAGCCAAGTATAAAGATTTTGAGGTGGGAGTGTGCCTGGCACATTAAAGGAGGCCTGTTTTGGAGTGGAGCAAAGCACATGAGAGAAAATGGGATGGGGCAGGTGGGCACTGTGAAGCCTCCAGTAGGATACTGGCTTCTGCTCGTGAGACAGGGTTTTGAGCAGAGAAGTGACCCAGTCTGTCAAAGTTTTTAAGACATCTACAGCCATGCTGAAAACTGATTTCAGGAGACACGTGGGGAGGTTAAAGAGGCTGCTACAGTAAAAAGTCAGGTGAGTTGAGAAGCCTGAACCTCTTTTGCTGGAGGTGGCAAGTGGTTAAGATTCTGGATGTTTCAGAGGCAGGATCAAGATTTACAGACTACTTATTTTTTAAAAAGATTTTATTTATTTATTTATTTATGCATACAAGAACTGGGGTGCACAGGATGAAAGGCTTCACCAGAGACAGAGTGGGGAGCAAAGAAGCAGACAGATCTACTGAAATACACTGCTAAGGGGAGCAGGGAGCGAGAAAGGTATGCTGCGCATGTGGGTCACCTCCCTGGCCAGGGATTCAACTTGTGCTGCAGTGGCTGCGGACAGCTTCAGAGTGCTATGTCTTAATCCCTTGAGCCACCAGGGAGGCCCCAGACTTATTCTTATGTAGAGTATGTGTGGAAAGTGAGGATTAACTGAGGGTTTTAGTTGGGACCTGTAAGGATAGACTGTTACTGCAATAGGGAAGGTCGTGGGAGTAGCCCCCTTACTCACCCCTCCATCTGCTGTGGTATGGTATGCAACCCCATTATTTACACACCAGTAGTCCCCTTAAAATAAAATAAGTCCATCACCAACATGGCACCTATACCCACTACTTCTACCACCACTTGTGGCAATTTCATGATCCAGAATTCTTTGTTGGTCATTTTTGGACTGCACTTCCAATGTCTCTTCTCCTTTTACTCACACGACCATAATCTAAACTTTGGCATTACCAACCACACTATTCAAGAGTAAGCTTGTCTGCGCCTCCGGTGGTGAGGGTCCCACAAGGCGCGCAGACCTACTGTGCCCGCTGCTCCATTCAGCAGTGTAATTTCACCAGTCTTTTCACCAGTCTGCCTGTCTGTTCCCCGCTCTGGCTCTGGTGAATTCTCTCACCCTAGCACGCTTCTGACTGTACCCAGTGCTTGTATAAATAAATAAATCTTAAAAAAAAAAAAAAAAAAAAGAGTAAGCCTGTCTGCTAGGATGAACACCTCATAAGCTTTCAGCTTCCTTATTAGTAATTACTCCACTGAACTAAACAGGACCACTTGTCACCAGAGAAATGTCACACTCTTACTACCTTTGGCTGCTCAGTATTCATCCCTGCGTTTGGGGAAGTGCAGTGCCCTTTAATACCTCTTCCTCTGGTGAATTCAACTGGCAGCCTTAATACCAACTCTCCATTTGCTGGCAACCTGTTTCCCTACCATGTTCCCCATTTGTTTATGTCAACAATTTTAAGTTCTGTCTTTTAAGCCTTTGCCTCTTGTCCCTTTCTTAAGATCCACCAAAAAAATCCATTAATTTGAATTAACACATTTCATAATACTAACATGGAAAACATGTCTTTCAAAAACTGTTTTCTACCCTAACATTTTGAAAATGTTGCAATAAATACAGGTCCTTGATAATACCATGAAGTTAGTCTCCCCTTATGGAACATGCAGAGACAAGTTTCAGTCTACTAGTGCTCACCCAAATGCATATTCTTTGGGGCTGTTACCAGTATCAACGACGCATGACATTTCCTTTCCAAGCCTTATTTTTCTCTCAGTGCACCACCTAATCCCTCCAGCACAATATTCAACAAAAACCATTACAGGAGCATCCTTACCTTGTTCTGATTTACCCCCCAGGTGCTTAATGTGATACACGTGCCCCCGAACGCCTTATCACTTTTTCTGTGCTCACTCTGTTCCTCATAGGTTTTAAAATATATGGGTTAGTTCACACTAGTGAAGGCTGGGGAACCTGGCTCAAGGCTGTGTCAAAGGCCCTTTATTTCAGATGAAATTATTGCTGCTGCAGTTTCAAAGCACTGCTTCTACCCTTCCCTCCAGCGTAGTGCTGATTTCTCCAAAGTCTGATGCTGGTGCATATGCTTTGCAAACCATTCCTAAACGTGCATGCTGCCCGCAAGAAATGCACTTTCTGGGTTGTTCTATAGACTCATAGGCTATCTAATCCTTATATAGCAAGACTGTATCACATAATTTTCCATGCCTTGGTTCCCTGGTTTCCAAAATCACATTTTAACATCACTGGGTAATTTAACCAATGTTAATCTTGTAATTTACATGATGTATACCCTAATACATGCAATCAGAAAAACACATTTATATACCACCAACAGTGTTCAGTGTGTTTTACTGCATTCTTGCCAACACTGGATACTTACACTAAAAAAAATCAGGTCAGTCCCAAGTTTGGAAGTTACCAGATAGTAGGTTAGTCTTCTGGAGTACTACCTCCTACTTTTAACTCATGAGTTCCCCAAACTTAATGTACGGGTGCAATGCAATGTGAATACTGAGCCTCCTGGAAAGGGGCACCACCATCTGGATTTACACAGCACTGCAGGTCTCCTGGAGGTCACAGAACATTTAACAAGCAATGTCACAACTGGCCCCAGTAACAAGTGGGTTGAGCCCACAAAATCAACTTGACTGACCTTCAAGTTCCTCAGCAGCCTTCCCATCAGCATTATATTATTCACTACCATTTCTGATCACAGAGTGAGCCTATGTCTACTGAGCACACTAGGCCCTGTGGCAGGCATTGGACCACTCTTTTAAAATTAGGCACCTTCAACTGGAAGGTTAAAATAACTTTTGACCTTCTCTCCTTTCTAATGGCCTCCCAGCAAAAAGAAATCATGAAAAAAAAAAAAAAAAGAAAAGACATGGCAGATTCTTCCACTGATAGTCAAAGGATGCAAGATAAGGTTATATAATTTCACATACACCAGTATGTGAACTTATACAACTGGTATGATAAGCTAGTGGAAAGAGAGACTGAGAGACTTGAACTGAAAACAGCTATGACAGTGGGGTCATTGCTCTCAGTCTTACAGGTGAACTACTTTCACAGAAAAATGGCCAGATCAAAGTAAAAGGTCCTAATTTTTAGTATGAATTCACATGTAGGCTACTCAGTAACGAATTATATTTAAAGGAAATTTCCCTAAGAAATTACTGTCTATTTGCAGACAGGTATAAGCTAAATTTAAGGTTATATATAAACTACGGTTATATAAACTAATAAAACCAGACAAATATACACAGACAATTATTTAAGACCTTTTATTAACAGGTGCTTGCAGTTTGTTGACTTTTTGAAAAAATCAAGTTGTAAACTTGTATTACAAATTAAAAATGAGGTTCTTAAAAATCTCAAACTTGACCAGATATGAAACAATTTAAAAACCTTTAAAGGTGTATTGAGAAAAAACAGGCTTTTTTTTTTTTTTTTAAAAAACACGTTTGTCATTACCAAAAAGACATCTTTAGGTAAAAATAATAAAAACCCCATACTGCATAGATAATGCAGATAGTTCTGGTTATCTGGTCAGCGGGCAAAAAGCAAGCACTTAAGGTCTTCAGCTCCAATCTTGTTTATTTCTTATTGCTGGAATTTCATATTTGTCTTCTTGTTGGATGACTAAACTGCAAAGAAAAAAAATTTTTTTTAATCGCACACAATTCACTGCAATGTTCTTTTAGTATATATCAAATTGCTCCAGATCATACTGGCTAAGTAGGGAAAGCATTTAAGCAAATCTCATATTGATGTGCCCTAAGATAGTGTGATTTGTAACAGGAGTGGACGTTGCTATGCTATGACAAGAAGGTTATTTGTAAGTTCTGGTTGACCTTTTGCCACTCAGAAAATAGTACAGTGGGGGGAAAAAAAACCCACAAACATACCACTGGCTGAAAATGATAATTTCAGAGCCAAACAGAGACAATTACATGTCTCTCAGTATATCAAGGAAAGAGCTGACTGCAAAGGAATACCCTATTTTTAGAATTTAAGAGTAAACAAAAACAGGCCAGCTTCAATAAGCTTCAGTAACATTAATTGATCTGAATCGCCCTATGGACACTTGAACGCATGACTTTGGTAGGAGTTAAAGCTATTTACAAGTTTTCCCCTTCCCCAATAGAAAAACCCTAACAAAAACTAAAAACACCTCGAAGTTGCCATTTCCCCTCAACAAAACTGTAATAGTCATCATCACTTGGGTTGTAATTCTAACCCTTTGCACTCCGCTGTCCCCTCTCAGGGGACATTGCGATTTATTAGTGATTACGGGGAATTGAGGTTATTTCAACGCAACTTTTTGAGACATGCATGTTTCCCTGAAGTTTTATCTTGAAATGGCACAAGAAATTAAATCAAAATATCGTAAAATGGTTCGGAGTGCAAAGGGTTAATAGTTCTTTTCTGAAAACAAGAACAGTGTAATTAACCTACTTCTTAAAGTTAGCAGGACTTTCAGTGAAATTAGACTTCTGAAAACTGACACGATACAATGTGAAGATAGGCCTCTAGGTGTCAGAATTGAGACTGATGAGGGGTCATGTGTGACTGATACTCCAATATTACCAGAATGGAGTATTTAGGCATTTTAGGCATGAATTTTGGTGAAATACATGCTCCTCCCAGTCCCTCTCCAGCTCCCCCACCCTGGCATCGACAGATACCACCCATGACTGACCAGGGAAGGCCACTGAGACTCACTTACCCGGATGATGGTAAAGATGGTAAGCCGGCATTTACTCAGCCCCGCCCTGCTCAGCCTCGGGAGCGGACGAATTCTCAGCTGGTGGATCGGCTGCTTTTGTCTCTTTGCCATCTTGTGGTTTAGGGTTTTCTGGGCGTCTGCGTCGGTAATTGAAGTTGCGGCGGTACCGACGTTGAGGTGGCTGCTGACCCTGGGTCTCATCTCCTTGATTTTCCTTATCTTCTTCGTTGCCGTCCTCTCTAGGCTGTCTTTGGCGAGGAGGGCCCCTGGAATGAACATTGTGCATACTTGCAATGATAAGTCTTCTTTCTTCAACCTGCCCACTGATGTTAACACTTGCTTCACGCAACTCATTGCCATATCTGGCCTGTTTAGGTGGTGTGCAGGCCATTTAGCAAAAATGAAGAGCAAATTTAGTTCATTTCACAAGTAAGATGATTCTGTATTTGGAATGCAAACTGAAAAATAAACATTTTTTAAAACTAGCTTTAAGGGACTAGCAAACAAGCTAGTATAATAAGGAAATATGACAGAGTGGCATGACAACATCAACACTGATGTCACTTTAACCACTCACGAAAATAAGTTTTACGGTAACCGTGTCCATTGGGAAAGTACTAGACAGGAAATCAAAACTTTTTTTTTAATTTTACATAAAGTACACAGCAACCATTAGCCACTAGGGAAATTCTAATTGAAACAATTAACCACTTCACACCCATAATCTAAAGGTCAGAAAATAACCAGTGTTGGAGAGAATGAGAAGAAATCAGAACCATCACACAATGTAGGTAGGAATACAGAATGGTGCAGCAGTTTAAGAAAATAGCTGGGCCACTGCTCAAAATGTTAGTTGCATTATGTGACCCAGCAATTCTATTTCCAGGTTTATATCCAGGATTCATTTCCATTTCACAAATATTTTAACAAAAAAGTGAAAGAACCAAAATGTCCATCAACGTATGACTGCAGAAACAATATAACTTGATATCAAAGGAATCAAAACTGATCCACGCCATCACATAGATGAATCTTAAAAATATGCCAAGTAGAAGATTGATACGAAAGTCATAGATTATTTTATTTCATTTAGAAGAATATGCAAATCAGGCAAACCAGACAGCATAGTTTAGTGGTAGCCAGGGGCTGGGAGAGAGAAGAGCGACTGTTAATGGATATTTAGTGTTCAATGAAAGTATTTTGCAAATAATGGTGATGGTCGTATAATTTTGTGAATTATACAAAGTTATTTGTGAATATATAAAACTCAAGAATCATATTAAGGCCTGAAATATTCAGGACCAAAGAAAGTAGCAGGACTTCTATCAAGGAAAATAAATGTTTTGTTTGTTTCCTGACGATTATGTCAGTAGTAAAAAGTAATATATTTTTGACCTTTCTTCCATCCATATTCACAGCACCCCCCTCCCCAGAAAGCATCAGGAACACCAAGAGTAACAAGTGTTTTGGCCAAAGTCTCTAACTGCCATTTAGATGCATGTGTGTTTTTGAAAAACACCTCTAAACTTTCCAGTCTCTCATCATTCCATTCCAAGTCTTTCTCTTCTCCTGAATCCCTTTCCCCATTCTTTGGAATTCAAGGCCAGTCTTTGGCAAAACTGCTCTGGCTTTCCCTTGCAGTCTTCCCTCAAAGGGTAATACGTCTCACCCTGTTACTGCGGCTTCTAAACGAACTCTCCGTATTTCAATTTTCTCCCATCCACTTGTTTTCTACCTGGGTTTGTATTCCACTCTGCGGTTAACCCTACCCACTTTCACTATTATTCCTTCTTGTTCCCGCATTCTTAATGTCTACTAGGACACACAGTGCAGTGCTCGTCACATGTTCTGTCCCCCTCATCTTCTCTCTTTACTCAAGTGTAAACACACCATTTCATGTGAAAAGAGCTCCAGCATGATTTGGCTAACTGTCCTCTTTTACTGAATTATTTAGCCTATAAATGCCCCCCATCCCCACAAAGTCCTTTTTTGACTTCACTTTTCCTTTACTGCCACCTCATCTTTTTACTAAACTTCTGTTATACTTGTCCGATATCTACAATTTGTTCTTGGATCCATACCATCAGGATTACACCCCACACATTATAGTGAGTAGGTGTGATTACTGCTTATTTGAGCAAAAAATTGATGGTTAAGTAGACTGGAAAGTCCTGTATTCACTGTAGATTTTAAGGCAATTATATGTCACCATAGCAATTACTTGGCACTGTTAACTCTATCCATTTAGATGAGAATGTTAAGTCTGAATTAAACCAAAGGACAACAGTGACACCGAAGCACTTAACAAAAATTCTTAGGTGCTATTTTTTAAGGCCACCAATGAAACCAGGTGGTTCTAACAGGGCAGCAAAAAGGTAAATCCAGGACATTCTCTGCTGTTGGCACTTAAGGCCAGACTGTCATGAAAGCCTGTTTGAGACCAATTTTAAAAACAATTATCACTTTAAAATAAAAAATTGTGATATTATTTGCAACATTTCAAAAAGGTATCTATGCAAAGGTTTAAAACAATCTGAACCATAGCTTAAGATGAACAAAATCCAACATGTCAACTTAAAAAATGATTTTCCAAACAGAACAGGGAAGGGCCCAGCCCATCTATCTCCAACATCCAGCATATGACCAACACAATCCATGGTAGCTCAAGAATTATAAACGTCCAATTTTAGTGTACCAGCTAGGACCCCAGCCCATTTTCCTGAATTAAAAACTCAGAACATGGCATACATCAATGCAATTAAGAATAACTTTAGATACTAGTTATTGCAAAACTCAATGAACATATACTGATGCAGGCAGTATGAACTCCCCCAGTGTCACAATGTATTTTGAAGACTTCGATGTTGCATTTTGGTGCTTTTACAGTTAAGAAATTTGTCTCTTTAAACTTATTTGGTCACCTACAGCTAATCTGGTTTCTGTTTAAGTGGGTCATCAGTTTAAAGTTTTTACTGTATTTGGCTTTATCCTTGCCTACTATTAGTTTTAGGGATCACACCTGGAGACTCAAGTGCTGTAAGACCCAAAAATAACTGCTAAAGCATGTGATTTCCATTACCATAGGATTGGGACTGTTACCTGAAAACGACACACCACATGCCAAACGTGGTCAGGCTCATACTTCTTCCCCCAATCACACTTTGATGATAAAAAGAGTTAAAAAGGGTTTCCTAACACCTAGGAAGGCAGGTTGATTGTTTAAATGCCAGCCTGGAGCTAGGCTTTCCCCCAAAATGTTATTTTGCAACTTCGAGGAGACAAAATAAACTTTATATCTAAATGGGTGATTACTGCAAATTATGCCATCTCACAGGTAAAACTGTTGATTTTGTCAGGATAGCAGTTGAGATAATCTGAATGCTTAAAAGATTACCTTTACCTTTGTCCCTCCCAATAAACGTCGTAAATCATTCTCTTACCTGTTTTCAAGGACAGAATGTGAAATTCTGTACCCTCATTAAAAGAAAAGGAAAAAAAAAAAAGGTGTATAAATGTAGACCTCATCTACACAAGCTGTTCTGAACCAGTGCCAGCAAAGAAGATGCAAAGAACATTTTCTCAAAGATAACTGACTTCAGGTTCATCTCTTTAGGTATCTGATGAAAGAAAACGTGAAGTGTTAACAGATAAATGACTCAAAAAATACTGCAGGAGAAGCATGACGCTGTGAGGTTTAATATGCTGGAGAAAATTGTTGAACAGAAACTGTACCTGCGGAATCGTGGTCTATATCCCCGATACATATTCTGTCTCACTGGTCTACCTTGTTCTCCTGCACCTTGGTTGTCAGCACCCTGAAAGACAATGGAAATCATGCTACTACATAAATTTAAACAGTAAAAATCCAACCAGATAGAGCCAAAGACTAAACGAATACAGGAGTTAAAAACATCATCTAGGGCCTCCCCGGTGGCACAGCGGTTGAGCACTGGGTTGCGAAGCAGCCCGCAGCCTCTGCGGCGCCGGTTCGATCCCCGGCTGCTCCCCGGGCACCGGAGGAGGGTCCCACATGGCACACAGACCTCTCCTGCCGCCCGCTGCTCCCCTCAGCAGTGTACTTCGGTCCTTCTGCCTGCTCTGTTCCCCGCTCTGACTGGTGAATTCTCTCACCCTCCCGCGCTTCTGACTGTACCCAGTGCTTGTATGTATGTATGTATAAATCAATTAATCAATCAATAAATAAATTAAAAAAAATCATCTAGTAACTAATTATGTATTAACATTTCTCACTCTTACTAGGAAATAAAGTGCTTCCCATTATGATTAATAGCTCAATATACCAGTAAACACAGAAAATGCTTAAAGCACAGCCTGTGGAAAAAAAGCCACATGAAGTTGATTCTTCCCTCCCGCCCTTTTTTGGGTGAAAACTCACTTACCTCCATCACTTCTCCCTGCACAGGAGGGTTGGAATACTGTGGTCGACGCCCATAGGGTCTCCGCATGTAGTAAGGTGGGAACCGTCGCCTGCGGTAGGGCCGGCGCTGTTGGGCCTGGCCTTCGGGAGCACTCTCTGATCCCTCATTCTTTTCCCCACTCTCACTATTCTGGTAATTCTGCTGGTAGTTGCGTGGAGGACCCCTGCGACGTGGATAGCGCCTATAATGGTTACGGTCTGCTGCGTATTTACTGCCTTGCACTGGAACTCCACCAGGGCCTGTAACATTTGCTGCCTCCGCACCCTACAAAAGGCATCATATATTGACAGTGACAATGGAATTAAGTACACTTTAACAAAATTTACAAAGCACAACTTTTTTTTGTGGCCAGGGGTGCATAGAAATGACTAAATCAGTTCCTCACTGTTCTGAAGAGATTGCCCTCTAACTGCAGCCAGCACAATAGGCTTGATGCACCTGTGTTCATGTGCTCACCTGACCCATCCATCCACCTTAAAACCACCACTCCTAATGGATGAGATCTCCAAAATATTTCCACACTGAAGTCAAACCTTTACACAAAAAGCATCCTCACCTTTTCTCCTTCAACAACATCAAACTCCACAGTCTCTCCATCTCCTACACTGCGAAGGTACTTCCTGGGGTTATTCTTCTTTATGGCAGTCTAGTAATATCACATTCCAAAAATAGATTAACAGGGGAGAATAATGTGCTTTTTCATTTAAAATGTACCAGAGTCAATATTATTTTAGCTTGGATATACACTTAAAATTAGCTTTAAATAAGACCAAACCATCATTAAATTTAGGAAAATAGGGACCAGTGCTACCCCCAACCTCAACCACAATACTCCAATCATACAAGGCCCCAACATTTTACCACTGTTTTTCAAAACTAAAACAAGTAATTTAACACTCAAGACAGACACAACAATACATATTTTTAAAGAAGCTTCTTGTAAAAGCATTGCATGTAACTTTGAACAAAATGAGGATATCCATCTATCCCCCAAAGACTGCACTTAATAGAAGCCAGCCCCACACAGGGCCAGTTTAGATGACAGGCGAGTTTAGTTTTGCATGCTTCAAAGTTGACCAAACCAACTTTGTTCCTGTGTTACCATATCAAATTCAGTAACAAATGTCAACCAAACTTCCTTCCAACCTGTGATAATACTTCAGTGGAAATGCAATTCACTTGTATTAACCATGCCACTTTTCATCGTATCTGACTGCATGGGACAGTTGGTTACTACCTCCCGAGAATAAAATAAACCTCACATTATAGATGTGTTACTTCTCCAGAGTGCTACAAGTAAAAGTGGGAGAACAACACCTCACATTTGTTATGTAGTATTTTTATACAAAATTCTTTTGTGGATTATCTATACAATCTCATGACAGATGATGTGAGGTATTATTACTCCCTTTTTTACAGATTAAGCTTTAAAAAGCTGGTGACTTGCCCAAGGTCACACAGCGAGTAAGTGGCAGGGTAGGAACTTCTCTAAATCTAAGTCTTGAGGACTTCAAATCCCCGTGTTCATTCTACTACATCACAGCAGTATCCATTACAGGATCACAAATGCATTTCCATTCCAGATGAGGCAGGAAAAATAACAAATCTGAAGCCAATTAATCTAAGTTGCCCAGAACTTCAGTCTCCTTGATACACCACTAAGACCTGAGCTAAGTCCAGAGAAACAACTAAATGTTGAAACCACTTCCAAAATAAAGAGAGGAAAGCAGATTGGTGACACCTTGTGTGTCAGTACAACTGGGTGACATGCATTCAGCCAAATTGATCTCATCTGTCATCTAAACTGTCAAGAAGTTTTCATACCTTTCATATATAGCCAACTCTCAATTACCTGCAGTCATCGGGGATAGCAGAAGTATGGATAATTAAAACCTCACAACTCTTATTTCAGTCAGCACTCAACACCCTCCCCAAACCTTTTAGTGTTGCTGATAGACAACAGAACTGATCTGTCTTGCTGTCTCTTGTCCCTAAGCCTACATATGTCTTTGCTTAAGGATAAAAGTGGGAGTAATTCAATTTTATATAACAAGCATTTCTTTTAAAATAACATTGAGTACTTTTACATTTATGCTTACAATTTAAATGCTTCCATACTTACATCTGATCCTATGATTATCTGATAGGGTCTTGGATGTACTAGAGATTGATCTCGCTTGCCCCTTGATTGTCAGCGAATGCTGTATAGGACGCTTTAGAACATTATCAAGCACCAACCTAAGTAAGACAGCTCTTCCTAAGAAGTATGCTGCCATCCAAGTTCACATGTGCCAGAATAACTAAGTGTGGAGACTGACTTTGTTTTTTGATGTCTGGATTACAGTATAAAAGTGGCTTAAAAGTTCTTAGAGCAATTTTTATTTTAGAGCAGTTTTTATTACAAGTTGACAGTATTTCAAGTCTTAGTGGAAAAACTGCAGAGCACCTATGTAAACCTGTGAGGAAAATTAAGTGAGGAGCCTATATAGTATATAGTCAGGTATGAGACTAGTGTTCATTCAGCAGTGATTTAGTTACACAATAAACTCCTTAAAAGCCAAAGCACTTAAAAAAATTATTTATTTATGCATACAATAACTGGGGAAAGCCCAAAGTACTTTTCAAAATATTTTCCTTAAACGATGCTTGGAAGTTTAGCATTTAACACCTATGCTTTGTTTTTCCCAAAGGTGAAAGTCTATCTAACTGTTCAAAGTGCTTCGGAATAAATAGGACTGACGACTCTGTTAGTTTTCTAGTATTTATTCCAAGTTAACTGTTTTGTAGCTTTGTCCTATGAATCTGTGATTTGTCCTTACCATAGAGGTAGACCTAATACATTCTGAAAATATCTTGTCAGTTTCTGTGTCTTTATAGCAGTATTATTAGTTCAAGATTAGGTTTACTGAGGCTTTTTGTTCACCTGAAATTAGGTTTGAAAATTTAGTGCAACAATTTCTTTTTAAAAGCTACAGCTATTAACAAATCAGTCTGAAACACCTATTTTCATTAAACTAATTACTAATACAATGTTTCAATATACACATTAAACATGCTATTACTCTTCCTATAGGCACTAAATAAACAGGTGGTTGGACTTGATAACCTTTTTTGCAAAGAGTAATAGTTGAGAAGACAGTCACCCTTTTCTTCCAGAAGTCTTGAGGCAGAAGAGTAAATATCTACACACAAGCACTCACCTGGTGTACAAATACATCTTCCTTGGTGTCATTCCTGCAAAACAGAGCCAAGTTTAACAAATTAGCAAAAAATGAATACATTTCATGTTGGCTAAAGATCAAGGGTATGCTTTTAGTCCATTTCCACCCCCGTTTTTTATTTTTCATTGTTAGAGATTTTCCGGTTGGTAACCAGACAATAGATTAAAAACAAAAAAATAACAACCATACATTAGTAAACCCTCATGATATGTCTTAAAGGCCAAGCAGTTGCCAACAGTTGTAACCCCACTATCTGAAGATTAAAGGGAAAACAAAATTCAACCAATGACCTAAGTCATTAAGAGGATAAAAGTGACTAGCACATACCACATGCCATTCATTCTACTAAAGTTAAGTTTTCCAGCATACCCCACTCTTACCTCTACAACATGCTTACTAATGTAAGTAGGAGACTATAGCTATATTTTTCATTAGCTACAAGGGAGTTTTCTTCTTTCTCACTTCGCCCTCAATCCTTTCTACACCATTTCCAATTTTTGCAGCTCTTCTCAAGGACCATCAACCCCGCCCCCTCCAGAATGTGAATACCATCAGAATCCACCCCATTCATGTAAGCAAGCATTAGGCAATTAAGGATGATGGTGAATGACTATTTTTACTAGTACACACTAAATTCCCTTTCACTTTATGTTAGACATTACTTTATATCAATCACTTACCTAGCCAAACTGTTGCTAAACAAATTATTTCATCAAAAGTAGTTGGTAAAGGAAGGATCTGCCCTAATGAGTCTTAGAGGAGCTTACTAGAAAATGAGAACATGTCTCAAGTAGAGAATAGATCATGACGACTGTATAAAGCAAACAATGAGCAAATTCAACACAAGCGCTGATGTTTAAACTGTCTGGAGCATAAGGAATGTGGCTGAGAGCGAGGAACAGGGGTCAAATCACCATGCAGGTTTAGGAGCCAGCAAAGATTTCTTAGAGGAACTTGACATAACAAAATTATTATTGAATAGTTGTTAAAATCTAGACAAGAGGAGCCCAGTTATTTACAAAATGCTAGTTCAGAAACCCTAATCAGGGGGCCTCCTCCCTGGTGGCAGAGGGGTTTAAGCACGGCCCTGTAAAGCTGTCAGCAGCCTCTGCAGCGTGGGTTCGATTCCAGGCTGGCCAGAGAGAAACCCACACGGCATGGCAGCCTTCTCTGGCCTCGCCCGCTGCTCCCCTGAGCAGTTTCTTCGGTCCGCCTGCCTGCTCTGCTCCTTGCTCTGTCTCTGGTGAATTCTCTCACCCTTCCATGCCGCTGACATGTACCCCGGTTCTTGTATAAATCAATCTTAAAAAAGAAACCCTAATCAGGACTGATGGAGAACTGGATTAAGGGTTGGTGTAAGATGGAATAAACACGAATCCTTCTTGAGGTAAAATGGGAAAAGCTTTGGGGATAAGTGAAATGTTAGAAATGAGGGAGAAGTGGAGAATAATCTGAGTTTTCAGTTTGGTGGTTGGGGCTAAGGTGACATTATGAACAAGAGCTTTCCAAACCTTTATTGGCTTGCCTGCAGTTCTTTATTCTGTCACTATTAAATTTGAAAATGTGTTCAAAAGTAGTTCCAGTATTAAATAACAAAAGGAGCAAAAGGTACAATCAGCTGAATCAACTGGCTTATCATTGGCTCCTTGATCTACAGAACAGTGTATGCACCAAATAATTCACATAGTTTAGATGATCACAGGGACATTCATTCATGAAACAGGATAATTTTAAACTGTACAAGAAAACAACTCGTAAAATCAGAAATACTGCAAAGGCAACTTGAGACATGAAACGAAAAGTGAACCTTAGAGACCAGTTGAGTATTAGAAACACCCAAGAATTGATAATGGTCATAATATTCATAGGCATCACACAAACAGCTCCATTTCTACCAGTTAGTTTCCAACTCCAATGTGATTACATCTCAAACCTTAGTGGGGAAAAGGGTGGAGTGGGGAAGGTGGTGTAAAGTCTAAAATAGCAAGTCAACAGATGGAGTATTAGCCATCATAGGACATTTACTAAAAATGTAACTTCCGTAAGGAGGGATTTTTCATTACTAGTAATACCACTCATGGTTAACCAATAGATAATTTCTTTAAAGAACATTAGTAGGGGCCTCCCCGGTGGCGCAGCGGTTGAGCGCTGGGTTGCAAAGCTGGCGAAACTGCCCGCAGCGTCTGCGGCGCCGGTTCGATCCCCCGGCTGCTCCCCGGCCACCGGAGGAGGGTCCCACATGGCGCGCAGACCTCTCCTGCCGCCCGCTGCTCCCCTCAGCAGTGTACTTCGGTCCTTCTGCCTGCTCTGCTCCCTGCTCTGGCTCTGGTGAATTCTCTCACCCTCCCGCGCTTCTGACTGTACCCAGTGCATGTATAAACAAACAAACAAACAAATAAATAAGCATGCCTCTATTAAAAAAAAAAAAAAAAAAAAGAACATTAGTAAAGTTACCAAAACTACTTAGTAATATACTCAGACAACCACTCATTTACTCTGCCACTAAACCAGTCCTCCAGGGAATAAAATGGCCAAAGTGTACCCAGATTTCAGGAAAAGAAAGGACTACTCAAAAACGCAGTTCTAGCTAAGACAAAATACTGTATTTTGTCTTTCACAAGCTACAACTTGTGAAATGACTACTGAGATATTTAAAGCACTGTTAATGGGAACCCTGACTTTTAGTCCTCAATTGTCTTTTCTTTACCTGAAGAATGGGAAAAAACAAACTAGACATAGAGGCAGACTGCATTATCGTGAGTTAAGTTTCAGATATTGTGCCAGGTGCCTTCATTATAATGTTCAATGCTCACAACCCCGAGGTTGGTGCAATCATTAATCTGCCACTCTACAAATCAGGAAAATGAATTATGTGGTCATCTGTTTATAGAGGTCAAATTTATCCTGGTTCTTTTTAGTATGTTGAGACTTGAAAAGGCCCAATTTAGAAATCTTTACATTTTCATTTTTAATGTAGATTACAGCAAATGGCTTCCACAATTTTGAGAAAAAAACAAACAAACAAACAAACAAACAAAAAAAACCCATCATTTCCTGCATTCTCTCCTTGCAGTACAATTATTTTGTATAAGTGAAATAAATTAGAAAGACAAATTCTGGATGATTTCACTCATTGGAATAGAGAGAAACAAAACAATCAACAAAGCTAAGATGAAACAAACCCAGGGAATTATGATGCAAAATTAAGGGTGCTAGAAAGAGGGATTGTGGAAGTGGTATGAAAGGGTGTTGGGACCAATGGGCAAGAGTAAAGGATTATGGGTACTCTTACTCTGGTACACCTGAGGTCTGGAAAACCTATTCGCCTTCCCCTAACTCATATACTGTGCTGTGAATCAATGTCACTTCGGTAAATTAATAGCCAAGATGGCTCATCAAGAAGCAAGTTCTAACCTTTATTAATGTAATGGAAAGGCAGTATTCCCTAGCACTACACCTTACCTTTCGTAAAGTATCCTGAGAACCAAGAGGCACACTTCTGCCTTTACCATACTCTTTTTTTTTTTTTTTAAACATTTTTTTTTATTTATTTTTTTTTTTATAGAGGCATGTTTTTTTTATTTATTTATTTGTTTGTTTGCTTGTTTATACATGCACTGGGTACAGTCAGAAGCGCGGGAGGGTGAGAGAATTCACCAGAGCCAGAGCGAGGAGCAGAGCAGGCAGAAGCGAAGTACACTGCTGAGGGGAGCAGCGGGCGGCAGGAGAGGTCTGCGCGCCATGCGGGACCCTCCTCCGGTGGCCGGGAGCAGCCGGGGATTGAACCGGCGCTGCAGAGGCCGCGGGCAGCTTCGCAACCCAGCGCTCAACCGCTGCGCCACCGGGGAGGCCCCCTTTACCATACTCTTGAGGATATAGGATTATCAACACATCAGACTAGTTTATAATCTCCTCTTCAGAGGCAACTCATTGAGAACAAGAACTAGTCATTCTTTTGTCCAGCACCCAACATACCGTGGGAACATGGTAGGTGCTCAATCAAACCTCATTATTTACTGTGTGTAACACCATTCATTTAATACTACCCAGCCTTTCAAATTAAAATGTAATTACTGCCCAAATTTTCTAAATTCTATTTCTCATATTTACTTCATCTTATTAGGCATTCCTATAATTTGCCACAGGTCCTGGGGCCCATAAAGAAAGGACAGCAAGTTCAAAGGCCTCATTCACCACTTCAATAAAAGTACATCAGGGAAGGAAAAGAGAGCCTATCCTCAATCCACCACCATTCAATCCAAAGCAGCAGCTGACATTTACCAAATGTGGTTTTAGTCATATTACATAGTATGTGAAAACATGCTAATCAGAGAGGAGGGAGCAACAGGGTTAGGTGCTCTATAGATCTATAGAGCAGTATTCAGAGTTCCTTACTAGGGAAAAAACCATTAGAGGCAAAGGTTGGACTCCTGACTACCCCATTACTAACTACATGAACTTGGTTTAGGTGCTTATTTGTAAAGGGGAAATAACAGCACTTATCTACACTGTAATCAAAGCGAAGTACATCCAAACTGCTGCTCAACAGAAATAAAACCCAAGGCAAATACCCAGGTTTATCTTCTAGCGGCCATAATAAAGTAAAATAGGTAAAATTAATTTTATAATTTGAACATGTATGGTGTCAACATAAAAAACGGAAATATTTTATACTTTTTTTCATACTAAGTCTTCAAAACCTGATTTGTATTCTACACTTATGAAAAAGTAGATTCATATAATCAAGCTGTTTAGTTGAAAGTGGCTCAAAACAAACACTGATTTGAATAGTCTTCTCAGATGCACCAGTTGCATTTTAAGCGCTCACTAGGCACGTGTGCATGACGGCTACCATACTGGGTAGTATACAGGTCTCCAACACAGCAATTCCTCCCCAGTCCACAGAGTTATGTCCAAGACCTCCAAGTGAAAGTCTGAAACCAGAGATAACATTGAACCCTATAAACACTACATCACACACACTACATACAAATAGCTATAATAAAGTTTAATTTGTAACATTTGAGGCACAGAAGAGATTAACAACTAATAGATTATAATACCTGTAATAAAAGTTATACAAAAGATTGTCTCTCAAAATAGTTAATTGGACGAAATGTTTTTGGACCACAGGTAAGTGAAATTGTGGGTAACGGGGGAATAACATCTCCCAGTAGTGTCATTTCATGTGTTACTCATCAGTACTCCTATTCTCCTGCAGTAAAGCATACCCTTGTCGATCCACCTTATTGCCTTAAATGATACCTACCATATGTAAGCATATTCTACTACCTTGATGCAGGCTACCACACCATGCCATTTTAAAATCTTCACCTGGGCCTCCCTGGTGGCGCCAAGGGGTTAAGCACCGCACTATGAGTTCAATCCCGGCCGCCAGGGAGAAACCCAAATGGCACAGCACATCTCTCCTTGTCTCACCCGCCACTCCCCTCAGCGGTGTATTTCAGTTGGTCTGCCTGTTCTGTTCCCCACTTTGTCTCTGGTGAATCCTCTCACCCCCCACCATCTCTGGCCTGTACCCCAGCTCTTGTATGCATAAATAAATCTTAAAAAAAAAAAAAAATTTTTCACCTAACCAACAGCATAAATTATAGTCCTAGTTATAAAAATAAACTCCAAGTTATAGTATCTACATAAACTCCATAATCTAAAGCGTCCAGACACCAATTCCCCAAGTTCTGCAGGTATGATCATAGTATCACAATGCCGTTTATCTTTTTATTTCTCTCTTATACACTCCTCACAGCTAGCTGACCTTGTTTTCCACTTTTTAAAATTCTACCATTTTGTTTTAGGTGAGCTAAACCAAACATTTCAAGGACTGAGACTGAAGGAATAAGGAAATCAGCAATTGCAGTTCCTATAATAAAAAAGAGGTCAAAAGAATGCCAATGACACAGGAATGATGTAGGGGCTATTCAAGTATTTTCAAGCATGACAGCTCTCCCCTTCCATGACAAAATCAGACAACCAATGACTTCCAGGTAGGACTTGACCTTACCGTTATGACCACACACCAGGAGTTAAAACTAGTCCAACAATCCAAAATATTGGCCTGTTTTGGACCATCTTTCCGTAAGTCTATAAACTTAAAATTAAGAACCAAACAGTAAATATTTTAACTTCATGAGGCCATATATTCCTTTTTAAATAACACTTAAAAAAACAAAACATTTCTTAGCTCTCTGGTGATAGAGATTCAGAAAGGAAGTCTAATGTTCTCTCCTTTAACACCTCAACTGTTTCCTAGTATGAGCTATCAAACAAGTCCTTGAATTTATAAAGTCAATCCACTAAACTGCAACTTTTAGCCATCACGAATCAATCAAATGTACAAAGTTTTTCAAATTTGGGCAGCTAGCAATAAGCACACAGGAGCTCCTGTGACAAGTTAAGAGACCATTTAAACAAAACTCTTTCAATGACTAAAATCACCAGTCATATATACCCCAAATCCCTCTGGCCCCATTACAACTAAGTATTTTTGTGACGACGAACAGCTAAGTCTTTCCCTGGCCTAGTTTATTAGACATATTGCTGGGTCATAGGTAATAAACTCAAATGCATATATAGAAAGCCAGGCAGGAAGGAAAGCCAACAGGAGAAAACTAAGCAAGAACAGGTAAATAGGAATGTATACCCCCATCTAAAGGGGGTAACAACACCCACAGCCAGTTGATTTATATTTTACAGGGGGGCACACAGGTCTCCAAAGCTAAAATTCAGATCTTTAAAAGATCTTTTTGGTGTTAAATTTCCTGAATTTTGAATGTCAGTAATTCCAGGTTGTCTAAGCAAAACACCTGGGGGGGCAAATATAACTAGTAAACCAATTTGTGATCTACATTATTTGACTCTTTGCTCCAAATTCCCTCCCTGCCCACCTCAAAACTTCATAATGATTGATTTAGCACTTTAAGTACTTTGGAGAAGAGGAAAAGTATTTCTGTTTTGGTCACTATAAAGATGCAAGTTCCACTAAAAAATTGTTACTGACTCATGAGTTCAGAGAATGAATCAATCAATTCTCGACCGATGTAACTAAAAGACAAAATCGAATATCTAGATTTTAAAAGCAGAGCCAAATTCTGAAACTACTGACCCCCGTGGTCTGGCCCCCTTTCTCATGATTTTCAACAATGCTGGGTAAATCTTTTCATAATGAAATGAAAAATTGCGGGGGGGAAGGGCAGAGGAAGAACACAACAAATCCCTCTAGTCACTAAATTCAATTCTTTTGTAGACATAGCACACCAAAAAACCCACATTTTTCAAAATTCCTAGATCACATAGTCCAACAAAATAAGATCAAAAGGTCTTATTTTATAGCTTTTAAAGCTCTATGATTCTTTTTATACAACCAAGTCAAGGGAAAACACTTTAAAATAATTCTAAACAGCTTATACCAATCATCACAGGCAACCATCTAGATCAAAGCGTTTACAATGAAAATACATTTCTCTGAAACAAAATATATAAAAATCTATTTCAATCATAAAAATCAACAATCTTGGATACACAATTAAAGATTGCATCTTCCCCTTTACAAAAAACTCAAACACATGTGACACTTCCCTCTTCCCCATGATATTCAGGTGCCCCTAGCCCTACCTATATATACTGAACAACTGCTAGCTTCCAGAACTTGAGTTCTTAAAGACATATATTCACCTTAATCAAGGCAAACCTGTCCTGCACTTAATTGCAGTCAAATTTTACAGTGTATAGTCAAGTCTCAGAAACACTAAAAAGGCTAGTTTAGTAATATAAAGCACACTTGCACCAGTTAATTTGACAAAATAGTTGAGGTTAGGTCAATACAAACAAAGGATCATCAAAAGCCAATTTACATTCAACTTGCCCTGGAGGAAGACCAATTGAGCTGATTACAAGTCAGAACAGAGATATTCAAAGAATGCATTTCATGGAATAAAAATTCAGGGTATGTAAAGAACTACTTTATCTTGGCTATCTATTGTTCGCTTCAAAAAATAACCTGTGTCCATCTAACAAATCACAGCAGAACAGCATTCACATGCTACAAATCTTAATGTATACACAAAAAACATTCAGTGCAATGTAAAGCAATGCAATGCGGCAAATTACAATCCCTTCTAATGTGTACACCAGCAATACCCTTATCATTACATGGGGTCAAAGTTTAAAAGCAATGTCTTTAAGGTGTAGTCCACAAGTCATCATAACCTGGAGTTTGTTAAAATATTGGCTCTTGTAATCCAGCCCCAATAAATCCAAACTGGAAAGGAAGAACTTGGGAATTTACATTTTAAGCATCCTTAAATGAGCACTCTTAAATACAGAAACTACATACTTGAGAATCAGAGTAAGACAGAAATACTAACAAACTCAGAGACCAATTGACCCAAAAGGGTCAAATGAAAATAAGTCCCAAAGGATTTCCTCCTTTCCCCGCTAATAATCCATTATCAAAAAACCGGTGAAAAATATTACCTTGGCTTGTCAGGAAGATGGAAAACTAAGGATTCTGGAAGAAACAAAATGCTTCACCACCACTGCAAATATGGAAAACAGACCAGAAAATCCTCACAACCTCTTCTGTTTTGAGTGTTTCCACGGCACTTTACGGTTGAGTAATGAACGTTTTCTCATCAACCAGTTGTCTGTTTTTAAGCTTCATCTTATCCATTTGGTTTCCTGTAGTATCCATTTCACAAACAATCGGTATTATACTTACTCCTAAGCGCTCTTTTAAACATGGAATTGTTTAATGCCTTCTAAAAGGAGGATGTGAGAAAGAAAACGCTGAGATGACAGTATCACACCTGTATAGCCAATAATGCTATTAGCATAAACGGGGCTCTACACCCTTGCAATTGCACTAGTCTTGGCAGCCATCTTGGAAATGATGCCTGGCTCACAAGGGAGACCATGAGGAGTACCGTGAGTGAACTGAAGCTTCGTCCCTACCGCTACAAACAATTCTAAAGACTATTCCAAAAGATGTGGTCTGCAGCTCTGCCTTCAGACACCATGCACTGTTACATGTCATCCCAGACTAAGGCCACTCTAATGTTACAACCGCAGCTTTACTAGGTGCTATGTGGGGACAAGGAAGTAGGAGAAATAAAAATTGAGGAAAGAGAATGGAGCATTTTCCTCCCAGCTTACTATTTAGGGTGAAGCACAAGCAATTTTATTGTCAAAGCAGTACTAATATAAACTTTACCCAAGGCATTCAAGGCAGCAAATACTGAAACGTTAAACAAAGGCAATATAACCTCCCAATAAAGATGACAAGACCTCATGCACTTGCGCGGGCAAATCTCACCTCCCCAGGTTAACAGGTTGTCAATTACCTCCATGCTAATTAGTGGATCACAATTCTCCAATACCCAATGTCAAAAACCCGTGAAACGATGAAAGGGAGAAAAATGGGGTGGGACCCGAGTTCAACAGAATATACCGGATCTTAGTCCCCCCAGGCTGTGCTAAATGCGAGTCAGCCACAGTCCACTCCCTCCGCTGCGTTTTAAGACGCTTTGCACCCTAAGAAACCATCGATGCTACCGAGAGCTCCGGATGAACAGTTAAGCCACAAAACAAAGAAAAATCTTCAGGTCCACGAACCCTTCAGTCACCGAGGGGAAAAAACCACAAAACCCGCCGACGGCACCCCGGGGCCGGCGGCCTCCACGCGCGTCCAGGGCCCCAGGCCCGCGGGCCGAGCACGCGGGAGGCGCGGGGCGCGCGAGGGGCAGGAGGGAGGCGTCGACGGCGCTGCGCTCACCTGTTGATGAAACCATATCCGTTCCTTACATTGAACCATTTTACTGTTCCCAAAACCTTCGTTGCTGGGGAGAGAGAACAAGAGCCCGGGATTACCAGCCAGCCTCCGGGGCGCGCCCCGCTCCCGCATCCGGCCCCCCGCCCGGCCCTGACAGCCCTTCTCCGCCGCGGGCCCCGGCGGCCACGTGGGTGAGCGCGAGCCCCGAGCCCGGCCGCGGCCCGGGGGGCGTGCGCGGAGCCGGGCGGCCCGGGGCGGGGGCACGTGAGGCGGCGGCCGCCGGCCCCTCCGGCCTGCGTAGGCGGCGCGCCGCGCCCGCGGGCCGCACGCGGAAGGCGCGGCGGGGCCCGAACAACGGCGTGCGGGGCGAGCGCACGCGGCCGGCGGGAGGGGAGGGACCGCCGCACACGCGGTCGGGGCGCGCGGCCGCCCGGGGGAGGGGCGCGCGGCCGCGCGGGGTCCAAGGGGGCGCGGGGAGGCGGCGCGCGCGCGCCGGCCGGGCGGGCACGCGGGCCGGGCGGGCCGGCGTCCGCGAGGGCGTGAGCGGGGCTGGGGGAGGGGCGGCGGCGCGCCGCCGAGTCGGTCCCCGCCGGCCGCGCGCCCGCGGCTCGCCCCGCTCCGGGTAACGGTTCCGCCGCCAGGCTCCCCGGCGGCCCCACCCCCGTGCCCGGCCGGCCCTCACCGATGACCTTCTTGTCCCCGCCGGCAGGCGCCGCCGATGTGAGGCCGCCCGGGCCGCCGCTCCCTGCGCCGGTGCCCGTGGTGCCGGGCTTGGTGTCGGCGGCGCTGAGGGCGGGGGCGGCGGGGGGGGCGGCGGGCGGCTGCTGGGTCTCGGCCTCGCTGCTCATGGTTGCGGTGATGGTGACTGGGGCCGGCTGCGGCAGCTGCGGCTCCTCCCGGGGTGTGATGGTAACTAGGCCGGCGGCGGCGGTGGGGCTGCTCAGGGCTCTCTGGGGTCCGCTCTCCGCTCCCGCTACCGATCGAACTAGCGAGAATGGCGGGACGGGCGGGATAAGCCTTGCGATCGACCCGCCCTCGCCAGCGCTCATTGGCCCGCGGCGCTGTCAACCCTACCACCTGACTCCAACTCTGCCTTCCATTGGCTGACGCTTTATCACTCCTCCACCCTCATTGGCCCTTAGGCGGCTAATTCGGCCGACCTACAACCGTTCCTGCCTCCGCCGCCGCCATAGAGACCGGAACTAGAATTGAGTAGAGTCACCACGAGAACCATAGAGTGCCCGACGGGGACTGGCAGAGGGAACGTGACTTTCACGAGGCTGCGGCCGGGCGGGCGGGCCCCACGCCCAGGGTTGGGTCCTGCCCTAAGGGAAGGAGCGAGCGAACACCTAACCCGGGGGCTTGGAAGGCGGCCCGACGACACCTTAGTACACTGTGGAGAGGCCTCCTTCCCTCCCTGCTCCAATTATGGTCCTTGTAACCTCAGACTATTGCTGCGGGATAGAACCCTGTTTTCTGCAATGGCCGTGTGTACTCGCGGCGCAGGGAGGGTTTCTGGAATGGGCTTAAATGTATTCGAGGAGCGTCTGTTTTGGGCGGTGCAGTCATCTTGGCGGGACCACGCAGGCTCTCAGGCAGCCCCTTCTCAGCAGATTTAGGGCGGAGGGCGGGGATGTGCTCCACCCGGACCTGCTTTACAATCCATTTTACCAGGCATTTAAGGTCTGTCTTGTTAAGTAGTCTCGTCTTTTTGTATTGGCCACAAATCAGATTTAATTTCAACTCACGTTTATTAAAACAAACTGGGCGTTTTGCTTGCATTTTATCCGTGCAATCGCCTTGTTAAATATCCCCATTCCACAAACGATTGATAATTTAGGCTGCCACCTGATGTAGCGGCAGCCCTCCACATTCGTTTGTCCTTTATTGAGCGTCTGCTATCTGTTGGGGATGGACTAGTTCGGGTGTCAGTTTCTGCCTTCTTACTAGGGATGAAGGCAGAAATGTAAACACCCAAACACTTCAAACATTCCAGACCTGCAAAGCACAAAGCTTTCGGGGAGTGGAGGTGGAACGCTGACTCCAGGCAGAGGTTTAGCCAAAGGCCTAGATGCAAGATGCAACAAGAGATGGGAGTCTCTGGGGGAAATGAAAATGTAGTCCACTAAGACCAGAATGAAGACACCTGGCTACTGAGGGAAAATTTAAATTAGGAATATTTTATTTGAAATTTATCCTAAAGAAAGAGTTGTAAGTAGGTAGTGGCATGATCCACCAACGCCCACCCTTCACCCCCCACAGCTATCTAGTGTAGAATGGGCCATAGAGGGGCAAAAATGGAAACAGGAAAACCAGAAGGCTAGGCCAGCAGTCCTTGTCAATATCAGAGGCCAGTCATTTTCACCTCCTAAAGGCCTTCCTGGAACAGCCCTAAAAATGTCATATACAATCTTAATTCTTAATGCCTCTGGTATAGACATCATCAACTGTTTAGAGCAGGAGTAGGCAAAATTTGTCTGTGAGGGCCAGATTTTAAATATTTTAAGCTTTGTGGGCCACAGTGTTCTGTATTAACTGCTCAACTTTGGAGACTGAAAGCAGCCATAGGCAAACAGTATACAAGTGCATCTACATTCCAAATAAATTTTATTTATGGACACCAAAATTTGAAATTTTCGTATTTACAGGTCACAAATATTCTTTAGATTTCCATCCCCATTAGTAACATTTAAAAATCATCCTTGTTCTTAGCTTATGAGCCATTGAAAAACAGTGAGAGGTGGCCTGCCAATCCTACGTTACTCACCCATGGCTTAGTTCATTGCTGTGACCTCCTAGCCAGTCTCTAAACCCCTTTCCTACTCTAATATTCCCCCACCACCATGGCCAGTGTTCCTTTGAAAACTGCCAATCATGACACCATCTTACTTAAAATCTTTCAGTGATTACTGTTACCCAGATAGGATTGTCTGCATTCTCTAGTGTAGTTTCCAGGACCCTGGAATTCTCTAATTTACCTCACATTCTTTTTTATACCTCACATTCCTTTAATCTTCAGTGATCTTTTAACCATTACTTCCTTTGGGCTATCACATACTACAGTACCCCTCTACTTACACTTCCCCTCTCTCCCTTCTTCATCTGCTTTAGCCTTCATCCTTTAGGTCTTACCTCAGATGTCTCCCTTCCTAACATTGTATATACTATACTAATTAAACCTTCCCTGCCAGACTGAGTTTCTGGAGCATCTAGTAAAGTATCTGACATGAAGAATGTGGTGTAGAAACTTGGATTGCAGAAGGTACTTTGGCAGAGTGGTCAAGTGGGCACCTGTGTCTGTAATGCAGAAGACAGAAGCTTGCAACAATGTGTATGTAGAAAAGTGGATATTCTAGAGCTAGTATTCTTTTGTTCCAGCTCCAGATGACTTTCACAGGTAAAATGTTTCCGCGAATGGCAGTTCTGCCAACACTAAGGACAATTAAGTATGCCCCATAGGCTGGAGAGCGTTTTTACCCAAGTGGAGTTACAAAGACACATCAGCGTCTCTTGGATTAAGTGAGCAACCTTTCCCATTTAACTGCTTTAGAGATGGCTTCTCTGCAGAATTGTTTAACGTTTGTTTTTAAAATGTTACTTTAAAGTATCATTATTTACTCATCCAATTTCTTCAGTAAGCTGTTGTTAAAGAAACTAGTTTCCTTGTAGCCACTTCTCTTATCATTGCAGAGGTAGTACTCAAGCACTGGATGCCTATAACCAGTTCATCTCCTGTTCCTAAACCCCAGCTCTTCATTCCAGTTCTGCCAGCCTGTCACCTCCAGGGGCACATACTGCCTAGTATGGTGACCAGAGTTGGGACAACTCCAGTGCCTACCTTTAAGTGATGTGAAAGCCAAGGGGTTCATCCTGAACCTTTGCAAATTTTCATCTTGCCCCCCATTTCTAACAGACTCTGGTCCAAAATCATACTCCCTTCTTCTTGGACAGTCTTCTCCATCCTACTCTCCTGGCTAATCCCAATCACTGTCAGTACTTACCTCAAAGGCCAGCTCTTCCAAAAAGCTTTTCTTCTTCTCAACCTCTGTCTCTGCACTCTGCTCATATGGCACCTTGCCAAACCTTTCTTAGTCATGTAACAAATATTTATGGAGCACTTGCTAAGAACTAGATGCTCATCTCTAGTCAGTGATGGGGACCCAGCAGTGAAAAAAAAGATTCAATTTCCTGCCCTCAAAAGGACTCACATTCTCTAACAGTCACGACATTAAATCAGAACTGTGCCAGCATGAGCCACATCTTTGTGGCATCAGTGCCCAGGAAAGAGACTGGCACAGGATGCAGGTACCAGGATTAACTGAAGTCAAGTGGATGGCCCATCACAAGCATGTCAGCTCAAGATAAGATCCCAGCAGCTCACTGTCTTTCCTATCTCTTTGTCATTCTATCCTATTATGTGAAGATCACTCCTCCACGAGGTCACAATCATTTCTCCTGTGTTCCTTGAGCTGTTTACTTAGCTGTACAGTTACAAGTTTCTATGCTGTAGGACCCTGTAACTATTTCTTTTTTTTTAAAGATTTATTTATGCATACAAGAACCAGGGTACAGGCCAGATGCGCAGGAGGGTGAGAGGATTCACCAGAGACAGAGCAGGGAACAGAACAGGCAGACTGATGAAATACACTGCTGAGGGGAGCAGCAGGCGAGACAGGAGAGGTCTGCCACGCCATGTGGGATTCTTACCAGCGGGCTGGGATCGAATCTGCGCTGCAGAGGCTGCAGACAGCTTCACAGTGCCGCACTCAACGCCTGCACCACCAGGGAGGCCCTGTAACTATTTCTCTTGACCCCACTATACTGAAATGGCCACTTTTCACCAGGTTCTATGAGTCACCTAATTCAGCTGTCTGCTATCAATACTGCCTCGCAGTAGCCTGCTGCCAGCAGTAGAGTGACCCCTGTCCGTGAGCCACGAGAAAATAGAAGTCGCTTCATGAAAGGAACTCCACTTTACCACTTGAAAGTTCTACCTGGTAGGACTCTTTCTATGTTGGGCTATTTCAAAGCACTTTCCAAAGCATGTTACTAATTTATCAATTACTTTCTTGTTTTCTTCTTTGACCATCTCAACAATGCTATGCAATATGCAGATATTATTCCCACTTTATAAATGAGGAAACTGGGCCTTTGAAAAGGGAAGTGAATTTCTCAAAAACTCAACTGTTTAAAATGACCTGATACAAACCCAGATTTTGACTGAATTATTCCCATTTCATCATGATCAAGACACACACTACCAAATGGTCTCCCATCCAAAAATATTCCAGGTGGGTGACCCTTTTCCAACAAGCTACGGAAATAGCCAAATTGAACCTACTTAGAACATCCTTGGAATAAATCGTGCTCATAAGGCCCTGGGGCTTTGCCTTCTTTGCCCAATCAGTTGGAACCCAGGAGGGGACCGCTACAACTGGTTACAAATCTGAGGCGTCAGCTATACATAGCAGGGCTGGGCTCTGGTCCATGCTGGCCTCTGGGGAGAGCCGGCCCCAGCTGAGGATATGGGCTATCATCACTACCATTTAAAAACAACACACATACCAAAAAACCAAAAACTTTATTTACAGTTGGAAACAAACAGAAAATTTCGGGATCTGAATCTGTGATACTTCCAAGGACTCTTGATCAAAAAGGCAGCAGCAGGCAGGGAAGCAAACACAGGGGCCAATCCAGATTATCTTAAGACATCACCCAGAACAAGGGAAAGCCTATAATGGCAGAGACATGGATATCAGTGAGGGATGGAGAAGCAGCTCAGGGGAACCCAGACATTCCAGGAGAAACCATGCTCCCAGCTATCCTCCACATTTCTAATCCTCTTTTCCCAAGAGAAGAACCAGTCTGATTTTTGCCATTGGTCAAACTTCTGGTTCCCCAAACTTGAGATAAATTACACAAGAACCAAGAAAAAATAAACTAACATTTTATAGGCAAGCATACTATCTCATTTATTATTTACAATTCACCACTCTTGTGCAGTATGTATTGTCTGTAATTAATCAAGGAGAAAACTAGGGTCCCAAGAGGCTTACTGTCTTGACAGTGATGGGACTTCCTGGTCTACTTGGCTCCAAAGCCTGACTCCTTTTGGCGAGACCTTAATGGCTTCCTGTGGAGTTCTAGAACAAAGAGCAATCCTTCTTCCTTGTACATTTTGGTCTCAGGTTTATAGAGAAAGGAAAGCCCACACCCTCTGTTTATGGCCTTGGAGTTAGCTGTATTGAAAGAGCAGGGTGCATATACTCAGATACTACTGTCCCCCTCCCCTTAACGTGACCACACCCCTTCTTCAAAGGACTTGAGTCCTGGTGTCATATTGCAGGTTCAGACAGATGTTTACTCTGGGCCCTTAAACAGAATGTATGAAAACGTGTAAATGTACTTTCTGAATTACAGGCACATAGTCAGCACGGTCCCTGCCTCCAGGGGGTCCTGCCTCCGTCTAGAAAAAGCCAGACGAACACATTTGTGATAGACTGTGTTAAATGTTTAATAGAGGGACACCAAGCACTTTGGGAGCACCTAGGAAGGGAACGCTGAATTTGCTTAGACCAGGAAGAGGAGAAGCAAGATGCTCCTGGGAGGATCTGGGACGAACTAGGTTTAGCTAAAACTACATATATACAGTATGCACACCCACTCTAAGATACTGACTCAACGTAGAAAATTCAAGCACATGTAGGACAGTATAAACTGCAAAAAAGTCTCTTTGCTGTGTCTATTCCATGAAGGTAACTGTTAGTAACAGTTGGCTATACTATCACTACAGGAATTCCTAAAATAGTTATTCAAAATAAATGGCATCAGGCATCTGGACTTTCACTTAATTTAACTTTGAGATCTTAGACCTATCTCTCTCAAAGACCAATAGTATAAAGTTCCTCACTGTGTGTGAGACCTGATTGCAAGTTGGTAGCTTTGCCTTTGCACTGGGTTGGACTGGAACAGAGCCAGACATTATCCCCTTCTACCTCTTTTTACTGGGCAGGGTTTCTGACTATCAGGGCGGGGAACAGTGTCACACACCCAGCAGGCACACAGATATTTGCGTCAAATCTCTAGAGCTCTCTAGACCCATATTTTCATGTAGAGTCTCTTTTCTCTTGCCTGGACTGCTACAGCGGACATGCTTTCCTCACTGGCCTCCGGCTCATCATCCACAGTGCTGCCAGAATCACCTTCTGAATAAGAAAATTCAATCCCAGTATTCTGCTCAAAATCCTCCAGTGCCTCGTACCGGCCTGGTTCTTTCTGGAGGGTCTGATCCCCTTTTGAGACTCTCAGGAACAAAATGGACTCTCTCTGAAAAAAAAAAAAAAAAGTACAACTGCCTGAAGCTCACCCCCACCCTCAGGATAACATGAGTTCCTCAGTCTGCACTGGTTCCCGCAACTGGCCCTGGCATCCTCCAGTCTCATCTCTTACTATTTGCTTTTCAATATGGCCTGCTTTGGCCATATTGAATTACTGGCAGTTTCCCTTACACTTTCTGTGGTTTCTTGTTTTTATGCCTTTGCTCATGCTGTTCCCTTTGCCTGGAAAGCCCTCCCCAGCATCAGCTATCTGACAAGTCTATTCTCTTGAGTACTCAGCTGAAGTATCATCTCTCTCTCTTTTTTTAGAAGATTTATTTACTTATGTATATAAGAACTGGGGTATAAGCCAGAGGTGTGGGTGGTGAGAGGATTCACCAGAGAGAGTGGGGAGCAGAACAGGCAGATCTACTGAAATACACTGCTGAGGGCAGCAGGGGAGGCAGGAGAGGTCTGTTGCGCCATGTGGGTTGCTCCCTGGCCAGCCAGGGATCGAACTCATGCTGCAGTGGCTGGCGATGGCTTCATAGCGCTGTCTTTAACCCCTGCGCCACCAGGAAGGCCCTGAAGCATCATCTCTTATGCAGCTCTCCCAACCACTTCCCCAGGCACAGGGATTCTTAGCTTGTCCTAAAACATCCAGCCTAATACATTATGCCAGTGTAATTGTGTCTTCTAGACACCATGAGTTCCTTGAATACAGGTACTTTTCAAATTTGTAACCTCATAGTAGCAGGGCTCCCTCTTAATTAATTAGCGCTTAGGTGTAGGATGACTGAAGGACCAGCTCACGTGCTACCAGGTCTCTCATAATCTTCCTCTATAGAGATGTCTCAAATCTGCAGGTAATCCCAGAGAGGGGATAGTGTTTGTTAAACCTCAGTCATTTGAATAGCATCTTCACAGCTATTACCCTAACACCCACAGGTATAATTAGTTTCTTAACCTAATTATTGAAATTCAATAATGCCTCATTGTAAGCTATAATAAGTGTGAAAGTGTGTTGTGCTAATTATATATTTTCTCCTAAGATGCAAATATTAAAATAAAAGATATTCATCACAGTACCACCTAAAGCTGTGTTGCCCACATTTTTTCTGATAAGAACCATCTGAGATGCTTGTTACAAGCACAGCACCCTCGGTCCTATCTTAAACTCACTCAGTCAATCTCCAGAGGAGGAATCTGAGAATTAGTAAGGTTAATAAATGCTCCCAAGTGATTCTTATCTTTAGGGGAATTTGGTAAACTATGGCTTAAAGAAAGTTCTCCACTGCCTGATACTGATACCGGGTATGGGGATCACAGGGAGGAGAGCAGCAATTCAAACTGGCCAAGTTCATCCCCCTGACTTTTCCAAGAGATCCTCAGGCCTTCAAACAGAGGTTCCACCAGCAAAGAACCCTGTTCAGACTATGACAGGAGAATCTTGAAGGCCAAGGTTTGCCTATGTAAACCTAATTAAATTCACCATAGAAAGCTTTCACACAACTCTCTGAGATAAAACCAAAGTTTCTACATCTAGAGCTACACAGAAAACTTCATTTTCATTAAAACCAAAATCAGGACTTAAGACAAAAATACAAGAATTCTGGAAGGAAATGCTTCATTCATATGGAGGTATAGTTGATGAAGTGGCCCCACTAATCTTCTACCTCCTTCCTGTCTAATTATATTTCCAGTGCTTGGGCACAGGCCCCAAATGCATCATGAGGTAATATCTTCAATGATTGCAGCAGATTCCTGCTCGACTAGTGTCCACCAAGAGTTTATCTCCTCCTGGATCTTTTTGGATTGGGCTATGGCAGGTTATCAATTAGAAGACATTTTCTGTTGTTCCCCTGTAGCCTTGCTATTCAAAGTGAACATTAGCATTACTTGGAGAGTTGGTTAGAAATGCAAAATCTCAGGTCTCATCCAGACCCACTGATTTTAAAAGATCTCCTGGTGATTCAAATGCATATTAAAATTTGAGAACTGGGCCTCCCCTGATGGCACAGGCGGTTGAGCGCCAGCTGTGAAGTTGTCCTCAGCCTCTGCAGCACGGGTTTGATCCCGGCTGGCCGGTGAGGGTCCCACATGGCACAGCAGACTTCTCCTGTCATGCCCGCTGCTCCCCTCAGCAGTGTATTTCATCAGTCTGCCTGTTCTGTTCCCCTCTCTGTCTCTGGTGAATCCTCTCACCCTCCTGTGCATCTGGCCTGTACCCCGGTTCTTGCATAAATAAATAAATAAATAAATAAATAAGATTTTGAGAACTACTATAGAATAGGGCTTGAAAACATCATCTATAGTGGCCGTCAACCATATTCTGCCCCAAACACTAGCGGGATCTGAAACACTTCTATATGAATTTGTGATGCTTATAACTTTATAGCTGGGAAGAAAGATCACTGAATGATGCCCTGCTCTTAGGGAATTAATCTCTTCTATTTCTTATTTTTTCTCAAATCACATTACTCAGAAACCCAAAGTGGAGCACCCACCTGTGGAATTCCTTCAGGTCAGATTGCCACCTAGATTCCCTAACACATATGATAGGGACTTTTGGTAGTTAAATGAGATTAAAGTACTTAGCTCAATAGCCAAGCACAAAAAAGTGTTTAATAAACCATAACAGCCCCTACATATATTTTTTTTTTCATATTATCCCTAAGTGTTAACTAAAAGAGATTCAATTCTGAGACCGAACTGAAGGTACCATATGTGGCTCTTAAATTTAATTAAAATTGAGCTCTTCCCATAAGCTGCCTTTGGTGAGCTCTAAAAATTGCTTGACCCAGAAAACCCTACAGAGTCATGCAAACCAAGGGATTCAAATCTTCATGATCATTTTATGAACTCTTGTGAAACTGTCCAGGCTATCAAGAGTACAAATATCGGAAGTATTTGAAGGCTGTTGCTACCAAAGCGGTGCATGCCATCCCATTGTTACAGTGGTGGAGTTGGTAGGTGTGCCCAGGCCAAACAGGGGGGCTGGAGGCAGATACAGGAGGTGGCAGAGTGCTGAATTTTTACTGCTTAAAGCAAAGAGTAATGCTGAACTTAAGGGTTTAGATGTAGATTCTCTGGTCATTGAGCGCACAGAGGTGAACAAAGCCCCCCAGATGCGAGGTATAACTTAAGAGCTAGTGGTCGGATACACCCACACATGAGCTCTCCGTCCTACATGGAGAGGATCTTTATTGAAAAAGAGCAGATGTTCCTAAATCAGAAGAGGCAGCTGCACAGAAGAAAAGGCTATCCCAGAAGAAACTGAAGAAAGAAAAACCTATGGCCCAGGAATAAGTTCAACATAAAATGAATGGAAATACTAATAAAAAAAAAATTTTAAATTCAGTCCTTTAGTCACACCATCTACATTTCAAGTGGTCAACTGCCACATGTGGCTGGAAGCTACCACAGGTACACATTTCCTGCATCACAGAAAGAACTGTCTATGGAACAATTCTCGTTCAGAGGCCTCTGGAATGTCAAATGACCCCTGTGGAATTTGTTCTGCTTTGGTTGCAGATTTAAAAGAGGGACTTTCGTGGGGACAAAGGTTTACATGACCTTTACTAATTGAGGGTGAGAAGGGGAGGGGTTGATGATCGCCACCCTTGAAAATCAAACTCCCGGGGCCTCCCTGGTGGCGCAGCGGTTGAGCGCTGGGTTGCGAAGCTGCCCGCGGCCTCTGCGGCGCCGGTTCGATCCCCGGCTACTCCCCGGCCACCGGAGGAGGGTCCCACATGGCGCGCAGACCTCTCCTGCCGCCCACTGCTCCCCTCAGCAGTGTACTTCGTTCGGTCCTTCTGCCTGCTCTGCTCCCTGCTCTGGCTCTGGTGAATTCTCTCACCCTCCCGCCCTTCTGACTGTACCCAGTGCATGTATAAACAAAACAAACAAACAAATAAATAAATAAAGCACGCCTCTATAAAAAATAAATAAATTAATTAAAAAAAAAAAGAAAAAAAAAAGAAAATCAAACTCCCAGCAAGGATTTCCAATAACTTTCTGAAAGGAACTCAGAAAAATACCAAAAAGCAGCCCCAAATATAAAGAATTTTAAAACCTTACTCTTTTTATCTTTTTTCCTGCAGTGGTCAGTCGTTAGAAGGGAAAGAACGTATGAGTTCAATTCTTTTTCAGTAACAAAATGAGTGGGAAAGGGAGGTGATGTCAAGCAGTACTGAAAGGGACGCACAGAAGAAGCCCTAGGGGTGCTGAGCATTAGCAAAGAGGAAAGTTCAGGGTGTCAAGTGGGCCCAAGGGACCACGTGGCTGGACAGGAGAGGCTTATGTACAGCTTCCAGCACACACTTGTGCATTCCTGCCTCAGCATTTGCTCACACCAGTTCCCTGCCTAAAATGCCTGACATTCTCCCTTACTATTAACTTAAAACATTTTACCGGATGCCTGTAATTGCCATATGCTGTGAACACAAAGTCAGTCACAGATAGAGGTGTGGACAGTCATTAAGATGGTCTGTTTGGCTAGACCTCCACTTGGGAAAAAAGGCAGAAAAACAAATTCTGGATGATTATCAGTACACAAATAAAACTATACAAATATTAGAAAAAGATACAGAAAATAATATGATCTGGGGTAGTGCAGACTTCTTAAAGAAGACAAAATGCAAAAGGTGTAAGGGAAAAGACTGATGATTTTGACTTCCTCAAAGTCCAGGTTTCAACTTGTTAAAGAAATTAAATTTGTTAATATCTTGTTTAACAAAGGATATCACCTAAGTTAGGATAAACAATACTTGACAATTTTTTAAAATATGTTCTGAACAACACTATAAAGACCATACACAACACGCCCACAGCTAACATGGTACACAATGGTAAACACTGAAAACTTTTCCTCTAAGATCAGATACAGGACAAGGATGCCCACTCTCACCACCGCTACTCAACGGAGTATTGAAAATCCCCTCTACAGCAATTAGGCCAAGAGGAGAAAATAAAAGGAATCCAGCTTGGAAAGGAAAAAGTAAAACTCACTATTTTCAGATGACATGATAACAAACATAAAAAAAATCCTAAAGACTGCACTAAAAAATCAATTAGAGATAATCCGCTACCAAAAGGGGAGGGTGGAAGCTATGGGGGGGGGTGCAGTGGTGCTATGGTGGGAGATTATTAGGGCCTTCCTGGCAGGTGTGGTGTGGTAACATATATTTGCAGAGGTGTGAACTGATACCCTTAAAACATATACAGTGTTGTAATCTAGCATTACTGCAATAAATGTAATTAAAAAAATGTTCTGGGGAAAACAGTGATCATCATACAAAATAAAGAATGAAGACTCATGCTGTTTATTCAAACCACCAAGAGAAAGGCAAAATACACTATATGCTACAAACATCTTATAGATTATTGTATCAGTTTTGCTTTTAGTTTTTGTGGGGTTTTTTGCATAGAAGAACTGGGGTGTAGGCCAGAGGTGCGGGGGGTGAGAGGATTCACCAGAGACAGAGTGGGGAGCAAAACAGACCAATTGACTGAAATACACTGCTGAGGGGAGCAGCAGGCAAGGCAGGAGTGGTCTGCTGCGCCACGTGGGTTAGCTTGCTGGCTGGGGATCCAACTCAGGCCACACTGGTGATAGAACTGAGACTCAATCCAGGCCACCAGGGAGGCCCCAGTTTTGCTTCTAGTATAAGGTAGTTTTATATAAATGTAGAAGGAAGTCTTCAAAATACAATGCCAAGTTATGAGAACTATAATGTGATGCCATTTAGGAAAAACAGAAAGTCTCTCAAAACTAAATAGGCAAAGAAAGACCCTGAGAAATACCTCAAACTGATAAAGGGGTATCTGAGAGGAGTAGAATTGGAGGTGGGGGGGAATAGGTAGGATTTTCATTTTAACAGTTTTATGTAAAAATTTTACAGATTAGGGGCCTCCCAGGTGGCAGAAGGGGTTAAGCACCCCACTATGAAGCAATATGCAGCCTCTGCAGCACGAGTTGGATCCCCGGCCGGACAGGGAGGAACACCCACATGGCGCAGCAGACCTCTCCTATCTTGCCTGCTGCTCCCCTCAGCAGTGTATTTCAGTTAATCTGCCTGTTCTGCTCCCTACTCTGTCTCTGGTGAATCCTCTCACCCCGTGCATCTCTGGCCTGTAGCCCAGCTCTTGTATGCATAAATAAATAAATCTTAAAAAAATTTTTTTACAGATTATATTACTTTTATAATTAAATATGAACAACCAAATGAAGAATGTAAACCATGACTGGAACATTTTTTTGACAGACATAAAAGTTACTTTGTAGACAACTGGGGAAATCTGAATATGTATATTTGATATTATCATTGTGGTTATTCTTAGGAGTTGTTTGCTGAAATATTTTGGGTAAAGTACCAAGAAGTCTTCAGCTTTCAAATGGGAAAGAAGGAAGAAAAAGAAAGGAAGGCGGGTGGGGAGGGAGAGAGGGGAGTAGGAGTAAAGAGAGGGAATACAAATGGGAGAAGAGGAAAGAAGGGAAAGAAAAAGGAAATGTCAAATCCAAATGATAAGTGTTAATCGATGGTGAATGTAGGTGAATTGTAGTACACTGTAGTACACTGTGATACAATTAGTGCATTGAAGGTGGGTGTTCAATGTAATATTCTTCTAACTTGGAGGGAAGGAAGGCAGGATGGACAGAAGGATGGCAAAACACCACCGCCACTCCTTTGTACTCTTATAAGACTTAGTAATGTCATTCCTTTTACTAGTGATCACCTCTGAGAATGTTTTTATCTTTTCCCAAAAGTTCCTGAAAGGTATAGGGAATCTTTCAATTCTTTGTCCCCATCCCCTCCCATACCTAACAAGATGTCCAGCACAAAGCAAGCAGTATGGGTAGAAAGTGACCATATGTAGGCTGAGAAAGGTGTCACATTCACCTGTGGGGCTGGCAGATACAAAACCAGGGCTTGAAATTGCCACATTGGTTCTAATGAGAAGGGCCAGGGTGTCTCCTGCTGCCTCAGGCTGGTCACAGGAGGGAGCCACCCAGGCCTGGAGTCAGGTCTTTCCAGTGGACTACTCAACATACCACAGTCTAAGAGTGCTGTCAGAAACTGCCTAATGGTTTTCAGGGTGATACTTTGTAAACTACAAAGTAGTAGAAGAGTAGAGTTCCCTAAGTAAACCTTTCTGTTTTGATCCTTACAAGGATCCTAGGAGACAGGTATTTGACAGATGAAAGAGGCTCAGTCTCCAATGTCAGATGCCAACGTACCTGTTTCAGTCTTGCTCTGGACTACATCTCTCCACACTGTGAGATCACCACAGGCAGCTTAGGCTTATTGTTGGGGCCCGTAGGAACATTCTAGGAGAGAAGGCACAGTGGAGACTCATTCAAAGACACTCATGTACTTACTCCCGCCGGCCCTTTGCTAAAGACTACGGACTCAGAGACTTCTATGATAATGGTCTGCCCTAGCAAAAAGGTAAAGCATACAATGCAGATCAAAGAGAAAATGTACAAGTAAGCAATATCAAATCTATGATATGTAACAATGTAAAAAGTTATAAGACAGTGTGCAGGGCAGAGGAAGCAATTCAACTGCTGTTTAGAGGTTAGGGAGGGATCTATAGCAGAAGGGAGTTTGAGCTAGTAATAGAAGGATGAGTGAGAGCCCATCAGGAGGAAAAGAAAGGAAAAAGAGGAAAAGGAGGAAAGAGCATGAGCAAAGAAAGGCTCAGAGGTAGGAGGAAGGCAGAAGCAGGGACATATATGGCATATTTAGAGAAGAGACAGTAACCTGATATGACAGGAACACAGAGGAAGCAGTGGCAGGGACCAGATCACATAGGATCCTGAAAGCAATGCTGAATCGGATTTTATCAAGTAGGAAAAGGACAACAGAAATCAACCTTGGTGTGCTAGAGAGGTTGCTTATGGGCCAAGAAAACATGGGAGGCATGAGGACTCTCCTCTCTTTTCATGTCACTAGAGGCAATAAAGACTGGGCCGAACTCACCATTTTCTAGCTGACAACAGTTAGGTAGTACTAGACCAGAATGGCAACAGAACGGACTCACCTCAATCTTTCTCATAACCAGAAGTCCATCGATGATTTTTCCTGTAGAAAGCATATGTGCTGGATTTTACTATGCTCACTTGCATAACATGTTCTAGTTTCCACTGTCCATCCATTGCCATTAGTTCATTTGAACCTCATACTAACATAAGTGGAGGTCACAGGCAGTTACAAAGTTAGGGTTCAAACCTAGGTTGGGAGATTGCAAAGTACCATAGTACCATGCTGCCTGTGGGAGGCATTTCTTAAGTGTTTCTGTCTGGGTGTTCCCCTCAAACATATCACCCAAGTAGTTGCGCTGCTCTAGACGGTGTCTCCCCACTGTGAGGTCAGTGGCCCCTGCCATCATTTCCTCTAGTTCCTGAACACCACTTCCACCCTCCCCACCACTGCCCAGTGCAGTACACAAGCCCAGCATTCTTGGTATGGGACTCTGGCTCTTCTGAAGTCCCATGGGGTAAATGGAGCCTGGACTATGGGACAGAGTAGGACTCACCAAACACTACATGTTTCCCATCTAGCCAATCACACTTGGAACAGGTGATGAAGAACTGGCAGCCATTTGTACTGGGACCACTGTTTGCCTGGTGGAAAACAAATATACCTTCAGTGAGTTCTCCTAGCCGGAGGGCAAGATTCCTGAAAGACTCTCCAAATTTTCTACCAGCGAACTTGACTGAACATCTACTGAGCCAGGGCCTAAGCTAGGCCTGAAGGACATAGATAAAGAAGACACATAATCTCTGCCTTCAAGGAACCAGATCCTTGAATAAATGTACATTTCCCCTACAGTATGAATTTTTATAATTGAAATAACTGTTTATGGGACCTGATTTGCTGTTTGGTCCAATACTAGTTATAGCTGGGTTATAGTTAGTTACCAGGGGAGAAAAGGTCTGTTGCCTATACCAAAAGCTGTTTTGTCTGAATGGCTTTGTACTGTATCATAACAATGGCAATAACAAATTTTTAAGAAAAAATAGTTGGAACTTGAAGTGATTGTATTAAGTGAAATAAATCAGATGGTTTCACACATATGTGGAATATAAATAACCAAAAAGCATAAACTGACAAGACACAGCAAAGACAAATCTTGGACTTAGTGAAAAAATTTACAGGTTACCAGAGGAAAGTAGGTGGGGAGGGGGAAAAGGATGGGGAGGGAAGTAGAAAGGGTCTGCATGGTGGGTCAGTGGCTACTGAATGGAACATGTACACATGTGCAGGAATAAAAACGTATCCTTAAGTTAAAGTACTAATTTTTTTTAAATTTAAGAATTTACAAGAAAAAAGGTTATATTTAATCAATGGTGTTTGGTTTCAACAGCTACATCTCAAATCCTTTATTACTGAATTTTGCAGGAAAAATTATTTCCAATTGAGTATCTGAAAATATAGTTATATCCCTTCTTTCCCTCCTTTGAAATTATTTTTACATCATTACACTTAATAATGCATTATAATAGAACAAGCTATGATAACAATGCAGAAGATATAGAGAGACATTTGACTTTCTTAGGAAGTCTACTTCTGTTCATTAAACATTGACATTCCCAAACTGCCTTTAATATGCTAAATCCAGATTTTTTGTCTATTAACCAACCCAAAGTTTTAGCAGCACAGCCAACAGTGTTTGTGTATAATGTATTGTGGATAATGCATTGTATACTTTCCTTATTTTCGGGAAAAAAATGAGTAGAAAACAAAAGCACAGGTCTCATAAAATTAATCTACTGAAGCAAAACCAGAAACTATCACCACTAGCCTTAATCAGTAGTGTATCATAACAATGATGTGTATCATGTGTATCATGTTCAATTCAGATTACCACTAGCCTTAATCGGTAGATTTAAATTGGTTGCTTCTGCGTCCAATAGTGAAGGAATAAAAATAAAAATGTATGAGATACATTATTGATGCTGTCTAGGGTGAGCTCATTAGGTTTTATACTTTAGAAATCCCTAGTGTAAGATGAGACTATTTTAGTTTTGTACATGTACTCAGGAACATTTCATATGTGAAAATAAGGGACTGCCTGAGCCAAAGCAGGCCTTTGCCTACTTCCAAAGTAACATCAGGAAGCCCAACTTTGGAAGGACAAATAGAGTTCTCAGGATCCCAATGCATCCCTTCTACCCATCTAATCTATCTAGCTGCTCAATGTATGCTCAATGCAGAAGAGGGTAATTAGCAAGAAAGCAGGAAATTAGTTCTACACCATGTTTCTCTACTAGTTTACTGGTTACGAGAATACACTCTGGAGCCAGACAGCTTTCTAGTACTGCTACAGGACAACTTTAATAGCTCTGCCATCGATACTACATAGGCCTTGGTTTAGTCACATAACCTCTCTGTGCCTCAGTTTTGTGTCATCTGTACCTCAGTCTCCTCATGTGTACCTATCTTAGTTTTTTTTTTTTTTTATTATTTTTTTTTTTTAATAGAGGCATGTTTTCTTTCTTTCTTTCTTTCTTTCTTTCCTTCTTTCCTTCTTTCCTTCTCCTTCTTTCCTTCCTTCCTTCCTTCCTTCTTCCTTCCTTCCTTCCTTCTTCCTTCCTTCTTTTCCTTCCTCCTTCCTTCCTTCTTTCCTTCCTTCCTCCTTCCTTCCTTCCTTCCTTCCTTCCCCTTCCTTCCTTCCTTCCTTCCTTCCTTCCTTCCTTCCTTCCTTCTTCCTTCCTTCCTTTCTTCTTTCCTTCTTTCTTCCTTCCTTCCTTCCTTTCCTTTTCTTTCCTTTTTCTTCCTTCCTTCCTTCCTTCCTTCCTTCTTCCTTTTCCTTCCTTCTCTTCCTTTCCTCCTTCCTTTCTTTCTTTCTTTCTTTCTTTCTTTCTTTCTTTCTTTCTTTCTTTCTTTCTTTCTTTCTTTCTTTCTTTCTTTCTTTGTTTATACATGCACTGGGTACAGTCAGAAGCGCGGGAGGGCGAGAGAATTCACCAGAGCCAGAGTGGGGAGCAGAGCAGGCAGAAGGACCGAAGTACACTACTGAGGGGAGCAGCAGGCGGCAGGAGAGGTCTGCGCACCATGCGGGACCCTCCTCCGGTGGCCGGGAAGCAGCCGGGGATCGAACCGGCGCCGCAGAGGCCACGGGCAGCTTCGCAACCCAGCGCTCAACCGCTGCGCCACCGGGGAGGCCCATGTGTACCTATCTTAAAGGTTGTTAAGATATTAAAGTGAATGAACACAAATAAGGTGCTTGCTGAGTAAATGCTCAATAAATATTACCCATTATTCTGATTATCTTTTATTCACTCAGCAACATCCGCCCAGTACTTTTCTGTGTTAGGTAGTAAGATCTGGAGATCAATGAAACCTACTCCCTGCCTTTGAGGAATTTATGACTTAGTGGAGGATAAGAACAAAAACAATTAAGTTACCAGGAATGGGACAGCACAACCTAACCAATGTCAGTCTGAGGGGAACAGACACTCTGAGGCTACCTTCCATTTTTTTTAGCTCTTTCTTAAATGCTAGCATAGTGGTATGTACCTAGAAGGGTTCTGATACTAATGGTAACGATTCTAGAAACCACATCTGCATCCCTTAACTGCACTTCCCCAAGCTGGCTTGTACCTTTTTTGCCTTGCTAGTATTACCCAATTAAGTCTTCTTCCTGGCTTTGCCCAAGTAAGCATGGTAGAGGTGAGTGCTAGGCCAAGCACTGCATCCATCCCAAGAAACAGCACTGGCCCTCAAGAGGCGCCCAGGCATCAGCTGGCTATAAATCTAACCCCAAACTGCGACTGAGTTCTCACTTACCATGGAAAGAAGGCCTGGAGCTGAGTGTCTGAGTTTAAAATTTTCATCTGCAAATGGCCCCCGGTAAATACTGGCAACTCCGGTACCATCTCCCTAAGTAAAAAGAAGAGTGTGAGCAAGTACTGGGTGCCCTGAACCCTGGAGAAAAAGAACATGTTTAGACACAGGCAAAATAAGGAACAACAGTACAATGACCTCATATATTATCCTTGCCATACGAAGACTCTGAAGCCGGCAAATTATATACAAGCACCCACTTAACTAACAACTGCCCACTCTCCCCACGCTATGAGTATGAGTGGTTCTTAGGTATCACCCTCCTGGACAAAGCTGTCCAGGGGAGGACAAGTAGTTCACGAAGAGCAAACTAGAATTCCTTCTCTGGTGATTGTGAAGAGGGTTAGATACTCTCTGAAGATGAACTTGTATTGACTAAACCTGGAAGCTGGAGGTAACTATCTTTTGCAAGGCAGACTGGAGGACAGAAAGAGAACACGGGTGTGTAGCGAGCTCTACAGAAACACAGAAAGGACGGCACTGGTTCTATGCACCTTTTCGGTTGTTCTACTTCTTCCTTTGGGTTCCACAAAATACCCTATCTTAAATTCCCAAATTTGGCTTAACCTAGCTTTATTTGCATTATCTTTTTGCTCTTCCAACATTCCTGTGGAATGAGCATTATTATCTTCCTCATTTTTCACATGAGCTTAATTAAGTCAGGGTAATAAAGCAACTTGACCAATGTCATATTTGCAGTATTTCAAATAGAGACCCTGAGGTGTAAGGATAATCTTTAGAGGGGGGCCAAAGGATCACTCTCTCCCAGTCAGATTAAAAAAAAAATACTGGGTGCATGGTAGAAAAGGAAACACAGACCTGGTACAGAATCAAGACTGGGGTAAAAACTACCAAAGGGGATCAATATGAGAATAAAGGCAGGCCTCTCTGGTGGCGCAATGGGTTGAGCACAGAGCTGTGAAGCTGTCCGCAGCCTCTGCAGCACGGGTTCAATTCCCAGCCGGCCAGGAGATTCCTACATGGCGCGGCAGACCTCTCCTGTTGCGCCCGCTGCTCCCCTCAGCAGTGCTTTCGGCCCGTCTGCCTGTTCTTCTCCCCACTCTGTCACTGGTGAATCTTCTTACCCTCCCGCATCTCTGGCCTGTACCCCAACTATTGTATAAATAAAAAAATCTTTAAAAAAATTTTAAAAAAGCACTTTATAATCAATATAGCATGACATAAATGTGAGCTATTATATCTTTAAGTCCACCTACAAAAATGCAGGAGGAAGAGCAAACAAGTTCATTTCTAGTAAACCTAGGGAACAGATCAGTTACCACATCATTCTCAATACTAACACTATCTATAGCACTCCAGAAGCCAGAGTAGGGAAATGACAAACTTAATTATTCAGAACAAACAAAAGAAAGCAACTTAAATCTTTAACAATTTAGCTGATCAAATAAATTAATTGCCTATTCATAATGAAATTTGGACTGGGTAGCTATTAGAGCATGTTTCATTAGAAACCTTAATGCCAGGGAAAATGTAGACAATGATTAAGGACAAAAAATATTTTGGAATCTTAAGTCTATTAAAAATTTTATGTACATACATATATAAGGAAAGATAAAACTGATAGGTGTAAACTAAAGTGCTAATAGTACATTCTATTAGAGGTGAGATTTTTTTTTTTAAAAAGGTGATTTTGGGGGCCTCCCTGGTGGCTCAAGGGGTTAAGTCTCAGCACAATGAAGCTATGGTCAGCCGCTACAGCAGGAGTTTGATCCCCAGCCAGGGAGCTAACCCACATGGTGCAGCAGACTTCTCCTGTCTTGCCCGCTGCTCCCCTCAGCAATGACATCCCCATTTCCATCTCCTCCCCACTTCAAACTTGCTGTTGTTCTCAAATCATAAGACTGGGTCCTTATAATAAAATAACAGAAGCAGCAATAACAAGGAAAAACAAATGTATAGGTCTTTGATAGGAAAGAACAGTACTTACGTTAACAAAATCTCCACCCTGAATCATGAAATCCTTTATGACTCTGAAACAGAGAACAAAAAATACTGAGAGATGATTCCGTGGTTTGGTGAAACACTGACTAGTTAACACTGGATTAACATTGGAGTTAACACTGATTTCAAAATACATTAATCACTTTGGCATTTAATGAACCTTCAAATCAACTGTTGAGCTCAGAAAAATATTCTCAAAATCTAAGAATTACCCGATGGTTTTATTTTCCTTCACAGAAGCAATTCTCCCAAGGAAGTGATTGTAAAAGACCAAGAATAGCTTGCCAAAAGCCTTACCTGTGGAAGGTGCTCCCTTTGTATCCTATTGGAACCCCATCTTTTCTGTAACCAAAAACAAAGAGACTTGGAATGACGACAGGTAATCACAGGCCTTTCCACTTTACCACACACCAGAGCCAAAGGGACGCTCCTAAAGATGGTCTAAGAAGCGAAATAAAGGTAAATGAACTGAAGATAGACTAGATTGTAGGGGCATTCTCTTCCATTGGTGTCACCAGAAATCATTCAAGGACTGCCAGTGGTTCCCCGACCCCTCACTGCAGCCCCAGGACACCCCTCAGAAGCAAGCAGTGAACTCAACCAAGTCTGAGACTGACCTGAATTCTCCAGTGCAGAACTGCCTGAAAGGGAAAAAGAGTGAAAATTCGGTCACCAAGACATCACAGCTGCGAGCGCCCCTAGCCTCCGAGAGTGGAGCCAGCAAACCTACGAAGCGGGTCAGTCAGATATTCAGACCCAAGGCATACAGATTGTTAACAACATAAAACGACACGAGAACAATTAAAACGGTGACTATTCAGATGGTGCAATAACCAGAGGGATCAGATCTCAAAGTTAGCGAGAGGACGGGCAGGGGCAGGGGCAGGCAGATCCTCAGACTGGGTTAATCTGGCATTGCGCGGGCATCTCCTTACCTAAAGTTCTCGGCCGTCTTGGGCACGACGTCTGCAAAGAGCTCGATCTTCATGCGACCAACCTCCTGCAAGGGTCGGGAGACCGTCAGAAAACCTAGTCTAGGCCATGAAGGCCTCACCAAGCGGAGGAACAAGAATGGCTGACTCTCCCCTCCCTGGTGCCCCTCGGTCTCTCCCACCTCCACAGTTTATACGTCCAGTCCCTCCAGGAGGGAAGCTCGAGGATGCGCAGGGCTCCTCTTCCTCCTCCTCTTCCCTGCCCCCCCATCCCCCGCCCGGCAGGTGGGTTAAGTTCCGGTCCAATTTCACTCTCTGGCGTCCCGAGCCCGTTATCCCCGAGCGGGGGAGTCCTGCTTGCTGGGCTCCGTGCAGTTTCTCGTGGGCGCAGGGCCGGGAGGCTGCCCCAACCTCACCTGGCCGCCAATGCTGACATCAAAGAACACCACGGGGTTGACTGGGCTTGAATTTGCCACCGCCATGGCACCGACCCGGAAGCAGAAGCCGGGAGGGCGGGGTTCCGGTGAGCCTAATCCCAGTTCAACCCGTGTCGTTTCTGGCGCAGGCGCAGAAAGACAAGACCGAGGCCAGCCCGCCCCGAGGCCCCGCCCCTGCCGCGGAGCGCGCCTTGGGACCCGCGCGGAGACTGTGTGTGCGGCCCGGCGTGCGCTTCCTACCGTGTGTCACCGAGGCGACCGCAGGCTGTCAGTTCACTTGCTGTCGCCCGCATGGAGGAGGTAGGGCAGAGGAGGAAAGCCTTGGCATTTGTTGCTGAAGGTCAACTGGCATCCTACTCACATGGTTGCAATAAGTGCAATAAGAAATAATTCTCGCTCGGACTGGGGGTGGAGACTGGGGGAGGGTGGACTGGGCAGTGTCCAGGGTCCTTGTCAGTCTTAGCAGCTAAGAAGTCTGAACTGGGCCTCCCTGTGGTGGCGCAAGGCTTAAGCACCGCACTATGAAGCAGTCCACAGCCTCTGCAGCACAAGTTTTTGATCCTTGGCCGGCCAGAGAGAAACCCACATGGCACAGCAGACCTCTCCTGTCTTGTCAGCTGCTCCCCTCAGCAGTGTATTTCAGTCAGTTTGGCTGTTCTGTTCCCCACTCTGACTCTGGTGTATCCTCTCAGCCCCACCATCTCTGGCCTGTGCCCCAGTTCTTGTATGCATAAATAAATCTTAAAAAAAAAAAAAGTCCAGGGCCTCCCCGGTGGCGCAGCAGTTGAGCGCTGGGTTGCGAAGCTGCCCGCGGCCTCTGCGGCGCCGGTTCGATCCCCGGCTGCTCCCCGGCCACCGGAGGAGGGTCCCACATGGCGTGCAGACCTCTCCTGCCGCCCGCTGCTCCCCTCAGCAGTGTACTTCGGTCCTTCTGCCTGCTCTGCTCCCCGCTCTGGCTCTGGTGAATTCTCTCACCCTCCCGCGCTTCTGACTGTGCCCAGTGCATGTGTAAACAAAACAAACAAACCAGCAAACAAATAAATAAAGCATGCCTCTATTAAAAAAAAAAAAAATATTAAAAAAAAAAAAAAGTCTGAAGTGTACCACGTGCTGTGAGCCTCACCAAGACAGGAACTCTGCTCCTCTTCAGCCCTTAGAGCATATAAGCACCGCTCAGTAAATACAAGTTAGCCCTTCCTTGTAAATCAGGACAATAGAATTTGTTTTAGTGCCGCCACAAGCTTACACTTTTGTCACCCCCAATTCATTCCTCACAGAGCAGCTAGCCCCTTTAAAATAAATCTGCTTCGTGTACTTCGGTCCTTCTGCCTGTTCTGCTCCCTGCTCTAGCTCTGGTGAATTCTCTCACCCTCCCACGCTTCTGACTGTACCCAGTGCCTGTATAAATAAATAAACAAACAAACAAACAAAAAACAACCCCCCCCACACAAAATCTGCTTAGAAATCACTCCAGGCTTTCCATATTTAGGATACAATACAATTCTTTACATAAAAAGGCCCACAGTACATTATCTGTCACCTACCCAACCTTATCTTGTGTCACCCTCAGTTACTGTCCTTACCTTTCTGTTCCTAGAGTTCAGGAGATGCATCTGTCTTCAGGCCCTGGTACTAGCTATTAACAGTCTTTAATGCTCTTCCAGATGTCAACCCAGGAGGAGAGTGCTTCTGAACAGATTTAATGAACTGAATGAAAATGGGTGACTTTGGGTAAGACTTGGAGTCAGAGATTGTATTAAATACCACATTTCAGATATCCTTGAATAATCCTTTCAAAGTTCAGTGGTCTGAGGAAGCAAGAATTACACCTAAAAGTTTAGTTGCTTGATAAAGGTGTCTTTTAAAATTTCTGCTTTCCCTTCTCTCTTAATCTCCCTTTTCTATCCCCAACTAAAGTTAAAGAAGGAAGAAGAGGAGAATAAGAAGGAACGGAGAGATTAAGTAGCAGTAGCCCTCAGCCTTCAGGAGCCGTCAGAGTTTTATACCAACTATTTTAGAATAAATTTTTCAAATTACTAATATCCATGATGAAGTTATAGAAAGACTGGCACACTCATCAACTGCTGGTGAAGAAAAAAAAAAAGGATAATCAACATTGTCCTTCATGGAGCAGTTACTAAGGGCCATGCATACTTTCATTCAATTTCGTCCTTACTATCCTGTGCTAATGGAACTCGTTCCCATTTTATGCTTCAAGAAAGAGGCTTAAAGAGCTGGACTAAACCGTATGTTGACACAACCTTTTGTTTTTTTTAAAGTAAAATAACAAGTGATATACTAAAACTATGTAACATTTACGTCCTTTGACCCAATGATAACATTCTTGTTCATTTGTTTTCTGGCAGAACTCGCCAAAAGAGCCACATTCTCCAAGACTTTCTCCAAGTAGAAACAACTTAAATGTCAAACAACAGGAGAATTTACAGAACAATTAACATGACAGAATATAACTTGGTCATTGAATAGTTATAAAGACTATTAAAATATAGGGAAATTAAAAATCAGAGTATGAAAATGAAATTACAACATAATTTTGAAAAACCAGAAGGAATAACTTCAAAATGAAAGTAATTGTGTTAAGAATGTAGGATTATAGAGTTCTTTTTTAAAGCATTTGCTTTAATGTGATTGTATTGTTTTTACTTTAGAAGTAAATAAGAAAATACCCAGGATAATAAAAAAGCTATCCTGAATTAGCCATCTGTGCTCTGCTGAATGGGAAACTTTATTAAATCATTGAACTTATGTTACTATATTAATCAATACACAGCATTTGAGGATAGCAAACAAACTTGAGAAATCCATTTTTAGAACTGGTTGAATTAATTTATCAGCAAGTTTGAAGACTCCAAGTTGATGTCCAGTTGGGGGCTGCAGTAGCTCTTATCCATGTCATGTTCCACCTTCATGCCCAAACTTGAAGTTAGCATCTTTGAGCAGTCTAGTTTTAGATATCAGTGATTTTATAGTTCTGACTTTTGATCTTGTTCTTGGATGCTATGTGTCACTTTCAGTGAAGCCACATTTATATATCCAATTTCAGAATTCTGTGAACATGAACGAGACTTGGGAGAATTGGAGGTGGCCACTACTGCGTCTGACTTATGTTCTCCAATCTCTTGAATATTTGGAACTGACGCTATCAAGTCTATTCCTGTAAAACTAAGAAAGACCACGTGTGAGGACTTTGCGTAAATAGGATCTCTTAGTGGCACTTAGGGTAACAGAGAGATGGCATCGATAGGATTTCAGTTTTTTACAATTATCAAACACAAAGAAAAGACAAAAAATTTACCTTAAACTTATGTTTATGAATTATTTTCTAACTTAAGTCAGGATTCTGTGATGTGTGGAGGTGACACAGCGACAAGGAGAGAAGGAATTGGAAGATGATTTAAATAATATACAGAAAATTACCCCCAAATGTTTTGCTTTCTCAAGCCAGCAGCTCGGGACTACTGAGGCAGGCATGACATGAGGCAATAAATAAATGATTGTCATTACTAACCTGGAGTTTGGTAAATGCAATATTTTACTCAATACTTCAAATTCAGGGATGTCACTAATTACTGTTTCCTGAAAGGAAAGAAAAAATAAACATTAAAAATTATGACAAACTACTAGCACTATGACCTTAGAACTTATACCTTATGTATGTTTGTGGGTTTTTTTTTTTGGTTATAAATGTGATCCCCTCACCTCACACTCGTTAGAATGACTATCATCAAAAAGACAAAAGTTAAGTGAAGTAAATCAGGAGAAAGACAAGCATTGGATGTGGACTATATGTGGACTATAGAGGAACAAAACAAAGGGTGAGACGAAACCAAATCAATAACAAACTGAAGAAATCTGACTGTGGAATTGAGGCTGCAAGGGGCAGAGAGACACACTGGGGAGGGGCATAATGAACTATAGTGGAGGACTGTGGGTACCTTAGTGGTGGGGGTGGTGTGGTGACATGGACCTGAGGTGTGAACCTATGCCTCTGAATGACACAGTGTTGTGAACCAATGTTATCTGAAGTAAAAAAAAAAAAAAAATTTAAATGAGAATTCTGCCTCCAGACTGCAACATAGAAAACAAACAAAGGAGAGAGGAGACAAATGCTGGAAGAATAGGAAGAAAGGGAGCCCTTATATACTATTGGTGGAATGTAAATTGGTGGAATGTAAAACTACCATAGTCTAGCAATCCCATGTCTAGGTATATTCAAAGGAAAGAAAATCACTGTCCCAAAGAGATATCTGTACCCCACATTCATTGCAGTATCATTTATAATAACCGAGACATGGAAGCAAACTAAGTGTCCACCAATGGATGAATGGATAAAGAAATTCTAGTCACACACACAAGCCCCACCCTATGGCATACTATTCATCCATAAAAAGAAGAAAATCCTGCCACCTGTAACAACATGGATAGATCTTAAGGACATTATGCTAAGCGAAATCAGTCAACAAAGACAAATGCTATATGATCTCACCTTTGTGTAGAATCAAAAAAGTAAACACATAAAAACAGATCAGACTTGTGGTTGCCAAATGTTAGGGATGGATGGTGGGGAATTAGGTGAAGGTGGTCAAAGGTACAAACTTCCAGCAATAAGCTAAATAAGTTCTGTGGCAATGAGTGTAAATTATATTGTGGTGCTCATTTTGCAATGTATATATATATATTACAAAATCATTGTGTTGTAACCACCTTAAACTTATACAATGTTATATGTCAGTTTTACCTAATAAAACTGGAAAAATGTAATCCCTAATGCCTTGGTACTATTTGGTAATTATAAACGTCGTATTTTTCATCAGTGCTTTCTTTAGTATCCTGCTATTTATATCTACTTTTCTGTGTGAATTACCTCATTCAGCTGACAGAATCATTCTATTTACTTAGGTAAGTCTTTAATACTCTGACAAACATTTTCTGTCCCTTAATCAGAAAAGTATCTGTTTTGAACTCTCTGATTTTAAAAACCAAATTCCTTTTTAAAAATACATAGACCAACAGAAACCAAAATTCACAGGGGTTCACATACAATTTATTGACTCCCCCGCCGAACTTGGGTTTAACCTTTGATACAGACCAGCAAGTTTTTGTGAGAAACTCTGTCATCCTGGAAGAAATGAGAAGCTTATGTAAGGAGGAAAATGCCAGCCTTTCAGAGAAAGCTATAATGTGTTAGAAACTTGACTGGGAATTTGAAGACAAGACTTGACTCAGTGCTTTATCAGTTCAACACTGGCGTGTCCCTTCACTCGCTGAGCTTTATTTCCCATATTTAAACAGTAAGAATAACAACTAATGCCCTGTTTTTCAGGGGTTTTGTGAACATAGTATCTTACTATTAAATAGATTTTAAATAATAATTAAATAATATAGGGCCTCCCTGGTGGCACAAGAGGTTAAGTCTCAGCACTGTGAAGCTGTCTGCAGCCACTGAGCACAAGTTCGATCCCATGGCCAGGATCCACATGGTGCAGCAGACCTCTTCCGTCTCACCTGCTGCTCCCCTCAGCAGTGTATTTCAGTCAATCTGCCTGTTCTGCTTCCCACTCTGTCTCTGTTGAATACACTCACCCCACTAACACCTCTGGCCTACAACCCAGCTCTTGTATGCATAAATAAATAAATCTTTTAAAAAATTAAATTATATAAACATAACTAATATATAGGAGGAAGCCAACATATGTTCAATATAAGAACAATAAATGTGGTCTCCCTGGTGGCACAAGGGGTTAAGCATTGCACTATGATGTAATCTGCAGCCTCTGCAGCACGAGTTTGATCCCTGGCCAGCAAGAGAGAAACCCACATGGTGAGGCAGACTTCTGTCTTGCCCACTGCTCCCCTCAGCAGTGTATTTCAGTAGATCTGCCTGTTCTGCTCCCCACTCTGTCTCTGGTGGATCCTCTCACTCCCCGCATCTCTGGCCTGTGCCCCAGCTCTTGTGTGCATAAATATATAAATCTTTAAAAAAAAAAAAAGAATAAATGCAGGTCCACTGAGAAACAGGAATTTTCATTTATTGAATACCAACTGTGTGCCAAGCAATACAGCAGGTAATTTATGTGTGCTATTCTGCTAAATCCCCAACACCCATTTTTAGAAAAAATTTTCTCTCCTTCCTTCCTTTCCCTTCCCTTTCTTCTTTCTCCCCTCCTCTCCCCATAACCCCCCTCCTTTCCTCCCTCCCTCCCTTCTGTTATATGATTGTCACTCGCATTTAGGCCTGAGTCCTGTAAGGCAGACACTAACTTGTTCACCATCATACCCAAACCATATGGCAAACAGGATGAGGCCTGGTACAGTGTATATGATCTACAAATATTTGTTGAAGGAACTCTCTGCAGCTCTTTCAGATGAAGTACTATGAAATCAAGCTGTGCTTCATGAAGATTAGTCTGGAGGCATGAAAGGACAGATTAGAAGGGGAAAGACTGAAAGGAGATGGTTAAGAAGTCATTGCAGAGGGCCTCCCCAGTAGCGCAGTGGTTGAGCGCTGGGTTGCGAAGCTGCACGTAGCCTCTGTAGCACCTGTTCGATCCCCTATAGCACCTGTTCGATCCCCGGCTGCTCCCGGGCCACCGGAGGAGGGACCCGCATGGCGCGCAGACCTCTCCTGCCGCCCGCTCCTCCCCTCAGCAGTGTACCTAGTCCTTCTGCCTGCTCCGCTCCCTGCTTTGGCTGTGGTGAATTCTCTCACCCTCCCATGCTGCTGACTGTACCCAGTGCTTGTATAAATAAATAAATAAATCTTAAAAAAAAAAAAAAGTCATTGCAGGCAGTAGCTCTCTTGCCTACCTGTGACTACTTCACTGACCTTCTCCCTTTGCAGAGCAGCAGAGGCAGCTCTCCTCCCAAGGCTGCCCACATGTGACCATGCAGACTCCTCCCTTTTGGGGGGCAACTCTTTAAATATACAAAGAAGGTATTGTAGTAACCTAGGTGCTAAGTGCTTGGGATACTGTGGGTAGGAAGACAGCCATAGCTTCTGTTTTCACAGAAGTTATAATCCAATAGAGGAAAGATGAAATTACAATACAGGAAGCAATATGGTAAATTAGAAGGCTATGGTCCCAGTTACACTAATGCTCCTTAGGGGGAAATGGTAGACCTGAGGTATTATGAGACAGTGGCTCAGAACAAGTGGGTAGAGGCAGTTGGTCACAAATCGTGCTTTTCTGCTTAATAGGTGTGTGACCTTGGGAATGATGTCACTCACTTCTTTTTAGCTGTAACAGTGGAATGACACATGGACTGAGCTGGAAAGGATGATGCTAAGTGAAATAAGCCAGGAGGAAAAAGATAAATACCAGATGGTGTCACCTATATGTAGAATATAGAGAAACCAAACAAAGGTCAAAGACAAACATTAAAACTAACCCTTGAAAGCTGACCATAGATCTGAGGCATCCAGAAGGGAAGGGGGAGGGCAGAGAAGGCAGGGCTAGCACAACAGACTATTATGGAGGACCACGGGTGTTTTGGTGGTGGGAGAGGGTGAGCTACAGTGACCACACCTGAGAGGAGAAATCCTATACTGTGTCAAAGTATTAACAAGGGTGTAAGACAATGGTTCTTAACAAATAAATAAAAACAAAAACAAAATAACAATAGGAATGACAGACACCATATAAGATTATTTTATGGGTTAAATGAAATAATATACGTAAAATGAATAGCATATAACCAGACACATAGTAAGCACTCAACAAATGTCAAACTTTTGCCATTTTGGTCATTGAATTGTAAAGAAGGAAGGTACCTAGGATATGTCTGATCCCAGGGATCTCCATGTTTGCAGGATATGATACTAAGTCACTGAAGATCAAGGGATCTGGGAAAGATCAGTGGTTGTGTGCCCTAGGTCATATCATCTAACCTCTCTGGGTTTTAGTCTCTCTCCTGTATAAATGAGAGGACTGAACTGAAGAATCCTTAAAATTCTAAGATTAAGAACAATTTTGAAATTGTCCCAACCAGTAGGTATCTTTCAAGTTGGTATTTTTATCACAAATGAGGTATTGACTTTGATGTATTATAGTCCTCACCCATGTGACATTTCTTATTTTGATTTGAGAATAATATTGTGGATCTCAAAGCTATTGGTCATAGCATGTACTCCACTAAGGCTTCTAACTCAGCATTTACGAGACTATAGTACTAATTCTGTGTCCTTCTCTGCTGGCTGCAGCCCTCTCAAAATAGGGTCTATCTTTATATTCCTAATACCTACCATAATTCCTGGAATTGATTAAGTATTTGTGGAATGAATAAGTAAAAGACAATTGAAAACAGATGTAGCTCAAGCAAAGACAAACTAATGGAAGTTAGGCCACATAATCTGGCCATTTTGTACTTCAGACAAAATCTGCAAAACAACTCACATAGCATGAAATAATCTCTTTTCTGAGAGCAAACAAGATGCAGATCTTATGCTCACAGCAATGGTACACAGCAAGCAGGATCTACTGAGAAGTATCCTAAAAGAAACATCTAGCAAGTGATACAAGCCAGGGAAGAGGGCAAGCAGTGTCTGTGCTAGATTCAGGGTATAATCCATTCATGAAGTCCCTCTTGACAACTGCTCACCAGCCAGAGTCAGGACCTTGCCTGGGCCTACACTATTTGCCATCTCTCTCTGGGCTTGCCTACTGTCTGCTTAAATTTTTGGAAGAGAATTGCTTTTCTCTGACTCAGATGTTCTCTTAGGTTTGTATCCTTGCCAGAACAGCCTAGCTTTACTATTCCTCTCTGAGTCTCAGATTTGTTCATCTCGCAAATGGAACTAGGGCAGTGCATGGCAAATAGGGTTGTTGAGAATGAGGCATCCACGTGAAAACATTTAACATTCTCTCATTTTCAAATATTTATGGAGCATCTGCCCATAGATACAATGATGTAGGAGATAAAAATCCTTGGCCTCCAAGATCTCACTGATAAATTGCTGAGCTAGAGAAGCAAAAAGACAAAAACAATACAGGGTGTTGAGGAAGACACTATGAGGCATATGCAAATTGCTTTGGGATCACATAGGAGAGTGTTTAATAAAGGTTGGCTCAATGAAGAGCACAGCTGGCTGACAGCAATCTCAGGGTCTGCTGCCTGATGTGTAGCCCTTGAGCCTCTTTGCCACAGTCTAGCATGAGGACAAGTGGATGATGAGGGAAATGAAGGAGCAGCAACCTCAGCAGCCCAGACTTCTGATTAGGGACCAACAGGAAGCACACATCTTACCTCCCCTCTGCGAATCTGGATGTTCCTTATAATGCGCTCTAAGAGGCCAATGTGATGTGTGAGCTGGAGACTGTTTTCTTGTAATAGCTTATTTTCTTTATCCAGCAACAGTACTCTAAGAATGGCATAAATCATAGGCATAACTAAAAATCTCTGTATCATTTCTAAATTCCAAAATCTATGTTGCATTTCCCACTAGCTCAGGGTCTTAGCTCACTGTCTGGATTTTAGAACTGACTTTGGCAGAATGATTCCCATATTCCAAAACCAAGTGAAAATTAATAAACCTCTGGCTTGTACACAGTCACTAAATACATACTGAGATCAGAGACATGCTATCTACAAAAGCATAAAAGGCACAATTCCAGCCCTTAAGAAACTTAAGGTAGGATATGATCCCATTTGGGGATGAGAGTAAAGCAAGAGATTCTGCATCCCTTCAAATATTCAATCTACAAAACCTACATTTGGTGCTGATCTTACACAGTCAACCCATACTTAGTAGTAATAGTAGAAGAAGAAATACTGGTAGTAGTAAAAATAAGAGCAGTAGTATTAGAAGGGAGGGTTGCAACCACTTGTTGTCTATTTACCATGTACTTAAGCACTGTAACCTATTCAGGTTACATGTATTAGCTCATTTAATCCTCACAACAACCCCATGAAATAGATACTGTTATGAAGCCTATTTTACAAAGTCTATGAGGAAACTGAGACTCAGGAAGGGGAAAGAAACTTGTTTATAAAGATAAAACCAGGGTCCCCCTAGTAGCCTAGGGGTTAAGTCTCAGCACTATTGCCGCTGTGGCCCGAGTTTGATCCCTGGCCAGGGAGCTAATCCATATATGACGCAGCAGACCTCTCCTGTCTCGCCCACTGCTCCCCTTAGCAGTGTATGTCAGTTAATCCACCTATTCTGCTCCCCACTCTGTCTCTGGTGAATCCTCTCACCCCCCATACCTCTGGCCTGCACCCCAGTTCTTGTATGCATAAATAAAAATAAATCTTTAAAAAAAAATAAAGATAAAACCAGAAAGTCATAGAGTTGGAATGCCAAACAGTTCTTCCAGACTTCTAAGCCTGAGCTCCAAACCACCACACCAAACTCACTCTCCAGGGCCTCTGTTTGAGACATACATAAAAATTTTGTTTTTCTTTTTAAACATTTATTTTTATTTTTTTATACATACAAGAACTGGGGTGTAGGCCAGAGGTGCAGGGGATGAGAGGATTCACCAGAGACAGAGTGGGGAAGCAGTACAGGCAGACTAACTGAAATACACTTCTGAGGGGAGCAGCAGGCGAGACAGGAGAGGTCTACTGTGCCATATGGATTAGCTCCCTGGCCGGGTATCAAACTCATGCTACAGTGGCTGGTGATAGCTTGATATTGCTGAGACTTTAACCCTCTGAGCCACCAGGGAGGCGCCACACTAAAATTTTGATCAGAGATTTGTGTTTGAGTTTTGGTTCTAGCCATTTTGTAGTTGTGTGACCATTGACCTAATATTAAATCTGAGTCTCAGTTGCCTCCTCAGTAAATGGGGAAACATTTTCTTATGCTAAGGAAAACATCCACGCCTAATCCAGGTGACCAGAGGATGTCTTCAGGAATGGGGACACTGTTAAAGTTAAGGCAAGGGTAATGAGGCATTTGTGTTGGGCCCCTATTGTCAGAAGCGATGGCATAGTTTGAGAAGGGCAATGTATTATATAGAACCTATAAAAGGGGAGGCTTAGATAGTACAAGATAATCAGAGACTCCAGGCCTGCCCAGGGGAGCATGCATGTATCCAAGGCAGCGGAAAGAAGAATTTGGTTCCTTGGCCAGTCTTTCCCCAGATCTGAGGTGTGGTGGAGTCTAGAGCCAGGCTGCTCAGGTTCACATGCCCCTCTGCTATTGACTAGGCTGCCTGAGTTCCCTAACCGCTCTGGGCCTTAGCTTCTCATCCATAAAAAAAGCTAATAATATTGCCTCCATAATAATGCCTCCCTTGGTTTGAGGATTAAATGAAAGAGCTTAGAATAGTGCCTAGGGCCTCCCTGGTGGTGCAAGGGGTTAAGCACCACACTATGAAGCAATTCGCAGCTCCTGCAGCACAAGTTCAATCCCCGGGTGGCCAGGGAGAAACCCACATAGCTCAGCAGACCTCTCCTGTCTTGCCCCTGCTCCCCTCAGCAGTGTACTTCGGTCAATCTGCCTGTTCTGTTCCCCACTCTGTCTCTGGTGAATTCTCTTACCCCCCTCCCCCACACCTCTGGCCTGTACCCCAGCTCTTGCATGCATAAATAAATAAATCTTAAAAAAAAAAAAAAAAAAAAGAATAGTGCCTAGCATAGAGTAAGTGCTCAAAAAAATGTTTGTATTGGTGACACAGTCTGTCAAGATCAACCCATTTTCTTTGCTTTAATTCTCTTGTGCTCCTAGGCAACTTTTGATTATAGTTAAATTTTGTGATTCAGGAGAGAATGCTTGGGCTGGCTGGGAAGTGAATTGTTATGCTAGATATTTCTTCTTTCAAAGTAACACTGTTATGCTGTGGATGTCATGAATTCAGGTCACCAGTATGACCATGATTCTTGGTCTATCTTGATTCATAGGTATCAAATGATAAAAATGAGTGTCAACCCACACAGTGACAGAGCAGAATGAGCATGGCTGGGTCTTCAGAGGGGCAATGCTGATACCCAAGAGTCTACACTCAATGGCCAGCCTGCCTCCTTCCCATTTTCTCTATACTTTCCCAACTTCTTCCACTTGCATGAATTACCAAAACCAGAGGACAGTGGAGCAACAGTTATGAGCTAGGGTTGCAGACTCAAAGGTCAGCCTCTGGGATGATCTCTGTTGAGGAAGAACATCCTCTTGGTGGAGTTCACTTGCACCTGGGTCAGGACCGCACCTACCTACTCTGGACAGAAGATAGCATCCCTTTGTTGTTGCCGATCAGTTCTTCTTGCTCTGTGAGTTGCACCAGAAGTTTCCCTCTTTCTTGGAGCAGGACATCATTTTGTGCAATGACCTCATCCTGGAAAGCTTTCTCCTAGGAGTAATAAAGCCCCTGTGTTACCATAGCAGAAGAAAGCATTGTAACTTTAAGATTATTGACCTGTTTCTCTAATGTAACATCAAATTTCTCATTTACTTTTTCTCTCTTGTCCTCTAGTCTGTTTTCATCTGTTTGCTAAAATTTCCAGTTATATAGGATGATTTATTTTGGTTATTTTAAGTCATATATTTTGTTTGGACATTAAATCATTCATTTGGGCTGACATTTAAAACTATTTGAGCACTGAACATCCAATAAGGACCCAATGCTCTTACCTGTATTCTAATCCCATAGGTACCAGACCACTGACAAATACAACTCAATTCTGCAGTGTCATATTGAAAATGTTCCCGTATAATACCTTTCCATCTGCTTTGTAGTTACACTCTTCTTAAGGCAAAGGGAGGAAAACAGGAATAGAGCTACCACACTTTGTAACCAGCGTCAGGATCTCAGGTGGCTCAGGAAATCAAGCATGTAAGCCAAGCTCTAGCATGTTCTCCCAGTGATGATGCTGAAATGATTTCTGGCTTGACACCATGTTTCATTTCCTACCAGTGATTTTCCCTGAAAGCAATAGCTGGTGAATTTATAGCTAAAATGGTAAGAAAGTGTATTTTGTGATAAAACACAAACATTCTTATATTGGATGAGTCAATAGATATTAAAAATCATGATCAGTGTAGCATTTAAAAGTTTAAAGATGTAACAGCAACATGGATGGAGTAAGAAGAGAAAATCCTAAAATAAATAAGTCAGAAGGAGAATGATAAATACTGGATGACATCACTAATATGTGGATTATAGTGAAACCAGGGAAAGACAACCTTAAAAGCTAACCCTTGAAAACTGACTAAAGAACCAAAGCATCTAAAGGGGGGAAGGGGTGAGGGGTAAGTACGTATAAAGAAGGAAGGAAGCACAAAGGGCTGTGGTGGTGGACTAAGTGATTTGGTGGTGGGTACCCTACTGTGGAAGAACCCTAACGTTACAGTGAAAAGAATAAATTATTATTTAAAAAAATGAATAAAAATTTTAAAATATAGAATTGCCCTTATCTCATCCATGAGCTGTCAGCAGTAATAGGCAAGTGTCTTCACCATTTCATGTGTGTGTTTTTTTTAAAGATTTATTTATGCATATAAGAACTGGGGTACAGGCCAGAGGTGCGGGGAGGGGGGTGAGAGGATTCACCAGAGACAGAGTAGGGAACAGAACAGGCAGATTAACTGAAATACACTGCTGAGGGGAGCAGTGGGCAAGACAGGAGAGGTCTGCTGCACCGTGTGGCTAGCTCCCTGGCTGGAGATGGGACTCGTGCTTCAGAGGCTGTGGACAGCTTCACAGTGCTGTGCTTAATCCTTTGTGCCAATGGGAGGCACATCATTTTGTGTTTGTTCCTCACCTGCCAATGATGGCAGTGACTGGGGGTGGGAGAAGAATAACAACCTTCTGGCAGATGGGTGAATCACGGGATTAGGAGGGGCAACTTTCTTTCAAATAAGGTGTTCAAAGATATCATTCAGAAAAGACTGTCCATCTATTGTTAAAGAATTAGAAGGAAGGAAATTACATTGTGTTCTGAAACAAGTCAATATAGATTTTAAAGTCATTCATCCAGGGCCGTCAGTGTCTAATGATAATCTTCCTGCTATTGTGTAAGTACAATGATGATAAGGAATGAGAATCAAAGCAATCATCCCATAAGTAACTATGCAGTTAAACTCTATTGGAAAGGAAATTGGATGAGACAGGTTAGAGACATTCTGCCTTTTGAAATGCCAAAATTTTTTGAACCCTAAATCAAGAGACCTGCTTTAATAATAGGAGAAAATATTTTGGAAAATCTGGTTTCTAGTATACTGTTGATGGTCACAATAGTATAAATAGAAGATGAAGGAATGTAGCCCCAAATGTGGCAGCTGGAGACCTGGTGCTGAGAAAGTGAACTAACCTTTTTTATGCTCAGTATTCTGGTTCATGAGCTCCAAAATAAGTAAAATCAGGACCTGCAGGTTTATACTGCAGTGGCATTAAAACACACATCTCAGTCTTCTCTAAACTAAGTAATTCTAATTCTTAATTTCCAATTCAGTTTCTCTTGTGAACTATATAAACACCAATTAACATGCTTCCAAGAGATTTTTACATCAAAAAGAAGAAAATGACATCTGTGAAAAATTTTATGTGTCAACTACCATTTTAGGTATTTCATACTTGAATAATCCCCAAACCTTGTAAGGTAGGGTTTATTTTCCCCATTTTACAGATGAGTAAAATTATATCAGTGACTTGTGCAAGGTTACAGAAGTGTTAAGTGGCAAGGCTAGACTTTGCATCCAAGTCTAAGGCCAGAGACCATAGCTCCCTTCAATTAGTCAGAAAAAGGACTAATTCCTCTTTTCTAGCTTCTACTTAATTGCAGCCTCCAGTCTCTTTTGGGGGACCTTTTGGGGTTCTTTGGGTCATTAGTTTCCATGTGCTGCCTTAACAAATTACCAAACTGGGCAGCTTAAAACAGTAGGAATTTATTTTCTCAGAATTGGATGGTGAAATTAAGGTGTTGGCTGGACTTTTCCGGGGGCTTTGAAGGAGAATTTGTTCAATGTTTCTTTCCTAGCATCTGATGGTTGACTTAGAGTTGTATTCTCTCTCAATCTGCCTTAATCATCACATGCCCTTCCCCAGTGTGTGTCTGTGTGTTCTCTCTCCCTCTAATGCAGGACACTGGTCTTATTGGATTTAGGGTTTGTTTTAATCCAGTATGGCCTCCTCTTAACTACTGACACCTGTAAAGACCTTATTTTCAAGTTAGATCACATTCTGAAGTTCCAGAGAGACATGAATTTTGGAAGAATACTCTTCAGGAAGAAAACATGCTGACTGAAAGTATGCTTAGAAGTGGAAGGTAGGCAGTATGGGAAAGGCTGGGCAGTGTAGAAGTGGTCTGACCATATTTCTGGTGGACCCACGAACTGGGATTGCAACTTTCTGTATATACTCCCCATATCGTTTTTCTAGTTGTGCTTCTGTAGGGTAAGGTAAAAAAGTATCAGGCTTTTCTGCCCTCCCGCCATTAGGATTAATGATGGATCCTTGTGGTCCAGAATGTATGCCTAATGGCGGGCACCTAGAGTAGGGTGTGGGCATGTGTAGATGGGATTCACCTGAGCTGAGAGACTGAGCTTATAAGGGCGGTGTCAGGGAGGGGAGGGAACCCCAGCAGAAGCAAAGCAGCAGCGAGAAGAATGAATGAGAGAGCAGAATCACGAGAGAGAACGTGAGAGACGGCCGGAGAGCCCAGAAAGAGTGAAGACTTGCTAGCCTCCCAGCCCCCTAGTACCCCTACCTGCTGTGTACCTGGTAAATCCCAATAAAGCCTGAAAAGCCACCAAAGGCTCGAGGACTTCTCCTTTACCCCGTCTGCTCCGGTCATAGAGATCCTCTCCGCCCCTTCCTGCCCTTACAGCATCTAACCCAGATCTGAGCCTTTAAAGATTTGATGAATTGGTAATAAAACTGAAGGATACTGCAAAATCTGAATGCCCTCTCTCACTACAGGTTAGCGTACCCATAGGATTTTTAGAAACTAAGAATACAACATTGGTGACTCCTCTGCTCTAATCCATCAATGTTTTGTTGTGTGTGAGTGTAGGGTAAGGAAAAATGTCAGGCTTTTCTGCCCTCCCGCCATCAGGATAGATGATGGATCCTTGTGGGTCCTGAACGCATGCCTGATGGTGGACACCTGGAATAGGGTGTGGGCCTAGGTAGATGGGATTCACCTGGGCTGAGACTGGGCTTTTAAGGGCGGCGTCATGGGGACGCCAGCAGAAGCCGAAAGAGAAGCAGAGAAAGAAGCTGAAAGAGAAGCCAAGAGCAGAGAAGCAGAGAGAATGCCGGAGAGCCCAGAAAGAGTAAAGACTTGCTGGGGGCTGGGAGGCCTGCCAGCCTCCAGGCCCCCCAGCGCCCCTGCCTGCCGTGTACCTAGTAATCCCAATAAAAGACCTGGAAAAGCCACTGAGGACTCTGACTCCTCCTTTACCTGGTCTGCGGGATCAGAACACCTGCTCAGTGTCCTTCCTGCCCCTACAGTTAGTCTACGATTTTTTTTTTTTTTTTTTTTTTTTTTTTTGTGGGACCCTCGCTGGAGGCCAGGAAATGAACCGGCACTGCAGAGGCTGACGGGCAGCCTCGCAGCACAGCGCTCAACCGCTGTGCCACCAGGGGAGGCCCATTCTACGAATTCTTAACTGGAGTTCAGTGATTCCATGGTCTATGGAAAAACTGAAATGATATGAATTGTTGGGATACTTGGCAAGCAGTGGTACTATAATGAATTTGTACGTGGAAATGAGTATTTTAGGAGGGTAGGATTTTAAAAATTCTGAAATTGCCTAGAAATATGGAAGGGAAAAATTTTTTTCTAGTTCAGTCAGTTGCTCTCCATTTTGAATTTACATAAGTTAATGATCTCCAGACCATTCTGCATTTAATTCCATTCATCTATCCCATTTCCTTCTTACCCACCCACCTGGAGGTCACCAGAGCAATAAGACAAACATAAAGGAAGCAGGGATATTTAAAATAAAAGTGGAGGTACTTGTCAGGGATTGATAAGAGTAGGAACCACCTAATTTCATAACCACTTAAAACTGACAGAAGTTTGAGGCAAAATCCTTATGTAAAGCAGGGATGAGTTACGAGGGATGGTTTAGAAGTCTCTGCTGAGGGAGTGTCTAAGAAAAGCGTTTTCACGTGAAGGCAAAACACTGACCATAAATTGGTGTGCAGAGACTTCAGGGTCCAAACTGGTTTAGCATCACTCCAGGTCTTACATCTTAGCAGGGCTTAAAGAGTTACATTGAAAAATAAAGGTGCAAAGAAAGGAAATGAAAACATGAGCTACAAGAGGTCACAAATTTAAAAATGAGCGGGCTTTCGCTACATGACCAACCACCAGCATCATGAACGAGCTCTTCCCCATTTTTCCCTCACCTTTTCCATTTGTAGTCGCAGTAATTCATTTCCATTTTCGAGTTCTTTAATTCTCTTATCTCGTAGTTCTACTTCATGAACTAAACGATCCTTGATTCTGTGATGCTTGACTTTGTAATGGTGATGTTTCTCATTATAGTTTCTATAAAAGTAAATTTAAATATAGGCACGCCTGAACACAGCCAACATTTATTTCGCCTCCGCAAGATCCACCCTTTCTTGAGTTTCCTCTTCTTGGTCAGGGCCTGGCACCAGGTGTGGGAATACACCCTGCCTCACATCTGCAGGACTTCTTGCCCCAGTGGGGGAATGGATCAAGGACAACCTCATAAATAACAAAAGCTTTAGTCATCCCCATGGAATTAAATCTCAAGCTTATCTTGGTCTTGAACTGAGGGTAGTGGCAAAGCTTTAACATCTGAGTTTAATTTAGGGAGCTCCTTGACTTCTATTCCTGACATATAAGTTCTGAATCCTGCTCCATTGATTCACTCATTAATTTAAAATCTCCCAATTCCTGGCCATACTCTTAACAGTGATAGAACCCACTTTCATCTTGTCTAACTTCCAGATAATTTGGGTTTGCTCTTAGTCTTCGCCTTGAATCTGGACTTGCAAATACAATACTACATAGGTCTCTGCTCAAGGCTCTGATTCTAATATAAATCTGAGTTACAGCCAAAAAGCACATGAAGAGATGTTGAATATCATTAGCCATTTAGGAAGTACAAAATCAAAATCACAGTGGTTATTTTTTGGGTCTAGGAATGCTCAGAAATTTTTATATATAAATAAATGGTAACAGCGTTCTCAGACCCAAGAAATAAATAACCTACCAAATCATACCAAATAGGATTGTTCTGGTTTGGGTAGTGGGAGAAACCTGTATCATTTGGCTATAAATGGGAATAAAACAATGATAAATGCTACAACATGGGTAAACCTGGAAAGCACTCTGTTGTTGTAGAGCAACCCCGATACAAAACGGGGTGCCTGACTGTGGGTCCTCACCCGCGCGCTTAAAAGGACTTATCAATGCTCTACTGCAGGCACACGTGAAAGGTTAATAAAAGGTTTATTTACAAGGGAAGGGGAAATGAGGAAATGTACAGCTCTGGGAGAAAAGTGGGAGACAAAGTTTTAAATGAGTCCTACCCAATCTGCCGATCAGGAATCCCAAAATGGCGCTCTCAGAGTTGGCCGCCAGCCAGGAGCGGTGAAGCCAGGAGGCGAGAGATCACGAGCCAGCCACCCCAAGGCCCACGTGTTTGGTTTTTATATCCAACCTGGCTACCCAACTCCACCCTCAGGTCCCAGCCACCCTCCCTTGGTGGTGATGGGATTTGTCTTTCCCAGTGTCTTGATGGCTTTAGTCTGAAGTGGGGCTGGGGTCCACAAAGCCTATATGGGATTAACTCAGGACATCATTTCCCCCTAACATTGTGTTTAAAAAGCCAGTCACAAACAAACAAAAAAACACATGTTGTATGGACTCAAGTTTACATGAAATGTCCAGAATAGGTAACTAGAAAAAGTAGATTAGTGGTTGCCTAGGGCTGGGAATGGGGGTTGAAATTGGGGATAGGGGTGTGGTAGCTAAAGGATTTAATGAAATGTCTAAATTTGATTGTGGTTGTAGGGTAAGGGAAAATGTCAGGCTTTTCTGCCCTCCCGCCATCAGGATAGATGATGGATCCTTGAGGTCCTGAATGCATGCCTGATGGCGGGCACCTGGAGTGGGGTGTGGACCTAGGTAGATGGGATTCACCTGGGCTGAGACTATGCTTTTAAGGGCGGCATCACGGGGACACCAGCAGCAGCAGAAGCCGAAAGAGAAGCCGAGAATGGCAGAGAGACAAGAGAGAGTGCGGATTTGCTGGGGGTTGGGAGGACTGCCAGCCTCCCGGCCCCCCAGCACCCCTGCCTGCCAGCTGAACCCCAATAAAAACCTGCAAAACCACTGAGGACTCTGACTCCTCCTTTACCCGGTCTGCATGGGATCAGAAAACCTGCACCGTGTCCATTCCTGCCCCTACAGTGGTGATGGACTAAACACCATTGAATATATATACTTTAAATGAGTGAGTGGTATGGTATGTGAAATACATCTGAATAAACCTGTTAAAAGAACAAAAATCTAAGTCAAAATTTCAAGCTATTAAGACAGCTAATCTGAGCAAACAATAGATAGCTTCCATGCCACTATTAGGCAGACCTCTTTGAAGATGAACATGCTTCCAAAATAATATTAAGACTTTCTTCAAATTAAAAATGGGGTTTTCTTTGAAATTTTTAAGTCTGATAACACCAAATCACTCTAAGCACTATTGACATTTTGGGCCAGATAATTATTATGGAGGCCTGTACTATGCATTGTAAAATGTTGAAACAGCATCTTTGGCCTCTATCCTCTAGATACTAGTAGTACTTTCTATAGTGCATGTAGGGTAAAGAAAATGTCAGGCTTTTCTGCCCTCCCACCATCAGGATAGATGATCCTTGCGGTCCTGAATGCATGCCTGATGGCGGGCACCTGGAATAGGGTGTGGGCATAGGTAGATGGGATTCACCTGGGCTAAGACTGGGCTTTTAAGGGCGGTGTCATGGGGATGCCAGCAGCAGCAGCAGAAGCCAAAAGAGAAGCCGAGCGAGAAGCAGAGAAGCAGAAGCAGAGAACGCCAGAGAGCCCAGATAGAGTGAGGATTTGCTGGGGGCTGGGAGGACTGCCAGCCTCCCGGCCCCCCAGCACCCCTGCCTGCCACGTACCTGGTGAACCCCCCCAAAAAACCTGAGGGCTCTGACTCCTCCTTTACCCTGTCTGCATGGGATCAGAAAACCTGCACTGTGGTCCAGTTCTGCCCTTATGGTGCAACAACCAAAAATGTTTTTAGACATTGCCAAAATGTCCCCTTACCCTGAGGCAAATCACTCCCAAACTGAGAATTACTGTCCTAACTAATGTTTCAAAACTAGGTTTTCTCTAAGAGCAGTGATTCTGTTATTCTAAAGATTTATTTATTTATACATGTAAGAGCTGGGGCATAGGTCAGAGGTGGGGGGCGGGGAGGGGTGAGAGGATTCACCAGAGACAGAGCGGGGAACAGAACAGGCAGATTAACTGAAATACACTGCTGAGGGGAGCAGCGGGCGAGACAGGAGAGGTCTGCTGTGACACGTGGGTCAGCACCATGGCCGGGGATCAAACTCACGCTGCAGACAGCTTCATAGTGCTGAGACTTAACCCCTTGCACCACAAGGGAGGCCTGTTTGTTATTCTAACCAGTATTATCAGCACCACCTGGTAACTTGTTAGAAATAGGAAGTCTTCAGACTCTATCCCAAAACTACAGACTCAGAGACTTAGGGTGGATCTGTGTTCTAACTAGTAGTGCAGGGAGTTCTGATGCATGCTCTAGTTTGAGAAATCCCTGACTTTCCTGAATGTCTAAAAATGTGGATTTTTTTTTAACTGAAAGTGTTTAAGGAATGAGGAGTCTACTCTTTGTCATTGTAGGCACTTAAGGACACAGTTATTCATGCCCATGTTGCTGGTTACAGATGACAACTGTCCTTACCTGGGATGCTATCTCTCAAAATGGAGGAAGCCCCTCTAACTGAAGGTAATAAATGTATGTTCTGGGCTTTTCACATAAGTCCGATTTTAATGCAAACTTGTGAAGGCTATCTCCTCACTCTGAATCAGGAGATGAAGACTGTGCACTAAGCTCTTAGCTACCGGGTGTCCTTACCCTTCACATTCCAAAGAAGGGACTGGCCCTTGACTGTTCTTGGGAGATGACCTCTTGCCTCTGGAATAGCCTGCCTGATAAGAATGTCTGTGTACCTGGGGCCTTGGGTCACACCAGATAGTTTATGTTAACAACATGATATATTGTGAATATATAACAATGTGATATATGGTGAATGTTTTTGTTCACCAAGGGCCCTGGGCCACCCTGTTTCAGTTTGACATCTGGGGAGTGGGGGACTGAAGGTTGAGTAGATAGGGTCAATTACCATGGCAATTCATGTCTATGTAACAGACTCACAGTAAAATCCCTGGACTTCAAGGCTCAGGTGAGTTTTCCTGGTGGGGAATACTTCATACATGTTGTCAGACATGGCTGCTGGGAGAACTGAGTGCTGGCCAAACTACTCCCCTGGGAAAGGACAACTGGGAGTTTACTTGTGTCTTGTTTCTCCCAGACTGTCTTTTCCCTTTGCTAATTTTGATCTTTTTGTTATAATAAATGACAATCATGAGTGCAATAGCCTTTCTGAGTTCTGTGACTTCTCCTACTGAATCACCAAACCTTAGTGCTTTAGGACTCCCAGCCCAGAGGGGAGACACTTTTGCAGAGAAGAATCTGACCTCAGAGCTTGTGATCTCCCCAGTATACCCTAAGGATAAGATACCAGCAAAATCAGGCAAACCAGATAGTCCTGATTTCTCCTAGTAAGATGTTTTGTTTTGTACTAGAACCAGGAACTAAACAGGAGGAGAAGAGAAAAGCAGATTTATCTAGATGCTAATTCTAGTCAAATTGTAATGAAGAGCTACTTCTAGAGAGTCTTACGTTCTATTTGTAAATGAATTCTTACCCCTACTTGGTTTTGCAAGACTCCTCCACTTTCCAAAACTGCCCTCTCCCCTTGTTGCTGATTGTACATTAAAACATAATGTATGTTTTCCCCTTAAAAAATCATTTTTCTGAAGATTAATTAGGCTGCTAGCCAGAAACCAGACTGAGAAGTTTGGATTCCTGTAGATCAAAAAGAAAAAGCAAACCATCCTAGGCACAGCTTGTGTGTGTGGCAGTGATTGTCTTCTGGGGTTGTCCCCAATTCATTTTCTCCTTCTATCATTATGGGCCCTATGATATTTAGCTTGGCAGTTGGTTGCCCAATATGTGAACTACATTTTCTGGTTTTCCTTGCAGCTAGATGAGGGATATAAGTTCTGTCCAATGGAACATTAGTAGAAATAGTGTGCTTTAAAAGAAAGTGGAATGCCCTTGCCTTCCCCTTTCTTTCTCTTGGTTGACTGGATAAGGTAATGAATCATCTTGAAGTATACAGATAAGGGTAACATGTTAAAGATGCTAGAGTGGAGCCTCCCTGGTGGCCTAGGGGTTAAGACTCAGTGCTAATTAATTAATGATAATTAAAAAAATTTGAGTCTTATTGTGGAGGTAACGATATCAATAAAAATGTAAAGAATGGGGGCCTCCCTGGTGGCACAAGGGGTTAAGACACAACCTATGAAGCTGTCCACAGCAGCTGCAGCATGAGTTCCATCCCCAGCAAGGGAGCTGACCCACATGGTGCAGCAGACCTCTCCTGTCTCGCCCTTTGCTCCCCTCAGCAGTGTATTTCAGTCAATCTGCCTGCTCTGCTCACTATTCTCTCTGGTGAATTCTCTCACCTCCCCACCCCGCACTTCTGGCCTATACCCCAGTTCTTCTAAGCAAAAATAAATCTTAAAAAAAAAAAAAAGACGCTAGAGTGACAATAAGATTGTAAGAGCCTATGCTAATGACACAGTGAGCCATGGTACCCATTCTGGAATCATAATGTCTACCCCGCTAGATAGGAGAGAAGTCTCACCCATTTTAAGCCACTTTTATTCAGGGTCTTTGCCACAACTCAAAATACATCTTAATTAACAGACTTTGTCCTGATACTTGGTGTAGGGTAAGGTAAAAAGTATCAGGCTTTCCTGCCCTCCTGCCATTAGGATAGATGACAGAACCCTGCGGTCCCGAATGCATGCCTGATGGCGGGCACCTGGAGTAGGGTGTGGGCCTAGGTAGATGGGATTCACCTGGGCTAAGACTGGGCTTTTTAAGGGTGGCGTCATGGGGACACCAGCAGAAGCCCAGAGAAGCAAAAAGGAGCAGAGAAGTGGAGAAGCAGAGAAGCAAAACCACAACCACCAGAGAACGCTGGAGAACCCAGAAAGAGTGAAGACTTGCTGGGGGTTGGGACCCCTGCCTGCCATGTACCTGGTAAATCCCAATAAAAGCCTGAAAAGCCACTGAGGCCTCCAGGACTCTCCTCCTTACCCCGACTGCTGGATCAGAAAACCTGCCCTGTGCCCAATCCTTCCCCTTACACTTGGGTTCATGAAATTGCCTCAGGCCTGTTCAGTTCTGTGGCCCTTGCAGTGACCCTGACATAATATGAAGCACATGTTTTTGGATTTAGATTATGTTCATAATTGCCCCTTCTGTGACTTAGCTGTTTTACAGAGCGGTATTTCCATCTCATAAATAGTCTCATTTTCCTTTTTACAGGGAATAGCTTGGTAAGGCCATAGCAGCTAGCAGTGTATAAAAATCCTACCTGTTAATGTCTGGGTTTCCCAGGTGTTCACAGTTACTCTGATGTTTTGACATAATTTGAAACAACACGTTTCTGGAATATCTTTTAACCTTCTTGCCTGGAATATTAAAGCCCAGTGTAGGGTAAGGAAAAATATCAGGCTTTTCTGCCCTCCTGCCATCAGGATAGATGATGGATCCTTAAGGTCCTGAATGCATGCCTGATGGCGGGCACCTGGAATAGGGTGTGGGCATAGGTAGATGGGATTCACCTGGGCTAAGACTGTGCTTTTTAAGGGCGGCGTCACGGGGATGCCAGCAGCAGCAGAGCCGAAAGAGAAGCCGAGCGAGAAGCAGAGAAGCAGAAGCAGAGAATGCCAGAGAGCCCAGATACAGTGAGGGTTTGCTGGGGGCCTGCCATATGCCTGGTGAACCCCAATAAAAGACCTGCAAAAACCCACTAAAAACTCTGACTCCTCCTTTACCCGATCTGCTAGATCAGAAAACCTGCACTGTGTCCTGTCCTGCCCTTACACCCAGTCTCTAAGCTTCCCATGAAAGAGAGCTGCTGTCTCTTTTTCTGTCATTTGGACTAATAAAAACTAAAATTTATTCTTTAAAGTAAGATAATAGGTCATAGAAAATGTGGGGGGAAATCCATGCCCAATATGATCAGTATGATATTGTTATATTTCCTTCCATTATTTTATAAGCATTCCTTGCTTAATCATTGTCTATATAAAAATTTTAATCTGATGCTCTTTTCAATTATTATAAGCTTTTCCCCCATGTTGTTATCCTGTCTTCCCAGCCACCATCCTTTATGGTTACATTATGTTATATCAAGTGAAGGCAGTGATTTACCTAACTAGTGCTTATTGCTTGATATTCAGGCTTCATCCTGTATTGTTAAGTGTGATCTGAGAAGTCCATGTGTTGATTCAGTACAGCTGGTGAGAGTCAGAGTCTGCCCTTGCCATTACTGACTGGTTTGGTCAGAAATTCTGTCGGCCAGCTTCTCTGATGAACTGCAAATTTACTAAGTTTATTTTTGACTTTGCTAACTATTAGTCTGATGAGGCAGCCTAACATTCACATTCTAAAATTTAGGGACAGCCCCAAAACAGATGAGTGGATCAGGGAAATGTGGTATATATACATGATAGAATACTACTCAGCTATTAGATAAACCCTTACCATTTGTGACAACATGGATGGAGTTGGAGGGGATTATGCTAAGTGAAATAAGTTAAAAGGAAAAAGACAAATACTTACGATGTCCAGTATATGTGGAATACAGAAGAACAAAACAAAGGGTCTGATATAGCCAAACTGATAACAAACTCCAGAAATCTAACTGTAGAACTGAGGCTGGGTGAGGGAGCAAAATGGACTATAATTATGCATATGGGTGCTCCGGTGGGGGTGTGGTGGTGTAGAAACATCCGAAGGGGGAGGTCTTATACCTCTAAAATGCAAACAATGTCGTAAGCCAATATTACCTCAATTTAAAAAGTAAAAAAAAACATTTTGGAAAGAAAAGGCAATGATAATCAAAAGAATTTGAGCCTTATTGTGGGGGTAATGATATCAATAAAAATGCAAAGAATGGGGGCCTCCCTGGTGGCACAAGGGGTTAAGATGCAACTTAAGAAGCTGTCTGCAGCAGCTGCAGCATGAATTCCATCCCTGGCCAGGGAGCAACTCACATGGCGCAGCAGACCTCTACTGCCTTGCCTGCTGCTTCCCTCAGCAGTGTATTTCATCAATCTGCCTGTTCTGTTCCCCACTCCTGCTCTGGTGAATCCTCTCATCCCCCCACACCTCTGGTCTGTACTCCTGTTCTTGTATGCATAAATAAATAAATCTTAAAAAAATGCAAAGAATGAAAGAATGATAATTTGGAGGATTAAAAAAATTTGGGGACAGTTTTCATTTGTGTTTAAGTAAAACCAGATGGTTTTTCTATTATTTTTATTTCAAAGAGGCAAAGAATTTGTTTCTTTGGAAGAGTGGTTGGGAAAATGTGGACAAAATAAGCATTGTCTATGAAGGGCAGGACTAGGATCAGGGGAATGAAAACAGAAATGAACTAGAGTTTTGACATTCCTTCCATTTTCTTTCCTAAAGATGTAACTTATGCACATCAGAATTAGATGAGGAAGCTTTAAAAAAAAAAAAAATTGATCCCTAAATCCAATCCCCACAGATTCTGATTTAATTAATCTCTGTTGGGGCCCAGACATGTGCAAACAAAGGATTAGGATCCACTCTTCTAAAGATTATGGACATATAACATGGAAAAATATTCCATCTCCTAACCATCAAAAAATTAAAGATAAAATGACAAATAACTTATAAATGAACATTAAAAACCATAGGATATGCTGAATAAAAAAAGTCAGAGCCAAAAGATTACATGCAATATAATTCCATTTAGGTAAAATTCTAAGAGAGACAGAAACCAAATGACCGACTGTATAGGAGGAGGTGGGGGGAGCAGGAAGTACAGACCTGACTGCACAAAAGTAGGAGAGAACATTACAAGGTAATGGAAATATTCTATGTCTCGATTGGGGTAGTGTTTAAGTGGGTGTAAACATTTGTCAAAACTCACTGAATGGTGCATTCAATATCTGTGCATTTATTATATGTAAATTATACCTTAAAACAAATAATATCAGAAGAAATTTCATCCAAGCCCTCCCCCCACAATGGTAGCACCCAGGACTACTGAGGATGGGGTGGAATTGCTTCTCTCATTTTTGCGCTGTGTAACCAGTCTCAAGACCAGAGCCATGGGGGCAGGGTGGGGGTGGGGGGTCTCTTCTAGACCTGTTGCAAATAATTAATCTTACTGTTATCAATACTAAACAAGGCGATAAGTTAGTGCAAACTGCCACGAGCTCTTTGAATCTGTCGCTACAAAGCAACACTGTTTTCCTCAGTGTATTTTATCCCTTGACCAGTGGTCAGTGCCACACAAGAATTTAGGAAAACAGCTCAGGTTAATTCTAGGTATGTTGAAATCAACCCTCACAACCACAACATGGCCCTAACTCAGTTAAGAATTACTTACTGGCCCAATGGTTGATATTTTATTCAAAGTAACACTGGGAAAATCTTTTGCATTTTTTTTTCATTTAATTTCCAGGAGTGAAATTACTAGTTAAAAGGCTAGAACTACAGACCCTAAAATGTATTGACAAATATTCCTCTTACAGAAATTATCTGCCACCGTACAGGTTGACTGAGTTCTTTGCCTTAGATTTGTCAGCAGTATGAACTGAACCACACACATTCCCTGTGTTTTCTACATTTCTCAGTGATATGATTATCAAACCAAGGTAATGGACACTGATGCTTCTGAGAAATTCTCTTTGCTGTATGGCAGTAAACAATGAATTTTAAATCACTGTTATTAATTCCACCAACAAAATAGACAAGAGCACTAGTAAATAAGAAACTTCAACCTATGGGAGAAATACAGCAGAAGACTATAGAGGTGGGGGCAAGAAAGAACTAAAAATAAATAGATACCATAAGAGCTGTGTGTTAGACAGTGTCCTAAGTAATAGCTTTAACATCTATCCATTCATTTAATTCTCACAACAACCTACATGTAAGTTCTCTTATATTGCCCATTTTAAAGGAGGTACAGTGACTACATAACTCACCCAAAGTTATATAGCTACTTTTCAGTAGAACCAGGATTTATGACCAGGAAATATGGCCTCAGAGTCCATACACTGAACTACTATGCTACACTCCAGAGTGGAGGAGAGGAAGAGGAATCTGGTGGAATGATGAACAGGGAATGGAAGAAAGAGCAGGAAGTCCAGGAATGAATTTTTTATTGAGCATTTACTATACACCAAGGAATGTGGATAATAAGATAGACAGGGGCCTCTGGCCTTAAAAAGTTTGTAGTGGTGAGGAAGACAGGGAATGAGTTACAATACAGTATGACAAGCAAGTTATGAAATGACTTCAGAGAGGTATATAGGAAGGGCTATAGGGACACAAAGAATGAGGACCTCATTCAATCTAGGCTGGTAGTGTTAAAAAAATGCTTCTTAGAGGAGATAACTCTCAGTCTAAGAATGTTGGGTTGAAATGAAGAGTTGAAATGGGGAGAGGTGGTCCAGGCTGAGGAAAGCGCACAAAGGGAAAAGAAAACCCTAAATCCAAGGAAGAAAGATGTACTTGGAGAAATGAAAGAAGTTAGATATCATAGAGCTCAATAGTTACTCCCTTCTCCCTCCTCCTCTTGGGAAGAAATTGGACCCCGCATCTCTCTAGGAAAAGTTCTAAAAGTAGAACTTCGGAGAACAAAGGAAAACTGTTGACCTTCTTGAAAGAAAGGTGACTTTAGTGAACATCACTGCTTAGCCCTGAAGCTGGCTCCATAAGAAGTAGTTACTTTGTATGGTGTTCTTCCAGGGGGGATCTTTTGTTTACCTCACATAGACATCAAACTGCTTCAAAAGTTGTGCATATTCTTCACATAGAGCTTTATTCTTTTGCTGGAACCCAGATAGCTTCTCTGACAATTCCAGGTTGCTCTTGAGAAGCTGAAAAACATGTTTTTAAAGAATACTCTTTGCTGATAAAGTATGATATGGAGGGAATATACACTGGCAAAGCTTTTCTGCTAAAGAAAGCTTACAGTGAAACTATATAACTTCCTGTGATTTCTGCACCTCAGATTTTCTGAAAGCCAGCAGCTCTTTCCTTGACTTTGCTCCCCAACCTTTCCAGTGGCTTTGTAAGCATCTAGTTCCCTGGAGAAGGGCTTTGCAAAATCTATTGGTGAGGGAAGCATCCGATTTCTTGAAATGTTTTATAACGCTATGCTACTGAAGATGATGGTAGGAGGTGCCAATATTAAAATGGATCCTGATTTTAGTGGGAATGATGGTGTTTAGAATCTTAGATGCCAAGTGCAATGTCTAACCCCCAGATACGAATTATTGTTATTAGGTAGTGGCACCAGAGAGAGAACCAGATGGTGTGACTATGGCAATCTATGGTTGTGGTGACTGATCATGGAAACTGTAGTACTTCAGCAGTGATTCATTGACTCAGAGTATGTTTCACGGGAGGCCTTGTGGGGTTGTGAATCTCCCCCAGTGGCCATTTCCCCAATTCTTGAATGTATACTCAGAATAGAAAATTTGGAATAGCAGATACTCCACTATACAAAAAAACTAACTCAAAAAAGGATGTAAGACCTGGAACCATAAAATACATAGAATAAAGCCTAGGCAAAGCGCTCCATGACCTTGACTTCAGTGATGACTTTGGGGACTTGACTGCAAGAGCCAGGGAAACAAAAGCAAAAATAAACAAATGTAACTACATCAATCTAAAAGACTTTCACACAGTGAAAGAAACTATCATTAAAGTGAAAAGACAGTTCACTGAATGGGAGAAAATATATGCATATCATATATCTGACAAGGGCCTAATATCCAAGATCTACAAAGAATTCATACAACTTAATGGCCTCCCCGGTGGTGCAGCGGGTTGAGCACAGCACTGTGAAGCTGGCCGCAGCCTTCGTGGCACCGGTTCGATTCCCGCCCAGCTAGGGAGATTCCCATATGGCGCAACAGACCTCTCCTGTCTCGCCCGCTGCTCCCCTCGACAGTGTATTTTGGTCCTTCTGCCTGTTCTGCTCCCCGCTCTGTCTCCGGTGGATTCTCTCACCCTCCCGTGCCTCTGGCCTGTACCCCAGTGCTTGTATAAATAAATAAATCTTTAAAAAGAAAAAGAATTCATACAACTCAACAAGAAGAAAACAAATAACCCAATCAAAAAATGGGGAGCCGAACTAAATAGACACTTATCCAAAGATGACATACAACTGGCTTATAGGCACATGAAAAAAAATGCTCATCATCACTTATCATCAGGGACTGGCAAGTCAAAACCACAATGAAATGATACCTCACACATGTAAGAATGGCCTATATGAAAAAATCAGAGACAATAAACATTGGCTAGTGTATGGGGGAAAGGAATCCTTCTATACTGTTAGTGGGAATGTAGATTGGTCCAGTCCTTACGGAAAATAGTATGAAGGCTTCTCAAAATATTAAAAATATATCTACCATTTGATCCAGCAACTCCATCTACTTTCTTGACTTCTTCTGTTCAGTCTTCTTTCTTCCAACAGTTCTGTGACTATTCCTTGAGTTTACTTGATCTAGCTAGAACAGATTCTGTTTTCCTGCCTGAACCTTGACTAAACTTCATGGGTAAAGTAGTAGGCACTCAAAAATTATTAGCTTTTATCAACCCAATTATTACCTTATTACCCAATTATTACCTAAATTATTAGCTTTTATCAACCCAAAACTTAGAAGCATCTCTATTTACTTTCTTACCTCATCAGATTTTCCTTTTTCATTTTCCAGTTGTTTAAGTTGGACTTCTTGCTGCTGAATTCTGGATTGTTGTTGAGAACTGGTTGTTTCCAATCTGTTCTCTTTATCCAGTAAAATCCTCACTTGCTTTTGTAGCTCATTTATGCTCTGATCTTGGAGATTCCTGAGGGCAATGAATGTACATTAAATCTCACTGTCAGTTACAAAGATTTGTAAATGAAACTCTGACCTAAAATTGTTATACCATCACAGAGGTTTTTTGTTGTTGTTGTTCAATGAGGTAGGCTATAAGACCATAAGATAAAGAGAACAACACAGAGAACCTCTTTTGTGACAGCAATTTTTCATGGTTCACAATCATTTCTCAAAAGATGAGAAAAAATAACTTCCCTTATTTCACCGAGAAAGCTATACCACAGAGAAGTTCAATTAATGTTCTCAAGTCCACAACTAGTACCAAATGGAGGTAGAGCTCTAATCTACAAACCCAGATTCCTTCTACTCTTTCTCACAACTTTACAAGTTGAGTATTTTGACCTTCTTGGTTCAATACAGGGTAGTTAGTTACAAATTCTATTGTATATGTGTGTGTTAACACTGCTGTAACTGGGTCACAAATGAACCTGTTTGATGAGGAAATGTACCCTCTTCCAAAAGTATTGGTGGACAAAGATCTCACCTACATGTTGGGTCAATAAAATGCTGATATTGGACAATTAAGTTTGCTTTCTCTAACTTCAATTTTCTGAGAAATCAATGAATTACTGGGAAAGATTTATATTTGAGACATGGGGTTCATATCTCTCAAGCCCTAAGAATCCCTAGTTCTCATGCTTCTGGATGTAAGGCAGGGTCTCCAACAGCTGTTATAATTTGCCTTCAATGGTTCATGCCCACCCTGTATCAATATCTCCCTCATCTCTATTTCATCTAACTCACTATATACCTGAGCAATTCCTTGATATTATAATTTACTTTCTTGGTTCTTTCTGAGTTTCTGGTCAAAGAACCAGACTATGTCCTAAACCTTGGAGCTGAAAAAGGATTTGTAATTTGTTAGAACTAAAAAACCTTGAATTATTTGAATTAGGATTTAGGAGTTGGAAACTGATATTGAAAATGGAAGTCAAAATTTAAATAGAAACTATTGAATATGTTGGAAATTAATTCCTTTATAATATATGGGGTTTGAACAATGAAAAATTAACAAACATGTGCTGCCAGTGAATGAAATTAAGCAATTGGTAGATTGATAAGACTCCTTAGCCTTTCTTTCAATCTATTCTTTACATAGTAATCAAAATGCTCCCTCTAAGTCACAATCTAATCATACCACTCTCTCTGCTTAAAATGCTCAGTTGTTCCTATTACACTTAAGATAAAGTCCAAAGTCTTTACTGTGACTTGATAGCTAGCTTACCTGTCAGACCTCATTTTCATGCATTTTCTTTATCCCCAAATACTTTGTCCTGGCAAAATGAACTTTTTTCATTTCCTGAAACAAGTTAGCCTCCACACGTACTCCTCCCCTGCAGCTCCAACCTTTTCCATATCTTCCTCCTCTAGGCCTTCCTTTGACTAATATTCTCTACTTAACTTTCCCATACCAACAACTTCACTCTAAGCTTAAATAGCTTTCTTTGAAGGAGGTTTTCAGCGCTTGTTCCATCAGCTTAAGTGTTCCAGGTATCTACTCTCACAATATCCTAAACCTTCCTGAGTGTAACACATTATATCTCACTGCAGTTGCAAAGTCTTATGTTCAAGGATATTCATTATAGCATTATTTATAATAAAAATACCTAAACAACACATTACATCAACATATATCTATGTAACAGCATGCTATAGTACTGCTTAAAACAATGTTATGAAACCATAAATCAGTTACAGAAAGATGAAAAGTCCCAAAATATTTGCAGATTAAATAAACATATACAATACACAAATCACAGAAGTCTCAAGAGAAACTTTAAGATATTTTGAACTACATGTATTTTCATGAAAGTGAAAACACAAATCATAAAAGCTGTGAGATGCAACAGAGACAGTGCTCAGCAGGAAACACGGCTTTAATTGCAAATATTATAAAAGAAGAAAGCAGAAATCAATAAGTTACACTTCAACCTTAGGAGATTAAAGAAAGAAGTCCAATGTAAGCCTAAATAAAGCCCAAGAAAAGAAATGAAAATTAGAGCAGAAATCAATGAAACTGAAAACAGGAAAAACAGCAGATGAAACTAAAGCTGGTTCTTTGAAAAGATTAATAAAATTGATAAATCCATTAGCCACGTTAACCAAGAAACAGAGAAGAAACAAATTGATAATATCGGAAATGAAAGCTGGATCATCACTACTGATTCCATGGATTTAAAAAGACAATAAAGGAATATTATGAACAACTCTGTGCCCACAAATCTGGTAACCTGGATGAAACAGACTGATTGTTTGGCAGGTATAATCTACTAAAACTCACACAAGGAGAAACAGATAATTTGAACAGGTTTATGTCTATTCAATAAATTTAATCAATACTTAATTACCTAAGAAATAAAGTACCCAAATGGTTTCACTGGTAAATTCTACCAAACATTTAAGGAAGAAATAATACCAATTCTCTCCCAACATAACTAATTCTAAGAAGCCAGCATTATTCTAATACCAAAACCAGATAAAGATATTATAAGAAAGGAAACTGTGGACCAACATTCCCATGAACATGTTCAAACTCCTCAATGTAGCTTGCTAGGCTCCACATGGCCCAGGCCCAGCTTACCTTTCTACCCTCATTTTCTTGCCACTCCTTTATCCCCAGACACTTTGTTTTAACCAAAATGAACATTCTTCACTTTGTTGATGATGAGGATGATGAAGATAATAATAATATCAAATATTGCAATAACACCACAACTACCTTTTTAGTAGTAGCTTTGTAATGTATCAACTTGGCTAGGAATTCCTTTCATATATGTTTCTAGTTGGTAACCTGCTTCCACAACTACATCAGATCAAATCCCCATAACAAATCTCTTATTAAATATATATTCCTCCCACTAGTCTACATCTCTGATTGAACCCTGACTGATTCAGGTATTTACTACATGTCAGACATTGCTATAAGTCAGCTGATTATAATTCATTTGATCCTCACAATGATCCTGTGAAGTAGGTATGGTCAGGCACCAAGAGGATAAGAAATTTGCCCAAGATTATGCAACCAAGTGGCTAATAAGATGCTGAGTTATATGGTTAGGTAAAAAAAGCAAATTCCAAAGCAATAATTTAAAATGGTTCAATTTTTGTTAACAAGAGTAATAAAAAATATATGCATATGTATATGTGTAGGAAAAAATCTGAGAAATATGTAGCAACTTAAAATGGTTAATTGCTGAAGGATCAAATGCTGAAGAACTTATGCTATTTATTGTACATATCTCTATCTCTGTAATATTTGAAATTTCATAATGAACAGTTATAATTACACTGTACTTGCTTGAATTTATCCCAAGGAAATAATAAAGTATATGCACAAAAATTGGCTACAAGAAAGTGTATTGTTCCTTGTTATAGCAAGAAACTGGGAAAAATGTAAATGTCCAATAATAAAGAATAAATAAATCATGGTATATTATTAAAATAATGTTCTAGAAGATTTAAAGACTGGTAAATACATCATAATATTTTAAGTGAAAAAAGTAGGTTAAATCTAATATTTAAATTGGGGTTGCTCACCTCCAAGTTACAACACAATGAATACTATATGGTTCCCTTTTGTGCAAAAAAAAAACCTTCACAAATTTCATTTTCCTATACTCAGTTTACATACTACTATATATTTATTTTCAGCAAATCTTTACAAAGTTGTAAAGAACTGGAGATAAGAAGCCAAGTTCCAGGAAAGTGAAATTGCCCTTTTCCTGTTTAATTCTTTGATTACATCTTTTTTTTTTCCCCAAAGATTTATTTATTTATGCATATAAAAGCTGGGGTACAGGCCAGAGATGTGGCGGCGGTGGATGAGAGGATTCACCAGAGACAGAGTGGGGAACAGAACAGGCAGATTGACTGAAACCCACTGCTGAGGGGAGCAGCAGGCGAGACAGGAGAGGTCTGCTGCACCATGTGGGTTGCTGTTGCTCCCTGGCCGGCTGGGAATCGAACTTGTGTTGCAGAGGCTGTGGATTGCTTCGTAGCGCAGTGCTTAACTCCTTGCGCCACCAGGGAGGCCCTTTGATTACATCTTTTGTTTCTTTAGAAGCTTCACACAGTTGTTTTACAATCTAGTCTTCACATTTGCAGTTGCTGAAGTTCTTAGGGGCTATAAACCTGGCATATCTTATTTCTGCTTTCATTCATGGTAACACCAGTTCCCTTGTGCTATTGTTTGGCGATGGTTGTAAAAACTTTGATAAGACTTAACATATGGGAATCCTTAGTATTTAATATTGGAGTTGCTTTCTTCCATAATTTGGATTTTTCTCAGTGGGGAAACTAGGGGGCTGTCTACAGGGGAACACTTTGCTCTGTCAGGAGTCCAGCTTAATACTGACTTCTCTAGTTAGCTATCCTACCTCTTGGCAAACTTCTAGCTACTTCTACTGAACTCAGAGCTATTATTGTCATTTACTCCTTGACTGAGAAGTTTGTTCACCATTTATCATTTTTGTTTTACCTCACTGAATGTTTGCCTTTAGGCTTTCTCTTGCTTTGTGAGCCACGCAATAAAAGGTAGGCTTATTCTAGTTCATTCAGGATCTAGTTATATTGTAGCTACTCTGCCAACCTGCTAGAAGTGACAGTGAGGCAAGTATTTTTCCACTGTACCTCACTGAGGGAATTCATTATTCATTCATATGCTTACTCAAATGTTCATTCATTTGCTAAATATTTACTGAGTTTCTGTTAAGTGTCAGGCCTTATACTAGAGCTTTTTAATTTTAACTACAGCTAAGGTTTCTGACCTTCACAGTGTATATGAATGTTTTATATCTCTTCAGTGATTTTAAAACCACATTTGAAAAAATATACATGGGAGGGCCTCCCCTGTGGCGCAGCGGTTGAGCGCTGGGTTGCGAAGCTGCCCACAGCCTCTGCAGCACCGGTTCTATCCCTGGCCGCAGGGCGAGGGTCCCACATGGCGCGCAGACCTCTCCTGCCGCCCACTGCTCCCCTCAGCAGTGTACTTCGTCTGTCTGCCTGTTCTGCTCTCCGCTCTGGCTCTGGTGAATTCTCTCACCCTCCCGTACTTCTGACTATACCCCAGTGCTTGTATAAATAAATAAATAAATCTTTAAAAAAAAAAAAAAAAAAAAAATATACATGGGAATCATTCTGAGAGCCATAAAAATAAAAAAATATCAGTTACGTATTATCAGGACATTCAGAAAGACCATTTAAGTAAAAATAATTATAATTTGCAGGGGAAAATGACCTGCTTTTTGGTAGCAGTTTGTGATGATTAGGATGACTATAAAGTACTTGAAACTTCTTTGAAGAAAGTCGGTCAATAAATACAAAACACAAACTTCATCCTAGTCTACATCTCCTGCCAATCATGTTAGAGTTAGAAAAACAAAACCTCAGAGGATCATAACCCACAGGCAATCGAGTCATTCAAGAAAATTTACTCAGGAGTTCCAGAACGAGAAATAATCTCCACCCATAAGAATGCCACACTCCATTGTGAAAGACAAACAATAAACAATTAGAATATACTGTGTGATATAATACATGCATTGTATGTATTCATAGCACTATATGACGAAGTTACGTGTGTTTACTTAGCGGGCACAGGGGAAACACACTGGTAAAATCAGTCACAGGAAGCTGGTGTCTTTGCTCCCCTTACCTCTTCTCTTGTTCTTTCTGATATTGTTGCTTTATTTTAGCTTCATTTTCTCTTGATTCTTTTAGCCTTTCCTCTAGTTGCTTCTTCTCCAAAATACAAGATTCTGGGAGACAAACTTTTTGAACTTGTTCTAATTTCTGTTGCAGATCTAAAATCTTAAATGAAAAGAGTTTAAGAAGAGTGTGACCTTTTTTCCAATTAAAGAGATATCATATGTATGGCAAACATAGTAGTGCTAACATACAAATGTAGTCAAAAGGGTATAGCTAGAGCTAATCAATTAATAATTAGTTAATTCTTTCCTGTGGTAATACTTATTTACAGCACTGTATATGATTTAGGGGAATAGGTTCTAACCACCTCAGATGTAATTTACCACCATGCCCCCTCCATTCAAGTACCCATAGTCCTTTACCTTAGGCCACTGGGCCCCTTTGCTTCCTTTATTTTGCACTATTTTGACCTCTAGATGAATGGATTGTGCTATTTGTAGTGACTTTGTTTTTATTCAGTATTGCACTGAACTACTTGGAGTTCATGCATTTTCACTGTTGTATGCTATTATGTAAATATACAATTAATTATTCCTGATGTTACTGAACATTTAGGTTGTTTCCAATTTTCAGTATTTGGAACACTATTACTGTAAACATAATTGTATTCCTGTTCCTTGATACATTTCTGTAATGTGACAGTTTCTTTAGTGTTTATAGTAGCGATGTAAGTGTCCTTTGTATTATATATACACTTTTATCTAAGTATCAATGTCAAATTGCTATGTAAAATGTTTATACTAATTTACTCCTTCAACTGCAGTAAATATATATGTGTCTGTGTTGCACAAAACTCTCACCAATACTTAGTATCATATAAATTTAAACATTTTATCAATGTTATCAATTAGTTTTAGTGGAATAACAACATACATATGTAAAGTGAACATAACATAGTGAAGTTTTATTTATATAACCACCTCCTCTACCAATAAATAGAGTATTTCCCACACCATGGAAGATACTCTCATATCCCCTGCCACTTAATACCTCTCATAAAGACAACCACCATCCTATAGCTTAGTTTTGTCTATTCTGATATGAATGAAATGACAAATTAATTCTTTTGTGCTGACTTTCTTACCTCAACATAAGACTTTGGGTTTAATTTAATTGCTGCCATCTACTTTTTGAAGTCTGTTTAATCTTTACATGGTTTGATGAAATGACTTCTTTTTTTATGTTAAGATTTGACTGAGGACCTCCCCTGGTGGCACAGGCAGTAGAGCACAGTGCTGTGAAGCTGTCCGCAGCCTCTGCAGCGCCGGTTCAATCCTGGCCAGCCAGCGAGGGTCCCACATGGTGCAGCAGACCACTCCTGCCGCCCGCTGCTCCCTTCAGCAGTGTATTTCGTCAGTCTGCCTGTTCTGTTCCCTGCTCTTTCTCTGGTGAATCCTCTCACCCTCCCGCGCCTCTGGCCTGTACCCCGTTCTTGTATATAAATAAATAAATAAATCTTTAAAAAAAAAAAAAGATTTGACTAAGACAAATTCACAGATTAAAATGTTGAACTGCTGCATACTACTGCCACCTGGTGTTAAGAAATCTAAAATACAGGGGCAATACAGCAAAATTGTTCATTTCACAACACATATCCCTACAAAAAAATCAAAATCAAAATCATCTAAATAAAATCCAAATCAAATTTGGATTGTATAAAATTTGAAAGTATAAAAAAATTCAGTGCTTAAAGTTCATCTTGTAATTATAACTGCAACGTATCTTTTTAAGTACACCCAGTTCAAAAAAACACTCAAGTTACCAGAGTTGTAGAAACAGGTGAAGTCGAAAGAGAGAGCATGGGAGAGTAAACAAAAACCCTAGAATTCTATCAAATGTATACCATATCTATTTCTTAAAGCCCACAGGGAAACAGGATTTGAGTAGTGGTATCCAATGCATGCTATTTATTAAGCATGAGGATAATTACCTTTTCCTCTGCATCAGCAACTTTAGATTTCTCCTGAGCCAGCTTTTCCTGTAGGCTGTTCTGTGATTTAATGCTCTGAGCCTGTGTAAGTACTTCTAGCTCCAGTTCCTTGATTTTCTGCTGACAGTGCTTCCACTCTGCTGTGAGTGAAGAGCACATCTTCGCACTGTCTAATAACTTCTGCTGGGCCTGCTTTAGTTCAATTTTGATCTAGAGGTGGGGAATAAACAAGAGTGATAAAAACAAATATAGAACAAATGTGATTATAAGCCAGAATAAGCAGCTTTCAAAGAAGCGTAGTCCCCCAAGAGAGCTGGCCAGAATCAACGTCACATGTCTGATTACCTCTCTGGCACTGATATGTGTTAGCAAGGCTTGCCAAAGTCAATCTAGCCAGATGGCAGCTGGACAAAAGAATTTTCTTAAGAGTTTCTATATATGCACAGTCGAAACATTTTTCACCCATTCCTCAATCTACTCCAAGCTGGCTTTCATCCCACTACTCCATGAAACTGTTTGAACCAAGGGCACTACTGCCCTCTCTGTTGCCAATATAAACCAAATGGAAAATCTGACTTCTCAGTAGCATTCATTCCTTCTCTTTCAGAAAGTTCTCTTGGGGTCTGTGATGCCCTCTTGTTTTTCACTTAATTCACTGCTATTTCTTCTTGGTCTCCATTTTTAGAATGTTCTAAAACTACCCAATCTCTATTATCAGACTATCTTAGTCTTTAAGAATGGATCATTCTCTCTCTAGGTTCATTCTCAAGACTTAAAATACCACCTTTATACTAAGAGCTGCCCAAATTAAACTCCCTGATACTATTCATATATTTTTTTTAAAGATTTATTGATTTATTGATTGATTGATTGATACATACAATCTGGGTACAGTCAGAAGCACGGGAGGGTGAGAGAATTCACCAGAGCCAGAGCAGGGAGCAGAGCAGGCAGAAGGACCAAAGTACACTGCTGAAGGGAGCAGTAGGCGGCAGGAGAGGTCTGTGCGCCATGTGGGACCCTCCTCAGGAGGCCGGGGAGCAGCCGGGGATTGAACCGGCGCTGCAGAGGCTGTGGGCAGCTTCGCAAACCAGCGCTCAACTGATGCGCCACCGGGGAGGCCCACTATTCATATCTTCAAGATAGTTTTTATCTCAATCTCCCTGATTTCAATAAATAATAGCACCACTCAGCCTTCTGTCGAGGCCAGTAACTTCAAAGTCATCCCCGTGTTCTCCTTTTCCACCATGGGCCAATTCTGTACATGCTGACACTTGGCCTGAACCTTGGGGATCAGCTTTGTGTGTTTTGCCTACCATTAAACCCTCAGGATCTACAAGATTGCCTGCCTGGTGTTTAACTGGTGCTCAAGAAATATTTGTTGAATGGTTGGGGCTTACTAGGTTTCTAACACACACACATGCACACACGCACACACACACAGAATTAAACCACAATGAAAGGGAAGTGCTATTTTACACATTAGTTCAGTTTGAACAATTGTGTGGTTCATAAAATCTAGGTGAAGCTGTGGATGGCAATACTACATAGATTATTTTAAAACAAGCATGCTTGGGGGATGTCCCCTAAGTTATTGAAGTTCTTATGTCAGAAAAAATAACTTTTCCCACCTATGAATTGTAACTTTATGTAGTTATTTGATTCAATCAGTAATAATGGATATATCTATTAGGGATAGATAAGTCTAGAGATATAACTAGGGCAGGACCACCAGGGTTTGGGCTCCAGTTACTGATATTTAGTAAATGCTAAAAGTTTTAGTTTTCAAAAGTGTGTATAATTTTAAAATTTCCATCCACAGGTTCACGACACACACATCCATTTTAGCAGTGAGAGACAACTGAGCTGTGTACCTACTAGTAGGGGAGAGTGAAAGGAGAGTTGACATAGTTCACCCATTTGTGGATCCTTCCATGAATTATAAAGTGGAGGAATTTGGATTAGTTTATCCACAGGGCCATTGAGCAACTGAGATCCTTCAATTAAAGATGTGCCATGAGTTACCTTAAAGTTTTCATCCTGAAGTAAACTATTATGTTGCTTTAAGTCCAAGTTCTTTCCTCGTTCATATCGAAGCTCTTTTTCAGCTGAACTACACAGAATCTGGAGGCGGTGCAAATTCTGGCGAAGCTGTGGTTCCTCTTGCTGGTGGTATTTCAGTATTTCTCCAGATAATGGATACTAAAGCAAATTTTTTAAAAGAGAAATGTGGCCAATTAGAAAGAATATTGATAAAACATAGATCCCAGATAGTAGATCTGAATTGTCAGAATGTGGCTATTCACAGGTAAATATTTTGGAGACAGCTTACCTAAAACAAATTAATTGTACATTTATGAGAAGTTAGTATATGTTCATATAATTTAACTTCTATTATATTAAATTGAAAATATCAGGGAAATTATGTGAACAAAAGCAGTTAAGCAGAGATAATTTCTTGTTTTTCAAATCAGTGAAAGGGAATAGAAGCATGGGCAATTTTAGAATAAAATACACTTAAATGGAGTGTTCAAAAAGTCAAATATATTAAAAAGTAGAGTGTGAAGGTGTGTATGTATGTGTGGGTAGGGGTTGGCTGTTAACAAGAGGCAAGAGAAAAATTAGCATGAGATCTTAAATTCCTAACTTTCCTCATCAATTTCCTTTTACTACCTTATGACCTTATGATAATCCTTCAGTTACTACTCAACACCAACATACTCTCCTATAAAGCTCTCTCCAGTACAACGAAATTACCTTAACCATAAGAGTAGTTGCTTGGATTTTCAAGAAAAGGTAGGTACACAGTTATGCTGAGTAGTTAAATAACTCAACCTGATCCAATCAAATATATAAAATATACTTAGAATTTCCTAAGTCCAGGTCCTGCTTCCGTTTACAACTTTCTGAAAAGCCCATGTCATAAGGTATATTTTGCTTATGTCTCTGAAGCAATACAAAATTCTCCAAGTCCTTTCAGCCCTTCCATTTCTATCTCAGTTCTGTCAGAAAGACAATCTAAATCCAATTTGCTTGTCTTAGAGCTATAAGTACCTAAGATCCCTAGAGAAAGTACTATAATGGAATTATAATGTAATTATTAAGAATCCTAGAGTTTTGGAGTTAGGTACAATTGGGATTCAATCTAGAATCTATCACTTACTAATTGGGTGATACTGGAAAAATTACTTAGTTTTTTTTATTTCTCCTTTTCTTCCTTTTAACGGGAGAATAATAATGATAACCCCTGGATGGGGTAAAAGGGTAAGTAAGATAACAAATGTAAAAATGAAACACAATGTTAGCATATATTAAACACTCAATAACATTATCCATTATAATTCATGTCACCTAACTGTCCTTTTCTTTAACTGCCCTCTTTTGCCATCTAAAAACAAAGGTTCTCCTGCAGCCTAGAAAGCCTTGATCACCCCTCTATAGCTTCTTATCTAACCATAATATTGCAGTTTTACTTGTGCAGTCATTTAACTTACCAAAACACATATACACAAGGCAAATACTCTATCTAAACAAATGGGACAAGACACAGACATTTTTAGCCTGCTTTGAAGATGAGAAAAGCCAGAACAGTAGTTCTATCTGTCTATATTTTCTAGGCAAGTCACATTGCCAGAGCAGAAACACAAATTGTTTTTCAAGAAAGGTCACTATTAAAGAAGCTACCAGTTATCCAGTCAACATAAAGACTCTAATTTTTCCAACTGTGTAAGTTACCTTCCTAGTTGAACGTTATTGAAGAGGCATAAAGACTCATTCAGGTTACTAAGAACCATGTAAGAGAGTAAAGTACATAGGGATCTTTATTAAGGCAATTATCCTCTCTGAGTCTGTTTACTCCTAACCTAAGACCAGATCATGGCTAACATCTATCTTAAGGAATGTATTATTCTTGAGAATCAAAATTAAGCATATGGCCTGGTGGCGCAGGCGGTTGAGTGCCGCACTGTGAAGCTGTCCACAGCCTCTGCAGCATGGGTTCAATCCAGGCCGGCCTGCAAGAATCCCACATGGTGTGGCAGACCTCTCCTGTCTCGCCTGCTGCTCCCCTCAGCAGCGTATTTTGTCAGTCTGCCTGTTCTGTTCCCGGCTCTGTCTCTGGTGAATCATCTCAGTTGGAACCAGCATTAATTACCTTAATTTTATAGAATTAAAAAATTTTATTAAAACTATATTTTATTAAAACTATATTTATTTTATTAAAACTATATTTTAAACTAAGTTCATGTACTGGTCCCAATGATAAGATCATTCCTATTGTGGAGAGAGTTAAAGATTACTGGCTTTCAGGATTCTAATCCAATGAATGTGGAAGAGACCGGCTCTGAAAGGTTTAGTTCAGATTTTGGTTGCTATTGATATTGCTAACTGGGCCCTGGTTATGATATTGGTCAACAAATATATGTTAATGCTAATATAAAAATAATGCTTATATAATGATCAGATGAAACGGTCAGAGCACATGTTCATAGCACCTACCTTGGCACTACTGTCATCTGAACTATCCCCAGAGCTCTGAGACTGAAGGAGTTTCTGATTCATATTGCTCAGTTCTTCTCTAAGCCTCACAATTTCCTCAGGCTCCAAGGTCAACGCCTGTTCTTCACCTTTCATATCTCGGTTCTGTGATGAGTCGTCCTCCTTCTGTCCCTCTCTTGGAAAAGTAACCTTCATTACTGACTCCTCTGGAATTTCCTTTTGCTTACTTTCTCCTAATTTGGGACTTGGTGCAAATATATCAATAAAAAACTATCAAAAGGCTCATTATGGCACAAAATATAGAGAAATAAAAATCTACCATTCAAGAAAGTACTGCAAGCAAGATTTCCAACTTGAGTTCTACACCAGACCAGTTATCTTACTCTTATAAATAAACTTTAATAACAAATGAATCATATTTTTAACTCATATTCATGCAGGTGATCAATCATAGAGTTTTGTCTATACCTAAACAACCAATTTGAGTTTTTCACTTTTTCAAATTTTAGTATGACATTGGGTATATAGCAGGTAATCTGATCATGAGATATAAAAAAATCAGTAAGCCCCAGGTGCTCTGGCAGGCACTAGGTCTTCAATAGGGCATAATCTCTGCCTTAAGGAGCTTACAATTTAGTGAGAAGTAAAGATGTGATTAAATTAAATTATTAGTAATCTGGGGCCTAATGGCTGAATAGGCACAAGCCAGGTAAATATAAAGAAAGGGGTGTTGCATGCTTTCTTGTGTATATGTATTTTGGTAGTGGTGGTAGTTAGGGGCTTGTACAGAGGAGAACTGAAAAAATTGAGGTGTTCAGGATGACTTCATAAGATCAGTAAATCTAGAGCAAAAGAGAGAATATGCTTTGGAAAGATCATTTGGATTCAGGGAAGGCAGTTAAAAAATTGTTGTAGTAATCCCCGTAGTAAACAACAGTGACTAGAACAAGAGAGTGGTAGAAGAATGAAGCAATGGGTTCTAGAAATATTCAGAAGAAAATATTAATAAGATTTGCCATTTACTGAATATAGCAGGTGAATGAGGAAAAGGAATGATGGATGAAACCTGGATTTCTGGAAGGGGTAAATGGGCAAGTGGCTGTCCAAGGTGGAGGAATGTGAATATAGATGGGAAAGATGACTGTGGTGAAGATACAGGTACAGAAGAATGTGAGCAGAAAGGTTTCTACAACCTGACTCATGGAGAAGGGGGAAAGTGAGAAGAGGATAGTCATTCTAGACAGAAGTCTGAAGACTTGTGGGGAATAAGCGGAGGCATGGGAGCCTTAACAGAAGGCTGAGAAGCCAGAGGGAGGAGGAAAACCATGAGACTGTGAACCACAGAAACCAAGCAGAGTGAATGAATTGTTCATGGTTAGAGAGCTTGAATGATAAGTAGATTGACATAAATGTGATAATTTTAGTTTTACTCCCTTCATCTTGTTTCAGGGGTCTCATAGGCTACCATAGCATGCTTCACAAGTTATATAGTTGGTTCCCAAATTCGTCAAGAAGGCAATTTGCCAATACAGTTGAGTCATAAAAATGTTCAGACCCTTTGACTGAGTAGTTGCACACGCGTGAAATTACAATACAATACAATAATTCATAAGAAGAAAAAAAGCTGAATGTATTATAATGTTCATAACCATGCCATTTGAAAAGTGTTTAAATGGAGATAGGGAAAAGGATAAGATAATTAAATCAACTTGAAAGTGATATAGTTTTTATCTACATGAAAAATGCTTACCAAAGTAAAATGGTTGGAAACTACATACGTATGTATGTATATATAAACAAGTAGTCAGATATACTGTAGAAAATCTAAACATACAAAAAACTGGAAAGGATCAGGGGAAAATTGGATCTAGAGAATTTTTTTACTTTTAAAATCCCTTTAACACCATATAAAAAGAATTAAATATTTTATTTTGAACTCAGCAGTTTTTAAAGATAATATGGTCAGTAACATAAAACAAAATGATAGAGTAAAATGCTTGAAGAGTAAATTTCTGATGAAGTAGCAGTGAAAACTTGGAACCATAAACTTGGTTCTTTCCCCTACTCCCAATGGAAGCCAGACACACTAGAAGACTGGGGAAGTACAAATATATACCTTATATTTTTAAACGTGAAGAAACTGACTTCTATATATGACTGTTTCAATGTCAATATCTAGGTCATGGTACTGTACTGTAGTTTTCAAGAAGTTACTACTAAAAGAATTGGTAGCAGATAACTGGGACATAGTATTTCTTACAACTGCATGTGAATCTACAATGTCTCAAAATAAAAAGTTTACTTTAAAAAATGGAATATCTATGAATTGGTCATTTAAGTTTAATGCTTATAAAAATGTTTGATTTGTCATATTTATAAAGATAAAGGACATTATAAAGAGTAAACTTAGAAAAATGTCAAAAATTAGAACCCCAAAAGACTCCAACAGCCAAAGCAATCTTGAAAAAGAAGAACAAAGCTGGGCTTCCCTGGTGGTGCAAGGGGTTACGCACTGCACTATGAAACAGTCTACAGCCTCTGCAGCACAGAGTTCAATCCCTGGTCAGCCAGGGAGCAGCCCATATGGTGCAGCAGACCTCTCCTGGCTTGCCTGCTGCCCCCTCAGCAGTGTGCTTCAGTCAATCTGCCTGTTCTGTTCCCCACTCTGTCTCTGGTGAATCCTCTCACCCCCTGCATCTCTGGCCTGTGCCCCAGCTCTTGTATGCATAAATAAATAAAACTTTAAAAAGAAGAAGAACAAAGCTGAGGCATTATACTGCCTGATCTCAAACAATATTACAAATATATAGCAATCAAAAGAGTATAGTACAGGCATAAAAACCAGACACAGGCCAGGCCCTCCCTGGTGGTGCAAGGGGTTAAGTGTCAGCACTATGAAGCTATCAGCAGCCATCACAGCACGAGTTCGATCCCCGGCCATGGAGCTAACCCACATATGGCACAGCAGACCTCTTCTGTCTCGCCCGCTGCTCCCCTCAGTAGTGTATTTCAGTCAATCTGCTTGTTCTGCTTCCCACTCTGTCTCTGGTGAAATTTTTCACCCACCCTCACCTGTGGCCTGCACCCCAGCTCTTATATGCATAATAAATAAAATTAAATCTTTTTTTTTAAAAAAAACAGACACATAGATCAAAGGAATAAAAAAAGAGCCCAGAAATAAACCCATACTCTATGGTCAATTAATTTACAGCAAGGGAGCCAAGAACAGTCTCTTCTATAAATGAAGTGGAAAAACTGGACAGCCACATGCAAAACAATGAAACTGGAGTACTATCTTATACCACACCCAAAATAACTCAAAATGCATTAAAGACAGGTATGAAAGACCTGAAAACAAAACTCCTAGAAGAAAACAGGCAATAAACAATTTGACTCCAATTTTGGCAATGATTTTTGGATCTGACACCAAAGCAAGGGCAACAAAAGCAAAATAAACAAGTGGAGCTATATCAAACTAAAAAGCTTCTGCACTGCAGAAGAAACCATCAACAAAATGAAAAGACATTCTATTGAATGGGAGAAAATATTTGTAAATCATATATCTCATGAGGGGTTAGTATCTGAAACATATAAAGAACTCAAACAATTCAGTGGTAAAACAAACAAACAAACAAAAAACCAATCCAATTAAAAAACTGGCAGAGGATCTGAATAGACATTTTCCAAAGAAGATAAGCAGATGGTCAATAGGCACATGAAAAGGTACTCAACATCACTAACCATCAGGGAAATGCAAATCAAATCACAATGAGATATCACCTCACACCTGTTCGGATGGCCACTGTCAAACAGATAAGAAATAACAAATGGTTGGCAAGGATTTGGAGAAAAGGGAAGTCTTGTGCACTGTTGGTAGGAATGTAAATATATGCACTATGAACCACTATGAAAAATATTATGGAGCTTCTTCAAAAAATTAAAAATGTAATTACCACATGAGCAACAATTCCACTTCTGGGGATTATTCCAAAGAAGGCAAAAACACTAACTCAAAAAGATATATGTACTCATATTCACTGTACAACTTTTACATGGTCAAGATACAGAAACAGCCTAAATGTCTATCAAAGGATGAACGTATAGAGAAAATGTACACACACACACACACACACACACACACACACACACACACACACAGAGAAAGTCCTGCCACTTGAGACAACATGGATTGACCTTGAGAGAATTAAGCTAAGTGAAATAAGTCATACAGAGAAAGAAAAGTACTATTCGATCTTACTTATATGTAGAAAGGGAAAAAAAAAAAAAAAGCCCAAGCACATAGGTACAGAGAACAATCTGGTGGTTGCCAGAGGCAGGGGATAAGGGTATGGGTGAAATGGGTGAAGGGAACCAAAAGGTACAAACTTGCAGAGGTAAAGTAAGTCAGTCAGTCATGGGGATGTAATATTCAGCCTGGTGACAACAGTTAATAATACTGTATGGCATATTTGAAAGTTACTAAGAGAGTAGATCTTAAAAGTACTCATAGAAAATTTTGTAACTATATATAATAACAGGTGTTAACAGGATATATTGTGGTAATCATCTTCCAATACAAGTACTGAATTATTATGCTGTGCACCTGGACCTATTATAGAATAATATGTCAATTACACCTCACTAAAAAAAAAAAGTTTAAAAAAAACAGTAAATATAGCTAGACCTAATATAACTGCATAGTGGCCATGGGAGAGGTGTAACAGTCTGTGTATTGTATTTGAAGATAATGCTAAATGGTCCTCCTTTTAGGTGGCTTCATAAAATATGCCAGTAAAACCATATTTAGAGCAGGGCAGTTCATGTGTCTTCTCTGACGTGGAGGGAATGATGAGCAGTGCCCTCCAGGGGACAATCCTGGGCTAAGACCATTTTTCATCTTAATTAATAGTCTGGATAAATGAATTGTATGCACACAAATTAGTTAATTAAGGAGAATTAGCAATACTTTGGAATATGGGAATTTAATGTAGCAGATCATTAAAATAAATGCCCTCTTAAAAGAACAGACTTTATCCTTTCAAAAGGTGAAGAAAATGTGTAACTTAGAAACCAAAGACAAACCGAACAGATTTTCAAAAGCAATTGAATTATGCATTACTTTATTATTACTTTTATATCATAATAATATGTATAGCAATAATATTGACAATGAAAATATGTATTATGTAAAAGTTGCATGGGCAAAAGCCAGCTACCAGCCAAAATGACATGGGACTGAGAACAGGATTGCAGCCAGCACACTGACATCTTGGGGACTGGAAAGCCCACTATGACTCTCGAATTTCTCTTCCCTCTGGGGTAGCTCTTAAGCTTTGTTTGAAAGGATTCATTACCTATTTCTGACTGCAACACACCTCTTCTGTTATTTTTATGTCATCCTCTAATTTTGCAACTGTCACTATTTTTCTGTGGTAGGAGGTGACTAAGCTACATCCCTGTCTTGTTCCTTTTCTAGCAGCCTAGATCACAGCAGTCTCAAACACAGACAGAGACTGGAGAGAGAAGCGATAGCCCAGTGGAAGCTCATGACTTCCAGTCCTGGAGCTTCCATTCACTGTCCACGAAACCTTTGGTTAAGCACAATCTCTCAGAGTCTCAGTCTTTTCATTTGTGAAGTGACTTTGTTGGGCTCTTATGAAGTTAAATGTGAAAGCATTTTGCAAACCTACAAGTACAAGGAAGGGAGAAAGAAAAGAAAGAAAAAAATAGAATATGTTTTAAAACAATGATCAGACACAGTGTCAATAAAAAGAGCAAAACAAACCTCCCTGCAGAGTATAGTCTTAATTGTATAAAACAATATATATATATATAAATATGTATGTATACAGAAAAAAAGACAAGAAAGAAAAATTGAACGTTAACATTTCTATGTGGTGGGAATTAAGAGTTGTTATAATCTCCTTATACTTTTGCCTGCTTTCCAAATTTTCTATAAAAAAATACATATTTTTTAAACCAGGACAAAGTTTTTTTTTTTTTAAAGATTTGTTTATTTATGCATACAGGCCAGAGGTGCGGGAGGTGAGAGGATTCACCAGAGACAGAGTAAGGAACAGAACAGACAGATCAATGGAAACACTCTGCTGAGGGGAGCAGTGGGTGACTCAGGAGAGGTCTGCTGCACCATGTGGGTTGCTCCCTGGCCGGGGATCGAACTCATGCTGCAGTGGCTGTGGGTAGCCTCATAGGTTGTGAATTAACCCCTTGTGCCATCAGGGAGGCCCAGGACAAAGTTTTGAAGTAATAATATCTCAAGAGAAAACTCTTTGGGGAATGCCTATAAATAATTTTTCCACATACATTATTTGGAAGTGACTGTCAAATTGTTATAATGAGCAAGCCAAATAAAATGTCCTCCATCCCCAGATAGCTAATGTGATATATGGTTTTTTCAGTTTACCAGAGTTCCTTTTTCTCTTCCTCTGGGCTGTCAGTTTCTACTTCCAAAACTGGTGCTTTAGACTCAAAATCTTTATAAATATTTTCACTTGTACTTAAATTAGCAGCTTCTGGTTCTCTCCCTACAGTAAAATGATTTAATTGTTCAAATTCTTGTAAAAGCTTTAAGACCTGTAAAGTTAAGTGAAAAGACAAATAATGCAATTTTTGGCATACTCTTATGTATAGCTGCAAAAATATGTATTGATTGCATCAAATACTTAAATAATTATTGACATCCAAATTGAAGTCTTCTGATTTAATGTAACATTTTGTGGTTATATAATTGAACCAATTTCTACTATAAGCATAAGGGTGTCTAAGTCCATGGTTTTTTTTAAAAGATATTTTTGGCCTCTGGGGTTGGCTTCAACAGTGATGATTAGCGTTTCATTTTATCTTTAAATAAGCAAAAGTTATGTTCTAGAGAGTTTTAAATTTTTATCACACATTTTTGTTCTCAAGTTTTGGATATACTTTGATGATTCCTAAGAGGAATAATATATCACTGCAAGGAAGCATTGGAAAGAACATTAGATCTACATCAGAGAGAACAAATCTCTTCCCTCTGACCCTATGTCTAGAAACACTTGAATGTGTAAAGGCTCCTAGATTATCAGAGAGGAGCTCCACCTTCCACGTACAAAGGCACACATCTCACATTGCCACCCCACCCTGACTTTAAGAATTAGTGGTCTGGGCTCAGAAATGGGGAACTGCTTAAATAAGTGTCCCAGGTAATTCTGATGTAAGTGGATCTTTGAGAGTCCCTGCTCTGTTGTGTGATTTCGCAGAACATTTGTTCAGGTGCTTTATTTTTTGGACAGTGTCCTTTCTTCAAAGGTTGCTTTTCATACATGAAATGAAAAAAATACCTCTGGACAGCAGTAGAAAGGGTAGGTAGTTCTAAGAATGGAAGATGGCGCCCCATCAAAGTATTGCACCCAGATGGGCAGCAATCTGCCAGACTCACATTCTGAGACAGCTTGAAAATACAGTTTTTAGAGTAGTTTGATTCTACAAACACGATGGATTTCATTCTAAAGATCAAGTTAATGTACGCAAGAGGTCCCTGTGTTTGGTTTCCTACACTTTTTCAATTCTCCAAAGAGAAACTGTAGTGCATGACTTAGACTATAATCTCGTAAATCCACATAATCACACATAGATTGTAACCTTTCAGGGCTTAAGAAGGGCCTTCGAGGTCTTAATTTGAGCCTTAGAGGGTGGTGAATAGGTGTGAATAGGTGAAGAAGAGACTAAAGCATATTGTAAGCAGGAGCAGTATCTGTAGAGGCAGTGATGTGGAATTGAATAGAGTATTTGTGTAGAAGTGAAAAGGACAGTCTTTCTGGAATGGAGACTACAAAATGAAGGGTTGAGGAACAAGGCAAAATAGAGGGGAAAGGCCAGATCATGAAGGGACTTAAAAAAAGTATTATTTAATAAACTGGCAATGCTTTTGTAAGTAGGAGAAAAGATTCCTATATGCGACTTAATTACTGATTTTTATGGCTAATGTAAAGATGTAAACATTAAAGATAATAAATGTTGGTTTCTTAAGGAATAAAAAAACCAACAAGCAGAATTTAGACTTGATGTTGTAGCAAACTAGGATATTGCTGAAGTTTTTTGCAGGGGATGGTGACATTAATACTGAACATTTTCTGGGTTCACATGATAAAGTTGGTATACATATTTTAAGTGGGTAGAATCTTTGCTCTTTGTCATAAAGAAAGTTAAATTCATAGGACCTTTCATGACACAGATGTTGTGGAATAGGACCAACTCTGTTATTTAGGCTGCTCCTACTGACATTTTATCTTACTGACATAGCTCAGTTTAATGATCAGACATGTTGAAGTATCAAAAAGCATTAAGTTAATTGTGCTACTTTCTGTTTGGGGCGCTAGGGGAGGGAAGATGTTGCTTAGGATGGAAGTCACCATTCAATTTGGCAGTGGTGCTTAATGTCCCCGAGACTGGTGTTTTTAATCTATAAATTCTACTTCCAGATTTCTGTGGCTATGCATCTAGGTGTTCCAATAACAAAACAAAACAAAACAAGACAACAATACAAAAAATAAAAAGATAGCTAATTTAAAAAATGCAGGTTCAGCAAATACACAAGTTACAAATTTATAAATTTTTAGCCACTTTTAGCGAGACTACTTTCAGGTCTTAAAAAAAGTCAATGTTCTAAAGAGAAACGAATTAAAGAATCAATGATTTAAAACAGAAACTTTTAAAGAGTAAAATTTTTGATGGGAGACAGAATATATATGGTCTCAAAGTATCTCCCCACAAGATCTCTTAATTTATAACCCATGCTAGATGGTCATTTATTCCACATTAATAACAGAAACTTCAATTTCCAAGTCATCTCTTATTGAACATTAATTTCCTTTTATCTTAGTCTCATAAAAGATATGTCAAACATTTAAAATAATTCTGTCTCGAATTTCTTCTTAATGTGTGGGAATGTAAGTGTGGGGGTAAAGTAGTCATATTATTTTTCTATTAACACATTTTCCCAAGCATGCTAATGTTACTTAGCACCACATATGCTTAAAACTCCTAATATTTATAAATAAATTCAAAAACAATTTGCTTATATTTCTTTAGACATTTTATAAATATTGTATTTATCTAAAACGCTTACCTTCACACAGCATTTTAAAAATGCACTGCAAAAAAATTCTATTATCGTTGGCATAAACTTAGTTTAAGAAGATTATTAAAAGCAATATTTTGAAACTGACTAAAATGAGATAAAACTTGACTTAGAAGTGGAAACAACTTATTAAAGAAAACCCAGCACAACACAACATGTGATTATGTCCACATGGATTAGCACACCATGTCTGGAAAGAAAAGATACAGATAATGCAAAGATAGTATTTTTCTCATCTATGTTCTTATAGCAATATAATGTAGTTAATAAAATGGTGTAAAAGGCCAAAAAAAAAAAAAAAAAAAATAAAATAAAATAATTCTGTCTCACCTCCATTTCTAATTCAGTATTCTCTCTTTGTAGCAGGTCATATGCTATTAAAAAAGGGTCTCTGTCTTCTGCTGTCCCTGGAAGACTTTGAATTTCATTATAAAGACATGTAAGTTCTGACTTTGATTTTTGCAATTCCTGATTAAGAAATGAAGACATTTAGTAGAATAAAATAAGACTTTCCCCCATAAAAGGTATAATATTTGCAAAAAGGAAACTTTAAAATGATTATCAGAGTTTTTTTGTTTGTTTCAACTCCTGCATAAAAAAGTTACATGAGCTGTTTTAAAAATTGCCTTTTATAGAACAAAGTGCTATGTGGTTTACCTTTAATCTTGAGACAAGCCCATGATGCAGGGTTATTGAATCAGAGACTCAGGGAGCTTAAATGACCTGCCTAAATTCACATGGCCAGGAAGTGGTAAAGCTGAGATTCAAGCTGTCTGACATCAAACTCTGTGTTATTAACTATAAATTATGCTGCCTTACTTAATAATGTATATTCAATGACTTAATAAACTAGAGGCTCCTCTAATCTTTCCCCCTATATCCATGAGAGGAAACACTTTAGATGCATATTATTATCAACTTTCTACATTGATGACATGGAATATGCAGTGTTTAATTGGTGGGTGACTGGGGTCTAAGAATCAGTCTGTGTTCGCCCATAAAGAGAACATATGACATGAAATTTCAAAGTAAATTTCGGAGAGAGCAACTTGGTATTTTCCCAAAGCCTTGAGATCAGAGGAGAAGGAGAATGCCGATAAGGAAGGCATTGGTTAAAGAGGAGAGAAGGTAGGCAATAGCCATCCAAAGCCATGGGAGGAGGGTAAGTGGTATAAGTACACTATTTAGTGTCACTGGACAATTCCTGTAGGTCAACAGGGTGGGATTTGGGGCATTGCACTTGCTGTCACCCATCCTGCAAGCTGATTGTTACTGTTCTCTAAATTGGTGATCTAAACTTTCAACAGCTCATTTCCAGGTCTCCCTTTCAGATACAGACTAGTTATGTCTCCTTATAGACCTTTGGAAGGTGATAGGAAAAGTGGTTAAAAGGACAGGTAGGTCCAAGAGTATGACCACCATAATAATTAAACACATGCTACCAAAACAACTCTTTTTGGTTAGTGCTGAAACCCTGCTTGGGGAGACAAGAGTCACCCATTGTTAATAGAAATGCATATTCTATAGCTACAGTTTATTTTAAAAACAAAAGAAAAGGTAGCATTACATCCCTAAATTATGAAAACTAAAAGAGGAAATACCCTATATGGCAAAATACTTCTCTTTCAACTTTCAAAGCCTTCCTATAGTTTTAAGATCCGATGTCAATTGCTTTCTCCTTTTTCTAGCATCTGATAACTCACCTTACAAATATTTCAACTTTTTATCGGCTCAATTTCAATATCTCTGAAAAGCATTTTATACAATAAATTCTATGTACAACAACTATCTCTCCTATAAATTCTGACAACAATTTTCTGCCCAATTAAAAGTGCTTACCATATTTCAAACATCATGTCAAATGCTTTATATGTATTATCTCCTTTTGTTTTCTTGAGACCCCTCTGAGATTTGTCTATTATTATAGTCTTTTAGCAGAGGGGGATAGGTGAGGCTCAGATCTATTAGCAATTTGCTAAAGGTCACACAGTCACCACTGAAATTCAAAACAAGTCTATTGTATAAGCCCGTACTTTCAATATCCATTGAGTGGCCAAGGTATACGTTCTCCTGTGTACAAAAATCTATTAGGAAATTAAATTGAAGTCAAATGTACTTGAGTGAATACAGAGTAAGAATTGAGGCTATTCTCTCAATACTACATCAAACTGCAGGCCCTTCTCCAGTGTCAGAGCACACCTGTCAAATGAACTCTGCATTTTTTGACTGGACAGTTAGGGAGCAGCATGAAATGGAAATGTTTACACTCTAACTTGGAAACACAGAATGTCAGAAAAAGCACTACCAGTCCTGCCCTACTATTTACCAATAGTTTTTATTATTAGATTGTTCTGAATTTTCACATTTATTCTTTAGTCAGACAATGCCTTCAAATCACCCTCACAATTTCAACACATAGTTTATCCTAAATGCATTTTTAAGGAGCTCACTCCTGACTGCCTACCCCTGGAAGTCTCTCTGTAATCACTGATCATCACAGAATGCAGACTCACCATTCCTAGGGGTGTATTTTCTCCTTTTGCCTATTTTCAGTAATTCTTTGTTTTGTGTTTCCTTATTGTGGTAACACTGGTTTACAATGCCGTATATGATTTAGGGGAGTAGGTTCACACCTCCTCGGATGTATGTTATCACTTCTACCCACTTTTCGTTAACTCTTAAGCATCCTTCTGGAGCCTGCCTCACCTGTGTTGAAATTACAACTGAGATGACCTTTTTATTTCTTACCTCATTCAAGCCTCGTACTTTCACTGGCTCTTGACCTTTCATACTGGTGTTTCTTCTGTCTTCCTATGTTATTTGTAACTCAGGCTCTAAGGTGGAAATCTTAATCCAAATAAATCACCAGTTAAAATGCGAGTAAGAATCATGCTGACTCTTAATAGCACTGTACAAGGATACAGGAAAAGATACAGCATTCACCCAGATTAGCTGCTCCCTCTTCATCAGACACCACTAGTGAACGTTTTTTGCACATCCACATATGTCATACTGATGCAGTCCACACCCAAGGCAAGGATCTCCTTAGTCCCACTCTTAGGCTACTGAGATACCTCACTACAAAGTGCAGGAAAAACTTCAACTTTCAAAGATGAGAACTCCCTTCATTTCCCCTCATGTCAAGTATTTTAATGTTCTAAAAGATAGCTTTAAAAGATAGCTTTAAAAGATAGCTTTAAAAGATAGCTTTCACAAGAATACACATTTGAAATTTACTATAATTTGTGGCATACTGAATATAGCTATGCATATAGACAATTTTATATACTTAATGAAACCAGCAACAAAGTTTAAAGCAGAAAAACACAGGAAAAGAAAGAAGCAAACAATGTGAGAAATGAGCAAAGGGACAGGAAACCTCTGGGTAGCTGAAGGGAGCCTACCTTACCTGTCAGCCAGCAGTAAACAAAGAGGAGGACAAAGGAACTTGCTAAGGGATTGCCTTACTAACATGGAGTAGCTACCAACTATTCTGGTGAACGGCGTAACAGTTCAGAATTTTCCACTGTCAAGGTTCTATTATCTGAAAGGTTGGGATCATCTCATGCTGTGAACCACACTGCCTCCTAGGCACAGTAGGACAATTTTCAGGCCGTCTTCCCAAGGCACTTGGGCTGTGCCCTCTTACAGCACAATCAGATAAGGTGGCTAGCACAGATGCTGCAGAGAACAAATGCTGCCTGGCCTCTAGGTAGAGATGGTTCCCATGCTCAGTGACTGGCAGGCTGTAATTCCCATCAGTTATAATAAATCCCCTCCAAGAAGTCCTCGCAAGAGTTAGCATGATGTAGAAAATGAACTCTAGGGCTAGACGAACCTGGATCAAGTTCTGGCTTTGCTTCTTACTTTGCTCAAGTTCTTTCAAATATAAAATGGGAGTACTGGGTCTCCCCGGTGGCACAGTGGCTTGAGTGCAGCGTTGTGAGGCTGTCTGCAGCCTCTGCAGCACGGGTTCGATTCCTGGACAGATTCCCACATGGCACGGCAGATCTCTCCTGTCCTGCCTGCTGCTCCCCTCAGCAGTGTATTTCAGTCAGTCTTCCTGTTCTGCTCCCTGCTCTGTCTCTGGTGAATCCTCTCACCCTCCCACGCCTCCAGCTAATACCCAGCTATTGTATAAATAAAAAATAAATCTTTAAAAATAAATAAATAAATAAATAAAATGGGAATACTCATACTTACCTTGAGGAGGGCCATTATAGGGATTATATAAACTGTGTTTGTAAAACACCTAGAACAGATCAGGGCATTTGACAGACGCTCAATATATTATGGCTATTATTATTCCTGCCAGACACCTAGCAATTTTTACTTCTTAAGCATTTTCTTTGAGACTATGCATACTAACACCACTACAATGGTCTATTTAATGGCAAATCTGTCTGCATATAGAATGGATAAGGAACACAGTCATATCTCAAGGAGGCTGGTTGTTTTAAGGGATTGGCTTTCTAAAGCTGTAGGACTCCACTCTCCTTTTATTTTCAAAAGAATTCTTATGGAGAAACCATGTACAGTGCCAAGAAGTGAAGGCTTTCTGGTTGAGATGAAGGTACACGTTTAGAGCTTTCTATCTGTGGCACATCAAGAATCCTGGAAACACAATGGCAAAAATGTGGGTTCCATAGTCAGTTGAAATTTGAAATTTTGACTTCCAGATTTAAGAATTTGTGATCTTAAAGGATGTTCCAGCCCTGACCAGAGCTACATGGATGGGAAACACCTACAAATCATGACTGCCAGACAGACCCCCAAGTCCCATAAGGTCAGCAAGCACATGGGGAGCAACAACAACTACTTTTCCAGAATCTGAATCAGCTGGGAGAATGGGAGGAACTGATGTGTCCAAAAAAATTTCCTAGTAGAAGAGGGTACCTCCTTATCAGACCTAAAGATGAATGGATAAGGAAATTAATGGATATAATTTATATGAAATGTACAGGATAGGCAAATTCATAGAGATGAAAAGTAGGTAGTGGTTGCCAAGGGGCTGGGGGGCTGGGAGACTGGAGAATGACTACTAATGGTTATGGGGTTTCCTGTTGGGGTGATAAAAATGTTCTTAGACAGTGGTGATAATTGCACTTTATGAATATACTAAAAACCAAGGAATTAAATACATTAAAAAGGTGTAAATTATATTTCAATTTTTTAAGTATAAATTTAATTAGATACATGTAAGAGCTATGTGCTAAAAACTACAGAACACTGCTGAGATAAAAATTAAATAAGACCCAAATAAATGGAAAGATAGACTATATTTACACATTTTAACACATATTGCCAAAATATAAATTTTCTCTAAATGATCTAAAAATTCAATGCAATTCCAAATTGTACAAAATTCTAGCATGCATTTTTGTCAAAATTGAAAAGCTAATTTAAAAATACATATGGAGGGCCTCCCCGGTGGCGCAGCGGTTGAGCACTGGGTTGCAAAGCTGCCCGCAGCCTCTGCAGCGCCGGTTCGATCCCCGGCTACCCCCCAGCCACCGGAGGAGGGTTCCACATGGCGCGCAGACCTCTCCTGCCGCCCGCTGCTCCCCTCAGCAGTGTACTTCGGTCCTTCTGCCTGCTCTGCTCCCAGCTCTGGCTCTGGTGAATTCTCTCACCGTCCCCCGCTTCTGACTGTACCCAGTGCTTGTATGTATAAATAAAATAAATAAATCTTTAAAAAAAAATAAAAATAAAAATACATATGGAGGGCCTCCCCGGTGGCACAGCGGTTGAGCACTGGGTTGCGAAGCTGCCCGCAGCCTCTGCAGCGCCGGTTCGATCCCTGGCTGCTCCCCGGCCATCGAAGGAGGGTCCCACATGGCGCACAGACCTCTCCTGCCGCCCGCTGCTCCCCTCAGCAGTGTACTTTGGTCCTTCTGCCTGCTCTGCTCCCCGCTCTGGCTCTGGTGAATTCTCTCACCCTCCCCACGCTTCTGACTGTACCCAGTGCTTGTATAAATAAACAAATAAGTAAATAAATAATTAAAAAAAATACATATGGAAATGTAAAGGACCTGGAATAGTTAAAATAACTTTGAAAAGGAGAAACAGCATGGTATTGTACTAAGAACAAACATATAAAATAATGGATCAAATAGAGTCCAGAAATAGACCTGTATAACTGATGTTTCAATAAAGATGCCGAAGTAATTCAATAAGGAAATAACTGCCACATATTCTGGGATAATTGGATATACATCTGGAAGTAAATGAACCTTAACCCTTACCTCATACATATACAAAAAATATTTTTGATGGATCATAAACCTAAATGTAGAAGTTAAAATTATAAAATCTTTAGAAGAAAAGATAGGAGAAATATATTGTGACTTTAGTGTAAATAAAGATTTCTTTGACTTTTTGCATTCTATCATAAGTTATAAAAGAAAATATTGATGAATTGGGACCCATAAATTTTTTAAAGCAACCAGTCTTTATAACACACTGCTAAGAAAATGAAAAGACAAGCCATAGACTGGGAAAAAATATTTGAGATACATGTACTTAATGAAGGACTAATATCCCAAATACATAAAGAATTCCCACAACTCAATATAAAGAATACATATAACAATTAAAAATGAGTGAAATATTTGAGCAGATGTTTCACAAGAGAACATGTATAAATGGACACATACAAACAATCTTCTTGTCACTGGATACTCTCAAAAGTCAAATTAAAAATCACAATGAGCACCAATCCCACTGCCCACCTGTGACTATGCAGGTGCCCCTTTTCACCAACCCTCTTCCTCTGCAGGGCAGCAGCTTCCTGCCTGCCTGGGACTGTCAAGGCCACCCTTCCTGCAACCATGCAGGCCTCTCTGAGCAAACCTGTCCCTTCTGGGGCAGCTTTTCCTGCCTGCTTGTGTCTCTGCAAGTGTCTTTAACTGTTTTATTCCTTCCCTAATAAACCTGCCCTTTAAATGTAACTACCATTTCTGTCTCATGGAGAAACTCGCCGCATGCCGCTGAAAGGGAAGCTCTGGTGAAGTCTTTCCCAGAGTAATCCCAAGGACCCCGCACTGACTCCAAAAAATGACAACATTAAGGATATCTTGGTCCTAGAAGAGATGTCAGAGGATTTCTACAGGACTACATCTCCATCTTATTTAACTTCATTTCCCAAGCACAGCACCAAGCTGTAGAGGGACTGGGCAACTAAGTTGAATCTCATTTGAAACATTCTGCTTCTGGCCTTCCCTCCATGGCGCAAGGCATTAAGACGCAACCTATAAAGCTATCTGCAGCCACTGCAGCACCAGTTTGATCCCTGGCCAGGGGGCTACCCACATGACGGGAGTTACCCACATGACATAGCAGACCTCTCCTGACTAGCCTGCTGCTCCCCTCAGCACTGTATTTCAGTGTATTCCCATTCTGTTCCCCACTCTGTCTCTGGTGAATCCTCTCAATGCCCCCCCCCACCTCTGGCCTGTACTCCAGTTCTTGTATGCATAAATAAATAAATCTTTAAAAATAAAAAAAATCACAATGAGATAATATTACATGTCCACTAGAATAGTTAAAATTAAAGATTGACAATAACATTGGTGAAGGTGAGGAGCAATTAAAACTTTCATACCATTTATGAGAGAAACAGGACTTCTTTGGTAAAACATTCTGAAAGTTTCTTATAAAATTAAACATAAGCTCACTCTATGACTCAGTAATTCTACTCAGTAATTCCATAGCAGGGGGGAAGGACTAGTGAATACTAGTAGAAGCTTTATTCATAACAGTCAAAACAATTTGACTATCAACCAGTGGGCAGATAAACAATGTGTGATGTACCCATATGGAGGAATATTACTCAGCAACCTGTATACAAAGTGAACTACTGGTTACAGGCAACAACACAGAGAAATCTCAAAAGCATTGCCATAAGTGAAAGAAGTCAAACACAAAAGAATATATACTGGGTGATTCTATGTACTTGAAATTCTAGAAAAGAAAGTATGCAGCGGCAAGGCTGATAGCAAAGGGGGAGGGAAATTTTTAGACTAATGGATATGTTTTCTTGATTGCAGTAGTTGTGGCTATACATTTGTCAAAGCTCATAGAACTACTCTTAAGATATATATGCTTATATTGTATTAAATGTTTCAATATAAACATTTTATAAACATGAAAAAAAATTTTAACATGAAATTTTTATAAACATGAAAAAATACATATTTCTAAAAATAGACAAAAATTAAAACTACACTGAAGTGTCAATGCTCACTATCATTTAACAAAAAACCAAAGGTTTGACAATAAATTCTGTTGAATATTTTTGGAAACCCTCTTTCTTATACATTGCTGATGGGAAAGGAAAGTGGTATAATTCCCACTGAGGTGTACCTAACAATATCGATCAAAATTATAGATGCACCTACCCTCTAACATCACAATCCCATTTCTGAAACTCTATCCTACAGAAACACCTGCATTATATGTAAAAGGCTGGAAACAGGGCCTTCCTGGTGGCGCAAGGGGTGAGGACGTAACCTATGAAGCTGTCTGCAGATTCTACAGCACGAGTTCGATCCCCGGCCAGGGAGCAACCCACATGGCGCAGCAGACCTCTCCTGTCTCGCCAACTGCTCCCCTCAGCAGTGTACTTCCGTCAATCTGCCTGTTCTGTTCCCCACTCTGTCTCTGGTGAATCCTCTCACCCCCCGACATCTCTGGCCTATACCCCAGCTCTTATATGCATAAATAAATAAATCTTTAAAAAAAAAAGGTAAAAGATCGGAAACAACCCAAATGGCAATCAATAGGAGACTTGTTCAAATTAATTATAGTTCATCCATCCAATAGAATACTAGACTGTTCTAAAGAATGAGGAAGATCTCTTTGTATGACATGGAAGGATCTCTCGGAGCATTTTGGTTAAAAAAAAAAAAAAGACAAAAAACAAAACACAAGCAAGAAAAGAGGAAAGCTAAATAAATATTCAAATTGTTTATACTTGAATTAAAAAATGCTGGAAGTATAAGAAACTATACAAATTGTTACTAACAAACTTACACTAAATTGGAGTACCAGTGGATTCTTTGGGAATACTTTTGGTAAAAGTTACTAATGACCTTAGAAATTTCTTCTTTCCTTTCCTCCTTTCTTCATTTCCTCTCTCCTCCCTCCCTTTCTTTTTACAAAAGTACATTATTTACCAGCAGCAGGGTATTTGGAAGACAGGAGGGATACTAGTTTTATAGGCAAGGAGCCAAAAAAGCACTGTAACTATAGTTTCCTTGATATCTTAGAGGTCTGTTTGGGAAATAGGGCCCAGGGAGTTAAACAGCAAAGACAAGCTTTGTTAATAAGATCACCGAGCAACACAGGATGTCACTCCTGTTAAGTATGTAAGAGGAAAGGCTGTCCCAAAGCAGTCTAGCTCTTTGACCTTAACTCTGAAACAGTCCTATCTTAAACATATTGGCCTGTTTCAGTCTTATGCTGAAGAGATTAGACATTGCACACCCTAGAGCCTAAATCTATTATTACTACATGGAATTTTTTTAAATTATTATTTTTAAAGATTTATTTATTTATGCATACAAGAACTGGGGTACAGACCAGAGGTGCGGGTGGTGACAGGATTCACCAGAGATAGAGTGGGGAAAAGAACAGGCAAACAGGCAGACTGACTGAAATACACTGCTGAGGGGAGCAGCGGGCGAGACAGGAGAGGTCTGCTGCGCCATGTGGATCACCTCCCTAGATGGGGATCGAACTCATGCTACAGTGGCTGCGGACAGCTTCGTAGGTTGCATCTTAACCCCTTGAGCCACCAGGGAGGCCCATGATATTTTATTTTATTTTATTTATTTTTTGAAAAGATTTATTTATTTATTTATACAAGCACTGGGTACAGTCAGAAGCGCAGGAGGGTGAGAGAATTCACCAGAGCCAGAGGGGAGAGCAGAGCAGGCAGACTGACGCAGTACACTGCTGAGGGGAGCAGAGGGTGGCAGGAGAGATCTGCGCACCATGTAGGACCCTCGCCAGCGGCCGGGGATCAAACTGGCACTGCAGAGGCTGCAGGCACCTTCACAACCCAGTGCTCAACCGCTGCATCACCAGGGAGGCCCCGATGATATTTTATTATGCTAGTGTGGTTCCCCCATCAGTTGATTCCATAAATTAATAGAATATTGATTGATAATTAAAAATATAAAAATTGTTTTTTTTTTTTAAGATTTATTTATTTATTTATACAAGTACTGGGTACAGTCAGAAGCGCGGGAGGGTGAGCGAATTCACCAGAGCTAGAGCGGGGAGCAGAACAGGCAGACTGATGAAGTACACTGCTGAAGGGAGCAGCAGGTGCTGCAGGAGAGGTCTGCGCACCATGTGGGCCCCTCACTGGTTGCCAGGAATCAAACTGGCGCTGCAGAGGCTGTGGGCAGCCCAGCACTCAACCGCTGCACCACCAGGGGAGGCCCAAAAAATTGATTATTTTTGTAAGATTTGTTTTTTTTTCTTTAAAGGAACAACTCATTGTATTCATATTAATTGTTGCCAGAGGGGAAGCGTGAACAGAAATACATTCTCTGTACCCCAGTTTCTTCCTCCACTCTAACTGGCTAGTTAATAGAAAAAGACAGTAAATATGAAAAGAGTAGCAAATAGTCAGCACCAGTTTCTCTGGTATATCTGTGAAAATGCGACTCACTTTAAAATACTGAAAACAGAAAGAATATAACTTTAAAATACCTCTACTCTTTGCTCAGCACCCACGTTTTTTCCAGGGGAGTGAATTCCAGGTCTCTTATTCTCTTGCGATTCATGAATCTCTTCTTTAAGTCTTTCAACCTTTAATACCAAAGTATTTGAAATACAAACGTGTGGGGCAGGGAAGATACTTGAATTTTAAAATATATAATAAGTGAATACATTCTCTATATAAAAATTCAAACAATACATAGGAATATAAAAAATTATATTTTCCTTCATATAAACTTACACCACAATCCCCTTTTATTTTCAGAAGTTGCACTGGGATGTACCTTTCTTGAACTTTATCTCTTATGTGTATGTATGTGTGTGTACACATATATTAAATTATCATTTATATGCAGTTATATAGCTATATAACTATATAAACATAATCATTTATATATATAATTATCAGTGGTATATAAATTTATGAAGACCAAGACAATTTGAACAGTCTCTATTTTTACAATTACATTTTAAAACTATGATAAAATATATAACACTAAATTTACTATGTTAACCATTTTTAAGTGTATGGTTCAGTAGCATTAAGTAGATTCACATTACTGTGCAACCATCACCACCATCCATATCCAGAACTCTCATCATCTTGCAGAACTGAAACTTTATATCCATCAAATAATAGCTCCCATTGAGTGGTTCTCCATCGCCCCCAGGCAACCACCATTCTACTGTCTGTCTCTATAATTTGGCCTGCTCTCCACCTCATGTTATTTGTCCTTTGGTGACTGACTTAGCAGTACATGTTTAAAAAAAAAAATCAATAAACTGTTAAGAAGAAATGCTTCAAAAATGTAACACAACTAAGGGTTTAACATTGATAATCCCAGATATACCTGATACAGTAGAATTGAAATAGAAATAGAAATTTCAGTATAAAGTATTACCTAAATCCTAATTAAAAAGAAAAGATTTTATATGAACACAATTGTAATAACATTACTTTTGAACAAAGCCAGTTAAAATATATAAATCCTGAATCCAGGTCAAAGTGTGGCATCTGTGTGGGATGCTATAGTCACAGTGTCAGTCCTCACAAGGAGGCAATATACATTGCTCTAGAAGCTTATTGTTATTGTATATACATTTAAATATCTTCTCAGAACACAGTAAATGAACCAACTTACTACTTCTCCAAGTGCTTTTTTATCTGAATCGAGTGATCGAACCCGGTTTCTTAAAGCCAAAATTTCCTCATCCAATCTCTGATTATGTTTCTTTGCTTTCTGTAGCTCAACTGAATCTAAGACAGAGAAAAGAGCCCAGTTTATTCAACTGGATCAAGGTTTCCATTTGGGGGCATTAACTTTGTAAAGTAAGGAAGAACCATTTCCTGCCCTTCATGTGAGTCCTACCTTATCTCTGCATATGAGATTCTCAGCACAGGAGAATCTCAAGTCCAGTCATAGAAAATTCTGCCTAACAAAACAGAGCAGAATGTTTTTTCTTACTCCAGTCTTGAATTGGACCTTTTAAGTGTAGGGCTTCTGGCAATTGAGGCTCTTTTAGGAACCTGACTTTTCTAAAAGTTAAGTGACCAAGAAAGTTATCTTCCTGGCTTTTTTGTAACTGTGTCTCTTTCACACCTCATTTACTTCTAACTAATTCTCTCTCACTCATCAGTGCAGCCCCAAAAATGAATATAGTAGTAAATTAGGAGAAGGAGTGGACAGATTTTCCAGGTGACATCAAGTTAATTCACTAAAACCGTCGTCTGCCTGAACCACAACCCATAAAATGGTAGTTCACATTCAACTTAGCACCTCACGTTAAGATGTGCTCTTCCTAACACTTATCAAAGCTTCAAAAATACAAATTCGCTCAGTGAAATAAGCCAGAAAGAAAAAGAAAAATACCGGATGGTCTCACTCATAACAGGAATCTAGAAAATCTAAATAAGGGACCAGGAAAAAGAATAACTATAAGAAAGAAAAAAATCAAAATCAACAAACAACTATGAACCAGAGACACACTTTGGGGTCAAAATCAGGGGGTTGCAATTGTATGGGGAATATAAGAATAAAAAAATAAATAAAAAAAATACAAATTCGCTGTCTGTAACTTTCCTGCTTTGAAACTGTTTCTTTTTAACTATTTTAAACTTATAGTTCCCTTATTTTGCTGCTTTAAGATCTTCCTTGTTTTCCTCCTTCATTGCCTGTCTTCGTTTTTTTATTTTCTTTTTGTGGGACCCTCGCTGGGGGCAGGGGAACAAACCTGCGCTGCAGAGGCTGCTGGCAGCGTCACAGCCCAGTGCTCAACCGCTGCGCCACCAGGGGAGGTCTGCCTGTCATGTTTTTAACTTGTATTAATTTTTTTCTTTTTTTCTCCCTACTTAGTATGTATACTTCTTAAATTTTAAAAATTCTGGGGCCTCCTCGGTGGCGCAGCGGTTGAACGCTGGGTTGTGAAGCTGCCTGCAGCCTCTGCAGCGCCGGTTCGATCCCCGGCCGCCAGCAAGGGTCCCACAGAGCGCGCAGACCTCTCCTGCTGTGTCCGCTGCTCCCCTCAGCAGTGTACTTCATCAGTCTGCCTGTTCAGCTCCCCACTCTGGCTCTGGTGAATTTTCTCACCCTCCCCTACTTCTGACTGTACCCCAGTGCTTGTATAAATAAAAAAATAAATCTTTTTAAAAAAAATTCTGAATACACACCAAAAAAGAAAAAAAAAACCATAGAATGTGTATGATTTCAGTTCTTCCACTGAAATTTGTTTTATGGTCCAGAATGGTCTCTCTTGGTGAATTTTCCATGTATTCTTGGGGAAAAAAGGTGCATTCCTTTTATGTATTCATAAGGTTACAATTAATTATTACAGTTGAGGCCACTGCATAGTTTAAAGCACATTTTTACATTCTCATGTAATTTTTTTTTTTTTAAAGATTTATTTATTTATTTATTTATTTGTACAAGCACTGGGTACAGTCGGAAGCGCAGGAGGGTGAGAGAATTCACCAGAGCCAGAGCAGAGGGCAGAGCAGGCAGAAGGACCGAAGTACACTGCTGAGGGGAGCAGCAGGCGGCAGGAGAGGTCTGCGCGCCATGTGGAACCCTCCTCCGGTGGCTGGGGGGTAGCCGGGGATCGAACCAGCACTGCAGAGGCTGCGGGCAGCATTGCAACCCAGCGCTCAACCGCTGCACCACCAGAGAGGCCCTCATGTAATTCTTATCATTGCCTACACTGACCGTAGACTCTTAAACATCTTCTAAGAACACACCCCTATAAATAAACAAATACAAACAAATGTCCAGTGCCACTAAAGAGTTGTAGTTACAGGCAGTCACTCAGTGCATCCTTCTCTTTTCTACTTTGACATATTATCTTTGGTTTGATTTCACAAAAGGTGTATTTTCATGGAATTTTCTATCACTATCAATTAGGTCAGTAATTGGTAGTGTTTTTATACCTTGTATATTCTCACTGCTTTTCTATTTACTGGTCTATCAATTACTAAGAGAGTAGTATTCACTTTATAATTATATTTTTTATAATTTTTAAAAGGAGGGCAAATCTAAATTTAGTATTAATAAAAACTGGTTAAATATAGTCTTAATTATTTTTGTGGTTGTTAACTTACAACACTCAAATTTCATTGTTTTATTGATTGCTGGTAGCATTTTTACATAGTCAAGCTAGGGTCAGATTAACTTCCAAGTGAATATGTGTGAGGCATTACTAACTGCATTATAAGGTATCTTGATCTCAGTGTTTTAGTAAAATGTGCCTTATATATGTTGATCACAGGTTATGGAAATTCAAATACCAGTTCTAACACTAAATATAGCTATTGGATTACTCAATCTTGTCATGACTCAGTTTCTTTATTGATGAAATGGGAATACTCACTACTAGGAACTGTTGTGAGGATTAGAGATAACCCATCTAAGTGCCTGGCAGACTGTCACTTAGTGAACAACAAGTAGTAGCAGCAGTAATAGTAGTAATAGAAGAGTAATAATAGTAGTAATTTATAATTTGACATATTTTAAAATATTAGTATATCTACCAGAATAACTCACCATTTTCTTTTAGTTTTATCAAATTTTCTTTCAATTTTTCAATTTCTAGTTGTGCCTTCTCAAGTGCAGAATCTAAAGGGAAAAAGAATATCTATGTAAGGAACAAGTGATTAATCAAATCTGAAGTGATCTCTCTTTGCAACACTCCCTGTCCCCTGGCTAATTGTTCTCTGAGTTTCTGTATAAACGTCACCTCATCCAAGAGGTTTTTTCTGATTCCCTCTTTAGTGTTCCTACTGTACCCTGTATTTATTCACAATTTTCCTTATTTGCTTCCTTTACCAGATTCCATCCTGAAAAGTTTGCACGACTGTATTCAGTACAAACAGCTGAAGTTTTTAACCATGGCACTATCTGTTTTGTAAAAAGAAATTATATCCAGAAATACTTAAAATTCATCCTTCCAATGAACAATATTTAGAATTTTGCCAGTTGTGGCTAGAAATATCAAAATGAAATTTCAGGAACCAGCTTTTGAACCTCTTCAAGAATTGTATGATGGCAGAAAGGCATAGGGAAGAAGCTGGGGCACTGGGTCCTTCAGAGCTGGACTCACTAACCCAGGTTTTATCACTTTGCCTCCCAGGGTGGCTTCATCACTACTGAACTGGCTGGAGAGCCTCATATAATAGCGGGAAGGAAAACCTCCCCTGAAGTAAAAGGCTAACATTATAACATGAATCTTGTAATATGAATCTTCTAAGAGATCATTCCTAATCACAGTGTGAGTACTGCTGTACTCACATGCACAATTGTGCATTTTTCCTTATTACTTCCATACCTTTCAGTTCTTTGGAGTAAATCCCAGTATAACCTACTGGTTTTGCTAAAACTATATTCCTGATTATAACATTATGTAATCACACTTACACAGTAAGAAATGTCCATCTGTGACAACTGCTTACCTAATCTACTCTGCTCTCGCTCCTTCCCTTGCAGTTCACCAGTGAGCCTTCTGATCTCTTTGCGGGCCATCCCTAACCTGTCTGCTACTTGCTCCACATCTCTCTCTAGGCAGTTTAGTGATGTTTAATCTTTTCAGTTCTTCATTATGGGACTGTAATAAAACTGTTGTTAGTAATAAAACAAAAAGCAAATGTACTCATATGACATTGTACTATTTCCTCTAGATGTTTGAAAGCTAATATGGGAAAGCAGGAACAAAATATCTTGCCTATGTGAATTTCATTATTAGGTTGAACCATATAAAGTTGGTAATATTTGATTATAGTGGACTTGTGGTTCAAGTCCAGTTTCATGTGGTTCAAACTAACATATCTAAGAGGTTATGCTTATATTATAAAAAATAAAATTTAATCACAAAAATGAGTATCATCCGGCAAAAAAAGAAACACTTCTTGTTTAAATAGAACATTACAATTTATGCATTCACATAAAGCATTTCATTTAGTTTCAAGGTATACACATAGTTGAAACTCAAATCATGTTTGGAGTTCCTTGTCTGCAATTACTTTTAAAGCGATGCAAAGATTAAGTAAGAAATTCAGTCTCAATTATATTTTGTTTGACTCCCAAAATATATATTAATTTGTCTCATGAGACACATGAGATTCAAAATAAAGGAAAAACTTTCATCATTTTAGAAAGGGAGTTCTAAAATGAAAAAAAGGAAAATGACCCCAAATGGAACATCTGAGATGGAAGGAAAAAAGCTAAGCAGAGAAAATAATAAATATGTGATAATATATAATCATTGACTATATATAATAAAAACATCTAATTTATGGAGTTAAACAAAATAGAATATTCTAAAAGGGTCCTATCTATATCTTCCCTTGTGACTTTGTAGAACTTAAATATTTCCTGAGTCCTTAATATGCTAGATACTTTACAGCACAGGTGCTGTGGGGTATAGCACAGAAAATACTAGACTAGAATGTGATCATTGCCCTAGAGGAGTTAACACAGGTAATTGACAGAGTGAGGCAGAGGCTGTACTAGACACTGAAATAAATAACCATCCTGTGCTCTCTCATACTTATCAGAACACAAACTTTAAAAAGACAAGTTTTAAATGTTTAAATACAATTAAAATATTAAGTTGAGAATATTCAGTAATTTTCCTCTTCCTTCTACATTTATACATTACCCGAATTTTCTATAATTTTTACATATTAACATTTAGCATTAGAAACAAAAGTTACATTTTTATAAAAGGGAAAATTACCGTGTTTGAGTTGGAGCTCTTTGAACTCCTGTCTTAGTTGTTCGTTTTCTTTTTTATAATTATGAGAAAATGCTTCTCTTTCATCTGTTAAGTTACAGACATGGTTTCCATAATTTTCCACCTAAAAAGAAAATAACATTTTCTTATTCTTAGTCCATGGTTCACATTTTTAGCCACATTAAAAGGCTATTTAAATAAAAGAGCTGTTAAGAGATTATCAAATTATCATGTCTATATTCTGAGGGGCATATAGAAAACTAAGCTTTCTTACATGTAGGCTCTCTCTCTAAACTTCTTTCCAGCTGTCCTATGCTATCAGACACCATTTCCAAAGATATAGTGATACATCACAACAAATTTCTGGGATAGTCACAATCTCTAACATTTCTTTCCATTAACATATCAGGTTTCAGATCAAGTTGCCTATGGTTTATGAAATAGTTCTGATACCCATGAATAAAGAATAATCAACACAATAATGATATTTACACCCCTATGCTAAAACAGATGATTTAGATGGCTGAAATGTTAATAGGAAATTGTATTTTAAAAATTGTTGGATTTCTGGTTTATTGTTATAGTTTCTGGTTAATATGACACCTTCACTAAATGTACTTTTATGTGACTAATGATGATAGATTGGAAGCCAACCCTATACTCCATGCACTACATTAAAGATACTCAACCCTATGGGACTGTTATCTTCCTGCCTTATAGATGAGGAAACAGGTTGAGAAAGGCAGGATTTGCCTTGTCACACAAGAAATGAAGGGGAGATCCAGGCTTCACACTTAGGTGTGGGAGAACCAGAGTCAGGTTTTACATAGGATGCTAAATTGGTTAGAAGTAACTACGAAAATAATTGAATTACATTTTGCATATTTGTTTAGAGACCTGCTGGATAATGCTTCAGAATATGAACAAAAAGCTGAATGTTATAGTAGATGGAGCACAGAACTGTAGTCTGACTTTATAACTTTCCGGTAAGCTTTTATTTCCTCCTCTTTAAAATGACAGAATACCTATTTTTAATAATAGTTGTATTTTATTGAATGTGTGCTTGGTGCCAAGTACATGTGTGAACTGTTTTATACACATTAACTTGTAGAATCCTTACAAATTCTTTTGAAAAAGCTATTATAACCCCATCTTACAGATGAAGAATTTCAAGCTCAAAGAAGTAACTCACTCAAAATTACAGTCAGTGCTAAAGACAATTTCCACCCCATCTACCTAATGTTAAAGTTTGCAGTTTATTATGCTATAGTGATTTCTATGCTAACAGAGCTGTATTCTTCTTTTTTTTTTAATTTTTTTTTTAATAGAGGCATGTTTAATTTATTTATTTGTTTGTTTGTTTGTTTTGTTTATACATGCACTGGGTACAGTCAGAAGCGCGGGAGGGTGAGAGAATTCACCAGAGCCAGAGCAGGGAGCAGAGCAGGCAGAAGGACCGAAGTACACTGCTGAGGGGAGAGGCGGGCGGCAGGAGAGGTCTGCGCGCCATGTGGGATCCTCCTCCGGTGGCCGGGGAGCAGCCGGGGATCCAACGGGCGCCGCAGAGGCTGCGGGCAGCTTTGCAACCCAGCGCTCAACCACTGCGCCACCGGGCAGGCCCAGCTGTATTCTTCTTTAAAAAGTTATAAATCAGATTGCATTCAAAGAGTTCAATTTAAAATTCAATGTTACCTATCTGAGCTGAGATGTGGAAATACAAGCAGAAGGATTCCCACACAACCTGAGAGAATTTACTATTTACATAAAGAGTATATCAGAAAAAAGTACTGGGAACGTCAAAAAAAGTAAGAGAGTCGAAAGATATCATTATAGGGCCTCCCTGGTGGCGCAAGGGGTTAAGCACAGCACTGTGAAGCTATCTGCAGCCTCTGCAGTTTGATCCCCAGCCAGCCAGGGAGCTACCCACATGGCACAGCAGACCTCTCCTGTCTCTCCCACTGCTCCCCTCAGCAGTGTATTTCAGTGAATCCTCCTGTTCTGCTCCCCACTCTGTCTCCTGTGAATTCTCTCACCCCCATACCTCTGGACTGTATCTACCCATCTGAGGGCTAGGTACTGTACTCCGAGGACATAACAGGTTCAGAAATGAGGGCAGGTATAGATAGTCCTGTTGCAGAAATCTGGTTGTCTTAGTAGTGCTATAAAAGTTTTGAATCATTTGTTCATCAAGTAAACATCTGATTAAATATGGCTTCCCATCTAGAATGCCCAGAGGGAGAGAATGTATCAGGCACAGGACATGTGTCTGGCTCCTCTAGAAATTGTATTTGTTAATGTCAATTAATAAGCCAGTGTCTTTTTTCCTACAACCTTCTCTTTGAATTTGATTAATAGATGCCCACCTTTGAGAAGCTGATCTACTCACAGGACACTGGCTAATCAGGTTTCTAAGTCTACTAACAAGAAACAGAGTCCGCTGGAAGGTTAGTTACTATGACAAGGATGAAATTTACCACAATAATGAAGGTGACCTTGAGCACACCTACCTGCACGGTCAATTGTCCTCTCTGGGCAACATACTATACATGTACTCTATTGAAAATCAATACATATTTCATGAAAAAAGATTTACATGTGAATGATATGCAAACTACCAGTGTTGGTTTTTAATGTGTTCATTTAATGAAGGACAATGAACAAAACCATAGGTATCTCTAAAGTTTTGTTATTGGCTCTTACTTCTTTCATTTCTTCCATGTGATTCACCGTGAGCTCTTCTAGATTTCTGTTATCAGTCCTCAGCCTGTCTTCACTGTGCTGGAATAAGAACCAGACAAAATAGAATTGTTCTCTCTAAGCAAGAGGTTCAAACTTTTCTTTCTTGAGATAGTGCAGTGTGTACACACACACACAAATGACTATGCGTATAAGAAATCAGGTATGTACACATATCAGATACAGACACATATGTATATAGTTAGATTCTCTACAAAGTATAGTTCTTGTATACATTAATTGTTACGTTATCCAGTTATAACAAACACTTAAATGAAACGGCTGACAATACAAAAGTTAATCAAAGCTTGGAAAAGCTGTGAAATATCTAAAATAAAAATGTTGACATTATATATCTGGGCTTTCTGTTTCTCACCACCAACATGTTTCTGTTCTATTTATACATGACTTTGAGGTATCTGTTCAATCCTTTCTTAAAAGTGTTTCTTTTTCCTACTATGGAACATCCCTTTCTCCTGTTTTTACTTTACTTCTCTGGCTTTCCCTCTCTGTGTTCTTCCACAGACCCTTCAAAGGCCACCATTTCTAGGAACCTAGGCCTTTGCTCTCTGTTCTTCTCACTATCATGGTGATTAAGAAAGAGCTTGGGTATAAGAGTCTGACTTAGGTACGTCACCTAACTTCCTTAAACTTTGAATTCTCTGAAATCATATGGATATAAGAATAATGCCTACCTCATTGGGTTGTTGGGAGGATTAAATAATAATCCATCTCTGCTAAGCTCCAGATATATCTAGAAAAAGTCACAAGAAATACAAACATACTGAAGTGAGAAAAAATACAAGTACATGTGGCAAAGACTGCCCGATGCCATTATTCTTCCCTCTTTCCACAGAAATATGACATCTTTTTTTTTTTCTGAAAATACAGCTTAATGCTAGATATAATTGTGTACCATGCGCCGACCAATGGAATGCATGGTACATGCATTGTGTGCTACCTCTTAGAAATGTCCTTAAAGGAACAGGATGCCTTTCTCCTCTCGCCTTTTTCCTTTCAACTGGAATGCAGACAAGTTAGCTGAAATTTGAAGAGCCATATGGCCACCACAAAGTGGAAGTTACATGTCACCGATGATGTACCATCATAAGCAAAGAAATCTGCGTTTCTGACAACTTCAAGATTCTGACCTATGTTCTGACTGCTTTCTTCTTGAGTTTTAAGTGAAATACATTTACATCCTTTTCAAGCCACAATTATTTTGTGTTTTCTGTCTCTCACCATCAATCAATCCCAACTACTTATAGGAGGGTCTCTAAGAGAAGCAGCCACAAGGGCATATGCTGGACACTACACATGGTTACATAGGGATTGGATATGGCGCTAGAGAGCCATTACAAATTTGGCCAAACACATGAGATCTTTGATTTCTGGCCCTATTTACTTGCTTTTCTACATGGATGGACTTTTTCTACTTACTCATCAGCAAAGGTAAAAACAGTCATTCAAGTCCTAAGCCTATGTGACTTTTCAGATTAAGTCACCCCTGTTCTTTATCTTAGTTCAAATTTATGAAAACAAGTCAATTTGCTGTTCATCCAATGAATTATGTCCCCCTCTTCAAATTTAGTTGTGTAATCTTCAGTCAGTTGTGGCTGGAAGGGGCTGCAAATAGGGCTACAAATATAGTGACCAAAGCCTACTGTTAAGTAAGAATTGGCAGAGCAGAAGTGCCAGAGAAGAGGATGTAAGATAAGAAAGCAATATAAAATGAGGCCACTATTTAAGACCAATGAATATTTAATTGTTGAACAACTTGGTTTGAATAATGCACTTTTCTTTCCCTTACATCTGTTTCTCCTTCTTATTGCACAATTAATAAAATCACCATTGATACATTTTCCTAACTCAGATACCTGGGAGTTATCCTTAACTCCTCCTCATTTATCCTATTTAATATACAACCAGTGTATGAATTTGTTGATTCTACTTCTTTTTATCATTTTCTTTTTTACAAAAAAAGATTTTATTTATGCATACAAACGCTGGGGTATAGGCCAGAGGTGTGTGTGTGTGTGTGAGAAGACTCACCAGAGACAGAGTGAGGAGCTGAACAGGCAGATTGACTGAAATACACTGCTGAGGGGAGCAGCGAGTGAGACAGGAGAGGTCTGCTGCACCATGTGGGTCACCTCCCTGGCTGGGCATTGAACTCGTGCTGCAGTTGCTGCCAATAGTTTTATAGTGCTAAGATTTAACAACTTGTGCCACCAGGGAAGCCCCCTTTTTATCATTTTTTTTCTTTTCTTTTTTTCCTAATTCATACTGTCCACATCTAAAGTGGTTTCCTTAGGGTTTAGGCTCTTATTATTTACCCACTTTAGTATAATAGCATCCTTAACTGCTTGCCCTGCTGCAGGCTGGCTACATTTCCATTTTGTGCTCCACAAAGCTCTCAGTCTATTTTGAATGCTTAGCATTGCTATTGCCCCAAGGAAGAGTTCAACCCCCTCAGCTTTGCACTAGAGACTCTTTATCATCTTGTTCCTGCCACTACACCAGCCTTAGCTTCTGCCACATCTTGACTTTAGCTCTTATTTATTCTGTCATGTGGCTTGTATGTCCATGACTTTGAATACCTGGGCCCCTCTGCCATGTTCTGCCATGATATCTCAAAGCGTTCAGTGGTTCAGTAATTTAAAAACTCTAAAAAAGGGCCTCCCCTGGTGGCGCAGCAGTTGAGCGCTGGGCTGTGAGGCTGTCTGCAGCCTCTGCAGCGCCGGTTCGTTCCCCAGCCGCCGGCAAGGGTCCCACCAAAAAAAAAAAAAAAAAAACAACAAAACTCTAAAAAACCAGGCCTTGGGGTAATATAAATCCACTCTTTAAATTATAAAGGCTTTGACATCTACACTGTGCCTAAAACTGCACTACTTAACAAAGTATGCAAAAGCATACCATTCTCTACAATATAAATATTGAATAAATGCTCATTAAATGTCTTACAAATCCACTCTCTGGGAAGAGGCACATCCTATAGTGTTTTGGCATCTTCTAGATGTAAAGAATGAAATGGTAAAGCCAAGTAGAAAAAAGAGAAAAGAGATGGATAAGTGGGGAAGAGGACAAGTTGAATGGGTGCACAGTCATTTTCACTTGCTCTTATCTCTCTCTTCACAACAGCCCTTCAACTACAGGGGAGGGGCCAGGACCATACCTGGTGCTACAAGTACATCTCCCTGGCTCTGAGCTAAGGATGAGCTTTGGATCCCATGGTCTTTGTATTATACTAGGGAACAAAGTAGAGAGTATGGCCACGGAAACAGAACTATCCAGTCAGGTTATTCACCCTAATCCTTCTTTCTTCCTTCCTTTAAATACAATTTAAAACTTGCAGACATCTTAAATACAATACTTACAATACCACTTCTTCCTTTTCCATTCCCAAGCAAAATGAGGAGAAAATCACTTAAAAGTGGAAAACAATGTAGCTATATCTAAATGCTTAAAATATAAAAACTGAAAAGACAAACTTTTGCTATCATCACATGCAAGGACTGACACAGAACAGAAAAATGAAAAGTTGATATGTTAGGAGAGGGTTTCTCAACCTCCATACTATTGACATTTTGGATAGGATAATTCTTTGTTGTGGGGGATGTTCTTGGCAAAGTAGGATGTATGTCCCTGGTTCTTTTTGCCTACTAGATGCCAGTATCATATCCCCTGTATTTAAAACTGTAAATGTCTCCATACGTTGACAAAATCTCTCTTAGGGGGCAAAATGGTTCCTGAGGTTTAGAATCACTGATTTAGAGTTATAGGAAATGGAAAAAAAATTATGTTGATGTTGTCAAAATGACATATGTTTCATAAATACATATTGGAAGGGAGAAAGGAAAGCTCAATGTATAGCATCTAACAGTCTCTTTTTTATGAGAGAATTTATTTTGTTTGCATTTAATGCAAAAAATTGAAAAAGCTGTAGAATTTGTTTTTCTTTTCCAGACTATTATAGATAAGACAGCTAATTGTAAAGTACTTGGAAACATGACCTGGCTCCAAGCTTGAGACATCACAAATAATAAACTGGTCTCAGAAATAAAAAATGTCCAAATCATCAGAGCTCTCCTCCCCCAGTTTTACCCGTTAAAAATGTATGCTTTGCATATCCTCAAAATCAGTTTACATTTAAACTTGAATACTGAAGAAGAAGAAATAGTAAGATTCAACAAGGAACGCATACTTTGGACCAATGAAGTACTTTTCCAAGCTAAAATGAAACTGCACAGGCTCTAAGTGAATCTCACTCTGTTTTCAAGTCCCTCTGTTCCAGTCTTTTTAGGCTCATTAAGCCTGCTCCCTTGCCAAAAATATTTCTTTTCAATCACCCCTTCTCATTCTTTTTTCTTGTTTCCCATCACAAAGAATGTTTCCTGTTAAAGAAATTGACAGGAAGAGGTGTAAGAACTGTCAAAGGCATCTCCTCTCTATAGAAAATTCTACAGTACCAAGACGTTGGATTCACATGGGCTTAAAGTTGAAATCCTGCTACATGATCATTCCGAATGATCTTTTCACATGCATGAATACGTCAGTGAAACGTCTAACATTGGATTCACTTAAACAAGGAACAATCTTCTTTCCTTAAGCCTGAAATGGATCCCCCAATGCATGGTTCCCTTCATTTTCCAAACACACTAGGCTTGTAGAAATTTACTGCATTATTTACCAACGTGTGCTTCTCCATCCTAGTCTTTTAGTTTCCCCCAAACAGAAAGCCTGCCATAGTGAAGGGAGGCGGAGAAAATCTTCCAAAGGATTTCAGAGATGGAGAACGTGAAATACTTAGCTACCCAAAGCATGGTGGCAGGCAAGCAGGAGGAGGTGTTCTACGGAAGACAGAGCTAGTGGAGACGCACGGACATTCGGTGATGTGCAGCGTGGACAACCGAGGGTGAAAATGGCCGTGTGAGGCGCAGGGTGAGAGAACGCTGCTCGGGGTGACGAGAGGAGTGGCTGCGGCTGGAGCTTGAAAGGCAGAAGCTCACTGACTTGCTGACGTCTGATGCTGGGGCTCCCAAAGGCCTCCAGAGCTTCATCGGGAAGGAAGGTTCCGCAGGACAAGTACAGGACCCCCCAAAGCAGCTCTTTGTTCCCGGGCTACACCCGGGGGAAGCCGGAGCTCGGTGGACTTGGACGCGCCTGGTCCCTCGAGCGCAGTCGCCCGCGCAGGTCAGTCTTTTCCGTCCAGTGAAGACAGGAACGCCCGCCTGACGGAGTCGGGGTGCTCGAGACCTTCTCAGTGGCGTCACCCTAGATGCCCGGGAACCCCCTTTCCAGCCGAATCCCTCCGGTGCGCGGCTAGCAGGGCCGAGCTAGGTGGAGCCGTTCCCGGGGTTGCGGGCCCTCCCGGAGCGAGCGGGCGAGGCCTGAGGGCAGGAGGAGGTGCGCGGCGGGGCCCGCGGGGCCCGGGCCGGAGCTGGTCCTGTGGGAGGCGGCGAGGGCCGCGGCGAGGGCCCGGGGTCCCCCCGCTCCGTCTGCCTCAGCAGCTAGCCGCGGGCGCCCCAGGAGCCCCGGGCGCCATAGCAACCGCGCTCGCTGGTGAGAGACGCCAGAACGTCCTTCCGGCGGGAACCATGGAAACGACGATGTCAGTGGCTGCGGGGCCGTCCTTCCTGTGGAAACCGTGGTTACGATGCGCACCGCCGGCCTCTGCGGCGCCGGGCAGGGCTTTTCCGGCTGGGTCGAAGGTGCCGCCCGTTCCATTGGCTTTGTGGTAACCATGGTAACGCCAAAGCGCCTATTCGCAACCTGGAGCGCCGGCGTCTGTAGTGCTCAAGTAGTTTGCCGTCAGGCCTTTCCTGGAGCTCCGGCTTTGGATTTAATTTTCTGGTAGTGACTTTCTTCTTCAAAAGGAGCTAGGTCGGGAGTTCTGAATTTTAGGCCTAGAAGTGACACTATCCGGGGCACCTAAGACAACATTATTCCACCCGGCTTATTGTAAAAATGAAGAAACCGGACTCCACTAGAATTATCACTGAATTAATGGCATTGAAAACTCGGTTTAGGTCAATCATATCCTCTACCTATATAACACGAAATAAAAATTTCTAAACGACACAAATGTAAACAGGCTCAATTTATATCATTTTCATTTACATGCTCTGGTTGCAAGATTCTAGTTAGTTCATCGGAGCTTGATTTTACTCATGGTTTGGGGGCCCTTACTTTTCTGGTATCCCAAACACAATACTCATATTATCTTAGTCTAATATAGTTCTCTTCGGGAGCCTTTGCAAAGTTTTGCTGGTTCTATATGCATATCTGAATTGATCTTACCACTTACTTTTTCGAAGTGCTTTTTAAAAAGTAAGACTCTGGTACCAGAGTCTTCACAAGTTTTTGGGTTGTGTCAGCATTCTGGTCGAAAATGCTCAACACCATTGCCTGCAGTTGACTTAACTCCTATTTATTAGTTCAAGTGTCACTTCCTTGGGGAAACATTCCTTGGTCCTCCAATCTAGATCAAGTTTGCTTTTATTAACTCATGTTCCTTTTCATTATTTCTTTCTTTACATACTTTCATTTGTTGCTAAGACAAATGAAAAATCTTCCTGGAATATTCACATATGCAAACACTGTTTAAGTGTCCTGAATGGAAATAATTCCATGTGGCGTAGTGGTTGTTGCTTTTAATCATTACCAAAACAGGAAGTTTTGGTAAGTAGTAAACACAAACACTAGGATCACTTCTAGTTTTAACTCCATTTATTCTATTTCTACATTCAAAGATGAAAATGACCGTCATCCACATAAAGCTATAGGTGTAGGGAAGAAAATCCATCTTTTACTTCCTGCCCCTTCAGTACTGCAGCTATTGCTGACAAAAAGCCTGTGCTTTTTGAGGGTTTGCCAACTGGACCTGAAGTTGATTTAAAAATTTTGTCCAATGGGACTGCTCTTTAGTAACAGTCCTAATTGCTGCAGTTATTTTTCCTCTAGTGAAGGTCACTTTTGATATAATGAAGTATTTCAGTGCACCTCGACACTCCTCAAATCTTTTCAAGTAAAATTTATTGTACTTCCATTATCAATTAAATACACTGGCTACTCTTCCCAAGTCATGCCATGTAATCTCACAAATCACATTTAAAGTTAAATATTTATATGAAGCACGGTACTTCCTTCCACCTAGTTATTAGCAGTTTTTCAAATTTTACTCTGGACCACTCTACAGATCATTTAGGTAACTTTTCTGGACTATAATTCTTGTGCACTTTCAACCCAAGGCCAAGGACAGTGAAAATTTCTTTGAAAACTTCTCAAGGACTCAAGGAGAAGGTACTGTCACAACACTGTCTTGCTAAGTGAGAAAAATTATAATTGCAACCACCCGTTGAGTGTGAATTATGTGCAAGAAGCAGGCTAATGCTTACATTAAATGTATTGCTTAAGCCTCACAACTAGTATTATTTGGCAAAACTTTATTATCCCCTTCTACAGATGAGAAAACAAATTATATTACATTAAATCACCCGTCTACACTGATAAAGCTAACAGATGGCATAGCTGGAGAGGTCAAACCTGGCTCAGATGACTGTCATGCTTCCCTCTGGGCAGAGGTCACCAAGTAGTCCCTGCCTGCTCCCAGGTGGAGGTCCAGGGTTTAGTTTCCCAGAAGAGCAGTTCTAAAATATTTGAAAGTAAATTAACTCAAATATGGAATGAGTCTAGGACAAAAAGCACGAAGTAAACGAGTGGGAAGTTCACTCTACAGGCAATCTAACTTCAGGCATATGTCTTTCTCTCCTACTCCCATCTTTGATAAATTGCCAAAAAACAACATCCTTTCCATTGTGTCAGCTTTTAGGCACACACTTTATTGCACTTAATTTTTTATATATCCATTTCCCAAACTACATGTTTATTCACCTTTTTAATCCTCTGGGCCTACCACAGAGTAGGCATCAACAAGTGGCTGATCTATAGCTATTCACGTATCCATAATCCTTTTTATGGTATGGACACAGTTGCTATTCAGGCCCCACATGTATATTTTGAGGAATATAATTCCCCAAAAGCTCTTTTTTAAAAGATGAGAAACAGCTCCTGTTCATTTTCAAAATCAAGATCACATTCAGGCAACTGTCAGGCAGGTGTCATAATTGCTTTGCCTTTGTTTCATACTTGTATGAAATGGCCTTAAAAGACATTACTAAATCATGTCAGTCTGCACATCTCTCACTGCTTTTTCCCTTCATTGTCTCTAACTTTAAAAAAGCAAAGAATTCATTCTAATTCTCATCATAGGTAAGAGCCCTGGTCCACTGAACGAATTTTGATCCTATAAGGGCTTTTTACTTCAGTTTTTGTCAGAAATAAATGCTGTGTGTCGAGACTTAAGATCATTCACTATCTTCTCTTCTATCTCTATACCCTTTTCTACTTCTTCCTCAGATAGCAATAACTTAGTTTCTGAGTCTTTGGTTACAATAACCACAAAGGACCGTCTTGACTCAAGGATATTAGCAACCACCACTTGATGTCGATAAACTTCCAAAGCGTTTCGTGCACGATCAATTACGATGGAGGGGTCAGTCTCCAACTTAAAGGAAATTATAAATGCTTTGGGAGCCCAGTCTTTAACCAAAGGAGAAAGCATTTTTGGCACCATCTTCATTGTTATCTGTATTGGAAAAAGAAAAGCTTAATAAGCAAATGTCACTAACTACTAGGTCAGTCTTATGCGAAATTAAGGAAGCAGGGACTCAAATTTATGGCTCTGTAAATTTAAGTGGATTTCTAGTAGTCAAACTTCTCAAAACATATTAAATGCTTAGCTTAAAAGCCTTTGCTCTGTATGGTTCATAATGATACCTGATTTAAAGGCTTAATACATATTCTGGGACAAACTGTGTTTTATGAATTAGTCCTGCTATCCTCATGACTATTTTTTAAAGAACCTTTAGAACTTCATTTTCTCAAACATTCACCTTTATTTTTAAAATCAAAACCTCAAAGAAACAAATTCAAATAATTTACTCATGCACATGTTACTTTGTTAGAAACTCAAATAAAATTGAGTTTTAAAACCTCTCAACCGAAAGTATTTCTTGCACTTGTAGAATGATTATTTGATTCCATTTAAAAATTGTTTCTTAGAGCACAACTTGGAAATAAGGAAACAAAACTGATTTTATTTTCACTTGAACACCTCTACCTTTCCCCATATCTCCTCTTTAAACTACCAACTAATTTACCCCCTCCATTCCCTAATTCACCTTTCCCACTGATGCCATAGTGTTCTTTTCAAACAAATTTTATCTTGGTGACCCCTGGCTCCACAGGATAAAATCCAAGTTCCTTAAGAACAATAGTCTTCTATGAACAAAGTTGTCTCTTCAGTCTGCCCTCCACCCTCACCTCTCTCCCCCTCTCCAGCCTTACCAAACAAGTTTAGTTCACAGCACTCATCTCCAACTGTTGCGGAATAATCTGTGCTCATCTTTTAAAACTGAGTTCAAGTCATCTCCAGTAAACCTTCCTTGAGTTTCCCAAGGTCCTTTCACCCCATACTCTGTCCGCACTCTGTACACACCTCTACCACAGCATTTATCATTGTGTACTGTAATTCTGTCTGTGTCCAGCTCCCTCACTAGATTGTGAGGTCCTTGAGGGAGGGCGGTGTCTTATTCATCTCTGTATCCCAAGTGCCTAGCACATAAGGAATGCAGAAAAGCCATCTCCAGATCAAGAGGGAATTAACCCAAGATTGGTTATAGGGGACCAGATCTCTGGAAGAGAAGCGCCCACCTGCAGTGGGCCCCCAGATGACTGGATCTTGTGTTCAGGCATTTCAGAGGCAGGAACATAGAAATCTGACACGGCCGCAGCCAGGTAAAACATCGCAGAAGGGCCTGAAAAGAAAAGCACATGGTGCAATGAATCGAAGAGCAGTACAGGATCAGCTCATTTTTCAACTTGGGTTCCCCAGCTGTTTAAGACCCAAGGTTAATGATGGGGTAGGAGTAACATGTCTGGTGAGAAAGGCTCTGCCTGCAGGCAACCGACGGACTCCAAAGACACGCACCTAGTGGACTGAGCGCCTGGGCCGCAGCCTGCAGCAAATGCAAATAGTCTGCCAAAGTGGTGAACTCTACCGCTAAGAAGGTGCCGGCAGCAGCAGCCTCCTGGTAGCTCCGCAGAGCCGAAGCGAAGCCTGGGAGTGCATTCTCCTCGGCCTCCAAGCTCAGCAAGCCCGAGCGGGCCAGGTCGGAGGGCCTCAGGGCTGACAGCCAGGTTTGGGGCGGGAAGCGATGGGCAAAGGGGAAGGCAGAGCGAGCGCGGTACAGGAACAGGACCCCGTAACCCGCGGCCAGGAAGGCCTCGGCCGAGGTTGCACCGCGCCGGCCGCTGCTGAAGTTGTCCAGGAAGCGCACCGGCCGCGCTTCCAGCGGGACCTTGGTGCCTCCGGACGTGACCAACACCACCCGTCGGCCCTGCGCGCCCAGCCGGGCCGCGAAGCGAGCCATGACCTCGGCCCAACGCGCGGCACCCGCCGGCTGGGGGAACTCGGCGACCAGGTCAACTTCCGCCATCAGTCCCAGGGCGACCCCCGCGCCTGCGCACGCTTCAGGGCCGCCGGCGCCACGCCCCCTGCCGCTGTACCTGATCGCGCGCAGCCGCAGTGGCGACGGGGCGGTACCTGTCTACGCTGGAAGGTGGCGCTGGGTTTCTCCGGTCTGGGAATGTGTGCTCGTTCTTCACCAGTTCCCAGCGAGGGCCTCCCCGGTGGCGCAAGGGTTAGGACGCAACCTATGCAGCCTGTGCAGCACGAGTTCGATCCCCGGCCAGGGAGCTACCCACGTGTCGCTGAGATCTCTCCTGACTCGCCCACTGCTCCCCTCAGCAGTATATTTCAGTCAGTCTGCCTGTTCTGCTCCCCATTCTGTCTCTGGTGAATCCTCTCACCACCTCCCCTAGCACCTCTGGCTTACTACTCCAGTCTAGTATGCATAAAAAATAAAATAAGGGCCTCCCTGGTGGTGCAAGGGGTTAAGCACCGCTCAGCACGAGTTCGATCCCCGACTGGCCAGAGAGAAACCCACATGGCGCAGCAGACCTCTCCTGACTCACCCACTGCTCCCCTCAGCAGTGTATTTTCAGTCAGTCTGCCTGTTCTGTTCCCCATTCTGTCTCTGGTGAATCCTCTCACCCCCCGCATCTCTGGCCTGTACCCCAGCTCTTGTGCGCATAAATAAATAAATTTAAAAAAAAAATTCCCAGCGAAATTGACACTGAACTGACTGGAGTGCTAGATCAAGCAGGCATCTTTCCAGATCTTTCCAGATCCCTCCGCCTCTCCTTAAGTTAGTTTCCTAGATTGGATGAAAAATAAGCTGTATTTCCCCATTACCGACCACGTATAGTTGCCCTTTTTGGACTTGGGCTCCACTGGAGTTGGACTGCCTGGTCGGTCCTTTCACCCTTAGGACTTGTGGCATTTTTTTTTTTTCTTTTTCTTTTTTGGTTCTGTTTACTTAACCCCACAAACGCGCCAGGTGTCAAGCGAGGCACGCCTCTCCCGGTCCTTGAAACTCTGGGAACCCGGCGGCCCGGTGGCTGTCACGTGACCCCTGCGTCCAGCGTTTCCTCTCCAGGCAACCGTCCTAGAGACCGACACCGCCGGCCCCGACATGGACGTGATTTACCCCCTAGCGGTGCCCAAGGGGCGCCGGCTCTGCTGTGAGGTGTGCGAAGCCCCGGCGGAGCGGGTGTGCACGGCCTGCACAGTCACGTATTACTGGTAGGCCCTGAAACGGCACCTGAGCGCCTCACCTTCCTCACCCTGTCCCTCACCGGTGGGGGCGCGGGTGCCCGGCGTTAACCCCTGGCACCCCGCTCCGACAGCAAACCTTTAAGGCGATTTTCTAGACTGGTCTTGTCTGCCTTCATTGCTACTTAACTCATTCGTCACCGGATATTTTGTTGCGGGCTTACTATGAGCTATGTACTTTTCTATGTACTTTTCTAGCTGCTTAAGTTACTGGGGGAACTTGGCAGACCCTCAAAGAGCTAACGTTTGAGGAGACAAATAAGTTAACAAACAGAAAGCAAGGTAATTTTAGAGAGTGATAAATGCCATGAAGACAAAGGGAATGTGGTGGGAGATTGGGCAGACAGCCTCTCTGACAGTAGACTATTGATCTAAAGATGAAGTTGGAGCAGCCTTCCATGGAAATGACTGGGGAAAGAGTGCTACAGTAAGACTCAGGGAGGAAATACTTTGGTGTGTTTGAGGTATAGAAAGAAAGGCAGTTTGGTGCACAAACAAGATGGTGAGGGTATAGGGAGGGTTTCATTCAGCATAACATCCCCTGGCTTTGCTTCAGAATAGACCCTATCTGGGGGTCTGAGATCAAACAGCTAGGTTGCTGATGTCCAGAAAACCTAGTCCAGAGCAGACTAATTCGTTTGTATGTTTTTTTTTTTTAAGATTTATTTATTTATGCATACAAGAGCTGGGATACAGGCCAGAGAAGCGTGTGTGTGTGTGTGTGTGTGTGTATGTGTGAGAAAGAGAGAGAAAGTGAGAAAGAGAGAGAGGATTCACCAGAGATAGAGTGGGGAACAGAACAGGAAGACTGACTGAAACACACTGCTGAGGGGAGTAGCAGGGCAAGACAGGAGAGATCTGCTTTGCCTCAGTGGGTTGCTCCCTGGCCAGCCGGGGATCGAACTCATGCTGCAGAGGCTGTGGATTTCTTCATAGTATGGTGCTTAACCCCTTGCACCACCAGCGAGGCTCCAGTTTGTATGTTTTTTTTTTTTTTAAGCCATTATGCTACCCCCTCCATTACAAGGCTGTCATATAGGATGTCCCATCCCCTGGGACTTCTAAAGTTGGAAGCGTGGTGAATGGGGAAGTGTCTCAAAAGGATTCTCTGAAGAAATAACATTTGAACCAAATCTTGAAAGGTTGGTGGGAACTTGACAGATGAGCAATAAAGAAGGATAGGATACTCTGGGGGTCCAGGCTGCTTGGGTGAAGGGTGGTCAGAATAGTCCTACTTGCATTATTTTTGAGAAACTTTTGTATTAGTGTTTTATGGGGATATGTACTTTTGTACTAATAAGATGTATTTCTTACCATGTGTTAAGTAAAAAAAAAATTTTTTTTTTAAAATCATTGTGTCTAGGTACTAAGTAGTAGGAGTTTTAAACCAAGAAGATAAAAGTTAGGATCGAATGGAGACATGAGATCAAGGAGTTTGGAAATTTTCTTCTGGGAGGCCATGGATGGTTTTAACATGCTCTTCTTTGTGTTAGGGAAAAATGGCTGGCAGCAGTGTGGAAGACAGATTAGAAGGTATACTCTGAAGACTAGTTGTGCTGGTGGTTCCATACCTGTCAGACTGGATTAGGGTCTTTCCTCAGTGCTTTCATAAGACTCTAACATGTCCCCTAACCTAACACTAATGACCAGATTGATAACAGTTGTTCAGCAGTCTGTGTTTCTCACTGGCTGTGCACTCCATGAGGGTAAGAATGGTATGTGTTTTCATTGCTAAGTCTTCATTGCATTTAGAACACAGTTCAGAAGTTGTAGGAGAAACTGTCAGGCTCTGGTTACCTCTCCTCCTTTACTTTCCACTGCACCTCTGTCATCCCCTCTTTCCCTTGATGTATCAATAGTTACAGAGGTTTTCTTTCTTCTACCTCAAGTTCTTTGCCCAGGCCGTTCCCTCTGCTGGGAACCTCACCTTCAACCATGAAACTTCCTAGCTCCCTCTCACCCTTCAGTTTATATGTTATTTTTTCAAAGAAGTCTACTCTGAAGATCCAATCTTAAAAACCATTTTTCTTTTCTGTACTTTTATATTTTTGTGTTTACTTGTTTAATATCTGTGTCTTTTACTAGATTTAGTGCCCACACATGCCAGACACTCAGTGATGACTTGTTGAATAAATGAACAGAATGAATAATAATCCTATTAAGTGGGGTGAGGAACACGGAGGGAGGAGGTAGTAGGTGACAGATTGAGATGAGGACACAGAGTTTCAGGGACCTTCAGGTCACTTGGGAGAGATAGCCAGTAAACAGCTGGCAGTAGAGTCCTGGCACTCAGGAGAGACTCTGGGGTGAGCACCTACTTCTTCCCTCATCTTCTATATGCCTCTAGCCAGAAGTAATTCCTTTTTCCTCTTAACTCACTTTGCAGTTTCTCCCAGATGACTCATTTCCCTCCTTTGATTTTTTGTTGTTGTTGTTGTTGGCAAGTATATTATCTCAATTTTATTCTCCAGGAATGTAGGATATTATGTTAATGACATTCACATGTATGATTCACATAGAGAAGCTTTAGAAACCATAGAAAATCTATCATATGTGTGCTGTCTTTCCATCTGGGTCTGACCTGCCCGATTGCCCCAGTCTCCAGTTAAGTGTTTTGAAATAGTTAAAACTAAATATTTGGTGAGTCCATGAATAAATTATCATTTCCTATGTCTTTATTCTCTGTTATTTTCTTTCTCTTCTTTCACTGTTTTTTTTTTAAGATTTATTTTATTTATGCATACAAGAAATGGGCTGTAAACCAGAGGTTTGGGGGTGGTGGTGGTAGAGAGGATTCACTAAAGACAGAGTGGGGAGCAGAACAGGTGGATCTACTGAAATACACTGCTGAGGGAAGCATCGGGCAAGACAGTTGAGGTCTGCTGTGCCATGTGGGTTAGCTCCCTGGCTGGGGATCAAACTTGTGCTGTAGTGGCTGGTAATAGCTTGACAGCGCTGAGACTTTAACCCTTTGTGCCACCAGGGAGGCCCTTTTTCACTGGTTTTAATTTAATTTTAATCTTTAAAATCTCTTTCTTTTCCCTCTTTTCTTTAGATTTCTATATCCTTGTGTTCTGGAACTTTCAAAAATTTTCCATTAAATAAAACTGAACTAATTGTTCTCTATCTCAAAAATGAAAGCTTTAATGCCTTTCCCTCATAGGGTCACTGTGGGTGCATAGAAAGAACCATGCCTGGCACCAACTTGGCACTCAATACTTACTGAGTTCCTCATTCCAAATTTCAAGAGCAGGAAGGGCAGTCAACTTGAATTTGTGTAAGATTTTTTTTTTTTTTTGCAAAAGAATTTTTTTTCCTGATTAGAAAGGTAATTCATGCTTACTGAAGAAAACTTGAAAAAAGAAATAAAAGAAGAAAAGTAAGCCATAACCCCACAAGCCAAAGGTTAATAACCTAGCACTTTGGTGAATCTCCTATACTCCCTTCCTACAAATGCATTTATTTTATATACTCTGTGTAATCTTGTGCATATCATTCTATATTGGATTCTGATAATACTCCCAAGGAATAGAACATTTTTAAGAAAAGTCAATTTTATTAAAGTACACACTGAAACATTGCTGACAGGTAAAACACATGCTTCAGTGCTGTAGGTTAGCAAATCATAGCATATAGATTAATTTGCACTAATTTTTTTCTTTTATTTAACACATGGGGAACAAATTAAAATGCCTTCACTGGCCAGGAAGAGAAAACCATGAAATGGTATTCAAGAGGAGTAAATAGTAGGATCTGTAGTGAACTGGAAAATGAATGCCCTGCCTAAATAAGTCAAATTCAGTTTAAAAAACATGATAATGGCCAAAGAAAACATATGTGACTCACAAGCTACTTGATTGTGAGCCTTGATTGAAAACACATTTTGACTCTTTTTATGCATTGCCCTGTGTTGGGTGTTATGGATAAGACAGATAAATAAGAAGAGATCTCACAAAGATAGAAATGAAGTTCACTATTCAAAAAGGCAAGATAAATTAAATGCTCTCATCAGAATAAAAGTTCAAGCAGTTAAGTAATATTTCCATTGCTCAACACTGTTACTCAACAAGCCCTTATTTAATAAATACCCTGTGGAACTCAACTATTTCCTTATTCTGGCTGTTCAGTGCTTTTGCTGATTTGTTTACAATAATTATCTATCAAGACAAACTTTAAATGCTTAATGTCATTTCTATAGTAGTAATTGTAGTTTGTAAAGAAAATACTTTCTTGTATTTCTGTTATCCCAGAAGGCAGAAAAGAGAGAGGGTGCTTGAACACAGCTATGCATTGTCTATGACTGCTTTTGTGCTACAGTAGTGGAGTTGAATAGTTGCAACCATTATGGAGCAGAGGAAATTTTCCCCTATGCCTCTGGGTTCTTTTCAGGCTGATTGAACAATCTATTAAGGTCAGACAGATTAGTGGAAGAAAAGAACAAATTTAATTACATAGTATGGAGAATAGACATAGATGTGGGTTCAAACCCAGCAGGGCAAAAGGAGGGTATATACCAGAAGTAGGGAATGGAACAGAGGCTTGAAGCTTAAGGGGAGAGATGGGGACTCATATGACAACAGCCTAGAGGATCAGTCTTGCCCAAAAGATTCAAATAGACTTTCTCTAAGATATCCAAAGTGGGCCTTTTCCGGTAGTGTCACCTGGGAATGTGGAACTAAGGTCAATTGAGGGCCTTTGTGCCTGGGGAGAAACTGTTACCATTACTAAAAGAATGCAGATTATCTAGATTTAGGGATGTATCCAGGAATCACCTTTCTATCTGAGAAAACTATCTTAAGGCAGGGCAAACACCTAAAGGCAAGGTTTTCTTGTATGAAGTCATCCCTCCTTGTCATGTAAAACTCTCCTTGATATCCTTGGCCCCATAGCAGAGGATATAAATCCCAGCCTATCCATCTACTTTAGAATTTTTCAGCTATGTAAATTCTCCATGTCTATGTTATTAAATTTGGTCTTTTTTTTTACCTACTTGTCTCTCTGATGTTAGTTTGTCCAGCCTCAGGAGAAACCAGAGAAGTGAGAAAATTTTCTCCTAATAAATGAGATGCTCTGTGCTTTGTTGTTTGCCCTGCCATAGAGATCATTTTTTGTTATAGAAAGGGGATAAAAATCCTATTCTGGGTAATACGCCCAATTGTTGTTAATCTATCTTGTTAAGGGAATGAGCCTTTTTCTATCCAGATGCCAACATGACACATCTTGGGAAGACCTGAACATCTTGGGGAGGCTTATCAGTCACAACAGAGAACACAGAGCTCTCAAAGCCTAAACTATTTGCTATCTAGCTCTTTATAGAAAACTTTGTTGAACCCTTCCCTATATTATTGTTACCTGTTTTGAAATATGTATAAATGTAATCAAACAGCTAACTTTCTCACATTTGAGTAAACACGTTATAGGTAATTGAAATACAAAAACCCATGATAGTATGCATCCAACAACAGTCTCAACATACATGAAACAATAATTGTCACAATTGAAGAGAGAAATAAATGATTCAATACTAGTAGTGAAACACTTCGATACCCTACTTTTAGTGATAGGTAAAACAACCAGATAGATCAGCAAGGAAATACAAGACTCGAGCAACACTCAACCAAATAGTCCTAACTGACCTTTATAGAACACCAGAATACATATAACAGCAGAATACACATTCTTATGTGCGTGGAACATTCTCCAGAACAGATCATATGTTAGAGCATAATATCCCAATATATTTACGAAGTATGTTCTCTAACCACAAATTATCAAATTAGTAATCAATTATAAAAGATAATTTATGAATGTGGATATAACAACATACTCTTAAACAGTCAATCAAAGAAGAAATCACAAGGGAAATTAGAAAATGCTTTGAGATGAAGTGAGAATGAAAACAACATATTAAAACTTGTGGGAGGCAAAGAGAAACTTATAACTGTAAAACACATTAAAAGAGATGGGAGGAAACCACAAGTTGGTTCTTTGAAAAAAATAAACAAAATAGACAAACCTCAAGCCAGGCTCACAAAGAAAAAACGGGAGAAAACACTTATAAATAGGATTATAAATGAAAGAGGAGAAATCACAACAGACTCAGTAGAAATTAAAAGAATAATCAGAGATTACTATGAACACCATATGCAAACAAATTCAACAATCTAGAAGAGCGGGACAAATTCCTAGAACAATATAATCATCCAAAGCTGGATAAAGAAGAAATAGAGCACCTTAACAGACCAATTACAAGCAGCGAAATGGAAGCAGTAATCAAAGCACTCCCCAAAAACAAAAACCCAGGCCCAGACAGCTTCGCAAATGAATTCTACCTAACGTTCAGCAGTGAATTAGTGCCTATCCTACACAAACTCTTTCAAAAAATTGAAAAAGAAGGAATACGACCAAATATGTTCTACAAAGCCAACATTATACTAATACCAAAAACAAACAAAGACAGTACAAAAAAAGAAAATTATGGGCCAATCTCCATAATGAACACTGATGCAAAAATGCTCAACAAAATCCTTGCCAACAGAATCCAACAATGCATCGAAGGGATAACACACAACGATCAAGTGGGATTCATCCCAGGGGCACAAGGATGGTTCAACATACAAAAATCCATCAGTGTAATCCAACACATCAACAAAAAGAAAAATAAAAACCACATGATCATATCAATAGATGCTGAGAAAGCATTTGCCAAAATCTAACATCCATTTATGACGAAGGCACTTGAAATTCTCAGGATAGAAGGAACATAGCTTAACATGATAAAAGCCATATATGACAAACCCACAGCCATTATTATTCTCAATGGCGAAAAGCTGAAGGCCTTTCCTTTAAGATCAAGAGCAAGATAAGGATGTCCTCTCTCACCACTGCTCTTCAGTGTAATACTGGAGGTCCTCGCCAGAGCAATAAGACAAGAGAAAGACATACAAGGAGTACAGATAGGGAAAGAAGAAGTAAAACTATCACTATTTGCAGATAATATGATAACATACATAGAGAACCCTAAAAGCTCCACAGAAAAACTACTCAAAATAATCAACCAGTTTAGTAAAGTAGCAGGATACAAAATCAACACACAAAAATCAGTAGCCTTCCTATACACAAACAATCTGAAGAAGAATAAAATAAGAAAACCACCCCTTTTATAATTGAAACAAAAAAATCAAATACTTGGGAATAAACCTAACATAAGAGGTGAAGGACCTACAAAGAAAATTATAAAACACTGTTAAAAGAAATAGAAAAAGACACAAGAAATGGAAAGACATCCTTTGCTCATGGATTGAAAGAATTAACATTATTAAAATGGCCATCCTACCAAAAGCAATATAAAGATTCAATGCTATTCAAGTAAAAATCTCAATGACATTTGTCAAAGAAATAGAACAAATACTGATGAAATTCATATGGAACCACAAAAACACCACGAATAGTCAAAGTCCTACTGATGAAAACAAAGGAGAAAGGAAGTATCACACTTCCAAACTTCAAGCTATACTATAAAGCCATAATAATTAAAACTAGTATTGGAACAAAAACGGACACACAGACCAATGAAACTGAATAGAGAGCCCAGAAATAAAGCCACACTTATATGGACAATTAATCTTTGACAAAGGAGCAAAGAATATACAATGGAACATGGACAGTTTGTTCAATAAATGGTGCTGGGAAAACGACCACCACATGCAAAAATATGAAACTAGACCACTACTACCTCTTGCCATGCACAAAAGTGAACTCAAAATGGATAAAAGACCTGGACATAAGGCCTGAAACCATAAAATATATAGAAGAAAATATAGGTAAAACACTACAAACATACATCTCAGTAACATCTTTAAAGACTCATCACCCAAAGCAAAGAAAGTCAAGGAAAAGATAAACACCTGGGATTACATCAACTGAAAAGCTTCTGTACAGCAAAAGAGACATTAACCAAAACAGAGAGATACCCCACTGATCGGGAAAAAATTTTTGTACTCTATACAATTGATAAGGGACTGATCACAAAGATATACAAAGAACTCACTCGACTCAACAAAAACAAAGTAAACAATCCAGTCAAGAAATGGGCAGAAGAACTTAAAAGACATTTCTCCAAAGAGGAAATGAAAATGGCCAACAGGCTTATGAAAAAATGTTCAACATCCCTTATCATCAGGGAAATACAAATCAAAACCACATTGAGATACCACCTTACACCAGTAAGAATGACATTTATTAAAAAAACTAGCAACAACAAATGTTGGCAAGGATGTGGTGAAATAGGAACTCTCCTACATTGCTGGTAGGAGTGCAAACTGGTCCAACCACTATGGAAAGCTGTCTGGAGGTTCCTCAGTCTACTAAAAATGGAGCTACCATATGACCCAGCAATTCCACTTCTACCCAAAGGACACAAAAACATTGATTCAAAAGAAACACCTGCACCCCTATGTTTATTGAAGCACTATTTACAATAGGTAAAACCTGGAAACAACCCAAATGCCCAAAAATAGATGACTGGATCAAGAAGATGTGATATATATACAGAATGGAATATTATTCAGCTATCAAAAAAGATAAACTGATGCCATTTGCAGCAATGTGGGTGGAGCTAGAAGGAATTATGCTCAGTGGAAAAAAGCCAGAAGGAAAAAAAAATATTGGATGGTTTCACTTGTAGCAGGAATATAGGGGAACTAAATAAGACATCAGTGTAAAAAAATAATAGTACAAAACACAACAGAGCAAAAACAGACAATTATGAATCAGAGACATACTGCAGGGGAGGAGGAGGGAGGGGGTGAGAGGGAGGGAAGGAGGAGCACAGGAGACTGAGGTGATGGTGCACAGGTGCATTGGTGAAGGAAATTCCATGGGGACTACACCAGAGAGGGTGGGGGGAAGCAAATATTGTTTTAAAATGAGCAATGATATTTAAAAAATTACTAAAAGAAACCAAAACAAAAAACAAACAAAAAGAGACAGGAGATACCAAATTAATAACCGAGCACCCCTCCCCGTAAGAAATTAGGGGTGGTGAGAAGGACAAACTCAGTCTAAGATTGCAGAAAAAGAGAAACACTACAGAGTAACACAGAAATATGAAATAGAGAGTAGGAAAACAAGAGAGTCAACAAAACCAATACTTAGTGGGTTCTATAAAAAGATCAGCAAAATTGATAAACTTTTAGCTAGGCTGATCAAGAAAAGAAAACTCAAATTACTATGATCAGAAATGAATACAGGGATATGGCTATAAATTTTGCAGAAATAAGAGATTATAAGAGAATATTATGTACAATAGTATGGCAACAAATTTGATAACCTAAATGAAATACATTCCTAAAAATACACATACTATCAACATCAACTCAAGAAGATATACAATATTTGTCTAGATCTACAGCAGGAAATTTAACTAGTAGTCAAGATCTCCCACAAAGAAAAGCTCAGGACCAGGTGACTTCACTGGCAAGTTCCATCAAATGTTTAAGAAGAATTAACACCATTTTCCACAAACTCTCCCCATGCCCACCCCCCAAAAAAAGAAACATAAAAGGAAGGAATAATTCCCAGCTCACTTTATGAGGCTAGTATTATCCTGATACCAAAACCAGATATCAAACAGAGATATAAAACAAACAAACAAACAAACAAACAAACAAAAAAAACTACAGGCCAATATCCCTTGTAAACAATGAGGCAAAAATTCTCAACAAAATACTAGCAGACCAAATCAGCAGCTACGAAAAGGATTATCCATATGACCACATGGGATTTCTCCCTGGAATTCAAAGTTGGTTCAACATACAAACGTCAATATAAGACTCCATCATAATGGTATAACTGACATGGCCAGTCATGGTATAATGGTATAAAACAACATGGCCATCTCCATAGATGCAGAAAAAGCATTTGACAAAATTCAATACCCTTTATGATAAAAACACTAAAAAAACCAGAATAGGAAGGAACTTCCATTACTTGGTAGGGCATCTATGAAGGGCATCTATGAAGAACCCACAGCTAACATCATACTTAATGAAAAAAGACTTATAATCTCCCCCCACCCCTGCAAATCAGGAATAGGATAAGAATGTTGCTTTTACCATTTCTATGCATTATTCTATTAGAGGTTCTGTCAGGGCAATTAGACAAGACACACACACACACACACACACACACACACAACATCTTCTTTATCCATTCTTCTGTCATTGGGTACTTAGGTTCTTTCCATAACTTAGCTTTTAGATTCAAAATAAAATGTGCAAATAAACAACAGCCCATGATTGGAGGAAGGGTCAAAACTAGGTAGATATGGGAGTCATTACAGAGGCAATTATTTATGAGTGGCAGTGGATACTCTGTAGGAGTGCTACTTGATAGAATTTTTCTGCAACAATGTAGAGGTCTATATCTATGTTGTTTGAATGTTAAGAAATACCAAATATGCATGTGAAACAGTCAGAAACCTGTAACCCAAACTGTACCCAGTGCTTCCCTCTGGAGAGGTAAAAAAACAATTGGTTTTGGAGTATAGGCTTATAGTAACTAATCTCTCCACATCCTTCCGTGCTTCCTTACTTTTAAAATGGTAGAACATTTTATCTCATTTTTGAAATTAAATAGCCACACACAAGGCCATCTGCTGCACCACTGGAATTGGAGGGCACTCATGGTGTGTTTTATCTAAGTGGCCTTCCTGGTGTACAGAAGGCAATGCTCATGGTGCTCTCCAGAGCCACGGGGACACCACCTGTGGGGGAGTGCCTCTCAAAAAGCCTCATCAAAGGTGAATTCCTCTCCCTCACCCAAGAAAAGGACCCTCAAATCCATCAGCCTCAGTGTTCAGCTATTTTTGAAAATAACCTTAAGACAATGCTAAGGTAAAGGTGTCTTTGTTCTTAATAAGTAAGCACAGAAGCAGAATAGACAGAGTATGACCACATGACTTGGAGTGTGAACCAGAGCCTCCAGAAAAAAAAAATCCTCCTTCCACCCCACAACATACCTTTACACCAACAAAATAACCACTTGAAAGCAATGAAATTTGTGTCAGGAAGAGCTGTGGGCTCCCTGTGGGTTTGTGTTAGGCTTACTTTCCTGGTATATGGGACTAGGCCAGTCGTAGGGCCCTTAATGAGTCCATGTTTTCATCGTCAGTGGTGTGGTTCATCAAAAAGCTGACTGGGTCAGCATTCACGAGAAGATCTGTCAACTGCTAATTCCACTGCGCACTTCCATGCCCTTTTACAATTCAGAGGAAGAACGGCAGCATGGCCTACAGCAGCTGCAGCAGCGGCAGGTAGGTCCCCTGGGACTGGTACAGGGTTAACTCCTGGACAAAGGGCACACTGTGTCAAGGTCATGGCAATGTAGCCTCTCCTCAGTGCCCTTGTTTTGTGTCTTTATGTCCTCAGCACCATTCTGTCCATTGTTCTTCACATATTTACCAAATACTGCTATATTAGTCTCTCTGAGCTGCTAGAACAAAATACAGCAGTATTTACCAAATACTGCTATATTAGTCTCTCTGAGCTGCTAGAACAAAATACAGAAAGTAAAAATGTATTTTCTCAGAGTTCTGGAGGTTAAAGTTCAAGGTCAATGGCAGGTTTGTTTTTTTCTTGAGGCCTCTCTGGTTTACAGATAGCCGCCTCCATGCTGTGTCCTCACATCCCTGCGGTCTCTGTGTATCCAAATTCCCTCTCCTTATAAGGACGCCAGTTAGATTGGACTCAGGGCCATCCTGATGAACTCATTTAAAATCACCCCACTATTAAAGGCTCTTTCTCCTGAGCTACTAGGGGTTAATTTGGAGGGGATGAAATCCTGCCATAACATCCACATAAGCCAAGTACCATGATAAGAGCCTAGGCACATTGTAGAAGGTCCAAAAATGAAGTATGAATATATTAGTTCCTAAGTAAAGGACATTGTGAAAACTAGCTCTTATCACCATGGCAGTGATTGTGTCTCAGTTATTCTAAAATAATTAGCATTTTTAAGCCATAGATCTCAAAATACCAGATTCATCAATGTTAGTGTTGTGACAGTTGCATAGAGGCCTTAGAGCTATAGGTATTCCTGATACAAGCTAAGCAGGATAACTAAGAAATTTCTCTCAAAATTAGCTCAAATAGTAAGGAAGTTTTCGATCATTTAAGACATGACAATTTTGCTAAACTATAGTTTTATTATAAATATGAGGATAATTAATTCATTTAATAACTTTATATTGAGTATTCATTCCCCTTTATGTTCTTCTTGGACTGGTCAAATAATCAAATTAACATCAGATTAGTAGGAGAAAAGAACAAATGTAATTATACACATACAGGGAATCTACATAGACATGAGGATTCTAAAAACAATGAGGCAAAATGGGGGTATATATCCTAAACTAAAGAATGGAATAGGGACCTTCTGGTTTCAAGGAGAGAGGAGGGGGATTCATATGATAAGGAGAGGTGATTCATATGATAAAGAGCAGAAACTATCATTAGATGTTTGCCCTGCCATGTAGATAGGTTATTCAGATACAAAGGATATTTCTGGTAATAATCCTAATTCTAGGTAAGACCCCCAATTTTTATTTTTCTAGGTAGTTAAAGGAGCAGTAAAAGTTCCTCTTGAGTTTATAGGGACTGGATTGGCCTCAGCTCAAAATAATCCATATGCCACAGTGGTACCTCCTGAGGAGGCCTGTTCTGAACATCTTGGGGAAGCCTATCCTTCTTTGTTAAGCACTGAACTAAAATAAAAGACATATTCCTGAACCTGGAGGAACTCACAGTCCAGGTTGCCTTTTTGTATCACCTATTTTGAGTCTCACATCTACTTTAATATAGGCAGACTCACTCTGTGCCCTCAACCCATTCCTTAGGTGTTGGCCTTATCTCCAGTGTACCTGTACCCACCTTGCTTTTCACCTTTAGACTCTCAGACACTCTGTTTTTTCTCCCACAGAAGCATTTGATTGAATTCTGCTACACCGTAGCCCAGAAATACCTCTTTGAAGGAAAATATAAAGATGCCGTCCCAGCAGCTTTGCATTCTCTTCGCTTCCGCATGAATGTGCATGGCCTCAGTTCAGTAGAGCTAGTGCCTGCTTACCTGCTGTTGGCAGAGGCCTGCCTTGGTAAGTGAAACTGACTTGAGACCTCCCTGGAGCCCTTAAAAAGTGCTATGTTGGGTGATGTTTTCAGTGGTCAAAAGTCCAGCGGTGCTGGTTGCACTAAGACACCTTTAGTGGAAGAGTGCATTTTGTGCAGGATGGGGTAGATGTACAGACTTGGCTGCCACTGACAGAACCCACTCTTAGCTGGATTAAGCAAAAGGACATTTTTTAGGAAGCTGAGTGTCTTTAAGGTATTTGAGTCTACATGAGGGACCACAGATTGTAAACTGCAAGAAACTAAGGCTGGTGCTGTTTCTCTTTCTTGGGCCTTATCTCTTTTCTCTGCTTCCCTCTCCATATCTGTATCATTTTCTATCCCTAGAGGCCAGGTTTTTCTATGCTGTAATTCAGAGAAGGCAACGACCCCAAAATGTCAGCTGTAGCCCAGTTTACATAGAATCTACATACAATCTAGGTTCAAGGTGGGTAACAAAGACTGAGGCTTTTAAAGGTTAAAGGTCATTTATTTAAAAAATATTACTCAATTTTAGTTTCTCCAACCCTTTCTCTTCCCCGTCATAGCTGTGTCTCCCCATTCTGACTGCCTCTTCTGCATGCAGCCTCTTCTTACTCACTGGAGCTCTGACTCCCTTACCAGACCACTTCGCTCAAGAATGCCCTCTTCACCCTGCTCACCTCTGACTCCCAATCTGACCTGTCCCTCCTCAGAACTAGTGGGAGTAGCACTTGTTGAGGAAATACCACCCAGGTTCTGTTTCTCTCTGCAATAACCAGCTATGAGATTTTGAAAAAATGGCCCTTGTCTGATGTCCATCATTTCTCATCTGGACTAACCTGGGTCCAGATGTAAATCACAAATGCACACCTTCTCTGCCTCCCTGCAATCTGGCCCCTATATACAATACATCTGGTCACTCCAATAAATAAAAACCAAACTCCTAAAGTTATCTCTAATCCCCTGCTCAGTCCAGCCTTATGAATTCTCTCATCTTATTTCATATGCTTTTCCCTCTCCCTTTTAGTTACACTGGCTTCTGTGTTCTTCAGAGTTACTGTGATAATTCCTTGTTCTTGAAGTTCTGGAAGCTTCTTCTTTAGCCACTTCCTCCCCTCTCCCTATCCTCCCTTTCACCTAGCTAACTCTATTCTTCTTTTAAGTCACAGCTCAAGAGTGACCACACCCTTGTCTACAAGCCCTTTTCAAGCCCCCAGATTGGGTCATGTCTCTTTTTTATATCCCCACTTAGAAGCCCCTTCCTTTTTCCTGGGCACTTACTTCAACAATAATTATACATTCATAGGTGAAATTATTTAAAGTCTCCCTCCTACACTAGCTCAGGGGAAACTGGCGCTGACTTTGTTCTTACTCATCCTAGTGTCTTCACATCAGCAACAATACTTAGTGCAGAGAAGCCCCCCACAAAGTGCTCTCACAATGCTTGCTACCTGGTGGGCACAGTGTCAGCATTTGCTGTGTCCTCTTCACAGGATCGTTTGGAATGGTGACTGAGTTCAGGTGTAATGAACATGAAAGTGCTTTGCAAGCACTTTCCAAATGGAAGTGCTGTCCAAATGGGAGGTTTCATTGTAACTGTCACAGTCAGTGATTTAAAACGGTGCCAACCTTTTTGAAAGTCTAAATAAATCACATTACACCACACATGCCTCTTTCCTATCTTGGAGATTCCTCTAGGCTGGAGTGAGAAAAATAACAGGCATTTAATCTTTTTTTTTCTTTGGTAAAACTTGGGAATTTTAATCAACTAGAAATGACATTTTCAGTAACACTTCAAAGAGAACTGCCTTACTCTTCCTCCCTGCGCTGTTGTCAGTGCCCTGGGAGGAGGGAGGGGGGCTTGGGGGAGGGAAGGAGCGCCCTCTCTCTTCACTGGGTGGGTGAGCCTTGACATCAAGCCTGTTTATACCTTGGGGTGCTCATACAACTCTTCCTTCTGCCAGGAATGCTCTTTTCTCCTTTGTCCATGGCAGGATTCTTTTCACCCTTCAGGTATCTGCATAACTGTCACTTTCTCAGAGAGGTAATTTCCTGGTCATTCACAGAGGTTTCTTCTAGCTTTTTCTTGATTGCTCACTCTGTTCATTTCATTTATAGCACCAGTTTTTTGTTTGTTTATTGTGTCCCTACTTCACTTGACACTAAGCATTTTGAGGTCAGGGATCATGTCTGGTTTTTTTCACCAGCAGAGGCCCAATCAATTTGATGAGCACAGGGTTGAATGAATGAATGAATGAAGTTCCCACTTTGGTAAATTCCTCCTCTGATGTTTATGTCTTGGAAGAAGATATAACTCACAGATGCAAATGGCCTGGCAGAGTGTATGACACGTATCAGGCCCTAAAGATAAACTCATGCCTTTTTCTTCCCCTGAGCAGCTCCCAGTCACACCTTTGAATCATCTGTGTCTGTTTTATTCTGTGCCCCTTTGCTTTCATCACCAAGACCTGCCTAATCTCACCTCATAACCTCTCTCAGATCTTTCACTGAACAGTGTAAGCCTGGCATCTCTCCCTTCAGAAAAAGTGTCAGAGCTCCTAAACTAGCCATCCTTTCTCCATCCACCCCTTGTACTATTAATATCATCCTTTGGCAACTTTATGTCTCTCTTCTGTGCACCCCATCCCTATTCCTCTCCAGGCAAGCACCATGTGTAAGAGAGCATGCCTGAACCTCCCCACTCATTTTAAATATATGTTGATGCCCTCTCCCAATTTTTTCCCATCTTAACAATCCTACTTAAGACTCATTTGCCCTTTTAAATGTGAAAAGTCTAAATAAACCACATTACTGTACCTTACTCTTTGAGTTTGTAGCCTCATTCTAAAGTTCCTATTTTGTAGACAAAACTCAGAAGATATGAGTTGCAGTGTTCATAAGAGCTAGGATAATGGACCTAGGCCTCTTGCTTCTCATCTAGTAGCTTCCCATTTTAATTGGAGCTTCAGTCATGAAGAATTAGTTTCTTCTTCTTGTAGGCTGTTCCTTCTTTACTGCTCCTCCTTTAAGTCAGTGACATGTTATTATAAACTATAATAAAATAATAAATAACACTAACATATGAACTAAGCCTGGGAGGAAAGACCAAGAACAGAAAGTTAGGCAAAGAGGTCAGTTGTATAATGAGGAATAGAATTGGACTTTCAGTGGTAAACTTAATGTAGTATATACAGATGTTGACTTATAATGATGCATACCTGAAACTTACACAATATTCTAATGCATCACTCAGTACCAGGTATGGCACATAAAACATACTAAATATAACTATATGTATATTTTAAATTACATACTAAAAGATTCAGCCTTTCAAAGTACAATTCAGTGGTTTTAGTATACTCACAAGATTAAGTGAACATCACTATGTCCAATTCCAGAACATTATTGTCACCCCAAAATGAAACCCTGTATCACTGTCACTCACATTGCCCCTCAGTCCCATTCCTATAGTTTCTGGTCAACATTACTCTACTTTCTATCTCAATAGACTTGCTTATTCTGGACATTTCATATAAATGAAAGCATACAATATGTGGCCTTTTGTGTTTGCTTTCTTTTACTTAGAATGTTTTTAAGATTCCTTCACACCATAGCATGGGCTTTTTTGTGACTGAATAATATTCCATTCATGACTATGAATAGGCCACATTTTGAATATCTACTCATAAGTTGATGGATATTTAAGTTTTTCTATATTTTGGCTGTTATGAATAGGCTTCTGTGAGAACTTGTGTACAAATTTTTGTGTATCAATAGTAATTTATGTGAATGAAATAGTGAGTAAATGGGTGATGATGTCTCTTATTTCATCATGTGTTCTCTGACCAGGATATGAATTATAATCTTTGTTTCTTTTGGGCAGGTATGGGTCAGATCATTCAGGCTGAGGAGTATCTATCCCAAGCCCAGTGGACAGTCCTCAAATCAGCCGAATGTAGTTATGCCACCCACTCTTTGCTACATCGGAACCTGGGCCTTCTCTGCATAGCTGAGGAAAACTACGAGGAAGCCCGTTATCATCTAGCCAATGATGTAAACAAGCTAAATTTTAACACCTGAATATTTCTGAGAACAACTCTGTTTATCCTCCCTCCCAATCCCTGAAGCATTTCTCTAAAACTTTCCATTAACAACAAACTATTTGCTGGGGATATTAGCAAGAACACAATTCTAATGACTTGGGTTCAAGCCTTTCCATTTCCTGACTGTGCCCGTTGACCACATCACATCATTTCTCCAAGTCTCAATTGCTCTGAGGATAATAAAGCGAGACAGGGCAGTACACTGGTTAAAAGAAAGGCTTTACTTGTGTCCAGCTCTGTTGTCTCACTGGCCACATGGTCTTTAGCAAACTATTTAACCTTTTTCATCACTGACAAGATGAAAATCATAAAATAGTCTCTGCCTCATTGGGTCATTGCAGAGTTTAATAATAGGACAAATATATGTGCAGCACTTTGGCTATTATTTTTTAAATAACTTCAATGTCTACTTCAGAGTGTGGTTATTAAATTTAAATGAGCTGGATGTATATGAAAGTGCTTTCTAAATTATAAAACCCTGTATAAATGTTAGATAGGATCAAGAGGGTAATAATTGATCTGTTCTTCCAAAATTTATGAGGTGTCCATTAGGATTTCAGTATTGGATAGTATTACCAGAGGGGAGTTTCTGAGCCCCAGCTCAGGCAGCTGCTTCTGTCTCTATGGCCTTTCTGGACATTTCATATACACAGAATTATAGGTGGTTGTTTGCATCTGAATTTGTTTACTTAACCTAATTATTGTAAGATTCATCCATGTTATGTGTATCAATACTTCATTCCCTTTATGTCTGAGTAGTATTCCATCATAGGGATATATCACAATTTGTTTAGTCATCATCAGTTGATGGACATTTGGGTTGTTTCCACTCTGTGGCTATTATGAATAAGGCTACTATAAACACTTGGGTAAAATTCTTTGTATCAACACATTTTCATTTCTCTTGAATATCTACGTAAGATTGGAATTGCTGGCTCGTGTGGTAACTCTATGTTTAACTTTTTGAGAACTGCCTGTTTTCCAAAGAGGCTGTACCATCTTATATTTCTACCAGCAATGTATGAGTATTCCATTTCCTATACATCCTTACTAATAATTGTTATTTTCTGTCTTTCTTGGGAATAGTCATTTTAGCATGTGCAAAGCAGTATATCATTGTGTTTTATTTTCATTTCCTTAATGACTAGTAATGTTGACCATCATTTTATATATTTATTAGCCACTGGTATATCTTTTTGGAGATATGTCTATTCTTACCCTTTGCCCATTTTTAATTGGGCTGTTGTAAAAGTTCTTAAATATACTGGAAATAAATCCTTTGTCAGATTTATGATTTACAAAGACCACTCAAATACTCTCCTTCCTTCTGTTATAGATTTATTTTGCCAGTTGTGCATTTGGAACAGAGAATATCAGGACCTCAGGAGGCTACTTCCACCTGGCTAATATCTTTTATGGCCTTAATAAGTTGGATCTGGCAGACACACTGTACACCAAGGTGAGCTGCGGGACATGGGAGCTGACTTTTGACACTTAGGCCATGTGTCTAAAACGGGCATCAGATTATTCATGAGAAATTTGAGACACAGAGAAATGAAGTGATTTATTTGTCCAAGATTACATAGCCTGGTGAATGATAGATTCCCCTTTACTTTCCTCCTGTTTCTCCACTACCAAAACAGACTAGTCCTTAGCATCCATGGGATAATTGACAAATAATGAATGATGGGTCAATAAGAAACAACCCCTCCAGCTAAACCCCTATGTACTCTGTCAGACCCATAGAAGCAAGTCATGTGGGTATTCTGAGATGTGTGATAGAGAAAGAGGTAAGATTTTTAAGGGAAGTTCATTGCTGAAAGATCCTGTGAAGTGATCAAAGAACATCAAAATACTTTAAATTTTCCATCTTTATATGTAAAAGATTTTAAATTGTCCAATATAATAAAATATTGTTTATAGTCATACTGTAACATCTCACTTAGCAAGGAACCATTTCTGTGTGCAGGGCAGGCTTTCATGCTATGACTGTTTATTCATATTTTTGACCCACCTCTGAGAAAGAGGCATTGTGGTATAGCTGAAAAGAAATGAGCTGTGCAGTCGTACAGACCAAATTTAAATTCTAGCTGTGCATACAGCAGCTCTTACCAAAAATCAAGTGTGACCCTAACTTCTCTGAGCCTCAGTTTATTCATCTGTAAAATGGGAATAATAAGAATACGATCGCAGCTGGGATATTGTGAGGATGTAAAGGCTTAGCTGTATGTGCTCAACAAATGGTAGCCATTGTAACTAGACCCTACTAGGTCTGTCCCAAGATCAGCCTGCCATGTGCTCTCACTTCAGTCACTCTTTGGGCTCCTCAGGCGCCCCTCCCCTCCAGGTACAGTGAGACAGGGAGTCTGCAAGGGGTGCTGTTCTCCTACCTAGCTGGTCCAATGACTAAGGTCTCATCGGCTTGTCTGATTGCCATCTTCTTTCCCAACAGGTCTCTGAGATCTGGAATAAATATTTGAATGATCACTATGAAGTTCTCTTAAAGAATCGCGTCCAACATATAGATTTACTGGGCAAGCAATTTGAGACTGATACTGGCTTGGGTAAGTGGCATTTCTCTCCTGAAAACAGAGCAGTGATGTCATCCCTCCTCACCCACAGAACTTACCCCTAAGAGGGGGAACAGTTGTCCCTGTCATGGAGTACATCTTTGCCAGCTTTCCCAATTTGCTGATGGGGACCCTGAGCCATGGGAGTCAGAGAGATTTTTACCAGTGTTGGGAAAAATTCAGATTCCTAGTGTCATACACAGCCTTTCAGAGGGTTAATAATAAGGGGCAGATCTAAACGGAAAAGGACCCAGCCAGAGCCCACTATGATTTCTGCAGAGCATCTAATTTTTTTCTTTTGTTTAGCCTCCACGAGACCACCCATGCCTGTACCCCATCTGCCTCCCTTCTCCTCCACCTCACTCTTTTCCCTATTCCTTCTGGTAGCCATTATCATTTTTGCCGAGTTCAAATTTTTATTTCTTCTATTGCTTGCGTGTAATTATTTTGTGATTAATGTAGGATTGAAAACCGCTAAAGGAAATAGTAAACTCAGGCAGAAGAAACAAAGGCCAAAGTGGCTTTGGGTTCAGTGAAAAAGAATTAGGTGCTGTAGGAGCAAGAAACACCATTTTATGCCAGCAAGGCACAGAGCAGATTTCCTATGGATCCAGGCAGATGGGTAAAGGAGAGTCCTGGAGCCCTCAGTGACTTTTTCTGGCTTTTAATGAAAAGACATTTCATTTGGAGTAGGCCATTTGTACACCATTTGTAGTGCGGCAACCAGGTGCAGGGCAGACAAGGGTGCCAGGGGCTCTCTGGCATTCTCTGCCACTCTCCATTGCACTCTGTTATGCGGTCCTCTGCCATTCTCTGTCCTCTGTGATGCCACCCTTATATCTTCAGTCTCTCGGCTCAGGTGTGCCCACTTACACATGCCCACACTATATTCTAGATGCCCACCATCAGGCATGGGTACCCTGAGCCCACACTTCCAAGCACCTCCTGCATTCAAGGCTGCAGAAGATAGCCACAGAGGCCAAATGGCACAAAAGCCTGAGCAATCTTCATTTACCCTGCACACAAGCTCCCTCCTCTTGCTATATCCTGGATGCTGAGCTAGATTCAAGGATGCCCACTGTGACAAATGGCCTGTCTGGGGGACCTAAGAGATTGGAGCTCAGTACTCTGAAGGGACAAACCTGAGCAGTGTTGGGACCTGTGGGAGTGAGCACTTTTTAGGATTACTCTGGTAATGACATGCCAGCCAAAGCTGGAGCACATGAAACAGCTCCCTTACTATATGTGGCAGCCCTCCAGATGCCCAACTTGCTGTGGTTTGCGTCATCCTCTAGTGGCCAAAAGTCCAGGTGTCCCTAACAGCTTCGTGCTTGGTGCTTACCAGTAAGGGTAGGCTCAATGCCCTCGGGCCTGTTTCTTCTTTCTTCCCTTTCCATTGTAGATGAAGCCCAAGAAGCAGAAGCCATTCAGATCCTGACTTCAATCTTGAAAATTCGAGAAACTACATCTACCAAAGCCCCCCAGAAAACCATCTTTGTTCTGAAAACCTTGGCTATGCTTTACTACCTGATGATGAATTCTTCAGAGGCAAGTTTCCCCAGAAAAAAGTGTCTGAAATGGAGGTAGAAATTCCTCCAGTAGAATTTAGCTGTTTTGTTCTATTGCACTAGCTTTTGCCTTCAGAGTAAGCCTCACATACTTCAGATGCTCATGACATTTCTCATTTGTTGAGTCCAGCCTCAGTAAGATTCTGTCCCAAGAAGTCTTGTGGAATCTCTGTCCAAGTCAAAACTCTGGACCATGTGGCCTCAGGGTGGCCATTTATAGGTGGCATCTATCACCTCTGTGCTTCCAATGCTGGTCCAGAGGGCCCTGATTAAGGTCCCACTTTGTGGAGGTGTTCTTACTTGTACTCAGCTTGTCAAGTCAAGTGGTTTTTTCTGGGGTCCCCTGCCCCACTCAGCACAAGTGTGGCTGGCTATAGGGCCCAATAAGAGCTCAGTGGCTGGTGTGAGAAGCTGATGAGGGCTTTCTGACATTTCTGGGCTTGAGCACATACAGGGCTTCCCAATATCATGCTATCCTATAACAACTTCCTTTTTTCACTGCAATTTTATTTCAGGCACAGGAATATGCCTTCAGAGCCTTCAATCTAGCCAAAGAACAACATCTCAGTGTTCATGAACAGGGCATCATTCAAGAGTTACTAAATCTTATCACAGCTGAAGAAATTTATTCTATTGCTTCGTAACCCATGAGCACCGCATTAGGGCTATTCAAGGGGTGATTGAATGTCTTATAAAGTCCAGCACAACTGCTTACAGGTGCTTTGAGTCATTCAAGTGCCTGCCCTCTTCCTCTAGGATTCACACATTGCTGTGTCTTTATTCTTACACAACATTTGTGAGAGAATAAAGAACTCTAGGCCTAGAAATCAGTGAAACTGTTGTTTATCATGACCTTTGTACTTGGTTTATCATGACTTTGTCCAACTTTGAATAATGTGCTGTCAGCTCACTAATTTGGAATTAAAATGCAGTCCATCACATTCCGAAGAAGTCTCCCAGTGACATGTGTTTCACAGATTTTGCCAAAGAAGGGGTACGTTGGAGCAAAGCTTCTCTAGTCTACTGAAATTAAATTAGCATCAATCTGAGGAAAACTGTGATTAAGATGTCCATTACAACTTCTAGAGCAATCACCAGAAGACTATTCTAAAAGTAAATATCAACCAAGGAATTAAATAGAACACTAGAAAATCCACTGAATGCAAAGGAAGGTAGCAAAGGAGGAATAGACAAATGAAAAGGACACGAGACATGCAGAAAGCAAATAACAAAATATGGATATAAATCATAGGTCTTTGGCAGGGAAGATCCCTGGGTTTTGCAAGGAATTCCAGTATGGAATGGTGGAGCTACCGTTTGTAGAATAAGTGAATTGGTCAGGCTTTTTACGCCACTAGCCTCTGTGGCTATCACCTGCGGCCTTGATCATGTTGAAGCAGGAGGTGCTTGGGAGTGGCACAGGGCATGTGTGCCTGATTGTGGACACCTGGAGCATGAGTGTGGCCATGCGTAGGTGTGCACACCAGAGCCTAGAGGTCAGGAATATAAGGGCGGCATCACTCAGAGGTGGAAGCCTGCAGGAGGACAGCTATGAGAGGACAAGTGATAAGAGGTGAGACCATGAGAAAACGCCCGAGGAAGCCCAGAGGAAGAGCTTAAAGGTTTGTTGGGGGCCCGGAGGCTTACCAGCCTCCCTGCCCACCAGCCTCCCTGTTCCCCAGTTTCCCTTCCTTGCACCTTCCCCCGCCTGCCTTGCCAGCCTGTGGGCTGCCACGACACCATTGCAGGTTTGTGTCTTTGTTTTCGTAGACAATAATTTGAAGCAGAAATGAACCAGCAATTTCTGCCCAGGGTAAAAGCACTCTGAAAGCCCCCACCCTCTGGTGTAGGGGACAGAGTATAGACCTCAGAGACAGACATGCCCAAGTTCAAGTCCCAGTGCCTTCACATAATACCTCTATGGCCTTGACCCCTCCATAATCTCATTCCTTGTTTTTGTGGAATGGCCCAGCCTGTCCCCTCAGTGACTCTGGTCACTTACCACATCCTTTCTTCTCTCCAACTGCCCATTAGCACCACTTCCTGGGTAGATCTGCTCCTGGAGGGCATATACAAGTCAAGAACCTGTTTTATGGTTCTCACTATAAAATAATTCACTCAGGTATACTAAAAACATGTCAGTGGGTCACACTGCCCCTTCAGGAACTCTCATACCATACTTTAGAGCATTCTTAAGCTTCTCTCAGATGGCTATGAAGTCCCATTACTTTTCTACCAATTGTATCTCACTTTTATATTCAGCTTCGGTAGCATCATCACTCTCCATTCCTCATCCTGCAGCTGATTTTTCATATCTGCTCTGTTCCCAGTGGGTCCTGCTACAGACACACAGTGTGCAAGAAGGTGTCTTGTTCATGCGGTTCTCTGAAGTCTAACCCTCTCAAGAACCAGCAGTCACAAAAGAAATGTGGCAAAGTAAATGCTTCAAAAAAGATGAGGCAGCATGTCGGGGCAGGAATGGACACAGGGCAGGTTTTGTGATCCAGCAGACTGGGTAAAGGAGGAGACCTGGAGCCCTCTGTGGCTTTTACAGGTTTTTATTGGGGTTTACCCGGTACACAGCAGGCAGGGGTGCTGGGGGGCCGGGAGGCTGGCAGGCCTCCCAGCCCCCAGCAAATCACTCTATCTGGGCTCTCCCATGATTCTGCTTCTGCTTCTTTGCTTCTCTCTCGGCTTCTCTTGGGCTTCTCTTTCGGCTGCTGCTGGCATCCGGGTGATGCCGCCCTTAAAAGCCCAGTCTCGGCCCAGGTGAATCCCATCTACCTATGCCCACACCCTATTCCAGGTGCCCGCCATCAGGCATGCATTCAGGACCGCAGATCCATCATCTATCCTAATGGTGGGAGGGCAGAAAAGCCTGACATTTTTCCTTACCCTACACAACATTATGTGAATGATACACCATGGCATCATTTCGTTTGACAGAAAGTGTCTCTGTTTATATTCATCAAGACAGATGACAATGTGATTGAGACAAGTGTTTAATATCTATGCACACACACGGTGTCAGTAACTAATAACTAGTAGCCAGCTTTAAAAACATGAGCAAGATATTACCAGGAGTATTTATACCATGGTATAAAACCAGGAGTATTTATTATGAAGTATTGCTGCTTACAAACCTTTTTAAGGATTACAGATCCCCCAGAACATCTTAATGAACAATCAAAAATTTTTTCAATGAAAAGTCTGTTCCATAGTTTTAAAGTCAAGTGTCAAGAGGCAAAATTGGATGTGAGGGATGAGAAAAAAAGCAGCCAAAAATGACCACTGGAGTTTTGTATATTTTTTCTGTTTTGAGCCAAGTGGTCAGCATTGTGCCCTCTGGTAGGAGGCCCATGGAGGGGGGAGCAAGTCTGTGGCGCAGAGATAAGAATATGAACTCAGATTGGGGCATGGTGAGTTTGAGATAGTAATGAGGCATTTGAGGTGAGATGAAAAGGCAGCTGGACAAGCAATCTGACATTAAGAAAAGCAGCCTGGGATCAAGAGATATATTTGAGAGTATCATGGAGTTGGTCATTAATACCATGGAAATGGAAGAGAGGGCCTAGGGCAAATAAAGATAAGGAAGAGAGCCTGAGAAAATACTCCCAAACAGAACATGTAATGTTCTGAGGAGAACCCAGCAGAGATAGCCGACTTGTCAGTTTTATTCAATTTATGCAAAGAATTCCCATAAACCTTTGTAAAGGGCAGGAATGGACACAGTGCAAGTTTTCTAGGATCCAGCAGACCGGGTAAAGGAGGAGTCAGAGTCCTCAGTGGTTTTGCAGTTCTTTTATTGGGATTTACCCGGTACACAGCAGGCAGGGGTGCTGGGGGGCCGGGAGGCTGGCAGGCCTCCCAGCCCCCAGCAGGTCTTCATTCTATCTGGGCTCTCCAGCCTTCTCTCAGCTTCTGCTTCTCTTGCTTCTCTCTCGGCTTCTGCTGGTGTCCCCGTGACGCCGCCCTTAAAAGCACAGTCCTAGCCCAGGTGAATCCCATCTACCTATGCCCACACCCCACTCCAGGTGCCCGCCATCAGGCATGCATTCAGGACCGCAAGGATCCATCATCTATCCTGACGGCAGGAGGGCAGAAAAGCCTGACATTTTCTTCACCCTACAACCTTTCACCAAGATTCCCCAAATGTGAACACATTGCCCTCCTTGCTTTATCATTTTCTCTTTATAGATGCCCATTGTATTCAGAACCATTTGAATGTTGCAGACATGATGTCCCTTTATCCCTCAATATTTATATATTTTCTAAAAATGTGCTCTTTATTTTTACATATTCTCTTCAGCTCCATCACCAAAATCAGGAAATTCATATTGATATGATGTCATCAGGCAATAAAATTCAGACTTTAGAAGGTTTCACCAATTGCCTTAGAGTGTTCTTTAGAGCAAAGGAAACCCCTTGGCAAGCAGCACAGCCAGTTGCCAGGTGTCTTCAGTCAGAGAAATTTAGATGTGCCACCACATGCTGCTGCTCAGCTGTTCTGACTTAGAAGCAATTTAGCCAAGGTTTTGTTTCTCTCTCTCTTTTTTTTAAAAGATTTATTTTTATTCATGCATACAAGAACCGGGGTACAGGCCAGAAGTGTGGGAGGGTGAGAGGATTCACCAGAGACAGAGCGGGGAACAGAGCAGGCAGACTGACTGAAATACACTGCTGAGGGGAGCAGTGGGCGAGCCACAAGAGGTCTGCGGCGCCATGTGGGTATCTCCCCAACCGGCCAGGATCGAACCCACACTGCAGAGGCTGCGGACATCTTCACAGTGTGGCGCTCAACCGCCTATGCCACCAGGGAGGCCCTCAGCCAGTTTTCTATCAAAGAAGCAAAGGCCCTTTGGGAGACCCAAAGAGCTGTGATTCACTGAGGGTACAGTTGATGGAGGCTGGTGGAAGAGCAACAGTCCTTGGGGGAAGCCTCTTCCCTGTTTTGGAAATCCCTACAGTGAAAGCTGCAGCGGCAGGAAAGGCAATCCAGGGTACCAGTGTAGCAGCCATGGGTGCCAGCAGCATGTCACAGCTACATGCAGCTATTTTTGAGACTACCGGGGGATTTAACTATGGACTAGAGATTAGGTGGTATGGAGGAATGATCCATTTTTGTTCTATGTAGTAAAGACATAAGAAAACGTCCTCTTTTTATTTTTTTTAAAGATTTATTTATGCACACAAGAGCTGGGGTACAGGCGAGAGATGCGGGGCGGGGTGGGGGTGGTAAGAGGATTCATCAGAGACAGAGTGGGGAGCAGAACAGGCAGAATGACCGAAATACACTACTGAGGGGAGCAGCGGGCAAGTCAGGAGAGGTCTGCCATGCCATGTGGGTTTCTCCCTGGTCGGCCGGGGATCGAACTTGTGCTGCAGAGGCTGCGGATTGTTTCATGGTGCGGTGCTTAACCCCTTGCGCCACCAGGGATGCCCCAACGTCCTCTTTTTAAAAAGAGATGCATCCTCAAGGATACAGTGGAGAAAAGACATAGTGTGTGTGGGATTTATGTTAAAATGCTTAAGGAAAAGATATAGATCGATGCAGGGAAAAAGAGATGTTTGATCACTTGAAATCTGGGGACTTCACTAAAATATTCTCTCTACTTTTGTGTAGTTTGAAGATTTTCATATATAAAACAGAAAAATGAACATAGGTCACTTTCTCCGGAGTTTGGACTGAGGGACACTCTATGGTCTAACAGTATCATACCCGCTATCATCCCTGGCTCCAACAATCCATCAAGCATTACCCCTGTGCGATCTGGCCTCGGGCTGGGCTCCCTGACCCTCCCAAGTTGTCTCAGTTCAAGGGTCTCGGGCCTGGTCCTGACCATAGTTCCCAAATTTTCACCACTGTTTGTCCCAGGAAGCCTTTTGAAACATCCTACAAGTCCCAGTGGCTCAGCCTGACCTGTCAGAGTTGTTTAGGGGGGTACACAGATTCTTTTAGTCCCCTGGGACTCTTTCCAGTCATTTTTAATGGATTTCTGCACTCACTTGCTATTTGAATCTTAATTCGAATGTCAGTCCCGGAGAGCTCACTGAGCAGGCCCATGACAAGCTTATACCATCTGCATTAGTATTTCCTCCATCATCTTGACAGTTGAGAGTTGGCACTATTACAATTCAGATGACACTCTGCCTTTGAAAGGAAAATTATGGTTTTTCAGAATGCAGCTGGTGTGCAAGTGAATAGGATGAAGTTTCTATGAAGCTTTTCCCTCATTTGTCATCTGAAAATAATAAAATGTAGATTCAGCATGTGATTCCCACTTAAAAAGAACAACCAAAGGCAAAGAGTTTTTGCAGACAAAGGCAAAGAGAGCATTCTGTTCCACAGTAATAATTTTAATAAAAATCAAAACCAGCAAAACAATCATTTATAAATGATTTCTCCTCTGTTGGAGGACTTAACGTAGTTATTGCTGTGTAAACCACTTGGAATAGGAGCTCTCTTAGTATCTAGTTAAGCTATTCCTTACAGCACATTTTCAGTTTACCAATTAGGCAGCAAAATCTATTGTTCACTTTCCTGGAGGGAACTGAGCTGAAGTACAACCCGCAGGTGAGTCAGAACCTCATAAATCACTCTTTAAGTTATGGAGCAAACAAAACAGATTTCTCAAGTATGAAAAGCAGGCGAGACAAAACAAGCTGTGAAGCAGTGTCTTCAAGTATTTTTTCTTCTCAAGTCAATTCTGCACATTATGCCAGGCACTTGCTTCAAAGAAATACATCACTCTTATTACCTCCCTGGAATTAAGACGTTTTAATGCTTATTTGTATCACTTTATTGGTCACCCAGTGGCAGTGGTATGCTGATAAATGTTTAGCCACCAGCTCTGTAGAGGACAAAAGGGTTGCTATATAGTGCTTGCCTATCTCTATGGGCTAGACACAGCCTCTGTGGCTGATATTGAGCTACCACTGTTATGTCACTGAACAATGGGGCTGGGAGACAGCATTATAGAGTATCTCCACCATCCAAGTGCTATGATGTCAACAACCTCAAAAGCATATACAACAGTAAAATATAGTTTTGAATATCAAATGTAAGTTTTGAATATCACCAAAGTTTTTAATTGTAGGTTTTTATAATTTAAGTTTTAATGACTGTGTTTGACAACCAGAGCACAAAATTCCTGAAATTATAACCATCCACTCTCATGGATCATTTCCAGCCGGCTCCAGCACACCGCTGCAGCTCTGGGGATGCTCAGGTAGGACTAAATTGAGCAGCCACCTGCTTAGTCCTGCCTTCACAAAGACCTTTATTAGTCTTTGTGCTGAGTGACTAAAGGCCCCAGCTCTCCCCATGTAGGAGATCACTGTTCCTTCTAAACAAGAGATTCTGGGAGTTCCCACTCAAGTTCTATCAAGGCCCAGGACAGCAGAATTTTATGCTTTATTGGCTAGTTCCGACTCATCTCAGGGCTGTCAGCCTTGCCAAGTCCAGATGGTGCTGTCGGACTATCAGAGTTCCCAGCACAACCCCCAGGCTTTCTACACTCCCCTCACCCTCTGTTTGACAGATTTAATTCAAGTTCCTGGCACCTCCTCCTCCCATTTGATGCAAAGCCAGCATGCCTAATATTGGAAGAGGCCAAAAAAAAAAAAAAAGGAAGGAAAAAAAACAGGTGCCAAATCATCCAAGGTCAGGATGCTCATCAGCTTTTGCAGCCTCCCAGTTGTCTAAGGCAGCCTTTTTTCCAGGATTTTTCTAAGCCAATAAACCTCTGATATCTTACACTACAGCATCATAGAATTTCAGGGATGGATGGGGGCCTTCCAATCGTCAAGGCCAAACCACAGCATGCTCAAGTAGCTCCCACCCCCACCTTCCCAGGCCCCATCTGCATCAGCCCCAGCATCTCTTTTCCCAGCTGTAAAGCTGCTGTCTGTTGGCTTTTATCCCTTGGCACTGAGCCATAATAATAGGAAGGAGGCGTCTATGATTGCTGACAGTGGAGGAAGCAAGAGGAAAGGAAGCTGCTGAAAGACAGGCATGTGGTTAAGTGCTTCACATTCAAGATTGTGTTTATGTGTCACATTTATAGGTGATGAAAGAAGTTTAGCACGATTAAGTAACTTTCCCTAGGTCATACAAGCTATATAAGTTATCAAGTCAGGATGTGAATCAACTCTGTCTGGCTCAAACTGGCACCATTTACATTAGTCCATGTTGCATTCCAAAAAGCGTGACGACCCTGACAGCTAGTGTTGAATATGGTGGTTGTGACGCCTGGCTCGTGTAGTGGGAATGAAAAACATGTCATCCTGGGAGATGGCAGTTCTTCTTGAGGAGGGAGCCATTTTTGTTTGGGAAAATGCCTTTAATAAGCCACCTTTAATAAGTGTTAGGAGGGGCCTCCCCGGTGGCGCAGCGGTTGAGCGCTGGGTTGCGAAGCTGCCTGCGGCCTCTGCGGCGCCAGTTTGATCCCCGGCTGCTCCCCCGCCACCAGAGGAGGGTCCCGCATGGCACGCAGACCTCTCCTGCCGCCCGCTGCTCGTACTTCGGTCCCTCTGCCTGCTCTGCTCCCCGCTCTGGCTCTGGTGAATTCTCTCACCCTTCCGCGCTTCTGACTGTACCCAGTGCATGTGTAAACAAACAAACAAATAATAAATAAATAAATAATACATGCCTCTTTAAAAAAAAAATAAGTGGTAGGAGGTAAAATCATACAGGGTGTTGGCAGGAATTAAATTAGGAAATGGAATGAATATGCTACTATATATGAAAACAGAAATGGGTCTGGCTGTCCTAAGAAGGGAGCTAGGCGCCATGTGGGGTGGAAGGTGGGTGGATTTCTTTGCAGTGCATCAGGACATTTTATGAATGGGGATGACTTGTCTGCATTGCTACAATGTCTTGTTTCCTCCCACATCATTGAAACACAAGTAGACTCACTGACTCATTTGAACTTTGGTATGTGTGGAAATAGGGAAGAAACTGAGCTTCATGTCTCAGCTGATGCAGAGCAGGAAGGAGACACCACTGTTGCTTAAAATGAGGTAGCAGAAGTCCAGAGTCAGCAGTAACTGCAAAGCTGTAATTCCCTTAGAAATCAGAAGTCCAAAGGCTCAGAACTACAGCCCAGACTTACTAGACTGTTCTGGATCTCAAAGGGCAGAGAATCTCAGCTGACAAGGGCTACAACAGGGAAGAGGAACCTAATGGCTGGTTGCTAAGAGGGCTTCCCTGGGCAGCTTTTGGCTTTGTGGAAGACTATAACTGCTACACGCATACCAATCGGGAACCCCTCAGATTTTCTTGACAGAGCGAGTTTGGTATCTTTAAGTCCTCAGCCTTCACAGAGACCCACTGATGTCCTTGGAAACCCAAAACATTCGACAATGGGGTTACATCTGCTGAATGGGGTGGGGCAAGGAAGGCTTCAGTCTGGCAGGGACCTTCTCCCTCATATCCCATCACTGATGGTGTGGAAGGTGAGGCTAAATGGTCTTGGCTGGTCAAAAAGAGGCATAGGTCATGAGCTGGCTTGCACATTGGAAATCTCATAATGGCTTGGGCTTCTCACCTGAAGCCAAGTCGATCCAGAACAGAGGTTCAGAACAGAAAAGAAGAGGAATGGCCAGAGGGTGGGTCCAGGAGGGTACTCATTGTGGACAGCATGGGAGAGTCCAGTGTGCTCACTGGATGGGCAATCAGATTGCCTTTGTCCCAACCTTGCTGCTCACTAGCTCAGCGACTGCAGCCTCTGGGATTCAGATCCCCCAGGTACAAAATTGGGGCCTGAACTGGTCTCCAAGGTGCTTCTTTTCCTACAACCTCAAGTCTGGCTCCATAGATGACTTTCTGAATGTTGCCTCAGAGCCCCTGTGAACATTATATGGCAGAGTGAGACTCCCAAACAGAGTAGGGTGGTGCCAGCCCAGGGCCAGGGCAATGCCATATGTTGGCACAGGCACCACACCTGGAGAAGAAAATGGAAAGGCTTGAAGGAGCAAAGTTTTCATACCCAGCTAGGTGAATTTTAGGGAGAGCTGCAGTGTAGCCATAAACTTGGAATGAGAGCATAATACAGTTTTAAGGAAAGATGAAAACAGTCTATCCCCAAGATGGGTAGTCTTCCAGGTAAAAACATTTCAAAGCCACGATGTGATCTTGAGTCTCAGAGGCAATCAAAAATAGCACCAGACTCACAATAGGCTCCAGTGCCAGATCCAAGGGCCCTGCCTTCAGGGACAGTGACAATGTTGACTGCCCTCAGGTTCTTCCCATAAAGTTTGCATTGCCTGTTAGCAAATTGAAGCCTCACCTCCAGGTGCAGTTTCCAGTTGAAATGCCCTGTTTTACTGCCTTTGTATTCACTCTCCAACATGGCTCCTTAAACCCACCTCACAGGGCTGTGGCTTGAGGCTTGCCTGCACATGGTGGTGTGGTCCATTAATTTCTGCGAGGGTCAGCTGTTACTAGGGTGATCCTGGAACACCTCGTCAGCAGCTTCAATCTTCCTGATTTACATTCAGAGTGTTCTCATCAGGACTCAAAGAGAGGAGGAGGCATGTCTCTCCCGCTTCGGAGGAGGTGGATGGAAATACGTGCATGCACCTCATTATCTTCACAGAGAACGGTTTCAAAGACCCCCTACCCCTAAATAATACATATTCATGATTCTTTCATTAAAACCCACAGAAGAGTCATTTCCTTCTCCTTCCCACTAGAATTCCCAATTTCTTATTTCTCCTACTGAAACTGTCTCAGTCACAAAATTATCTCAGACCTTTCTCTTTCCTCCTCACCCTCTCCCTCCCTGTCACAGAATTCCTTCTTAGCTGGGCACAGAGAGCCTGCAATTGTGACACTTACAGCTTATGATCCACTTACATTGTTTATCAGATCTTAAAAGCCTAAAGCCCAAAATCCACATTCTGGTAAGCACAAGCCCCTCAGCGATCAGACAGAGAGCATGAAGACATTTTTCCCAAGTGCAGAGCTGTATATATTCTGAGTGACTGAGCTACTGGCATTCAAGTTTTGGCCAGAGAAAGGGAAGACCATACACAAACACTACAATTCATGTTACATAGGAAGACTGTTCATTGGTATAGGGGTTCAAGAGATTCAGGTTATATATGATACATCCAGAAGACTGTCTTAACACACTAAGAGCCTTACTCCTTTTTGGTCGTAAGGCCCCTGAGAAGCTGCATCCCTTTTCAGGGTTCCTACCACTGTTTAGTGTGATAATGATAGGCCAAGACTTCACGGCCTATCTCTTAACTCCCTGGGTTGGGGAGGGGGGGTGATAAGAATCTGTTATAAAACCCTTCCCACATATTGTACTCCCATTAACTCACTCCAGCCTCAAATCACCCCCAAGAATTACCTCTAGAATAGGCACCATCTCTGAAGGATGAAGAAATGAGGCAGAGTCCACTTGATTAATAGCATAAGGTCCATTAGCTATTATTGGGGACAAGCCAGAACTGGTATCTGGCTCTGTGCCCCGTGCTCCTCCAAGCAGGCTTTGGGGGCAGCTGTGACAAGTGTGGTCCAGCCACCTGGTTGGGACTCATTGGGCTCACAGCCAGTATGGGAAATCCTGGAGGGGGCCTATGCTCCAGCTGTGACCCAGCTTTCTCTGCTACTAGACGGGCTAGATTCCAAGCAATGATGCCAATGACTACAGATGTCAGAAGCAGCTGGAAATTGGATCCCCCTTGATGGATCTGGAAGCACCACCCTTTTAGCTGCTCTACTCAGGATGGGACCCACCAACATGCTTTTAGATAAAGTGGGGGCAAGTGGGCTTCCACTAAACAGTGGGAGTGAATGCAGCTTCCAGATGTCATTGCTTGGTTTGGATGTTTACATATAAAGCATTTGGCCAATCTCAGAGAGAACAGACCTAGAACTATCCTCCTTCTAAATCCCTCCTGAGTGGTAAAAATAAGGTACTTGTCTTACCCTATATAAAGGTAGAGTAGAATCATTTTCAATAGTACAAGACACATGACCAGAGCTACAGCTTAGTAGCATGCACCCTATGATGGATTGCATTTATACTACAACTGTGCAGTGTGACATCTGCATTACATAGTGATGGATATTTTCCAATTGTACAACTGTTACTTGGTTGAGATCTGATTTTAGCCACAATATTTTAAAAGCCAATTTCTATTTAAATGTGTGATAAAAAATGTAATCATTTGCCTTTACATACATTTTATACTTATGGCAGAATAAGTACAGGAATTTACATACCCATCATGGGTATTGCTGCCCTCAAAGTAGTTCCCTCGAGAAGATGTATGTTTAGTTTAGTGAAGTCGACCTCACTAAGAATATTTCTCTACCCTCCCTGGAAACTCACTTGTGAGCTTCCTTAGCGTTGGTTAAGTCTTTGTCCTTCATGGTTAGGTTTATTTTTTTGAGGAATGACTTTTTTTTAACAGTCCAACAGCACTAGAAAATAAGTCTGATAAGTACAATGGGTGATGGAGCTTGGGACCACCTCTGCAGAGAGGTGCTATAAGTAACAAGATCTGAATATGAGGTTTGAGCCCTCTTTCCTTGCATGGCTTTGAAGATAACTCCAAAGAGGAATTCTAAGTGTTCTTAGCATATGCAAAATCACAGCTCCAGAGTACATCCTCCCAAGGAAGTAACTCTGGTTGTGGTAGCTCTTGAGTGCATATGTTTTAGTGTATTTGGTTAAAAAGGAGTCTTGCTCACTTTTCAGTCCTAATTCATATAAGCAGAAATGGCACACTCCATCTCCACGATTTCTCCCAGGGAAAGGCTCATCATCTACTACTCAAAGAGTTAAAATGAAAAGCACTTGAAGTCATGTCTACAGTATCCCCCTCCCAAAGTGCAATGAGTAATTCCTGATACCCGAGTCTCCCCAGTTTGGAAAAGTGGGGAAAGGACAGGTCTCTGGAACCTGGATAAGACCAGAATATCAAGAGGACTGGAGTGTTTCCAATGGCTCTATCTACCCAACAGGCCCATGACACCAACTTGTACAAGAAAACCTCCTAAACAGTACACAAGTTTCAGTAAAGGAGGTGAGAAGAGATTCTTTTCCAGTAGCTTTCTATGATAAATACCCACTAGATTCTGGATGACGAGTAAACAGAGTCCATGGCAAAGAAAATTCATGGTGTCCTACTGTACGCTTAAGAAAGTATGTGGCCACTAGCTCACTGAAGTGCGTTTCCAGCTGAGGCCAAAGGCAGCAAAGGTACAAGAGGCTCCTGGGGCTGGCATTGGTGAGGCAGGGTCTATACATTTGAAGTGGCAAAGCAATTTGTAGAAAGCCCCAGTCACAGAGCAGATGTTTGCCAAACAGTAAGTCAAAGGATGTTCAATCTCACTTTCTACAAAGTGCTTCGTTGACAATGCTAATGAGGATGCTCCCTAAACACCGTATCCTGAGTGTCAGAGAAATATGGTCAATACAGTGACTGATGAGGAGCAGAGAGGAGTCCTCTAGTAGTGTTTGAGTGTGTTCTCTAAGCATCACACACACCCATTTAATGAAGTGCACATAAATGCCGTCAGGTTCCACCTCTTCTGCACACGCCTGTGTCTGGTGGTTGCCTTCGAGTATCGGATTTCCAGGAGCCTTCTGAGTTAATGGGCTCTGCAGAGCAAAGCGAGAAGCAACAGCATAGAGTCAAAGCCTGAAAGTCAACCATGGTAGCCGAGTGCTTGCAGCAGACGCTTGTCTCAAATGGATCAGTCGGGATGTTCTTGGTGAGTGTTTTTATCATAGTCTTTGTAAAATTCACAAAGCGAAGCCATTTGCTTAAATCATCGTTAGAAAGACTGTGGAGTGCCCAGATGGGATTTCTAGTTTCTGTGCAAATGAGATCACATTAGTCCAGATTTTATTCATTCAAAACTACTAGGGAAGCAGTAGGATTTGGTTTAAATGCTGCCAGAAAGCAGGAATTCACTTAAGTTTTAATTCTGAAGCTATCCTATTGTTAATGTTGTAGCCGGGTTCTGGCAACATGGGGGTTGGGGCGCCCCTGGTGCCTGCCGAGGAATCCCGGATCTCTCCCAGTTCAAGCTCACTCTCACTAGAGGTAGACCCATTGTTGATGGTATAGACACTCTCAGCGACTCCCTGAGCTGAAGCGCAGCCGTCTGGCTCTTTCTTCTCCCTGGGACTAGACAATCCTGGGAGGAGGGCCATCTTCCCAGTCTGCCGACTTGGCAACAAGGACATGGTGTAGTCTGCAATGATCCCACCCACATCTAAGTTGCATGCCTGGTCGAAGGCCAGGAAACCGACATTGGCATTTGCCTCACACACCACAAAGGAGCCATCATCCATGATGAGGAGATCGATGCCACAAAAGTCCATGCCCAGGATGTTGGACACCTGAACAGCCAGCTGCTTGCCTTGTTCTGTCAGGGGGCACATGACACCCACACCGCCTATGGGGAAAGCACAGTTGACGTCAGACACTTACTAAGGAGTCAGTGATCCTTCAGGGAGGAGATGCGGGTGTTGAGGAGGGGCACTTGCATGACTCCCAAAAAGTCTAGATGGAAGTCAGGACACTGGGGAAACAGTATGGTCATTTCTTTATTTAGAGTTTTAAAAATATTTATAGGGCCTCCCTGGTGGCGCAGGGGTTTAAGCACCACACTGTGAAGCAGTCCACAGCCTTTGTGGCACGAGTTCGATCCCCAGTTGGCCAGGGAGCTACCCACATGGTGAGGCAGACCTCTCCTGTCTCACCCACTGCTCCCCTCAGCAGTGTATTTCAGTAGATCCACCTGTTCTGCTTCCCATTCTGTCTCTGGTGAATCCTTTCATTCCCTGCCCCCCACCTCTGGCCTACACCCCAGTTCTTGTATGCATAAATAAATAAAAATAAATCTTTAAAAAAAAAAGGGTTAAGACCTCAGATTTAATCATCTCTTTTCATCTCCCTGGAAGGATGTAGGACTTAAGAGTTGCATTCCCAGGACCAGTAATTAATATCTTTATTTTAATTAATATCCTTATTTTACCACTGTTCTTTCTCTTCCCTATTGCATTATATAAGGAAAAGGCTATAAAAATGTTTTTAACAGCTCACCAATAAAAGCAACAAGGCCAGATCACAATAATGTGTGGTTCCTAGTTAAAGAAGGGTTTCTGTTACGTGATTAAAATGGACACAATGATAATGCATCAGGTCCAAAACTGCGCCACAAGTGATCATTCTGAAATGAGATGACATGTGAAGTATTAGTGCTGGGTCAGCTTGTACCTATTAGCCTCTCTACATCACTGAATCACAGGACCTTAAGGTGATCTGCCCGTGTGCATCTTCTCCACCACTGGACTACAAGCTAGCAGAAGGCAAGGACTCTCTTATTAGTTGCTGCACTCCCAATATCAATCATAGAATCTGTTTATAAAAACTGCTCAACCAGTATCAATGAAAGAATGAAATCACTCTCTCGGGCCTCCCCTGGTGGCGCAGCGGTTGAGCGCTGGACTGCGAGGCTGCCCCCAGCCTCTGCAGTGCCTGTTTGAGCCACCCGGTAAGGGTCCCACATGGCGCAACAGACCTCTCCTGCCGCGCCTGCTGCTCCCCTCAGCAGTGTGTTTCATCAGTCTACCTGTTCTTCCCCCACCCTGCCTCTGGCTCTGGTGAGTTCTCTCACCCTCCCGCGCTTCTGACTGTACCCAGTGCTTGCATAAATAAATAAATAAATCTTAAAAAAAAAATCACTCTCTCAGCCTCTTTATTAGTCACTAGAGTTGGTACATTCATCTGACAATTATGTAAATAACTATAGGTGTTTTTTTTTAAATATTTATTTATTTTTGCATAGAAGAACTGGGGTGTAGGCCAGAGGGGTGTGTTTGTGTGTGTGTGTGTGTGTGTGTGTGTGTATGTGAGAGGATTCACCAGAGACAAAGTGGGGAGCAGAACAGGTGGATTCACTGAAACACACTGCTGAGGGGAGCAGCTGTGGAGACAAGAGAGGTCTGCTGCACCATGTGGATTAGCTCCCTGGCAGGGGATAGAACTCAGGCCTGGGCAGTGATATTGCTGAGACTTAACCCTTAGGTCACTAGGGAGGCCCTTGAAGGTGTTTTTTTTTTTTTTAATACAAATTCATTTAATGATGATAATAGCAGCTTTCTGTGATGGGGACAGGAAGATTTATATCCATTTTGGAACATCTCCATTTACAACGTAAAACAGGCTTTATCCACACATTTAAGCAATGGGGTTACATATTTGACCCAAACATAAACTGCAGCTTCCTCATAAACACATACAAGAAAAAATGCAATTTTTAATCATAATGTAAAAGCAGAATATGCTGTGCCTTCTGCCACTGCCTTAACTTCCCCCTCATTATTTCATGCCTCAGCTATTGTAACAGGCTCTGATCTCATGACTTCCTCTACCCAGAAAGGGTTTGATTCTAATTCTTATTCATGGCCCTGGTGCCCAGTGGAGGACCTGAGAACACAGGAGGGAGTCATGTGTATTTACTGAACCGGTCTAAACATGCAAATGGAAAGCCCTGGTGGCCGCCCGTGACCAACAAGCCCACGCGGAGCTTTTCCACCTTACCCAGAGAGCAGTTGCTCTGCATCCGCCCGTCGGTGGAACAGCGGAGCATGGAGCCAATCACCTGGCCCCCTACCACCACCACCCGGATGTCCTTCCCGTGGGATTCCTTCACATACTTCTGGAACAGATAGGGCACATCGTGGCGGATCAGATGGCAGATGTCTGAGAGGTGATGTTTATCTCTTGCAAGAAAAACAGCTTTTCCTTTAAGAAGACAAAGAACGAGAACAGTAGTTACAGAGGCCACTGAACCCTGACCTTGCCCTCCTAGTTCCCTGTCCAGGACGGTTCTCAGCTCTGCCTGAACTTGCCTCACACTGACCCTTCTATTCCTTTTAGATTCATGCTTCTTTCAAATGGCCACTGAATCTTATTTTCTCTTGGTTTTACTTAGGTCTTAATATCATCAACCTTCTCCCTCCGTTACCACTCTTTTTTCAAAATTACATAATACTATACTGAAGAAACTGAGAAGGGGGTAAAAATAAAACCCTAAGAATGTAGTCAGGTTAGCTCCAAAAACAGTCAACATCTCCTGTCCCCTGAGGACCATGTCCCAGTCACGTTTTCTAATACCCCAAACCTCAGGCTGGGCTTGATAGACAAAGCACGTGTCAATCAATATTTACAGGACAATTAATTGAACATATTTTAGAGGAATCTCCAGTCTAGATGGCAAGAGGCCAAAAACAGGTAACCACACCACAGTGTGATATGATACAGAGAGGTCTATACAAAATACTACGGGCATTCAAAGGGCAAGCCACTGACGCACATTCTTCCTCCTCTAAACAAAGAGGAACTGTACTGTTTAGCTGTAATGATTAATTCCAAAAGGAATGATTTACACTTCTATTGATCTCTGGGGAACGCATTCCTTCTTGACTCCAAATTATTTCCTGCTTAAATCATCTATTCCTCTGTAATTATTTAACACCTGCTTGTGTATTTGCAGAACAGCTAACAGATCAGAGCACGGATTGTTCTAAAAATGCCATGGACACACCCAATCTGAGCATTCTTTTTAGCAAATAAGGAACAAAGAGATGGCTTTCCTAGGTTTATGTCACGACCTAAAAGGAGTGAGACCCCTTTGAAATCTTAATGCAAAGAGTGGTGGGGACCAGCCCTTCTGGGGCTGAAAAGTAATCTCCAAAACATGTCTCAGTCATTGGCTATTTGGCACCAGGAAATCTTGCATCTAGCAAAAGCTGGCTGAGAGTTAGCTATAGGTAATGGGAGTTCTCTGAATATTAGGGAGGATTTTCAGAGAGGTGAGAGCAAGAAATAGGGATTTGGTTGCTGGCATAGAAATTCTAGTCTGCAGTTACTAAAGAAGCTACAGTTTAAAGGCAAAGGGGTGAAAAGGGTGGTAGAATAAAGGCACGAGGATTAGTTGCCAGACCCCCAACCCCTTTTTAATTTCATTTACACTTCATACTAGTGCTGTGAAGCCATTACTAAAGATAGTTATTTCTGTCTTATAGATAAGATGGATAAATAAGGGTTGACAAGATGAATAACTTTCCCAAAGGCACAGCCTATGCCATGCCACTAACTTTAGATTTATCTTCATGTGCTTGAGTCAACTTAACTGCTACAATTCTGTTTACTCCTTATCCTCCTTATTTTCCCATACCATGTTACTTAGCCATGAACAATCTGAAAATGAAATAAAGAACATAATTCCATTTATAATAGCATAAAAAGGAATAAATTTAAACAAAGAAGTACAAGGCTGAGACACTGAAAACTCCAAAACATTTCTGAAAGAAATTAAACATCTAAATAAACAGAAAGACAGCCCATGTTCAGGGAACTGGAAGAATTAATATTATACAGATGGCAATACTACTCAAATTGATTACTATCAATTCAATACAATGCAATACTATCAATTCAATGGAATCTCATCCAAATGTCCAATTTCCTTTTTTGCAGAAATTGAAAGGCTGTTCCTAACATTCATAAGGAAATGCAAAGATCTCCACATGACTAACACAATCATGAAAAAGAAGGACAAAGCTGGAAGACTCACACTTCCCAATTTTAAAAAATTACCACAAAGTTATAGTAATCAAAGCCAATATGGCCTGGCATACAGACAGACATATAGATCAATGCAACAAAATTGAGAGCCCAGAAATAAATCCTCACTCATATGGTTAACTGATTTTTGACAAGAGTGCCCAGAGATTTCAATGGGAAAGAACAGTCTCTTCAAGTGCTACTGGAAAAACTGAGTATCCACATGCACAAGACTGAAGTTTGACTCCTATGTCATACCACATATAAAAATTTAACTCAAAATGCAGTTCTCACAGAGTCAGATGGGCAGGACCTGCTTCCCTCCCTGAGAAGATCACCATTAGGGGGAAAGACATATAAACCTGAGACTTTTTTAAAATGCAGCATGATGCCAGAGGCATGGACAAAGGGCTATAGTGTTGACTGGAAGAGAGGAGGGGAAATGACATCTGGAACTGGCCTTAAAGGACAGGCAGGGAAAAATTCACTGGAGAGCAGAGCAAGATGGTGTTCCCAGAAAAGGGAAGGGAGCAGAGGCTTGAAGAGAGGCAAATACTTGGCTTGGTTGGTAAAGGAGAAGTTGTCCACAATGGATGAGGGACGGTGCCCATGGCCAGAGTAGGCTGCAGAGGTGTTGAGGCTATTCATGCAGTGCCTTCTGTGCCATAATGAGGAATTTGGACTTTGTATAATAGGCCACATGAGTTCTGGGCAATGTTTTTCAGCAAGAGAATGACAGAATAGATGTGTGTTTCAGAGAAATTATTCCCCAGAAAAGAACAGAGGGTGTACTGGCAGTGGTGTTAGGGAATGGTGTCAGAACCAAGTCAGGGCCTGCTGCCACAGTCCAGGGAAGAGATGTGAAGGGTCTGACAAAAGCAGAGAGAGAGGAGAGAAGGTGGCAGGGAACACATGGCAGGCAACTGAAAGGGGAGCTGTATTTCTCCAAGTGGTGCTCCTGTTGTGCCTGACCAGGTTAGAGACCCGGCAGAGCCGCAGCCCTAATGGAAGCCAGGAAGAGCAGCACTGACCCCGGTGTCCTCGGGTGCTCTTCACCACCACTGGGTAGCCCAGGGGCTCGGCTTCATCAATCATTTTTGAAAAGTCTTCATGCCCACCTGCCAAGAAAAGGTGAAAGTCAGTGAATGTAAGGCCGATGGTTGGGAGTGACCTGTAGTGACCCCTCTGTGGGCAGAACTCCAGGCCTCATGTGTCTCTGATGAACGTAATTCGAACCCATTTAACCTGACAGACATGCATTGTGCATCTCTAACACAAAAGTGATTCTGATAAGGAAACCAACATTTATCAAATACCTCCATGTGGTAAGGGCTCCATATGCTCTAGAGTTCACTATCTGTGAGATAATACTTGGGTGTTATTTTAAGCCACTATGTTTTTAGTAGTTTGTTATGCAACAACAGGCACCCCAATTCTGAAGGAAACCAAGCCTGGTGATTTGTCTCACCCAAAGTTAAGGTCTGACTTGAAAGCCTGAATTGGCCACACTATACTTCCTTCAGCCTTAATTTAAAATGTGAGTAATAATGTATATTAAAATTGTTTTTAGAGTGTTTTACAAACTTTCTTGACTACATATTTGCATTTTGGGGAGTCAATATTCTGCCAAACACAGGCAGTATTGTAGCTCAATTTCTGCAAAGCAAAATATTCCGTGGAATCTTAGTAAGACCTGTCTTGTTCACAATAGTGCTTTACCTATTCCCTAAAGGCATCCCTCTTAAACTCACTTTTATTTTATTTTTTATTGAAGCAAGTATGCATAACATAAAAGTTAACCATTTTAACCATTTTGGGTCTACAGCCCAGCCCTCTCTTTGTTCTCCCTGAGTAATCTCAACCATTCTTGTGACATCACTTAATGTAACGAAGGTTTCTAAACCCACTCCCTTACTCTGCACTTTCTTTCGGGGACTCCAGTTCCATTTATTCACTTTCTATTGAATATTTTTACTTGCATATTCTATAGATACTTCAAACCAAACATGTCCCAAACTGAAATCATTCTCTGCCCCACAAGCCCTCACCCAACCTGACTATTTTTCTTGTCTGTGTTTCTGTTTCTTTCACATCTGGTTGCACAAACCAGAAACCAGAGTCATTCTTTTTTTTTTTTTTTAAAGATTTTATTTATTTATGCATACAAGAACTGGGGTAGAGGCCAGAGGCATGGGGGCGGGGGGGGTGTGTGTGAGAGGATTCACCGGAGAGTGGGAAACAGAACAAGCAGATTGACTGAAATACACTGCTGAGGGGAGCAGCAGGCGAGTCAGGAAAGGTCTGCTGCACCATGTGGGTAGCTCCCTGGCCAGGGATCGAACTTGTGCTGCAGTGGCTGTGGATTGCTTCATAGGTTGCGTCTTAACCCCTTGCGCCACCAGGGAGGCCCAACCAGAGTCATTCTTGATGCCCCTCCATACTCCTCATATCCAATCAACTACCAGGTCCAGTTATTTCTACCTTCTTTATAATTCCTGAATCTGTTCACTTATATTCATTCTTACTATGGCCACTTTCGTCTAGACCATCATTGCTCACTTGAATTATTTAAAAAGCCTACCATTAGGTATCTTGTCTCTACTTTGCCCCTATCCAAATCCTTCTCCATTATGTAGCCAAAGAGATATTATGAACTCTGATCAGGCCACCCCTTGCTTAAATCCCTCCAATAACTTCCTATTAGTCTCAGAGTTGACCTTCATCTCCTTCATATGTTGTCTTCTGGGTCTTTCTCATCTCCCTAGCCTTATATCTTTACTCTCTCTCCCTTATGATCTATAAATTACTTGCAACACCACCAAGTGGACAAGTTCTCTCTTGCTTCTAGGTCTTTCTACATTCTACTCACTGCTTACACTGCTTCCCAGACCCCCTTGCTTTGGTTGGATACCTTCAGCTTCATTGAGATAGTATCTCTTTCAGGAAGTCGTCCTCATTATCTTTTAAACTGCATTAGGAGCCCTCCTGTGTATCCCCGCACACCCTTGCACTAAGTCTTATCATAGCATTGACCACACTGCACTGAAATTGCCTGTTTACATCTGTCTTCTACCTCTGATGGACTGAGAAGTGTTAAGGGCACACCAATGTTACCTCCATAAAAATGTGTAAAAGAAAAAAAAGTCAGGAGACACTGCAGGGCTTTTATGGAGCGAAAACACAGGAATGAGGGTGACTAGAAAGGGAAGTTCCTACTCCCTTTCAGGAAGACTTACCATAGGAGAAGGTGTCTGGCATGGGGACTCCGTGTCCAGCCAGCTCTTGGAATGTCCAGAATTTGTTGATGCAGTTTAAAATGCTCTGTGGGCGGTTGACCAGGCGGCAGCCCAGCTTCTCCAGGTGCCTCAGGACTGTGATGTCGCTGTCCGACTGCACGGAGGGCGTGGGCACCCGCACGAGCACCACATCCGGGAAGGTGGTGAGCGCCTTCTGGTTGAGCTGAAGGCCTGCAATCAAAGGACAGAAGTGAGCTCTGGGCTCTCCACAGTCTGCTCCAACCAGAAGGATGGGCTCCAACAGACTCATCAAGACTGAATCTAGCAGGAAGACAGTCTTGAAGATGGTGCTTGGATATCCTGTCATAATGAGGAAACTACAGTCAACTTTGTACTCCAAGCAATGAGCACAGCATGATAATGAGGAGACACCAGAGAATGAACAGAAGGGGGAAAAAAAGGAGGCAGCATATCAAGAATGATGACTCTTCAGGAGATAGTGCAGCCCAGCATCTCCCTCCCACGTAACATCATCAAAATGTGGCCGCTTAGGAGGCTGAGACCTGGGAAAAAGGAAATAGTGTAGCACACTTAAGGGGTCTCTCCTACTCTTTTATGACTTAACCTTAAAAAGTTTATGGGACTAGAATATTATATAACTATTCAAATGATTCTTACCAATATAATGAATGCAAAATGTCGATGTAAGTGGAAAGAAACAAGATACAACATTATAAATACAAGTTAGAAAAGGCTAGAAAGAAATATACCAACATCTTAACAGTGAGTAATGGGATTCTGGGTGATTTTTCATCTTACTGCCTTTTTAAGTAACAACAAAACACTTTAAACAAATCAATTCAATATTAAACAACGTTAGGATGTTTCCAGGGGGATTAGCCTGTGAAGCTGAGTGAAGACTAGGAGGAACAGGAATACTGTCTTCAAGTATCTACAGGGCTTCCATGCAGAATTATTTGGCTTGTCTGCTCTGACCCCAAAGGCTATCCATAAAAGCACAATTTGTCTTTCTGTTCAATGCTGTATCCCCAGCACTAAAACAGTGTCTGCTACATAATAGGTACTTGATGTTTGTTAAATTGTACAGAAGCAATCCGAAAATTTATTTATGCCCAACAGAAGGGATATGATTCCACTGCCTTAGGATGGAGAGGGCTGAGGCTCATTGGCTACTGGAGAATGTTACAGAAGGAAGGCAAGTGTCAAATAAGCTTATAACAACCAGCTTGGTCCTTTCAATCCTAATTTCCTCTGGTTTTCTTTATGCAGCTACTTGGGCACCTGCAGTACACCTCACATATGGGGATGGAATGATGGAAACAAGAAATAAGATGGGTAAGGTAATGAGAGGTTAGTTCAGGGAATTTTCTGGTCTACCTTAAAAGAGTTTCTGAAAAGCTCTAAAGAAACTTTTTTAAAACACAGTTTCAGAATCACCTTAGAGGCTTTAACCTAAAGCACCTTCTATTTCACAAACTATATACTAAACAGCCATTTAATTCCAAGAAAACAGAAGGTGCTAATGAAGTTACAATTTCTCCATCAGGGGATGAACAATATCACTAACACAAACAATATACAACAATGTTACCATAATAAAAAAAAATGGAATAAATAATGCTAAGCAAAATGAAGAAAATACCCCAAATACAAAACTACCAAATGAATCTAACTTGCTTTGCGTCCCCACCCTCCAATTCTGGAAGACATTTCACCAATTTGAAAAAGTAGGTAGATGTAATCATTAAGATAAATCGTTTTTAGTACTTCTGCTGATAGTCGGAACTAGACCATCACTCTTGGGGATGATTTATAAAGAGAATTCAGGTTATCTTCACTTTGCCATCAGAAAACAGTATCATTTGTATATGCTTTTTCCTTTTCCATTTACAGTCCTCAGGGGAACTATGAAGTATGTGGCAGGTGGGGGTGGGGGTGAGTAAACCTTGTATAACATCCTCAAAATTGGTAGGAAAAGAAAGAAAAAAAATTCAAGTTGGTGAAAATGGTGAATAAATACAGAACACTCAGGGAAAAAGCAACAGCCCACGACATTACATAATGAGATAATATAGGCAAAAGTGCTTTGAAAACTATAAAATGCTATGCATACATAAGGCACTGACATTATTACTGCACAGACATTCTACTAAGCAGAATAGGACAATTTATGGCGATTTGTACCACTTGATGAGAAAAATGGCTTTGCAACAGAAAAGTGACCTAGAGAAATGAGAAGCAGCAGAAACAGCTGGCTTTTAAATCCCAACATGAAACCACAGACAAACGTTCTAAATGGGAAGGAAAGAATTCAGTCATTTCTAGAATACCAACCACGAGTGGACAGAGACAGCTCAGCCTCAACAAGCAGTCACATATACCTACGAAGTCTTACCAGGACTTCATCTCTCTTCTCCAAAGGCAAATCTTTGGGCCTGGCTCATTCCAACTGAAGCCTTTAATAAATGAAGAATGGAATGGGTTAAAGTATAGCCAAAAAGGCTCTACCAAGCAATCAGATGTGATCTCTGGCTGTGCTGGTTATCCAGCTTCACGCAGAGAGGGGCATGAAAGGTTTAGAGACACAGCCTCCCCGTGACTTCTCTGCCATCTACACAGCCCCAGCATTCTTGCTACAGGCACCTTCACTTGTCTCTGCTCATCCCTACTCTCTATGCAGTCTAAACCTGGTCTAAATCACCATTTTTAGAAGCAGTAGACTAGAGAGTACCACTCATGTGGCTTCAGTGGGAGCAAGCAGTGCCACACAGCCATGGTCAAGAACAGCTCAGCTTTAAGGCTGCCCCTTGGCAAACCTGTCAGTGAATCCTGAGGCCTTTATTCATTTAAGTAATTTCCTCTCCCTATTGACATCCTATTAGAAAGAAGCCGATGAACTTAATTCAGGATGGAGCTTAACGTATCTGTATTCCCAGGATCCTTGCATTTCCACTGCAACCTATGGGCCCCAAGCCAAGGGAGTGGAGAGGTGATGTGGGACATCAGGAGGGAAGGCTTCTGCTTGGCTGCCAGTGAATGGAAGGAAAACCCTCAACATGAGAAACTCTTGCCCTCAAATCACAAGAGATTTCATGTGATTAAGTGGCTCTGTGCTCTAGAGCATCACCTTGATCTGGGGAGCAGAGTGATAGGGAAGGAGCTAAGTTGCTTCTGGGATACTTAGTTAGTGTCTCCAAAATGCCTACATTGGGCTTGAGATGTACTGATTAGCACTGAACTACTTTTTTAAAAAACTAAAATGATCATTCTGTCCCAAACAGGTTAATAAAAGGGTAAAGAGGATCAGACCCCAAACTAGTTAGTACAGTGACCAATAGACAACCTAAATCAAATTTGAATCCACAAGAGTATTTCCTTTGTTACTTTTTAAAAAAATCCACTTTATGGGTAATTGTGTTTTGATTTCCTTTTGAACTCTGTTGTCTATATTTTTTTTTTTAAAGATTTATTTATTTATTTATACAAGCACTGGGTACAGTCAGAAGCACGGGAGGGTGAGAGAATTCACCAGAGCCAGAGCGGGGAGCAGAGCAGGCAGAAGGACCGAAGTACACTGCTGAGGGGAGCAGCGGGAGGCAGGAGAGGTCTGCGCGCCATGTGGGACCCTCCTCTGGTGGCCGGGGAGCAGCCGGGGATTGAACTGGTGCTGCAGAGGCTGCGGGCAGTTTCGCAACCCAGCGCTCAACCGCTGCGCCACCGGGGAGGCCCTGTTGTCTATATTTGCAAATATTTTATTGCATTAAAAAATACAATAGAAAAATGGGAATACTTTCCCCAAAGAATTGAACTTTTTTTTTTTTTTTTCTAACCCATATGTCGGGTTAAATCAACTCTACAAAACTAGATTTTCATGTTTGCATGCACAACAGCAAAGAAAGGTACATAATAATACAGAGAAATAGCTTTAGAAATAAGAAAATCATTACTGGACCTTTCCTTTTCTCCTTAATAAACTTTTTCTTTCTCTAAAAAAAAAATCATTACTGGAAAGTAAAGTTCTAAAAATTATCAACCATCCTCCTCATTTATGCCAATAGAGGGAAGTAGAAGTAAGGATTAAAAACAGGTTCAGTCATTCAAATCTGAACTTGGCTACTCTTTTATTGGCTGCTGTGTTTTAGTATTTTGCTCAAAACTTTCACATATATTATATCATTTAAATTAAAGATGCTTGTAATATGGATCCCTGCAATAGATCTGACTGTAAAAGTCTTTGTGTTGCACAGAATTGATGCCCAGCAGGTCACCACCCTCCCACCTGCACACACACAGTGCTCATTTATCCTTATACACAACACATCTTTGGCTTCACAAAAGCAAGCTTCAAAATGAAACTGGTTTCTGATATTTGAGAAAAAAGCCTTCACATTCAATAGAGGTAGCAGAAGCATGCAGGACCCTGTGCGGGACCTCACTAGTGGCAGCTTCCAGACCATTCTGTTTTAGCAGGATCCCATAACACTGACAGGTAGTGAAACTCTAAAAGTTGTCAGAAAGGAATCAACAATATAAACTAAGTGGGTGATCCATCAGTGATTCCCATTATGTTATTGTGTTATAAGGAAGATTTGTCATTTGAAATGTGACTGGTTCATCTCAGTCACTTTCCTGGCTTTCTCTGGTTCCTTTCTATCCCTCCCTCAGCATTTTTTCATCAGAAAGTTATTTTCATTCTTAACAAAAACTTGCTACCACCACTCCTCCTTCCTTTTTAAAGCTTTTTGTTACAATGCTCAAAGAAATCTCACCTCCAACCTCATTAAAAGCCACAGCCATTAAGTGGCATTTTCTCTTTCCACCAACTGCTATTTTGAGGTCATTAATTAAATCCAACCTTTATTGAACTATTGGGGTGAGTCTGACACATTATGAAACAGGAATACAAAGATGAACCAGGTGGTCTCTGCCCACCAAGAGCTTACAGTCTCCTCAGGGAGAAAAATATAAGCAAACATATTCATTCATTCAACACACATTTACATTCATTTTTTATTTATTCAGCATTTACTTTGGGCCAGGCTCAGTGTTAGTTTGAGTCTCCCCAGAAGCACACTCCGGAAAAGTACTGGAGTACAAGAGGTTTATTAGGGTGGCAATTTCAGGAGACACTGGAGATGAGTAAAAAAGTGGATGCAGCAAATAAAACGTATGTTACCAAGTGAGTAACCACCTCTGGTAAGTGGGGCTTACTCCCAGATGCAACTCTTAAAGAAGTGGTTTAATGCAAACGCCTCAGTTATGGGGCCATGGGGCTGGTGAGTTATAATTTTTACATACCAACTCAGCCTTTGGTTGAGGGCTGCTCCAGGGATATGGTGTTAATTCATCTTTCCTTTATAACAAAATTCCTAAGATTATTCACTGTTTCCATCTCCTCACTGAAACTACCCTTATTAGGGTAATTCCATTAAATCCTCTTTGCTAAATCAAATGGCCATTCTCATGTCCCATCTTCCTGATCTACCACCAACATTTGATGTGGCCTGAGCATGTCTTCCTTCCTGACTTTCTCCACTTGACTTCCAGTGGTTTTCTTACTTTCTCTTATTAATACTTAGACTCTCTGCAGGTGCCTCCTCCTCTCCCTGACCACTAAACATTGCAGTCCTCCAGAGACCAGTCCTTGGACATCTTCTCGTTGCAATCTATAGCAAAGTCACTCCCTTGACAGGTGTATGGAGATGGGCCTTTCCCTGCATGCCCACTGATAGGACACACTGCCTACTTGACAGTTCCACTTAGCTATTTAATGAGCATCTCAGACCTTAGCTATTTAATGAGCATCTCAGACTGAGTCCTGATCCTCACCACTGACCTAGGCCTACTACATCACATCCTTTCCATGAGTAAATAGCTACTCAGGCCAGACATTTCAGAGTCCTCCTTGACTAGTCTTTCCTACATACCCAAATCAAATCTGATGCAGTGGAAAATCCTGACAACCAATTCTTCAAGGGATATCCCAAATCCAGTCACTTTTCCTCACCTCCCATGAACTCATTGTAGTCCAACAATCACTCTCTCTAATCTGAATTGTAGCAATAACCTCCTAAGTGATGTCCCAGTTTCTACCCCTGCTGTCATCAGTCAGTTCTGAACACTGTGGCCAGAATGACCCTCTGAACACAAGGTAAGTCATGTGATTCACCTGTCAGAGGATTCCCAGCTCATTCACAGTAAAAGTCAAAGTCTTTCCTTGACCCACAGCCCCTATACATCTGTTCTTTCCTCACCCCATCCCCAGATCTCCCCAATGCTTGCCTCTTGACTCACTCTGCTCTGACGTCACTGGTCTCTCTCTGCTACTTCCTCTTGCCTAAACTACTCTACTCCCATATATCTAAATGGCTTGTTCCCTCACCTCCTTCAGGTCTAAACTTAAATATCACCTTATGTGTGAGGACCACCCTAGCTAACATATCTAAAATTGCAATTCCCTCTCTCACCTATGGAAAAGTTCTCTCCCCCAACCCTGCTTTAATTTTCTTTAGTCCTCTTCACCACCATACTATTTATTTCTCTTGTATGTATTCTACCTCCTCCATCTAGAATGCAATCTTCTTGAAAGACAGGTATTTTTACCTATTTTAATCTGCTACCTGGGACAATACCATATATATATGCAACCAATATTTGACTGCTTGACTGACTGAACTAAAACATAATACTGTGGGTGGAAACTTGCTTGTTCTTATTCTCCATTATATTCCCAGTACCCACTACAATGCCTGATACAGAGTAGGCACTTAATTATTTGCTGAATGAAACAGATGAACAAATAGGAATTTTGTAAAGATTAAGACAAAAAAGATATTAAAGTAGTAATAGAGTTAGCTCCTGAAAGCAAAGTGATTTAAATTGATCACTTTCTCATAGTGAAATCTTAAGTTACTTTTTAATAGAAATAAACAGAATTTCAGATCATGTTGTAGGTCTGCATTAAAATAATGTAAACTCCAAATAAGGTAAAATCTCTCAGGGAAGAAGGTAAGGTGCTCAGGGGCAGGTCTAGAGTGAGGTGAGTCAAGCATGGAAGTACCTGGCTGTCAGTAAAATCCTCGTTAATAAGAGGACTGGCAAGGAGCTCTGGATGGATGGGGATGATGGGGTACTCCCTGGTGGTCACTGTACGGACACACCCTGCTCTCCTGCACTTTGCAGATATTGGCTATTTTATAAATTAAAGGTCTGTGGCAACCCTGTGTAGATCAAGTCTATCTTTGCCATTTTCCAACATTATGTTCACACTTCATCTCTGTGATTTAATTAAGGTATGTACCTTTTTTTACACAGAATGCTCTTGCACAATTAATAGACTACAGTGTAGTGTAAATGTAACTTCATATGCACTGGGAAACTAAAAAATTGATGTGATTTGCTTTATCGTGGTGGTCAAGAAGCAAACCCACGCTATCTCTGAGCTCTGCCTGTATCACCTCCTACCAAGTAAGCCTAAGAAATCTGGTGGAGGTTTCATGGGAGCAGAAACAGATGGCTGAGAGATCCACAAGGAGGGCTTGGAAATTCACTGAGGATCCCAATCCACTGGTTTTAGAACTCTTCCAACATAGTTCATGAGGCATCCCTAAAAACAAGTGTTAGAAACATAAACTTACAACCCACCCCCTATCCTGGAGGTCACCCCACAGATATAAATGTGAAGCATGGGGCCTCCCCGGTGGCGCAGCGGTTGAGCGCTGGGTTGCGAAGCTGCCTGCGCCTCTGCGGCGCCGGTTCGATCCCCAGCTGCTTCCCGGCCACCGGAGGAGGGTCCCGCATGGCGCGCAGACCTCTCCTGCCGCCCGCTGCTCCCCTCAGCAGTGTATTTCGGTCCTTCTGCCTGCTCTGCTCCCCGCTCTGGCTCTGGTGAATTCTCTCACCCTCCCGTGCTTCTGACTGTACCCAGTGCATGTATAAACAAACAAACAAATAAAGAAAGAAAGAAAACATGCCTCTATAAAAATAAATAAATAAATAAATAAATAAATAAATAAATAAAAAATAAATGTGAAGCATGGGGGAAAGCATATTCATTTGCACTCAGGTTTGGAAATGTGGTCATTGCTTCCACTCTCTCTCTGACCTTTCCAATACGGCTGTGTATTTGGATTCTAAGGTCTGGCACAGATTGTTAGCAGGGCCACAAGTTAAAGATCAACCTCTGTGCCCAAAAGTTAGCATGGCCGAATAAAGAACACAGTGAGCCAGCACCTCACACCTGTGAGAATGGCTCTTATCGAAAAGATCAGAAACAACAAGTGCTGGCGAGGATGTAGAGAAAAGTGAACCCTCCTACACTGCTGGTGGGACTGCAAACTGGTCCAGCTCTCACGGAAAGCTGTATGGAGGTGTCGCCAAATATTAAACATGGATTTGCCATATGACCCAGAATCCCACTCCTAGGCAGCTACCAAAAAATTCAAAAACACTATTTTGAAAGGAAACTTGCACTCCCATATTTATTGCTAACATTTTGCCATAGCTTATTGTTATTTACTAGAGCTAAATTATGGAAACAACCTAAATGCCCCAAAACAGAGGAGTGGATCAAGAAGATGTGGTATGTATACACAACAGAGTACTACTTAGTGATCAAAAAAGATAAACTCACACCATTTGCAGTAATATGGATGGAGCTGGAAGAGAGAAAGCTAAGGGAAGTAAGTCAGAAGGTCAAAGATAAATACCAGAAGGTGTCACAAATGTTTGGAATATAGAGAAACTAAAGACAAGCTTAAAAATTAACCCTTGAAAACTGACTACAGAACTGAGCACCTGGAGGGGGTAGGGGCAAGGAAAGGAGTAAGAACAAGGAAAGAAGGAAGCATAATGGTCTGTGGTGGCGGACTATGATTTGGTGGTGGGTGTATAACGGTGGCAATGTCTGGTGGAAGTATATAAATATTACCTGATGGGGGCATACAAATATTACCTCAATTAAAAATAAACTTGAATAAAAACATAAATTAAAAGGAAAAAAAAGGTTAGGATGGTACGCATTCCTGCTAGTGTCTCCTTGCACAGTAGCAGAAAGACATCCTTTCTCTGTGAGGTCTTTTGTCATTTGGAAGGCTGTGATAGCACTATTAGCTCATAGGAATTTAGTTAGGCTCCCCTCTCCCAAACTTTTTCAATCTTACTTGTCTACTACAAAGAGCCAAGTAAATGTATCTCAGAACAATGTAACTTAAAGAATGTGACCTAGAAATGCCATATGTTCACCAAGGTTTAGTTCTGCAAGGGAAGGAATGCTGAATCATCCTACCCCTGAGAGACCAACTGCAACACACCCGGTCCCAGGTGAGACTCATTTTTCTGCCTTGCTATCTGTCCCTGATTTTGAACTTCACTTGTTTCTTGAGACAAGTTAATTGTGAAGACTAGTGGGTGGCCAGAGAAGTTAATTCCACTAGTGACTCTGTCCTCATTCATGGCTCATCACACATCCAATCGTAATCTTCCAAACACAGAAGCTACTTAAAAGTCTCACATGCTGCAAATTAGCATTTAAGGCCCATCACTCAGTCATCCAACAAACATTAATGAAGGTGTATTACGTACCAACTACAGAGCACACACCTGTGGAATCCCCCTATGTTCAGAAAGAAGAGATAAACTGGTAAACAGATAAATTACAATAAAATATGGGTGCTATTTTAAAAGGTATGTGCAATGTTGCTTGGGCCAGGGGCAGGAGTTCAAGAAAGACTTTATGAGTGACTTGATTTGGATTTGAAGAATGAATAAAAGTTCACCATAGGGAAAGGAACTAGACCAGATGGGAATCTCAGAAAAAGGGGATTTCGGGGCCTCCCTGGTGGTGCAAGGGGTTAAGTCTCAGCACTATGAAGCTATCCAGAGCCCTGCAGCACCCAGCCAAAGAGCTAACCTACATGGCGCAGCAGACATCTCCTGACTCACCTGCTGCCCCCCTCAGCAGTGAATTTCAGTCAATCCACATGTTCTGTTCCCCACTCTGTCTCTGGTGAATCATCTCACCACCCCACACCTCTGGCCTGTACCCCAGTTCTTGTGTGCATAAATAAATCTTTTTAAAAATCTTAAAAAATATTTAATAATGAATAAATCTTAAAAAATAGATTTATTTACGCATACAAGAACTGGGGTACAGGCCAGAGATGCAGTGGGGTGTGTGTGAGAGGATTCACCAGAGACGGAGTGGGGAGCAGAACAGGCAGATTGACTGAAATACACTACTAAGGGGAGCAGCGTCAAGAGAGGTCTGCTGTGCCATGTGGGTAGCTCCCTGCCTAGGGATTGAACTCGTGCTGCAGTGGCTGCAGATAGCTTCATAGGTTGCATTTTAACCCCTTGCGCCACCAGTGAGGCCCCAATAAATCTTAAAAAAAAAAAAAAGAAAGAAGGGATTTTGCTCAAGGGGCAGAGTGGTCAGTGTAGGCTGATGCATGGGGTGGAGTGGAGGAGAGGGAACAGAAAGTGTTGAGACCAGAATTACTGAGTTACTGTTCCTAATTCCTAGCTAGTATATCCCCAAACACCCTTATTGATAAATATGATGATGTTATAAGTTAACAGGTAGTGAACCTAGGCTGGTACACAATCAATACCACATCCATCCATCCATCCATCCACCCACTCACCCACCCATCCTTTTACTGTGACTATTATTATGTACATTTTGGTGCCATGGGCACTACCACTTTGTTTCCAGGGTTGAGAATATTTAACAAATATTTGTTGAGTGAATGAATGAAGACCTTGTGGTTTGTAAGGAGATGGATAGAATTCTCACAATGCTGCTCCCCGTAGAAAGTGAAGGATTTCTTCAGTCACCTGAAGGAAAGTTAGTCCATTCTTCCCACTAGTCTTTCCACCCAAATCTATGTTGGGTAGGGCAGATCATGGGGTTCAAAATAATCATCATAAACTTTTTGTTTGCATAGCATGTTTAGCTTACTTGTATTAACTTGTTTAAAATAATTACAATCTTAAATCTAAAGCTTTTCATCTCTTGTCTGAATCCTATTTTCAGGTGTAACCTGAAATTCTTATTTCTGGATTTGGGCTCTCACTAGTCTCAACCTAGGGAATGAATTTAAGCAACTATCTGAGGCCCTTACCACATGTGCCCCCAAGTTACTCCTTCATCTACTCTTACAAGAATCTAAAGAAGGAATGGAGAGAAGCATATGTATGAGGCCTTTGTACAGGTGGCCCCTTATTTAACTTCCTAATTTACAAAATTTCTTTGCAAAGTCACTATCTAGCCTCAATTTAATTCAATTCAGTTTAATTCCACACCTACTGAGACAAGCGCTATAGGTCGCAAGTATCTTAAAGTATACTCATTCCGTATCACAGGGCTGGGAATTAGGAGATCAAATGTTTTACCCGTGAGTTTGTGGAGCAAATCACTTCGTTTCTTTGAGCGTCAGGCTGTTCCTCTGTAAAAGGAAGGACTTAGAAGGGATGATCTCAAAGTGCTTCCCAGCTCTCACAGTCTCTATCTAATTCTCAAATCAGAACTGCTTTGGTATCATTTTAACTATTTCTGTAACTCAAAGGCAGTGATTCTAGAGTTTTTTCTATAGTTTAGAATATGACTATAGAAGAAAGTGGGAAAGAGAGCACATATCTTTATTTATTCAAAAATATGTACTGAGTGCTTATTATGTGGAAGGGGCTATTCTTGTCATTATTACAGCATTTAACAAAGCAAACCAGCTCATCCTTCTCAAGGAACTGGCTTCTCTGTGCTTCAATCCACCCCTACAATAAATCTTCTGATTGCTTTGGAGAGCAGAAATAGTGATCTAATATGTTTATTGGATATGTTGTGACTTGTGTGTGGCTGTCTTTGAATTAGCAAAAGATTAAAACTGCATCAAAAAATACTGCTCTTCAGTTTCTTCACTGATCAGGTAAATAACTATGCAGATTTTCTTATAGCTTAAAAAGAAGTAACTGTTGATTAAGATATATTCACACATGAATTCCAGTAAAAATTTAATACTACATAAAAGCGTTTAAATGTTTTCTGAGCACTAGATTTTAATTTTCTTTTTTGAGGACTTATTCTTTAAAATGGGGTTTTAGATACAAAAGAGAGAGCATTTCTCTAATCTTTTGCAGAATGTATGATGGGTCTGCAACAGGAACATTTGATTACTGTCTCTCAAAAAAAAGCATCTTTGTTACAAGCTGTAAAACAAACAAATAAATAAAATAAAGAGCAAACAAACTGGCACTGTGGGTGGAATTAGATCTAGATGGATAACTCTAACAGATTTCCCCATTTGAGTGTGGAACTGACACAGAATTTTTCAGCAGGAGACTTAGCTCTCAGTTTTATAAACAAGAAACCTGAGATTCAAAGACACAAAGTGACTTGGCCAAGCAAAGCCAAAATACTTGTTAGCAGCAAAGCTGTAATAAGAAGCCAACCCTGCAGATTTCCTATTCAAGAACGTACTCTTATCAATACATTAACTGTGAGAATTTTGGCAAGTCAAAGATAGAGAGCGGGTAGGCTGGTTGACAGACACTGTTTTAGACTAAATGAAAGACACTTTGTAAGTGCAAGGTGTTTCTCCAAAACGCAAAATCTGATGTTACTTGTGAAGGGTTTAGATAAATTTATGGATGAAACATCTATAAGATTTTCCACTTAGGTCATATTCAAAATCTCTTTTATAAGGAGCCTATTCAGAATTGGGAATCCCTTTCCCCATCAAAGAAAGCTAACACATTGTGAGCTTATTTAACTGGGCATGGTTGAAATAATAGAAATAGTATTCCAAGAAGCACCCTGAATCAGCTGAACCCCCATCGCGCCCCCACCCATCCTGGAATCACCTGGAATGGCTGGATACTTCCTAGAGGACTGTGGAGAGACTGAGGGGGGAGGTTCCTAAATCGCAGATGCCTAAGTCAGAAGCAGCTTATATTAAAGATAATTAAAACTATCTAAAAACATACTTAACTTTCTGAGGTCAGGATCACAGATGACAACCCATTTGAGTATGAATTATGTCTTACCCCAAAAAGTCTCTTGGGCACAGTAGTGGAGAAGCCATCGAAGCCAGAACAGTCTGTATCTGAAATCCTGGCTTTTCTAGAATCAGAACTCATCGCTTTTAGGGAGGCGGCTGAGTTCAAGAAAAGCCATCAAAGCCCACTTTCCATTCAAGAAGCGCCTCCCAATATTGGATTTCTCCTCCTAGGTGGATTCCTAGTGTGGGAATAACCTGCTAGGTAGTGCATTACTGATGCTTATACGCTCCCGGAAAACTTTTCAGAACATTCACCTTACGGACAATTTGTAAATTAACTGTGCATTTCTATCAACCGAAACTGACAGGGCATCGACGCAAGCAGAAGGTGCAAATCTGGGCTGAGCAGCTTGATTTTCCTTGGACCTCCAGGCGGCTTCAGGTGAATTCGTGTTCCTCGCAGAGCCCCTAAGTAAATCAAATCCCGTTCTCAAATCTTGGCATCAGGGCAGATGGTAGTGGTCAAAGGAACGTCTCAAGGTTAGGGGCTTTCTCCAGTCCCAAGAGGTCTCGCGGGGACAGCGTCTGGTTTGGGGGACCCAAAGGAGACTTGACTGGGGGAGGCCCGGGTGCGCGCGCGCGCCCGCCCGGCTCTCGGGGACCCCCCGGCGCGCCGCCCCCCGCCCCCCCGGAGCCCGCCTAGCTCACCGAGGTGGCCGCCGACGACGGTGACGGCGATCTGGTCCATGAGCACCGCCCGGAAGCGCACGTCCTGCTCGGAGCAGCGCTGGCGCAGGGCGCGGAGGATCTGCACCTGCGGGTAGTCTTCGCGGATGCGCCGGTCGGTCAGGAACCAGAGCTGGGAGCACATGGCGGCCTGGGCGGCGGCGCCCGCCGCGCGCTGCCCCCTCGACGCCCCGGGACGCTCGCTGCTCGCGGGGGCGGGCTGGCGGCGGCCGGCGTCCCGGGCGAGCGCGCGCCGCGGCTCCGCTCCCGCCGGTGCGCCAGGCGCCTCTGCAGCCCTGACCCAGCGAATCTGCCCGGCCGCCCGGCGCCGCGCCCGCCCCTGCCAGCCAATCAGCGCGCGGCGGCGGGCGCGGGCCGGCCGCGCTGCCCGCTGCAGAGGCGGCCTCGGCGGGCGGCGCCCGGGAGGGGCGGCGGGGCCGCGGGAAGGAGCCGGGCGGGGCGCGCGGCCCCGGGGAGCCGCGACCGCGGACTGGCGGCGGCGGCTGAGCAGGGCGAGGGCAGCCCAGCCCGGCCCTGGTCCCCCCGTGGGCGTGGCGCCGCCGGCCGGGGTGGGGCGGCAGGAGCCCGAGGGGCCGGGGCGGCGGCCCAGCGGTGCGCCGCGGTGGGCGGCGGGGTGCGTCTCAAAGGCGACCCCGGCATCTCTGGGCTCCGGCCCCCGCGGCCCCCTGCAGAGCCCCAGGTGGGCATGTGCGGCTGGCGAAGGTCACCTGGCTAGGCGCACAGTTGCACCCTGGCCTTGGCACTCTGCCCAAATCCTACCCGGCGGCCGGGGGTTGGGGGTTGAGAGGGAGTGGGTTTCAGCCTCCTCGCGTTCAAATAATTTAAATAAAATAAAGACATTTCTCAGAGTCGCTTATGTTCTTACACTGGACACTCCCCTAGTTTGCAGCATTTCTGGAACCTCAGCTGTGATGAAACCTGCGGAAGCTTGCTGTGATGAAAACGGTTGAAGGACTCCTTTTAATCGGAGGGACCACTGGTTGGCTGCCCACCCCCCACTGCTTTACTACTGAGTCATCTTTAAAACACTATCCTTGGTCCCAGCCAATTGTCAATTCTGACTGCCATCAACAATGTTTGAAGCCAGATTTTCCTTTCCAAATAACTGCTAAACTGAAGTTAGCCATCTTTAGAGTTTGCATTCTTCCAGCTTATTAAAATATATGCTTTTTTTTTTTTTTTGGCTTAGGAAAGCAAAAGTAATTTCAAGACAGGTCCAGCAATGACAACTTGGAAATGGGGTGAGATGTCTCAGGTAAGGTACAGGCGTCACTGTAGAGAGTACACACGTCTGTGCATTACCCACTGGCGGTACCTTTCAAAAAGTTCTGCCTGAAGGTAATTTCAAAAATTAATTCCTTTTCAGGTAATGTTAAGTAAGTCCTTTGATGTTTCAAGATATCCCTCCTCTACCCATGAATGTACTTTCTGAAAGCAGCAGTAACCTAGCATTCTATGGGTTAGGGACTTTCAAAACTGTCTTCTAAACACAGATCAAGGTGGGCTGTCATTCTACATTAGCTAGTTTCATGGTGCCCCATGGTATATATTTTGGTCACCCTGACGCTTCCTATAGGTTTCTGCAGTGTTACACATGGGATGTTCATAAGATGAGCAGAATCAGTTTCCTGTGACACTAATTTACTAAAAGATATATGTGAGTCAGTAAATTTAGAAGTTGCTTGCAACTCATTTTCATAGTCATCTACATAAGACTAGCATGTTTAAGTCATATACAAATGGCTACCCCAAATTTCCCAAAACTCTGACTTGAAAACAGGATCTGAGGATCCAAATGTAATTGATTCCTCACTGTAATTGCTCTCCCTGGCAAGGAGGTTGCTACCACCATTGGTATCCCTGGTGGACAAAGGATTAAGCACAGCACTATGAAGCTGTCCACAGCCTCTGCAGCAGGAGTTCGATCCCTGGCCAGCCAGGGAGCTACCCACATGGCACAGCAGACCTCTCCTGACTCACCTGCTGCTCCCCTCAGCAGTGTACCTTGGTGGATCTGCCTGTTCTGTTCCCCACTCTGTCTCTGGTGAATCCTCTCACCCCCCTGCACCTTTGGCCTATACCCACCAGCTCTTGTATGCATAAATAAATAAATCTTTCAAGAAAAAAAGAAATGGCTGCATTTGTATAGGGAGGATGTTTTGTTATATTATCAAAACTCCTCAAGTGCAGCAGTAGCTGTCCCAGATATGGGATTCTTTTCTAAGATGCATTACTTTATAGACTAGTTTTCCACACATGATTCTCAAATTCAAATTTAACCCGACCTCTCCTGAGCTTCAACAACAGAAAGGATGCTGGCCTACCATCCCCTCTATGTCCCTAAAGCTAAATTCCTTCTTTCCCCCTCCATTCCAGATTCAACTGTCTTAAATAATAAGGAAATGTATTGTCTCATATCACAAGAACTCTATTCAGCTCTAGGGCTAGTTCATTAGCAGCTCAATAACATTATCAGGGGCCAATTCTATCTTTTCACTCTGACATCCAGTAAGGTAGTGCTCCTGGTAGTTACAGAATGACTGCCACAGTTCCAGTTGTCACATCCATACCCATAACAGCCGGCAGAAGTAAAACTGTTTTTCCCCATATGTCTCCTTTTGTAAGCAACAAAATCCTGTCTCAGAAGTCCTCAAACAGACTTCTCACATGCTTGCACATCTAAACCAGTCACCAGCAAGGAGTAAGAAACTATCACAGAGAGCTTAAACTCATTATGATTCTTCCCCTATGGCTGGGAATTTGATTCTCCTCCCCTCAGCATGTGTAGAGTTAGGTGCATTCCTGAGCAAACTTGGGATTTTCTTAAGAGAAATGAAGGGAGATCAAATGTTGGGAGGACAAATGATGGTGTTTGATACAGATGATAAGAGGTAAATATCAGTCCAGTTAAGCTAGGTTAGACTATATTAACAAGAGACCCCCAAAGTGGCTTGTAACAGCAAAGATTTTTTTTTTTTCTTAATGCCGTACATGTCTATGGAGTGTAAACCCTGACAGTTGTGTTTTCTCTCTTTGGAATGCAAGTGTCTGGCTTAAGTTTTGCTTGCTGAAACATACACTCCAAAGAGGCTCCCCCTTCAAAGATGGCATTCTCAAAAAAACTCATTGCCAGCCACAGCACTAGATAAAGAGCTTGCTATCTCTCCCCACTGAGACTCCTTTGTTTAAGAGACTTTGGTGGATCTCAGTCACTGGCCATTTGGACAACTTGTTTTTTCTTTTTCTGTGCTTTAGATTCCCACGCTTATGTTTTAGATTCATCAGTAACATCTGGTGGTGAGATATATGCAGTTGCTGAGGTGAGAAAATATACTCCTGGAACCCATATAGTGTTATAAACTAATGCTACCTTGATAGAATAAAATTAAATAAATTAAATTAAATTAAAAAGTAAAAATACATTCATGAATAAGGAGCAACCCCATGAAACCTTGGGTCCCCACTTTTGACCCCCAATAAAATACAGAACACTAGACCCATTAACCCCTTTACCCAAGCTCCTCTCTCCTTATGACCTTGCTGTATGACCCCAGGTATGCTGTGTAATTTCTAGGTCTTGTAAGGTTCTTAAAAGCTTCCTGATGGTTATTGCTGAAAGACACATTGCAGTCATAACAAGAACCACAAGGACTGTTCCAGCCACAACATTGGTGATTAATCGGCTGAGACCAGCACAGAACTGTGGCAGGTCAGCTTGGATGTAATCTAGGTTGTCTTCATGCAGGCACTCTGGCAATAGAACAGCCTTTATCTGCAACATTGTTGGTCTTGTGGAAGAAGAAAAGCAATCTTGGTGAATCACACACTGACTCTTAATACTTCTGCTTAGAACCTGTACATGTGAGATCTGCTGGGTCAGAAAAATTCAGATAGCCAAGTCTAACATCCCTGGGATAGGGGATTATAATACTTCCCCAGGAAGGGCAGCAAAAATTTGTGAAAAATCGCCACCAGCCATATAGCCTGCCACAATCAAGGACTGGTCTAGATGAGGCAGCAAAGAGACAATGCAGGCATTTGTTTGGCTGGGGACTTGGTAATCATTTCTTCTCTCCTCAGGGCTCCCCAGGGAACTATATACAAGGAAGAAATTAGAGTAGAAATTCAAAGATCGTTGTATTCACAGCTGAGCTAACACCCAATAATCTCAGAACAGCACTCTGCCAAAAGACTGTGCTGATTCTTATGACTTAAGTTCAAGGGTGAAGTAAATCCCCTGCTCCACCCCAGTACCCTAAATTTTGGTGCCAGCATATACAGTCATGCCTACTGAGAGAGAAAGGGAAAGATAATCAGATCAGCAAAGCATGCCGGTTGCACTGGTCTGAGTGTGTGCTGATTGAGACTGCAGGGGGGCTGCCAGCAGGGAATGGGAGCAAAATAGCACTTGTGGCTATGTGACCTGTCAACACAAGTGCCCCCCACCACTGGTAAAATGTAGACTCTGACCAACCCGTTCTCCCTTCCAATAAGCCAGTAAGAGGGCAGCACAGAGCAGAAGGGAACTCTTTCCTTTGTTCCTGTATTGTCACTTTGATTCTCTCTGAACTCCATTTGATACAGGGGTAGAAAAGTGCATGTGCCCTGCAAAGGGCCAATGTACCTTGAAAGTGGTAGGTACTCAGGTATCCACTGATAACAGTAATGACTGTCATTTAAGAGACATCATTGCAATTTCAATTGACAAAACTGCTAAATTACAGATGTACCAGGGTTTTGTAACTTGGGATTCTGGGGCTGTTCCTTGTCTTACTTCCAACTTTCTCTCTATATATTGGCACAAAATGATATAGGCTGGTTCTGGACAGTAGAAAGAAAGTGAGTCTTCATAAATATTACATATGACCCCAAGCTGATGGATGTACCAAGTATATAAAAGGTCAAAATTCAATTGACCTCAATAAATTAGAGAAATGGTCATCAATAGCAGGTTAAAATGCATGCGAATTAATGAAAAGAAGTATATCTAAGTAGCAAAAGAAGCATCACGCACATTCAGATTCAAGAAAAAAAAAATGCCATGCAGAAATGTGGCCAAGAAAGACCAGCTGGTGTGGTAAACCAGTACAGAGTGAAGGGAGAAATGGTGGAATAAATTAACAGAAGTCTATGAGGCCAAATTCATCTTCATATCCTTGGGACCTGGCTTTGGTAGATTGTCCATGCTCTTACCTTTCTCTGAAAAGCCTTTGTGTGACCAATTCCTAGCCATCCTTCAAGACTCCATGATCACGTTAGGCGGTTTTCCCGGGGCAAGGCTTGTGCATTGAATTCTGGATTGTTCAGTGTGGCAGAATTCCCAAGTCAGATGGCTGATTATGACTGCCACACAATCTGTCCTTTGACCAAAATCATAGGCAGAAGCAAAGAGATTTAACCTTAAAAAGTCAGCAACTTAGATCATACAAAGATTTTGACAATATCCAGGGAACTCAGAGGAGGTTAACGCTGGTGTTCTTGAAGAACTGAGGAATTATTGGCAATTTACAATGAATTAAAGGTTCCCAGCTGCAAAATATCACTGAAGAGTTAGAAATAGGTCCCAATTTCTCCAAGTTTACCTGCTGTATTAGTTAGAAGTCATTCATTTACAAGGGACAGAAATCCCGTTTAAAATAATGTGGGCAAAAATGGAATGTACTGGTTCATAGTGGAGGAAATCTAAGAGTGGAGGTCTGTCACGACTACATCTAAGGACTAAAATCCTGCCCCCCAATATGTATCCTTCTTTCTATGCATCAGATCAGTTCTCTTTTATAGGAATATCTTCCTCCCCATGGCAAGGAAGATAGTCTTAATGCTCTTTTTCTGAAAAGCCAGGAGCCTTTTCTTCTACCTCTAAATGAAATCATTGACCCACTCCTGGACCAGTTATTCCAGTCGGGCTTACAAGATACCATGGTGGCCGGACCCCTGGCTCAGAAGTAGGGTGGTGTAATTAGCAGTCTTGCCAAACTCACATGGTTTCTTTGGGTGTGGGCAGACAATAGAAGAGATGGCCACTCTCCTTTCTCATGATTGAGATCACCCATAAATACGTCAAGCTTCACTCCACACTTCTGCTTGTTTCCATTCTTATCTTCTGCACTGGCCCCTGCTTGCCTCTGTGTGGATCCCTGCTCCGTGTTTCCCTCGGACTGCCACTTAACACTGATGCCTCTTAGCTAGCCCACCACTGACTACTCTGCCACTCAGCCTCGCACTGTGTTTCTTTCCTGGACTTCCTTTCAATGCCCTATTTGGAGAAATGCCCATGAGCTTCTAGGAAGCTCTGATGGGGACAGTGTGCAATTATGCACAGTTGTGTAGGCTGCTCTGTGCCCGAGGGCACACATGGAGACTAAGGTCCAATGTGAAATGCAGTCACTAAGCTTAAGTTATACACCTGCCCACATGTGCTCTCCAGAAGGAAGACATTTATTCTATTTGCACCAGGCTACTGTGTCATGCTGCTAAGATCTGTGACTATTCCAAGGAGCTGTCTTTTCCTAATTCATATGAAGATTACACAAGAGCTAGCAGCAACACGACTCTTTCCTCTGAAAAGGATAGAAACAGCTCCCTCTCTTCTGATTGCCATTGTATCCAAGGGATGCCGGTACCATGAACACAACACTGAGGGAGCAACCTCACCCCACTGTCCATCTATGACATCGTCATTTGCCCTCCCAGCGTGCTAGAGTGGAAAATAATGGGAAACTGTCACAAATTGACAGAGCTGTCAAAAACACACAGAAACCAGCTGTGTAAATTGTAAAACATGCTGGGTTCTATGTTTTCTGAAATTGGCAAGTTTTTCATCAAGAGAAAATAAGAGCTAAGAGAAACTAGGAGGATCATCCCTTGGAGACACAAGATCAACCCTTGCCACACCTAGTAACCCAGGTTCACATCAAATTGCACAGTTGGAATGTGATGGTTCTCAAGTGTGTCAAGAGCAGAACTTTTAGCTCACAGGTAGCTTAAATCTGTTCCCTGCCCCTCTCCCCCTCCTCAGAACATATGAAGACCCTGATGGGGAGTGGCTGGCTCTGGACAAGTTTAGGTAATAGCTGCCACGTTTGTCCTCTAACTACACTAACCAATATTTTGGTCCTGAACCTGGTCACACCACACTCTTTCTTTTGTGATGGCTGCTCTCATAGGAACTGGAGTCCTAGCTGTGATTTTCCTGCATCATACCTTACCTGTCTCCTTTTCCCCTACTCCTCAGACTTATCCATTTATGAATTGTGGATATTATTCGGGTTGTTTTCCTAGAGGGCACCTCAACAGCCAGGCAAAACAGAGTGGTAGAGGTGTTGTCCCGCTATACTCCAGCAATATCCAAATCCCAGTTTCATCCTAGTGGGGATTCTCCAGTAGGAATATAGGAGAATGTGGCCACTGTTATCACCTGGTATGTCCCCTGAAGTGGTGATTTGGTAAGATCAAAAGTGTTCAAAGACATGTACACATTTCTCAATCCATGTTTCTCCTACTGCTGCCCTCTGACTTCACTTTTCTAAAGAAGGGCACAAAATTGAAGTAGGAATCCTTCATAATCTGTCACCCCAGAGACACCGCCTATTCTTCTTTTGTGTTGCCCTCAGTAAAACCAGATCATATGGGGTCGTAGCCAAAGATAGACCAAGATAAAAGGGAGGTGTGGAAAGAAGTATCCTAGGGGGATTACTGAATACATCAAAGAGAACTCAAAGCTAGAGATAGTGAGGAGAGTGAAGCAAACAGCCTGAACCACAGAAGACGAGATGTACTCGACTGCTCAGACTCAAGGAAATAGAAGAAAATGGTGAAGGGAAAATAATTCTAGCAATAGCAGTGAAACAACCTTGAACAATTGACTTTCAAACTGATGTGCCAACTGAAGAGCCTCTTGCACCAACTGAACTAAATCCTTGGTGAAAAGCAAAAGTTAGATAAGTCACACCCACTACTTGTAAAAATTAATAGTAACCAGCTCTATCCCTTCTTGCTGGAGAAATTGACAACATAATGTCAGTGTTTGGTATTTATTTTGTCATGTCTAGTTAAAAAACCTTCAGATCTGATTATTTTTAATCCTGAAGCCAGCTAAAGTTTCTTAGGAACAGTTGTTATTTGACAGCTTCAGATAATTTAGTCACAGTCAGTAGAAAAGAGAGTACTGTACACAGCAGAGATTGGGTGGAATGGAGAGGAGGCATGATGGATAGTAGGAAAAAACACTGAACTAGCAGACCCAAGTTCACCAGCAATGTGACTTTAGGAAAATCGCTTAAATCTCACTTGACTTATCTGCAAAATAAAGAACTTTAAATTAGAAACCTTGTATGTGCCGATTTCAGCCTGTCAACAATCACTATCTTGGCTAAGCCAGCCCTTGTTCTTGTCGTGATTGCAAGCTGCCCTTCATCAATAACCACTAGGAACCCCTGAAGAAAATGGTTTATTACTCACAGGACCTGAAAATTACATAGCACACCTTGGACCACACAGTGAGGCCCTGAGGTGAGGGAGAAGGAGAAAGAGAGAGCATGAACCTACCTGAGCCTGGGGCTCAGCTTTTATTGGGACTGAGAATAGGACCCTAGTGTCTATTCATGAATTTAAAACATGAAAGTGGGAATTTAAAGCACGAAAAAGAAAAAAAGTTAAGCACTCTAAATGGTCAGTTACTGAATCAACCAAGAGCCTCAGTAGATGGTGGGTGAGGGGATCTTTATCTGGCCCTGTGGCTGGCAATGACTTTATTTGAGAACACCATCTTTGAAGTAGATGCCTCTTTGAAGTAGATGCCTGAGCAATCAAAGCTTAAGCCAGACACTTGCATTCCAAAAGGAGGAAACCCAATTGTCAGCCTTATGCAACAATAACCCATTATTTAAATCAAATAACTTCTAAGGCCAGCTCTAAAATGCTATAATTCCATAGTCTCTAGAGTCACTAAATGTTCAAGAAATTCATGGACAAACACCAGGAACCAAGAATAAACCAGCCTAACAAAGCAAACTGAGAAATGAGAACAAGCTGGTAAAGAGCAGTGGTGCGATTGCAAAGTCTGAATGCATTTTCCAGGAAAGCATGAGATGGCTGGGCACTGGGCTCAGGGCGATGACTTAGAGTACTGGAAAATAATTTAGTCATGGGTTCTTAGATGTTCCTTTCAACCTAGGTGTGAAGGTTAAGGTACGTGTGAATGCTGAATGTTCCCATGACTTGCTTTTTGTTGTTCTTCTGTCCTCATAGCTCTAGAGAAATTGATACAAAAACACCTACTCACAAAGTTTTTGTGGTACCTATTAAGGTGGAGCAGCACATAACAAGCCAGAAGTAACACCTGCATGAAGAATTATATTGTTGTCATTCTGGATATACCCAAATCTGACTCAAAGATTATCGGCTTCCTCCTGGCCTTGCTGATAGAAGGTATTGGGCATGTTCATAAGACATTATCCGTTCTTTGTGGATGACACAGGTTAGATTCCAGATGCCTCATTAGGTTGTCTATGAATATAGGCAATCGGGCTCAGTCTAGAGCAATATGCATCCCATCCCCAGGGACTGGAGGCAAGTCATGAAACATTTAGAAAGTCTTCCTGGGGGCATCCCTAGTGGCCCAGGGGTTAAGTCTCAGAGCTGTCACTGCTACAGCCTGAGTCTGATCTCCAGCCAGTGAGCTAACCCACATAAGATGCAGCAGACCTTTCCTGTCTCACCAGCTGCTCCCCTCAGCAGTGTATTTCAGTCAATCAGCCTGTTCTGCTCCCCACTCTGTCTCTGGTGAATACTCTCACTGCCCCCCCACCTCTGTTCTACACCCCAGTTCTTGTGTGCATAAATAAATAAAAATAAACCTTAAAAAATAAAATTAACTTTATATTTTAGAATATTTTTGGACTTGCATAAATATTTAGATTTCACAAAGGCAATAAAGAAAGCTTCTATATACCTCACACTAATTCCACTTCCAGTAATATCTCAAATATGGTAGATTGGTTTGATTAAAAAATAATATTGAACCTGAGGGAGTGGGGGGAAGCAAATATTATTTAAAATTGAACAATGATGTAAAAAATTAATAAAATAAAATAATAATAACATTGATCCATCAGTTTAACTAATGTCTATTCCATATTCAGATTGATTTAGTTTTTTACCAAAAGCCCTTCTTCTGTCTTTGGGTATCCAGATGCCTCATTAGGTTGTCTACGAATATAGGCAATAAAGCTCAGTTAGCACACCCAGTGTACCTGTCAAGTTTCCTTAGGCAACCCTTGGCTGTGGCACTTTCTCAGATGTACCTTGTTTTTGGCGACCTTGAAAGTTTTGAGAAAAATTGGTCAGGTGTTTTGTAAGATGTTTGTGCATCTATGGGAATGAATAAATTTCCCCAAATTAAGAAGGCAGTCTGAAGAACAAAGCAAGGACATCTATAAGTCTCAATTAAACTTCATTAGGGGCAACTTACACACGAAATCCTCAGCCCAAAGCCAGTGGGCAGGAGTAAGGAGCAAGGCAGGAACCTTTCTGGCACCACCACCCTGCCATCTCATATCTTGCTCAGGGCATGTGATGGTTCTTTTTTTTTTTTTTTTTAAAGATTTTCATTTATTTATTTATACAAGAACTGGGGTACAGGCCAGATGTATGGGAGGGTGAGAGGATTCACCAGAGACAGAGGGGGGAACAGAACAAGCAGACTGACGAAATACACTGTTGAGGGGAGCAGCGGGCGAGACAAGAGAGGTCTGTCGCGCCATGTGGGACCCTCGCTAGCTGTCTGGGATCGAACCAGCACTGCAGAGGCTGCTGACAGCTTCACAGTGCTGCGCTCAACCGCCTGCGCCACCAGGAGAGGCCCTGTGATGGTTCTTTTGTAAGACTAATGACACCAGGTGTCTGGGAGGACATGTCACCCATGTCTTTGTTCTAAGAGTAATAGAATTGTGCGTGGATCACTAGTATAGGTTAGTTAACACATATGAAAGAAACAATGGGGAGATTGGCTATCTTCCCAGTGCAGTGATTACTAGTCGTGGGTCTAAGATGGCATCACTTTGGTTTCCCTACAGTTGTCCCTCAACAGCATTTGTCCGATGGTTTTCTCATGGTTAGACAGAGGTTGTGGCCTTTCTAGAGGAAGACAAGAGAGATGAGTTTTCATCAATCAAGGGCACATACTATCAACATGAGTTATCACTACTGATGTTGATCTGATAACCTGACTGTGGTAGTGTCTATCAAGTTTCTCCACCCCTGTTACCTTTTTCCCCCTCTGTCCATACTATATTCTAAGGCAGGAAGTCACTATGGGAGATACACACTTAAGGATTGGGGAGGGGAATGGAATTATGCTTCATGTCTATTCATTTAATTTATTGGAACTTTCTTGCATAGATTGGCCACTTTCCCCCCCATTTACTTATTTATTCACTTATGTATATCATCCAGTGACTTCTGCTTATGTGTGCTTTTTCATCTGTCCACACACTTAGAATTCAGAAGGAGAGAATCACATTAGATTCTCACGACCATTTATTTTATACATTGGGTTATAACCCAATTCTGATTTGATTATCTAGTTGCTTGAATTGTTCCAGCTTTGGCCATTAGGAACTCTTTCTGTTGGTTCCCAAGTCCCTTTGACATAGCCCATCATTGTCTTGTTTTTTTTTTTTTTTTATTATTGCCTTCCAATTACACATAACATTTTATTTTTTTTTTTCATCTCACATATATTTTATTATGTCTTTTCAGAATTCTTTTTTTTTTTTTTTTTTTTAATTTTTATATTCCCCCATACAATTGCAAACGCCCCATTCTGACCCCAATCCTTCCCCTCCCGCCCCCCACCCCCATCATTGTCTTGTTATGTTGTTTTGTCTATTTTCTTTTTAACTGCTTCATTTCCTTCTGGCACTACAAGATGCTTCAAGTTCATATTGTATATTTCCTCCCCCGATCCTAGAATCAGCTATTTCTCTAAGGAGCCAGAGTTCATTATTGATTTGCATATTTGCATGTAAAACTAACCCACTAGAAGGTGGTAAAGGAGGTTGGGTTTAGAATGAGTGGGACCTCACTTCTAACTCATTCTGTTTTACTTACTATTCTATTTTATCTTGCTTAACCTGGCAAAAATTTAAAACCTATATTAGTTTCCTATTGTTGTTCTAATGTATATTATTTCCTTTTGCTGCTGTAACAAATTACCATAAATTCAGTGACTTAAACCAGCAACACTTTTATTATCTTGTAGCTCTGGAGGTCTGAAATCTGAAAATGGGTCTTATAGGGCTAAACTATGTCTTGGCAGAGCAGCATTCCTTCTAGAGGCTCTAGGGGAGAATTAGTTCCTTGCCATTTTCATTTCTAATCTTTCTCTGCATTTCTTGGCTCACGTCCCCCTCCAGCAATGGCATCACTCCAACAAGAACCAGTGGAAACAGCAGAGGGTTTCAGAGAGAGTACTCTCTCTCTCATGTCTCTCTTTCTCCTAGTTTTAAGGACTCTCATTACATGGGGCCCGCCTAGATGAACCAGAATAATATTCCTATTTGAAAACTTTAATGTAATCACATCTGCAAAGTCCCTTCTGCCCTGTATAGGAACATATTCACAGGTGTTGGAGATAAGATGGACATGGATATGGGGGAGGGGGCCTTTATTCTATCTACCACAAAATCCTAAAACCAAAAATTGATATTTATTGAGAAATCAATCTTATCTATTTCCTTTATACCACACAGGACATTTTAATTTCAATCTAAACATACTAATATACTAATGACAATATGACGCTAATGATGATATTATTTAATAAAACTTTCTAAACACCTTATGTAATTTTTTGTCATTTTATCTAAAAAATGTAGCACAATTTTCCTCACTTACTAGTGATATTCTCTCCAGTAGCAATTTTAAAATATGAAGGTTAAATAGTGTGTATGGGTGATTTCCTGTTCCAATTAAATGATCTCTAAACCTGTAAGACCAGGTCTTTATCCAGGCCCATAGAGTCATCATAACTCTTAAAGTCAACTCCTTGTCCTCTGTGTTTTTCTATCCTGATGGTATAAGGACCCTGTAAGATGGACCCAATAAATTAAACCTAAAGTTAAGTAATGGTGGATTTCTTTTCAAAAAAAAAAATATATAGTAATAGAGCAATATAAATGTGAAAGCCTATAAAACACACCATTAATTTTCCTTAACACTGCTACTTCCCACGGCTTGTCTGTCAGGACATACTAGCTGACAATAAAAGAAACGAATAAGAAGCCAATTATATTAATAGATTAAATCAGTGATAAGAAATAACAATTCATACCTCATTCAATAGCTCATGGTGAAATAGGTAGGTGGACTAAATCATAAGTTGACAGGAGGACACTGCCCATAGCCTGTTTAAACACGTGGATTAAATCACCACTGGCAGGAGCTGCCTCACATTCTTTTTTAACAGCCCCTGATCAGTCCCACCAGACTAACAAATGGTTGCCCATCCTGATAATGCTAGTATATATCTTGACAAATAGCTGCTATTTTAACAATTAATAGCCCACAATTTCCTGGAAGGGGGGATGGAAGAGGACCCACATGTGCAGGTAGTAAAAGACCCTGACCTGGAGTGACCAAGTCTCATTCATTAGCATGTTGAAACACATACCACTGGGTAGAGATTTAAGATTCTAGTGAAACATGCAACATATGAAGAACCCATCTGCACATGTTCCAGTGCCTTCTAGCCCCAAACACACTATGATGCTGCGCTCTTCTACTTCCCCCACTAAACAAACCTCTTAAAAACCCATCCTCAGATCCCCAAGGGGGCAGACTAGAAACTTTCTTTTTCAGGGCTGCCTCCCTTGTGCTTGAACATAAGCCTAATAAAACCTTGTCTGGGTGTAGTCTGTCTTGCCTCCTTCTCAAATTCTTTTTTTTTTTTTTTTCAGATTTATTTATTTATTTATAAAAGCACTGGGTACAGTCAGAAGCTCAGGAGGGTGAGAGAATTCACCAGAGCCAGAGGAGGGAGCAGGACAGGCAGAAGGACCGAGGTACACTGCTGAGGGGAGCAGCGGGTGGCAGGAGAGGTCTGCAGCCATGTGGGACCCTCCCTGGCCGCCGGGGATCGAAAAGGCACTGCAGAGGCTGCGGGCAGCTTCGCAACCCAGCGCTCAACCACTGCGCCACGGGGGAGGCCTTCTTCTTAAATTCTTTTGCAGAACCTCTATGAAGACTCAGGGTGTATAATAGAGGTGTTGTGACATTGTATATATCCAATAGAGAAATATTTCCTAGCCAAAATGCTCTGTCACATAAAGAGCCCTAGAACTCTAGATGTAAAGTATAAATATCTTTCTCTAAATAGGTGGAGACAACTACGTTTTATTATTATTATTATTATTATTATCATCATTATTATTTGGAGTGTCTTTTCAAAAGGATACCAACTCTGTCCTTTTAAAAACCTATTTCTGAAGGGACAAGACAGTGGGCTTTGGAGCTAGGTTAATCTGAGTATGAACATCTTAATAAGTGCATGATTTTGAATGCACCATTTCACAGAATAATTTAATTCACTAGAAATTACATTTGGTTGTTTGAAGAAGATCATAATTAAATCAATTGAAATACAAAAGAGGCTTATTTCTTCCTCCAAATAAAGAAGTGCAGAATGAGCAGTTCAGACAGTGTAATGCTCCTCGATCACCAGTTTCCAGGTTCTTCCTTCCTCTAGGCCCCACCATCTTTGACATGAGACTTCTGTGTTCTAGATCACTCATGGTCTTATATAACCTTTGAAGCTCTAGCCACCTTAGCTGCTTTCTAAGCAGCAAGAAAGGTGAAGGAGAAAAGGAGGAAAAAGCTTTCCAGGAAGACCCATCCAGTAAGTTCTGCTTGCACCTAATTGCTGCTTCTATTTACAAGGGACATGGGAAACGTAGTTTTTCATCAGAACATACTGTTCAGACAGTATGAGAGAATCACACTGGATTCTGTGGCAGAGATCCCTAAACAATCCCCAATAGTCAATGGCCATTGTAATAGAACCACCACCCCCTCAACACCACAGGATTCCCCTCTGTCCACTGTGGACTGTGTCCACTAAGTGGAGACCATGTTTTTCAGCCTCTCTGGCAGCTAGTTGTGCCTATGTGACTCTTGCTGAATGATTGGATAAGCTGAAGTGTTTGTGTATAATTTCCTACAAAAGGGAATTTCCTATCTCATGCTCTTTCTTCCTCTCTCGCACAGGCTGGGACATGCATGGGTAGTGGTGAGCCCTAAGGTCGTTTCACCACACAGATGAGGACCACAACCTAGATGATGGGGGCGTAACAAGATGGAAGGTGCTGGGACCAGAAGAGCTGTTATGCAGCCAGCCACCTGCACAACAGACCTTCCGCATGCCTCTGTCACGTTTTTTGAGAGGAATCTAAACCTCCACCTGGCTCAAGCCACTGTATTACAGCAACTTAGTGTGTATTCTAACTAAAAAAGCAAGCTTTCTGAGCCTCAATTTATTTATTTATTTATTTATTTTTTGTGGGACCCTTGCCCAGCGGCGGGGGAACGAACCGGCGCTGCAGAGGCTGCGGGCAGCCTTGCAGCCCAGTGCTCAACCGCTGCGCCACCAGGGGAGGCCCCTGAACCTCAATTTATATCTCTGTGAAATGGCAATGGAATTATATATCCCATTGGGTTATTGCAAGGATTTGAAATACTTATAAGTAAGGCATCTGGGCTATAGCTACTATAGGTAATAGTTATTAGCATAGGCTTCACGAGAGGATTGGGAGAAGCTGATTAAAGCATCTAGAGCAAACAGGCAGCATGCTCCCCCGCCAGTATAATGGAGGATTATTATGTGTGATTGGAGCCTTGATTTTGGGCATAAGAACAATAAATGTCTTAGATTTAAATGTAAGTGAGCTAGTTAAAATGTTTAGAAAATACCCCCTGATGCATTTTCTTGCCTTAATGCTTTGGATGACTTCCCAGCCTGAGGTTGGCATGAGGGAAGGACAAAATTCAGGAATAATGAATCTCAGTAGCAGACATCAGAGTGAAACTCCAAAGAAAAGGTGGAACGTGCTTTCCTTCAGTGGACTTCAAAAGTGGGATCAGGGAAAGTCACAAGACAGTGTGAGTTTTCAGTCAGAAGGGAGTATACATTTTGAATTGACTACATTCAATTTAAACTCATAGAGACATAAACACAATTAACCGCCCCTCCCCCCAAGCAGGAATAGAGGCCAGAATATAAAACAGGATTTGTTGTAGAAAGTAAAAAACATTACATTCTTTTGCACATCTGAGTCATAGTATGGAAATTTGTATCTTTTTACATGACACAGTACAAAAAAAGCACAAGTATATGTCCATTTAATTTTGAACATAAGTTCCAAAATCTTATTTTTTTAAAAGATTTATTTATTCATGCATACAAGAACTGGGATACAGGCCAGAGGTGTGGGAGGTGAGAGGACCCACCAGAGACAGAGTGGGGAACAGAACAGGCAGACTGACTGAAATACACTGCTGAGGGGAGCAGCAGGCGAGTCAGGAGAGGTCTGCTGTGCCTTGTGGGTAGCTCCCTGGCCAGGGATCAAACTTGTGCTGCAGTGGCTGCTGATAGCTTCATAGGTTGTGTCTTAACCCCTTGCACCACGAGGGAGGCCCAGGTTCCAAAATCTTAAATAAGACATCGGCAAATTTAATCCTTTAGGACACTAAAAGAGTAACATATCAAATTCAAGTAGTTTTTAGTCCACAAATGCAAGTGTGATAGAATTTTAAATGGGAAGTCTCAGCTAGGAACAAAGGTGTCAGTAGACCATCTTGCTGAAGTTTCAAAGTAGACAGAAACTAGTTGCACAATTCTCAACCCCTTCTTCCTCACGAGCATAAAGGTGTAGTGCTTTTTGAAGAGAGCTCCTTTTTTGTAGTACTTTTTTTTCTGGAGAGAGTTCATATTGTAACAGGGTGGTCCCCAGGAAAGGGGGAGGTTCCCTGCCCCACCCAATGGAGGGTGGAGTGAGCTGAGAGAGAGAAGCTGCAGAGGAGACGGAGGAAGGAAGGAAGCAGGATGGAGCCAGGAGCCCTGGAGGAGGCACATGGAGCCTACAGACACGTGAAGAAACTGCGCTTGTCTTTTGGTTGTGGACTGGGTGACACAGATGTGGGTGAGACCCGTGGGGAGGTGACAATGGCAGCTTTTATCTTGATGTTGATTTTGCTCTTTTCCTTCTGGGCTTGTCTGATAGTTTCTGATCCTTTTCTGTGGGTCCCCACTGGAAGATGCTTTAGACTTGTGGCAGGCTTTGGGGCCTTGTTTCGGGCCAGTCCCATATGGATGGACTTTTACCCACGAGGGGACGGGTAACTTTGGGTGCTTCATTTAGAAACTAGACTCTTGGCCTTACCTGTATTGTTTCCTAGTTTTATTAAAGTTCCTTCCCATTAAAGTCTCCTATGTTTTGTGTTGATGCGGCGGATGGCAGAACCCATTTAGATTAGGCAGGTTTGCGGGGTTTGGGCTGCCCCTCTCCCTGTCCTATAACAGATTTGGCGACCACGAAGATTTAGGACAGAGCCATCCGTGGTTTGTCAGCCCCATGGGGAAATTGGGCTTAGGGGCAACCCAAACCCCGCAAACCTGCCTAATCTAAATGGGTTCTGCCATCCGCCGCATCAACACAAAACATAGGAGACTTTAATGGGAAGGAACTTTAATAAAACTAGGAAACAATACAGGTAAGGCCAAGAGTCTAGTTTCTAAATGAAGCACCCAAAGTTACCCGTCCCCTCGTGAGTAAAAGTCCATCCAAATGGGACTGGCCCGGAACAAGGCCCCAAAGCCTGCCACAAGTCTAAAACATCTTCCAGTGGGGACCCACAGAAAAGGATCAGAAACTATCAGACAAGCCCGGAAGGAAAAGAGCAAAATCAACATCTAGATAAAAGCTGCCATTGTCACCTCCCCACGGGTCTCACCCACATCTGTGTCACCCAGTCCACAACCAAAAGACAAGCGCAGTTTCTTCACGTGTCTGTAGGCTCCATGTGCCTCCTCCAGGGCTCCTGGCTCCATCCTGCTTCCTTCCTTCCTCCGTCTCCTCTGCAGCTTCTCTCTCTCAGCTCACTCCACCCTCCATTGGGTGGGGCAGGGAACCTCCCCCTTTCCTGGGGACCACCCTGTTACAATATGAGTGTCTCTCCTTCCCTCTCTCAGTGAGCAGGGCTAGGGCATACTTTCCCATTCTCAAGTGAAGAGGAAGCCATTCAATGGGATCAGTGGAGACCTTGATATGTCTGTTGAGTTCCTGAACCCATTTTAATAGGAATGTGTGGAGGTTCCCCCATATCAACAAGTAATTCTTGGACACCAAAGAGTGTCTGAGAATTCAATTTAATTTTGATACACTCTCTCTGGAGACAGCATTTTGTTCTATAGTTTAAGGGCTCTGTGTCCCGAGACCACCATCCACTTGACACACCAATCACAAGTCTAGGCTGTTACCTGTGCTTCTGATGGACTGGCTCTAAATTATTGGTCCCTATGACTCCTTTCTCAGGTTCTATTAATTTGCTAGCTTGGTCAACAGAACTCAGGAAACACTGAGTCATTTACTCACTAGATCATTGATATATTGCAAAAGATATAACTCAGGAAGAGCCAGATGGTAGAGATAGGGCAAAGTATAAGGTACAGAGTGTGCCATCCTCCCAAATTGGGATTTTTATGGAGGCTTTCATTACATAGGAATAGAATAATCAATTAGTTCACTGGTCATTGGTAAACAGAGTTAACCTCTAACCCCTCCCTCTTCCCCAAAGGTCTGGGGGAGGGGCAAGAACTTCAACCCTCAATTCAGGTTAGTTTCCCTGGCAACCAGCCCCCTCCCCATTCCAAAGATGAGGTGTGACTTCCCAAAAAGTCACATCTTTCACATAACAAAAGAGGTCCTTATCACTCTCAACACTCAGGAAATTCTAAGGCTTCAGGGAGCTGTAAACCAGGAACTGTGGATAAGGACCAGATGTGTATGGGATATACCTATTTTGGTCATTGAACTTGTTACAGGGCAGGGAGGGGGCACCTCAGACCCTGCAAACCTGCCTACTCTAAATAGGTTCTGCTGCATCAACACAAAACATATGAGACTTGAATGAAAAAGAACTTTAATACAATTAGTAAACAATACGGGAAAGGCAAAGAGTATAGTTTCCAAATCAAGCACCCAAAGTTACCCATCCCCTCGTGGGTAAAAGTCCACCCAAGAGGGATTGGCCCAGAACAAGGCCCCAAAACCTGCCACAAGTCTAAAGCAACTTCCAGTGGGGACCCACAGAAAAGGATCAGAAACAACAAGTCTGGAAGGAAAAGAGCAAAATCAAAATCAAGACAAAAACCTCCATTGTCACCTCCCCACGGGTCTCTCACCCACATCTGTGTCACCCAGTCCACGACCAAAAGGCAAGCACAGTTTCTTCATGTGCCTCCTCCAGGTCTCCTTTTGGCTCTCCATCCTGTGTCCTTCCTTCCTTAGTCTCCTCTGCAGCTTCTTCTCTTTCTGCTCAGCTCCACCCTCCTTTTGGGTGGGGCAGGAAGCCTGGAACCTCCCTCTTTCCTGGGGACCATCCTGTTGCAAACTGAGCAAAATATGTATCTTTTATAAACCACAATATCCCAAAATGTACCTAGTGTGTGAGTAGTGTGTGACTCATGCCTGAAACATGACTAGGGTGGGGTGGACTGGCTAGCTGCTGCAACCACAAGGGTGAAATGATACACTCTAAGACTTTGTCAGGTTGGAAGATTTCTTTGGAAGGAGAAATGATTTAAAACCTTTTAAATATTGGGACCTCCCTAATGGTGCAAGGGGTTAAGCTTCAGCACTATGAAACAATCCGCAGCTACTAAAGCACAAGTCCCATCCTGAGCAGGGAGCTGATCCACATGGCACAGCAGACCTTTCCTGTATCTCCTGCTATTCCCTCAGCAGTGTATCTCAGTAGATCTGCCTGTTCTGCTCTCAACTCTGTCTGGTGAATCCTCTCACCTGCGACACCTCTGGCTTACATCCCAGCTCTTGTACGCATAAATAAATCTTTAAAAAAAAAAACAACAAAAACCTGGGGCCTCCCCCTCGGCGCAGAGGTTTGAGCGCAGCACTGTGAAGCTGTCTGTGGTCTCTGCAGCACAGGCAGGGAGTGACCCACATGGTGGGACAGACCTCACTTGTCTCCCTGCTGCTCCCCTCAGCAGTGCTTTTTGGTCCATCTGCCTGATCTGCTCCCCATTCTGTCTCTGGTGAATTCTCTCACCCTCCCACGCCTCTGGCCTGTACCCCAGTTCTTGTATAAATAAATAAATCAGTAAAAAAAAAAAATCTTGTGCAAGAGAATTGCCTGGACGAGCCACAGCACTCCCACAGAAAGACCCATTATAGAGTGGACCACTAAAACACAGAGGCTGAGAAGTGAGAAGGGAGCAGCCAGTGGAAGAGAAATGGTGTCACCTGCATTTAGCAGGTACAATATAATGTTGCTAGTGGGGGGGGCCTTTGCAAAACCCATTAAACATACACCAAGAGAGAAATAGTTAGCTCAGAATATTTGCCAACCCCAGAGAGCTTGAAACTATTTAACCAGAGTGTTTCTCTCCCCATCCTGAGAACAATTTCTTACTTGACTCCTTCACAAACTTGAGAGCCAACTGGATGGGGAAAGAGTAAAACCGTGGTCTTACCTTCCCTCAATTCTTGTGTTTGTACAGCAGGTCTAGACTGGAAACAACTCAAACGTTTACCACTGATGCAGGATAAATTGTAATATATCCCTAAGTGAAATATTATTTGGTAATAAAAAGAAATGAAATATTGATACTTGCTACACCAGGGATGACCTTTGAAACACCATACAAAGTGAAAGAAGCCAGTCACAAAGAACCAATTGTTCCTTGACTCCATTCTATGAAATGTCCAGAATAGGTTATGTTCATAGACACAGAAACAAGATTAATAGTTGTTTAGGACTGGGGTAAGAGCTGAGGTAAAAAAGTCTTAAGGTTTCTTTTCTGGGTGATGAAAATGTTCCGAAATTTGTTATGGTGATGATTGTATGACTCTGTGAATGTACTAAAAAATGTTACGATTGAAAGGGAATCATACATTTTAAAGGAGGTGTGTATATGGCATATGAATTCTCCCTCAATAAAGCTGATACCCAGGGGCCTCCCTGGTGGCTCAAGGGGTGAAGTCTCAGTCAGCACTATCATCACGGCAACCTGAGTTAGATCCCTGGCCAGGGAGCTAACCCACATGGCGTAGCAGACCTCTCCTGTCTTGCCCGCTGCTCCCCTCAGCAGTGTATTTCAGTCAGTCTGCCTGTTCTGTTCCCCACTCTGTCTCTGGTGAATCCGCTCATCCCCCAACATCTCTAGCCTACACCCCAGCTCTTGTATGCATAAATAAATAAATTTAAAAAAAAGCTAATACCCCAAAAATTATGTTGGAGATAACTGGATTTCCTTTTGGGGAAAACAGCCGAATTGATTTTTTACCAATACCATTAAAATAAACATACTTGAATAATTAAACACCTAAATATAAAAAAATACTATAACAGTATTAGAAAAACTACAGAAAAATATACATAGTCATAAGAACAAGGAAAATGTTGTTGATGAAGATTCATATAGAAAAAAACTTAAGTGGTTCATTTGACTATATTACAAACTTTTGTAAAAATAGAAGATGCTATAAAGAAAGATAAAGGCAGGAATAGTCTGAGTGAAAATATTTGTAGTATGTGTGTCAGAGAATGATTCTCAATACATATAAATATTATATAATCAATTACAGTTAAAGTAATTAATTAAAAAATAGAATAATAATAGAGAATTACCAAGTGGGAAGACACAAATGGCCAATTATACATCTTAATTTCTGTTCCAGTCACCAGTTGTCTACCACTAAGGCAATTTCAAGTCATCTTAAATCCAGTAACTTTAAAATAAATTGATAATTTATTTTATGTTTTTACTTTGTGGTACAATCTTTCTATTTTGTTTTATATCATTAAAATATTCTTGTCTTTTCCCTCATTCATATGAATTTTAAGATCATCTATTTAGTTCCACAAAAGGTCATATTTGGATTTTATTTAGAATTTTATTGAATTAATGAGTTAATTTGGGAAGAATTTACATCTTTATGATATTAACTCTTTCATATTACCTTGGTAGAGCTCTCCTTTGACTCAGGTCTCTCTGTGTATATTCTTCAAGTTTTCAATTTTCTTCACAATGAGTTTACAAATTTTTTGTCAGATTGATTCTTAGGAGATCTATTATTTTTGCCTTTTCGTGAATGAGGACCTTGCTCTTACTACAAGTACCAATTATTTACTAATGTTGAAAGGATACCAGTTTCCTCATATTGATCTTGACGATGGAAAATTTGCTAAACTCCCTTATTTTGTGGATTATCTTAAGACTTTGTACATAATCAACCATATTATCTGTAAATAAGGACAATAGTCTTCTATTCCAGTGTTAAAGATTTTTAAAAATCACAAATGAGTGTTAAATGTTGTTGCTTTCTTTGTTGCATGTGTTGGAATAATCAGTTTTTCTCCTTTAATCTGTTCAAGTGTTCTTCATCAATAGATTTTAGAATGCAGCACTTCCTGAGTTTCCATGATAATCAATTTAGTCTTTGTAGAAAAAATTCTCATTCTTTTGACATTCACTTTATACTACATTACATAATTTAAAATTAAATTACATAATTATAATATCAAGTACACTTGATATCAATGGGTTATGAAATGAAATACAACTGACCCTGGATGAGTATAAAATTCAAGTACACAGCAGCATCCTATTACCTACAAGAATTACACTGGTGTTTCTTTGAACACAGAATGGAGATCACTAGTTAAGTGGAAGTTAATTAAGAAAGTGCTCACTGTTTAAGGAAATCAGTGGCTATAGTGACAAAGCATATACTTGATAAGTCAACATGAGTTTCCTCCACTGAGTTAAATTCAAAAAATAGTTACTGAGGAATTACGATACATTATGTTCAAGTATAGGCATATCAGTACATCTCTGCTAAGTAGGCACATGGTTAAGCACAAAGGTGAAACAAATATATCACCAAAATGTTTTTCAACCTATCAAACAGGTTAAGACCAAGTGCTTACATATATAATCATAATACAAATAGAGTAAGACAGATGTCCAGGGAAGTACAAAGGTTGTCAAGGGTCATGGAGGAAAAGTGTAATGGGGGAAAAAGAGTGATCAGGAAAGAAATCTTAAAGGAGGTAGATTTTGCAGGGAACTAAGAAAGATGTTAGACCATGGATGTCTGTACCAGTCAGACCCTATAACTGCTTTGTACCTATCAGCAATCCCCTTGATGGCCATGGGAGCTAACCTCTGATTTGCACTGATGACCATTTCTCTTCTAATTGGCCTTGCACATAGATTCTCCCTCCCTCCCCTTTCAGAGGAGTTATTGCCCGAATCCTTGGAATCTCTTATTTTAGAAAAGATGTCAGAATTTGGGATCTTAGAAGGGGTACTTGACACTTTAAAGCGTGAGTAACTTTAGGGACAAAGTTAGATCAGTTCTGTCTACTAGAAATATAGTACAAGCCATGAATGTGAATCACATATCAGATTTAAATTCTTTAGTAACTACATCAACATAAAAAAGAAACAGATGAAATTAAATTTTAATACTATATTTTACTGTACTTAACATATCCAAACTATTAACATTTCAACATGTAATTACTATAAAATTATTCATGGAATAGTGTACATTTTTTTGTATGAAGTCTTTAAAATTGTGCATTTTTTGCTTGGAGGACATCTCAGTTCAGCACATGCGTAATTAAGCTCAAGGACTCTATAGCCATCATGTGGCTAGAGGCTACCATGTTGGACAGTGCAATTTAAGAAAGGGCCCACACAAAGGGTGGAGCCTTGAGAGACAACTGTATTAAAAATACAGGAGGAGGAAAAGGAGCCAGGATAGCAAAAAACAGAGGTAGGAAAATCAGGATAGTGCAATGTTTCAAAATCCGAAAGAATTTTACTTAGAGAAATATGTGGGTGGAGGGGAGGGAACATTGCATGCTATCTTTATTCAATGCTTTGGGCTTTACATTTTAGAAGTTACCCAGTCTGTAGTGAAGTGAATGTGACAAAGTCACTTACATTTGCTCTGCCTTTAACAGTAACATATATGTAGTATACAACATATACATATATAATAGATACATATATACTATATAATACAAATAGCCATATATATCCATAAATTTAGGGATTCAGACATAGATGACTGGGAATAACAAGGTAACTAGGGGAAAGAAGAATGGAGGATTGAGGTGGTATGTGGTTGTTGGAGGAGGAGATGATTTGGAACAGGTGCCTGGTGGGAGTTAGATGGAGATCATGTTACCATGACAACTGATTATTTCATTGGTCCAATGATCAGTTACCATGGTGACAAAATCTTTGTGTCAGTGTGACATGGATCCCAAGGGAGAGGATGCTTGTGCAAAGGACCCTTTGCTCATTGGGAAAGCTTTTATACTTGCAATAATTTCTGCAATGCTTAATGAAACCTCCAGGAATTTCAGTCACCATTGATGTATTCCCCCACCTCCTTTGTGTTCATTTGTAGCAATCACCGCTTGCAAAATGGACACATTTTCATAGTTTATGTTCTATATAGTGTGTTCTTGCCTGATTTTCTTTAAGCATTTTAGTAATTTATCTCTTTCTCACATATAGATATAATCCTGTTGAAGGCAGGGATCATCCTTCAGTTGTGTTTTCAAAGGACTAGGAATGAGAGGGAAAAAGCAGACCATTGGAAGCCAGACAAATCTGAATTTATATGCTTCCTCTGTCAATATGCTACCATTTGTCAATTGTGTGGCTTTTTATTTCTTTGAGATTTTGTTTTCTTCTATAAAACAGAGATAATGAAACGTACATTGTGGGGTTGTTGTGGTCATTATAGGTAAACCGAAAAAAGTAGCTGGCCTACAGTTGGGACTCAGTAAATGGTCCCAATTATTATAACATGGTGCCCAGTCCAGTCCTGGAAGACATGCATAGCATTCAGTAATACTTGATGAATAATGATGACAGCTGATAGGCTAACACAGGACTAGATTTAATGTCAGGGTCCTTAAAGACTAGTTGTTCTATAGTAGCTCAACTATACATACATTAGCTACAATTATTAACTTGCAATTCAAGTTCTGCTGATTTTAACTTTTCGGGAGGAAAAATTTTAAAAATTTAATCAGGCAAAACAAGAGGAGAGCTGATCACATAGCTTGTCCTGGTGAAAGAACACATTGCCAATGATGTAGATGTAGCAAAAAATAAAATTGCATGTAATTCTGATTTGGTGTCTAGACCAACTCTTGATTCCAGGAAACAAAGAGAGCAGAGCACATGCTAAGAAACACTGAAGGGAAGCAACCAACAAGATCCATATGATGCAAAGTAGCATAAAAAAACAGCGTAGTTTCTTTAACTTAATCATTGCAAGAAAAAAGAAAGAAAGAATTTATAAATTAAAAAAATATATTTAAGGAACAAATCATCCAGTTTCTATGTGTGGAAGTTACTTGTGTCTTCACTCAAACAAGTTTTTAAAGTCCATAAGGTGACTGGAAATTTAAACACTCAACAAACGCATTATGATGGTTTAATGAAAAACTGAACCTGTATTTTCCCTAGCTAGGCCTCCACAGTGAGGTTTCTTCCATTGTACATAAAAAATGACATTTTTATTTCAAATTACACTTAGTGTAATTCATAGTGTCAAGGAAATATTACTTGAAAAAACAAACTCTGAGAGGGAGTCATGGACAAGACAGTTTTGGGAAGGTAGAGTGTTGGGCTTCAGTGATGAATCCTGGTGGGAATGGGCAGAAGAAGGAGCTGGATTGTGATATAGTTGCCAAACAGATCTCATTGGATCCAGCCCCCCAAACCCTTGGGAGATTAAGAGGTGGAAGAGTCCTTCAATTAAGCCCCAACTTGAGCAAGGGAGCCAGGCCTTTCTACTGGGAACCACTCTCCTGACTACCTTGTCCCAGCCAACTCCAACTTATCCATCAAGGCTGTGCTCAAATGTTTCTGGTCTTCAGAGTCCTCCTTAATATTCATTCCCAATCACATCAAATTCCCGTCTCCACTATCCTTCCTATATGAACCATACAGGGGAATGGGAAGAACTTCTTATCTGCTAAAGGCTGTGTTATGCACAGTACATGTGCATTGTTTCAGTTGACTCACAACATAACTATGCAGTCAACAATATTGGTGTCTGCATTTTTAGATGAGGAAATTGAGACTCAGAGATTAAGCATTTTGCCAGACTAAAGTCATTGAGCTAGTGAGAGGCTGAGCTGGGATTTAACCCTAGGCAAAGGAACCTGTACACACTTATCACTATCCTCACTTATCACTATCTTAGACTCACTTAATCACTATTATGCTGTACTGCCCTCTAGCTACTGCTTTTATCTTTGTACTCCAAGCCCTGAGCACAGTACCCTGTCTAGGGTTCACTTTTAGTAAATGTTTACCAAATGACTGGATAACCATGTCATCAGCATTTCTGAAAAATTTCATTTTAGAAACAGATCAAATCCAGGTGCAATTTATAGTCCCAAAGATATCTGTCACAAATATTTCTGGCAGTGAGGAATAAGAAAACCCACCAGTATGGTTAAGCCTGCCTACACAAACATGGCAGAAAAGGAGATTGAATGGGGGGAGTGGGCAGAGTAGACAAAACATTAGCTGCTAAATGTTTAACATGTTTAAACGTAAGCTGTGTGTGTGTGTGCATGTGTGCACAAGCCCTTTGGCATTTCTTGCTTTGAGAATTATTGCAAAAACAAAGTCCACCTTAATTCTACTAATAGGCCAGGTGGTGGGAGGAAGTCATAGGTGGATCGTGAATTCAGATTACATAAATTGAAATGAGTCAGGATGTCTTCAAAACAGTTGCTGAAAAGTGGAGATGAGCACCTGTAGGGAAAGGCACGAGATGTGGGAATTACAACTAAGTTTCCATTGTACAGAAAAACAACTTCATTTCCACTAAAATGTCAGAACCTGAAAAAAAACATTTAAACAATCAGTAAACAAAGACAATGGAAGGATTTGGAAGTCATGATTGAGGCTCAAGTATTTACATAATTATTCACTAGTAATTCACCTGTTTTCTTTGCCTGTAAAATGGGACAATAACCTCCAACTTTTATAGTTAGTCAGTTCATCTTACATATCTCAGTAGCAGGGATTTCTGTTACTTCTTGCTAAAAGAAACTCCAGTGTAATTGTATTGTAAAATAATAATAATATTAATAATAATAAGATCATTTCCATGGACCATTTCATGTCTCAGAGACAAAGAAGGCTAAGATATAGTCCCCATTCTTTTTTTTTTTTTTTAAGATTTATTTATTTATTTATACAAGCAGTCAGAAGCACGGGAGGGTGAGAGAATTCACCAGAGCCAGAGCGGGCAGCAGAGCAGGCAGAAGGACCGAAGTACTCTGCTGACCGGAGCAGTGGGCAGCAGGAGAGGTCTGTGTGCCACGTGGGACCCTCCTCCAGCAGCCGGGGAGCAGCCAGGGATCGAACCAGCGCTGCAGAGGCTGCGGGCTGCGGGCAGCTTTGCAGCCCAGCGCTCAACCGCTGCGCCACCGGGGAGGCCCCAGTCCCCATTCTTGAGGCAAAGGTCATCCTCATTTTTTCTAAACCCAGCATCCTACTGGCACCCACTAGGCACTCAAATTTTGGGGGGCTCAGGTTATTCAGTTTGGTTAACTTGCTAGGTTTAACCCTAACAGGCTCACTGGATCACTCTTCATTTCTCTGCTTTGTGGTAGCACTGCAAATATTAGAATTATACCTTACACTGTTACACTTCAGAATTAGCTGTATATCGTCTTTGCAGTGTCCTAACTATTTTTTTAAGATTTATTTTATTTATTTATGCATATAAGAGCTGGGGTGTAGGCCAGCGGTATGGGCAGGAGGTGAAAGGATTCACTAGAGACAGAATGGGGAGCAGAACAGGCAGATCGACTGAAACACACTGCTGAGGGGAGCAGTGGGCAAGACAGGAGAGGTCTGCTGCGCCATGTGGGTCACTTCCCTGGGCGGGGATTGATCTGGGGCGATGGTGGCTGGTGATAACTTGATAGTGCTGAGACTTTAACCTCTGTGCCACCAGGGAGGCCCTGTCCGGGGTACAGGCCAGATGCACAGGAGGGTGAGAAGATTCACCAGAGATAGAGTGGGGAACAGAACAGGCAGACTGACGAAATACACTGCTGAGAGGAGCAGTGGGAGAGACAGGAGAGGTCTGCTTCTCCATTTGGATTCTCACTAGCCAGCTGGGATCGAACCGGCGCTGCAGAGGCTGCTGACAGCTTCACAGTGCGGCGTTCAACCACCTGTGCCACAAGGGAGGCCCCCTGTCCTAACTTTTTAAGTGAAAATGGTAGTGACAGATTGAATCTCTTTCTGGTTTTGAAGGGACTGACCCACAAATCTGGACAGTCCTAATTAATTTTCAGGACTCTCTTTAAAGTTTACTCCAAGGATGTTCCAAGGAAGGTTTTTTAATTACTGCCCAGTACTCTTGGAGATGCCTGGCAAGTGTTCAATCTGAGGGTCCCACCATTTTGTCTCAGTTTAACTATTATCTGCATATTATCTTCATGTGGTTCCATTAAAAACTTAATCCACAGGGCAATTCATGCTAGATTTCTTAAAGCCAAGTTCACTAGGTTCTTCTTCAAGGTGTTCAATTCTTTGCAGTTTCCTCAGTGAGGTTTGCGTGTCTTTATTAAATGTCTACTATGATCTAGGCCCTATAAATCCTGATATTTCAGCTATTTTTAAATTTATATTGCATTTAAACTAAATGAGTGCATATACATTGTAAAGTGTTATATAATTATTAGTTAATAGTATTACTATAGCCTTCCCCTCCAAGATCATTTAACCCAGTTGGTAATATATCACATCATAGCAAAAGCCTTTGTGGGGAGTTAAAAGACTTGAGTTATGGTTCCAGGTCATGCTATAGCATTGGTTTAACAGAAAGTTATAAAAATTTATTGAGTATCAGGCATCTAGAAGGGTGCTAGCTTAAGAAATGAATGAGGGTGACCTTTGACTCAAGATCAAGGACTGTATCTTAACCTTTGTAACCTCCTCTGGAACATGACCTGGTCTGTGGAACTTATACAGGTTTGAGCTCACAGAACAAGACTAACTTTCAAATTCTGTATTTAAAAACCTTTCACTATGCTACACCAACTATCTCATTTTCTTTATTTTCTCATATTTCCCAAGCAATTTTCTTTATCACCTGGGAATGTCACTGGAAATTTTGGATCACCAAAGGGAAATATTCAGAAATGGTTCAAATGAGTCAAGATAGGATTTGTTAGTTTATGGTAGCAACTCTTAAATCTCAATGGCCCAATCAGCAAAAGTTGTTTTCTCACTTATGCTTTGTGTCCTTTCTGGGTCAACTGTGGTTTTGCTGCATATTATCTTCACTCTGGGACTGATACAGATAGATTAGCTTCTATCCTGAATGTTGCTAGTCAGGAAAGGACCGCAAGAAAGGGAAAAAGTAAAGCACATTGACTGTTAAAGCTTCCACTTGGAGGTGGCCCAGACTACCACTCAGATTTCATTGGCTAATGCAAGTCCCATAACCAAATCTGCTGTTGATGTAATAGGGAAGGACTATGTACCCCAAAAAACACAGTAAATTTTGAAATCAACAATATGGTCTACCTTAGGGTCTCTTCACCCCTTTTTTGGTTACAAAATAAACATTTTCAATTTTTTGTCCCTTCATATAGCAAAAACTATTTGGACTCCATTTGAAAAGAATGGAGAGAATTCTTTGGGACTTTGTTTATATAAGTCTTAGCTTCAGCTGTGTCTCTGAAAGGGTGTTGAAGTGGTAAACACACTGTGTTGCAATGTCTGGCACCCAGTAGGATACAGTTCTCTGATCAATGCAAGCTCCCCTTTAGAGGGTCTTGGAAGGGGAGACAGACAACCTTGTCATTTGCTCTAAGGGGTAAATGAAAACATGCAAGGGGCCCATCATGTTCCAAATACACAGGGAACACTCAATAAATATTAGTCATTTCCCACTATTCTCCCCACAGAATGGGAATTTCTTAATGGTTCTTCTTTAACTTATTAGGCATGAAGTACACCAATAACTTCACAGCTTGAAGTCAAAGGATTGTTTCTTAACTACCATATTTGTATCCAGAGTTTCACCTCCTTTGATTGCAAACCTTGGCTGCTTTTTCCTGCTAACCAGGTTCCTTTCATTCCAAAAGATACTGTTAACTAACTGGAAGAGAGGAGATCTGCTCTGATCTCACTCTGTTTGAACATCCTCTGACTCATTCTTCCTAGCCTCACCCAAGTTTCATCTACACTATTGCTTACATGTAATGTAAATACTTTATTCAATTTACACATTTGTTAATGTTTGTTCAGCTGTCTCGGTGCCCTTGTGTCTTCCATTATGCATTTAATTAGTTTGGTTGATTTTGAAAGTGGAGGTAAGCCAAGGTTTGAGCCATGTGGTTACAAAGAAAATGAATGGGAGTAGGTGTAGGGGGGAGGTGGGTGGTACGAGTGCACTAATGCAAATTCATTGCCAGAAGTAGGAAAAAAAAACACAACTTAGGCTGCTGCTGTCTACTGGGAAGAAGTGTTCTAAGCCACCTCTTTCTGCTGAGAATGACTAAGCAGTAGTATTTGAGAAAGATCATATTTTGACTTACTGATGTAATCTGAAGTTAACATCAAGATCTCAGAAGACGGGAACTCAACTGATGGATGGTTTACATGGAGTCATATGGCCCCTAGCCCCATGATTATTTACTCCTATAAGCCACTAGTGTTTAATGAACACATATAAGACTGTAAATTTTTGTGGTTTCTGCTTTTCTCATATCCACCCAAGTATCTTTCTCTATTCTCAAAATTTTTTTCTATTCCCAGCCTTACTTCTGTCTCTAAATGCCAATCCCCTACTTATTTATTCAGATTTAGCCTTAACCCCACCTTAAGAGTCAAGCTTTCTTTGGTGTCCCCCTCTCCATACAATTGGACAGCTTTAAGCCTTGCTTCTTCTCAGTTTCCATGGCACAAGTACAAATCTCTACCAGATTGTTGGGATTATTTACATAACTACTACTCTAAAAGCCCAGGAACATGTTAAAAGTAGAATATTTACTCCGTTTGACTTCCTAGTATTTAGCTCAATGCCTGGTATAGAGTATGCACTTGATAGATGATTATTGAATGCTGTTTAAGTGCGCATACAAGCCAACACCCAACTGCTGTCATTAAATAGCAGTTAGTGTTGCTGAGAGCTTCCCAGTGGCCTTTGTATAACTTTTCTCCCCTCCATCTAAAGCATGAAATATAAAGTATTATATAAAGATACCCAGGGATCTGGAAGGTTCTTCCAGGGCTGGGAGTGATAGCAGGGGTTCTCATGTTTTTCTCACTCTCTCTTATAGGTCTTGGCTCATTTAAAATTCACTTCTCATTTTCTGCTTTCCTCTTGCAATAACTAAAGAGGGAAGAAAGGATCAGGTAAAGTCCCAATTGTCTAAGTGGCTGTGGGTCATGTGAAGAGTTGAACATCCTGTTGTTGCAGAACTGCCAGTGCCAAATCAAGGTTTTGGTAGGACTATTGCAATCCAGCTCAGGTTGTGTTCCCTTCAGGGGATTTATAATCCAGATGAGTCTGGGAAAAATGATTGCCTACAACCCAAAACAACAAAAACTCTATTTGATTGCTCTGACCAATCTATTTTCCTTTTTTTCCTTTTAAAGATTTTATTTTTGCATACAAGAACTGCGATATAAGCCAGAGGTGTGGAGGGTGAGAGGATTCACCAGAGACAGAGTGGGGTACAGAACAAGCAGACTGACTGAAATACACTGCTGAGGGGAGTAGTGGGCGAGTTAGGAGAGGTCTGCTGCACCATGTGGGTAGCTCCCTGGCCAGGGATTGAACTCGTGCTGCAGTGGCTGTGGAGAGCTTCATAGGTTGCTTCTTAACTCCTTATGGCACCAGGGAGGCCCGCAATCTATTTTTCTTGAGGGTCTGCCCTGAGTTGTATACCATCTCCTTTCTAAGGGCTTTCCTGCTCCACACGCTCTCTCCAGCTCTCTCCTATCTTCCCCACACAGAACTGCTCTGTGCTGATGCTGGACCTTGTAAGTAATATTCAATCACTGTCTTTGGGGGCTTTTATTTTATAGCACTATGTGCACCATCTCTTGTGCTAGTTAGCTATGATTATTCCTTCCATTTAATGGACAAGAAAACAGATGAAGAGAAACTAAATAACTTGATGTAGGTACATAGGAAATAAACCATGGAACATCAGGCTCATGACTTCAGTGCCAATCAAGGGCTTTAAGCTTTTCCCTGCCGCCCTGCCCCAGAATCCACCCCCCGCTGCATCCAACTTTTTGTGAGGTGGGCTGGGGAGAGTTGCTTCTTATCACTTGACAAGAGGGGCTTGTGCTTCTTTCCTTTACAAAGGCTGCTGATTGTCAAGCCTCCAGCCCCACTCCCCTAGCTTCCAGTTCTGGGGGACACCCCAAATCCAGGTCTGTCCTCTCCCCAGTTCTATCTCCCAGACAGGAGCAGGCACTTTAGGGAAACATCTCAGACTCCCAGACAGGTGAGAGATACAGAGCTGCCCAAAATTTGTAAAAGGTGATTATAAAGAGAGCCAAAAATCTCTAGACTTGGACCTAAGTCCCAGGATGAGTCTTTCCAAAAATCTCTAGACTTGGAACTAAGTCCCAGGATGATCTACTCCATTGTGTGACTGACTCCAGTTAAGTGGCTCAGAGAGATTCCTGGTTTGGAATTTCAATGACTTTGACCCCAATCTCAGGCTAACTAACTATTGCCTCAATTTTTGCCTATGACAAATAGGGAAAATCTCAATTTACCCATCTCCTTAATGCATAATCCAGACTGCTTTTTAGTCTGCCACTTCCGCCACTCAGATGGAGTGAAGGGCTGGGAAGACGATGAATATTTAGCTGTGTGATCAAGGTAACTCTCAAAGGCCCACCAAAGAACCAGGAATTTTCTCACAAGAGACTACCCTCTCTCAGGAAATCTGGCAAGGTTGGTCTCTTCTGCAGGATGCTCTTTCCCTTTTCACAGTGTATTCTAATAATCGAATGTATTTGCTTCTTAGGGGACTATGAATTCTTTTTTTTTTTTTAATAAGTATTTATGGAATTTAAAAAAAAAAGATTTATTTATTTATTTATACAAAAACTGGGGTACAAGCCAGATGCGCGGGAGGGTGAGAGGATTCACCAGAGACAGAGCGGGGAACAGAACAGGCAGCCTGACAAAATACACTGCTGAAGGGAGCAGCGGGCGAGATAGGAGAGGTCTGCTGCGCCATGTGGGACCCTCGCCCGGTGGCTGGGATCGAACCAGCACTGCAGAGGCTGCTGACAGCTTCACAGTGCGGCGCTCAACCACCTGCGCCACCACGGGAGGCCCTAGACTATGAATTCTTAAAGTATAGAGACTGTATCTTATTTATCCTATGCACTGCAACCAGCCTGGTCCAAGCTGTCATCCCATATCTGGATAATGGAGCTTTTGGCTTCCAGCACTGTTCTTTCTGAGCATGTCCACTCTTAGCACAGTAGCCGAGTGATCTTTTGAGCACATGAATCAGATCATATCACTCTTCTCTTCAGAAAGTCTGGTAGCGGTTCCATTTGATCCTTACAACAAAATGCAAGCCCCCACTCTCTGACCTTTCCCCCATTCCTCTCTCATTTGCTCACCCTACTCCAGGCATCCTGGCTTCTTCACCATTTTTAATACTTTCAGGAATGTTTTCTCCTGAGGGCCTTTCCATTAGCTCTTCCTTCTGCCTGGGACACTCTTTTTTCCACCCCAACTCACTCCCTTTCTTCTTTCAAGTTTCTGGTTAAAGTTACCTTATGAATTAAGTGTTCCCTGATAGCTCTATTTTAAACCCGCTTCTGTAAAACTGTAATAGGAGTACCATGCTACGAACCTACCTACCTTCACTTGTAGTCCACTAAATACTCTTGGCTACCCCTCCTTTGCTCCACATGTCTAGATTTTTTGATAAGTTCTCTCTCCTCCTAAATATTTTCAGCTCACCTTCCCTTTTGCCCTGGTGCAAGCCTAAGGTCATTCTCCTAGATTAATGCATGTATTTACTTGACAGAAGAAGTGAGGCATAAAGAATAAAAATCTGAGCTCTCTAAGCTGAAGTGAAGCTGGACAGGGAGTTTTAGTTGGAAGATACTGGATTTGAATCCTGGTTCAAGTTTTTAACTCTTCTGAGCCTCAGTTTCATCAACTGTAAAGATGAGCGTAGGAGTCCTAGCTCATGGACCTGGGGAAAGCACAGAATGAGAAGCAATGTGAAAGTAACTAGTGGTCTCCACTAACTAATTGGGGAGCGTATCAGTTCAGAACTTTGGTTTATTTCCTGCTGAATCCCTAGCACTTAACACATGATTTGGCTGAATATTTGTTGAGCATATGAACGTTTTATTGATGAATAAATGGTTCATGTTAAAAACAACCCCAAACTCCTATTTCCAGGATTTCTTCATATCCCTTACCTTGATCTATTTTTAGCACTAAACATCTTCTAAGAAGTTTTCTTATGTTTATCATCTTTCTACACATGAAAGTTCCAAAGAGAAGGGTATTCTCGCCCTACCTTCCCCTTCTGCTCACCTATACACCCCAAGCAATGATAGTATCTAACAACCATCGTAGCGATTGGGAAATATTTGTTGGATGAACGAGTGAATGACTTCAATCTTTAGAATCTTGCTAGAGTACAGAAAGCTAATAGACTACAGCTTTGAATGCTCTGTGCCTAGAAATGCTTGGCAAAAGGCAAGGTGGTCAATGTTTGCTGATTTGGGCAGTCAGCTCTTCACCCGAGTTCTTTATCTGATCCCTGACTCCGTCAAGAAAGACTCCAGGAGCCAGTTCATCCAAATGCCTCATTTTCCTCTCATCCACTCACCCTGGTTTCAGTTAACAAATAGCTCAATACAAATGTTGAGCACCTACGGAGAGTTTAAGTGTGCTTGGTACTACATATGTGACTCACGCGAATGAGGCAAGAGCAAATAATACGTCTGAATGTAATTAAGTGTGAAATTACAGGGCAGATTAGCAGTGCGAAGAGTTTAGAGAAAGAATCAGGAAAGACTGACGTATAAGCAAATTCCATAGTTCACAAGTCGCCTGAACTACCCTTCTAAGCCCTCCACCTATTGGCAGCCAGGACCATAACCCCCCAGCCCCGACCGTCACTTTAGAATCAGAAGGGCCTTTAGAATTCCAACTCTTGTTTAACAAGAAGCAAACGAAGGCCAGGGACAGGAACGGTCTCGGCAGAGATGGGTCTAGAACCCGGGACGTGGGAAGTTCTGAAAGGGTGTCCTGCGGGTCCAAGGTGCCTTTGTTGGGGCCTGTAGAACATGCAATGTGCCAAGTTGGAAAAGGCGTCCGGTGTCCCGGGGAGGCAAAGGTACAGGGCATTAAGGTGAGGTGGCGGGGAAGGTAGGGGGAGGGGAGCAAGGTCACCGGGCGCCACTCCTCCGGAGCCAGGGCCCCTGGAATCCGTGGGCAGGGTCCAAGGCCGTAGATCCCGGCCGTCCTCGACTACAGCACCGCCCCCACCGCCCGGCCGCCACTCCGGAGGGCGGAAGCCCCGTCCCTCGGCGTTGCGGGCGGCCAGACGCCCCGAGCTGCGCCGCGGCCGCGGTTCCAGCGTCCCAGGGCACTACTTGTCCCAGCGGAGGAATCCTGCGTGCGCTCCCGCGGTCGTGACCGCGGAGGAGACGTGACGCCGCCGACGCCGGGCCGGTGGCGCAGCGACGTCGCGGGAGGCGGGGGCGGCAGCGGGGGCGGAGGCGGGAGGGGGAATCGGGTCGGGAAGTAGTTCCGGGTCCGCGGCCCCGGATGTTGGCTGCTCCCGCTGCCGCCGCCGCTCTCGGCGCTGCTCGGGGCCTCGGCCACTCGCAGCAGGCGCCGTTGGGACCCGTCCCCGGGGGAGCAGACGCACGCAGCGGCCGGGGGCTCGGCCGGGCCGTCCCGGCCTGCGCAGCCTGAGGTGAGCGCTGGCCGCCGGGGCGGCCGGGTCGGGGCGGCGGGCGAGGAGGCGGGGCCGGGCATCTCCCGGGACGGAGGCTGGGGCTGCCCTCTGCGAGACGCCCTCTCCCTCCTTGCGGTCGCGGCCGCGCTTCGGGGCGGGCGGCCGGCCGGCGGGGCCGGGCCCGGGTCGGGCCGAGGGCCCGGCGGGCGCGGAGGGCCGGGCGCCTCCCTCCCCCGCGGCGCTCCTCAGCTGCTGCTGCCCCTCAGCCGGGGAGCGCCGCTCGGAGCCTCCGCCCCTCCCCCAGGCCAGACGCGGTGCCGGGGGGCGCGGAGGCTGCGGACGCGGCCGTCTCCGCGGCGGGGGTGGCCTGGCCCCTGCCCGGGCGCGCGCCCTGCCCCGGCGCGCTGCGGCTTCGCCCCTTCCAGCGTGAGGGCGCGTTCCAGCCGGCGAGGCGGCGGTGCCTCCCGCCGCGGGGGTCCTCGGGCTGGGAGGCCTGTGCGAGGGGCCTGCCCCGCCACCCATCCTGTCGCCTCGTCCTCTGCCGGCGCCGGGGCCGAGGCCGCGCTTCCATGCGGACGTGTTGCTGTCCTGTGTGTTGCATCCTGCCCACGTGGTAGGGTGTCTCCCCGGTGCCCCCCTCCCCCTCCATTTTTGCAGCTGGTGAAAAAGGTTGTTAACCCGGTGGTTTTTCCTTTGTGATTTCCTCCGGGGGGGTAGGAGGTGTTAGGGTCAGCTCTGCTGAGGCCGGCAGTCGGTTGGTTGGAAGAAGCTAGAGTTGTACTCTGCGAAATTGAGACCCGTGGGGACTAAACGGGGCTTAGTTTCTTTGACATCTTCCTCTGGAGGCCTCTGGCTGTTCCCTGTTCTTGTTCTTTTTTCTTTCTCTCTTTTTTTTTCTCTCCCCCCCCCAATTGCTTAATCCTAAAAAGAGACTGAGCTCTCGCTGCTGATGCATTGAGGTGTATAATTTTCACTTCTCCGTTCTACTTTTTGTGTATGGATGGCAAAGGCTTTTCTGTTGTGCAACCCACGTCTCTGTTGTTGCTAGTTCGAGTTCTCAGTGAGCTGAGTGGGACTGGCCAGGGAGGTAGAGATTGGTGGACATCTTTTTTCTCTTCTCCTGACATTACTGTTCTTCCCATTTTGTTTCCCAGGCACACAAGTGTGCGTCTTAGTCTTACTATTAAGCACAACTCTTTATTTGCAAGGCAGCACTAAATAGTTTCACTTCATCACTTCTTTCGAGGGAACTTTTATTTCACTTTCCCTCTCTTTTATTGAGTATTATTGCACTGGTTTTTGAAATTGGTTTTGAAAGGTGCTTTGAGTAGTTTCTCTCCTTCAAGTCTCTTCCAGGTTAAGATTTCCATCTAATGTGGTTTGTTCTTCTGTAATCACACATTGCTCCTTTACAGCGAACAGGTCACAGTAGCAGTGAGAGAAGCCTTTCATTCCCCCTAGAGCTTAGCAGATATTTATAGAAATATTTTTCCGTTGGGGGGGCACATACAATGTGATTGAATTTTAAAGTTGTTTAGATACACCCGAGGATCTCTGTTTCATTTTTGTGTCTCTTGGAGGTGAGGTGAAATCTGGTTTTTGGTTTTGTGCTGCTGGAGATCCCGGAGTTTTTCTCACGCTTTTATTAGATTTTTTTTTTTTTGGATGGGGATATGTTTAATTTGCCTCCTTTTGGGTCTTTAGTTTGGGTGAAATAAAAAATATTAATATTTTGAAGTCACTTTTTAGATTCCCACATTGACAGCCTTCTCACATTTTTTGATTTGTTTTTTAATATCATTCATTGTCTTTGAGCATATTTTTATTTTTCATATATTTGGTATGAGTATATTCCTTATAAAAATATTTAAATACAAATTGTATCTGCTTTCATTATGCTAAGTATGGGTGGGGTAATGGAAAATAGAGAATGTTCTGATACATTCTGAGGTGCATTTTAGTCATCATCTGTGTACTTCTGCTAAATACTGTTCTATGTGTGAAATAGTTGATAGTAGGAGATACAAAGGAAAAAATTTAAGGTCTCTTCACACACCTCAGTATCTCCCGTGGAAACAAAACCTAATGTACATCATTCATAGTTAACCAAGCAGCATCAAACTCCTGGTTGGGAAAACAATGCCATCACAATCAAAGGTATAAGTAAGGTATAGGAATTGCTGAGGGGAAGAGGTATGTTCCAGAAGAGTGAAGGTCTGTATGCAGACAGTGTACAAAAGACACATCTAGCAGTTTGACACAGAGATGATTATTGGTGAATAATAATAAATGAGTTTAGGATTGTTGAGGGCATATTGGTAGAGAACTTACCAAGGACATAGGGTTTATGGGATACTGCAGAGGGTTTTCAAGAATGGGAGTAAGATGATGCCAGTTATTCCTAAGGAGGGTTTTTAATCAGATGAATGGCCTGGGAGTGGGAGATGATCAGAATGCTTTTGAAGAATTTTAGGAATAAGATGATGAGTGTCTGACACACGGTAGTGATGGTGGGAATAACAATTTATTGACTATTCACTGTGTGCCAGGTATTGTTCTAAGCCCTTTATATGCATTTAACTTATATAGTCTTCATAATTAGGCCTTATTATTTTCATGAAGAAACTGAGTTTACAGAGAGGTTAAGTAATTTGTAAGCAGCAGAACCAGGATTGAACCCAGGCAATCTGGCTTACCCATCTAGTCATTAAATTGTGCTAGCTTAAGGAAGAGTGTGTAGAATATATGAGTGTGTGAGCAAAAGTTAATTTGAACATAGTGTTTTAATTTGGGCAAAGGGAAGAGAGCACATAAAATATTAAAAGATTGAAGCCTAGAATCCTTGAAGGATGACTGATAATAGTGAGGAAATTAGCAAAATGTTATTTTGAAGGAAAATGAGCCAAGGATGGTTGATTGTGGACAGCCCTGGATTGTGCACAGTTTTCAGTAGCAGCTAGTCTCCTACTACTCCTGCTAGTGTTCTTTTGCTGGTTTGATTCTGGGAACGCTGATTAGTTTAATATTAATCTAAGCAAAACAGCTCAAAAAGCAGATCTGTTCAGGAAAAAATATATGCCACATTGCTAGTCCTACAAAGCAAGTCTAGAAATAGCACAGGACTTATTTTGGTAGAGCCACACCACTGTTTCCAAGACTTAGTTTGGGAACTAATTATAGTGAGTATAATTAAGAATCGAGTAGAGTAATATTGGTATCTGTAGTACATTGCTACATGATGAATAGAGAGATGAAAAGTAGATTGGGCACTGATGGGGATTATAGGTGATAGTAAAAAGCGTGTGAGTAGATGAGTGTTGAGAGGTTAGTAGTAAGATGTGCATCAGCTTTGAGGTTTGGGACTTGGGGTGACGGGTAACATTATAGGCTAGTATATAAAGCACTCGTAGAACCATGAAACCAAGGATAGGAAAGGTAGTTGACAGTATCCAATGAAGCCTTAAAGTTTAGAAACAGTGATCATGTTGAAAAGACTATTGAACTGGGACCAAAAGATAGTTTGTAATCTTAGAATTTTGAAAGGGGTAAGGGTAAATGCCGGATTTGTTTTCTAGAGAATTTATGGAGACATTTTGGTCTGGTGTGGTAATTCTTACTGTTTTCTCCTGATACTGCCTCTGATCTCATTTTTGTCAACATATTAGACATACTCAGATATCAGAAAACTGACTTTTAAAAAAGGAAGAAATTTGTGTTCTGAAGTCTGATTTTTATACAGTAACTGTTACATCAAACTATTTTTAAAAGTTTTATTGATACATTATATATTATACAATTAACCTACTTGAAGTATACACTTCAGTGGTTTTTAGGATAATCACTAAGTTGTGGAGCCACCACCACAATATCTTTAGGCATTTCATCTTCCCTCAAAAGAAACTGTACCCATTAGCAGTCATTCCCCATCTTTCTCTCCCCCTATGTACTTACTATCTCTACACGTTTATCCACATGGACGTTTCATAAAAATGGAATCATGCAACATAGTCTTTCTTGTCTGTCACTGCGTGTCATGTTTAAGGGTTATCATCCTGCAGTATATATCAGTATTCCATTCCTTCCCTTTTATTGCTGAATAATATTCTACTGTATAGCTGTAACCCCCTTTTATTCATTCATTCATTCATTCATTAGTTGATGAACATTTGGGTTTCTTTTTTTTTTTTGAAAACCCTTATCTTTATCTTAATCTTCACCTTGCCAACTCCACCCGTTTTTAAATTTTTTTAGGTTATAACCTCTACTATGTATTCTACTGGGCAGTATGACAATATGAACATTCATATTGTATGTTTATGGTTTACTTAGGTTTTCTCATACAATCTCCTTTGATATCACAACAACCCTGTGATTTAGGAAAAGTATTTTTTATTAAGAGGAGCAGTTTGAAGTTTGGATTATATGGCTTGGCCAAGATTGCACATGTAAGTCAGCGCACTTGGATTGTTTTAGTTCATTCTCACTGCTGTTTCTGCTACTCTATGGTGTTATTCTAACTTAAAAGATCTCATGACAATTCTTGAAGAATTGGACTGAGAAATCCCCTTTCCCAGGGAATCAAAATTTTAATGTCGCTTTTTGGGACTTAAAATGATGATATTTTTCTTAAGACATTCTGTCACTAGTTTGTTACATGATTTAAATAAGTCATTTCTTATTTCTACCATTCTTTTAGAACTTTAGTGGGGATTAATGTAATGATGATAGTGGTAGTAATAATAGCTGATACTTTCTGAAGCTTTACTATGGGCCCCATAGTGTTCTAAGTATTTTACATTTATTATTCATGTAATCCTCACTATAGCTCAAAGAGGTAGATTTTATTATCAAAATTTTGTAGATGAAGAAACAGGTGGAGAGGTTAAGTAACTGCTGAAGAGTACATAGCTACAAATGGAAAAAGCCAGAATTTGTACCCCTGCAGTCTGTTTTCAGAACTCTGTGGCTCTTAATCACTGCACTGAATGTTTACTGGGTTATAAATTAGTAGAGCGTAATATTTCAAGTAAGGTCATGACCAGGATATGAAAAGTGGGTATTCTGAATATATTTGGGAAAGCAAAATAGCAAAATTAAGTTGACATTGCATCCACATCTCTTTTCAATGTGAAACTTTATGGTATACAGAGATACAGGCACTCAGGTACATTTTTAAAATTTGCCCCTAATAGTCTCTCAAGTGAAAAATTACATTATTTCAGTGCTTTTTACTGTGGGTTTTGTCTGTCATTTAGCTTTTTACATTGACAGTATTCAGAAACCTTGGCTTGAGACAGCTAAAGCTCACTTTTGCCTCTCTACCTTCCTTAACTGTTAATTTTTGTTTTCTATTTTGAACAGGTAGCCTTTCAGTCCTAGATGGAGCTACTTTTTAACTCCTCCACCTCAAAATTCAGAAAACCACAGTGGCATTTTACAGCTTTTAAAAATTTGGGCCATTGAATTGGTTCATGCACATATAATAGATCCAAAGCACAGCGTTTGGTTAAAGAGATTGACTTATAGTGAAATTGGAAAAGGCATCTGCTATACAGGATTTTGGATTTAATAGGATTTGTTATAACCAGATCAGCAAAGCATTATTACTGTGGGCCATCTGTTGGGATATGGAAATAGCTTTTTTATATGGAACCAGATGTTGTATTCATATTTATAACAGTGACATTCTACTTATTTTAAGTAACCTTGTACAGTTAGGTACCCTTTTCGGCTATTCTAGTGTACTTGACTTAAGAGCTGATAACCTGAAAGTGCATTGTCTTTCAAAGTGGTTATTACTTTTCTGTTGGAGCGACACAGAAACAACTGAAACAAAAAGCACATGACACTCAAGATGTCAAACTTCAGGACTGTAGCAAGATAAAATACAGGAGAAAGAAGAATATGACATAGGATAATTAGGACCATATTCAATAAGAACTCTTACTTTGACACCATTAAGTCTAGTTTCTAAACATTACTAAGCCACTTTGGTGGTTCTAGGAATTTTACCAAAAATGTAAAGTGATCTCATTAGGTATAATCAGGCCTACATTAATACTTATATTAACAGTTGACTTCCCACCATAAATGGTTGAAGTAATTGGTAATGGACTGAAACTTATTACTAAAAATGCAATAAGAACGGTTAGAACACAGTGTTAGAGGATTTTTTTCCCTGCATTTAATGTTAACAAATTGGGAGTGGAGTAAGTCTTTGGGTGGGAGTTTTCAGAGTCTTCAGAAAACAGCATGTTGACTGTCAGTCTTTTTGGGCTGTTGTAACAAAATAGCACAGACTGGGTAACTTAAAAACAACAGGAATTTGTTGCTCATACTTCTAGACACTGGGAAGTCTTAAATTCAGGACATCAACATGTTGCTTTTTGGTAAGGGCCCCCTTTTCTGATTCATAACTGCACTGTGTCCCCATGGTAGAAGGGGAGAGGATTTCTCTGAAGCATCTTTTCTGAGATACTAATCCAGTTCATGAAGACTCTACCCTCATGACCTAAGCATCTCCCAGAGACCCTGCCTTCTAATAGCATCATCTTTGGGGGTTGGGTTTCAACATATGGATTTGAAATTTGAAGGGACACAAATACTCAAACCATAGCATTGACTGTCTTCATATATAGAGTGTGTCATGGAGTCCATTGAAGAATTGACTTATTATGCTGGGATGATCTTACCCAGCTGAAGATTTTACCTTTCAGATAATGTTTTCTCCTGGAGTACAAAGCTAAAAGCTGTGACTGAATTTTCCTACCTAGATTGAGTCTTGTTCAGTGGCGCAGTGGTATAAGGAAATAAGACTGATCGCATTGATTGGGAGAGTGTGGCACTGATGTGACCTCATTAAAGATCTCAGAAGTTGGGATTAGTTTTTTCCTAAGATTGAGAACTGGTTTTACTGTATTTTGAAACATAGTTTTGTGAGAGAAATAGATGAAGAGGGAAGACTGCTAGAATTCTTCAATTAAACAGTTTCAAATTCTGTTTGTAGAGAGTTGGAATTGAGAGGGGAATGTAATATGGCAAAAGTAGATTTGTTATGATCCAAGATTTTTTTAATACAAAAATTTATTCTAGCAGCAGGTATAGACTAGTAAGTAATAAAACTCTAAAGAATAAAGTATCTAGAGGATTTACATGTAATATTTGTAAAAAAAAAATCAGAACTTTGCTTTCATTTTCCTCAAAAAAAATGTTACCAATTATGGTAACATTGGTTTACACCTGTTAACGTGGATTACTATATATGATTTAGAGAGGTATAGGATCATAACTTTGAGGTGTATGTTACCACACTGCACTCACCAGCAAGGTACCCATAGTCCTCCACCATGGTCCATTCTGCTGATACTTATTGAATGATTAAAAGTAACTAAAACATTTCTGTGATTTGACTACAGAACTTTGACTGTTGTAGACATAACAGTCAAATATGCAGCGGTCACGAGCCAGTTGACGTTTCTGAATGAAGGGGGAGCTGACTGTACTGGCAGTAGATAAATGATGTATGGCATCAGTTTCTGCTAGTGTGGCTGGGTTGGTGAATCTGTGATGTGCTTTTACTTGTTTTACTTGCTCACCCTGTGGAAGGAGCTTAAGGGTGCTATTGTCCCACCATTTATATACATAGATAGCAGGCATCTTCACAAATGACATCTGTGTATATTAGGGAATGTCATGTTTTATATTGTCCTAGAGCGCATGTGTGTTATTATGGAAAGGTTTCCACCTTATGTATGAATGATATTTTTTGAAAAGCATTTTCTCTGATCCATTAGATTTTGAAGCCTCACAACAGCCCTTTAGTACAGAGAGAGCAAGTAATAATTCTATCAACAGGTAGAGAAAATGAAATACAGGCTAAGACTTAGTGTCACTCAGTTATTGAGTAGAGCACAGACAAGACCCAGGTCTTGCATTGTTTCTAGTCTTGTATGCTTCAGTAGAAAACTGAGTTTTTATGAAGAACATACTTTGCATTTTTGAGGTGGAAATTAAAGGTTATGGAACTCAGTGGACCTGGGGTACTTGGAGCAGCACTTGTCTTATGGTAATAGTATTATCAGTCCAGGGGACATAGAGCTATTGAAAGCAACTTCTACTGAAAGTTCTGGGTTCCCTGCCCCATGGTTAGAAAGTGACTGTATAAAAAGAAGTTATAACTGGATAGAAAAGAGATTGGGGTGGGCCTCCCCGGTGGCGCAGCGGTTGAGCGCTGGGTTGCGAAGCTGCCCGCAGCCTCTGCGACACCGGTTCGATCCCTAGCTGCTCCCCGGCCACCGGAGGAGGGTCCCACATGGCGTACAGACCTGTCCTGCCGCCCGCTGCTCCCCTCAGCAGTGTACTTTGTTCCTTCTGCCTGCTCTGCTCCCCGCTCTGGCTCTGGTGAATTCTCTCACCCTCCCGCGCTTCTGACTGTACCCAGTGCTTGTATAAACAAAAAACAAATAAATGAAAATACATGCCTCTTTAAAAAGAAAAAAAAAAAGATTGGGGACAAAGCGTCACGATAGTCTTAATTTTCTTCTTTCAGCCTGTTTATATTTTCTAAGCTCTCTAAGCATGTATCATTTTTATAATCAGAAAAAACACATGTATGATTTCTGTGGTTCAAATGAGAATTTGGAAAAATGTGCATCAGTATTTTTGAATAGCAATTTAAATACTTGGTGCTTGAAAGTATTTTGCTTTCTGGCAGTTTCATTAAATCAGTTGGTGAATTATTGAATCATTATAATCTTGCTGGTTGAGTTGTGGGTGTATTAAGTATTTTGGGTTTTTCGTCACATTAGAATTTGATCATTTAGCTCTTATGATCAAGAAAGTAATTTTATTCTCCCAGAAGCAACCAAGACCTTAGATTTACTTCACCTTTTAGTTTACAACTGGAGCATTATGTTTGGTTTTGAACACCATGTTTGTTTATGACTAAATGACCTAAAAACAGTACTCTTAATTTATAATGAAAATTAGATGTAAGGGTCTATTCATGTGCTTCCATTTCCTGGCAGGTTTCTAATAAAAACCAAATTGTTAGTTTCTTTAAGGTACTTTTCCCTTCCAGGGACATTGTACTTGCTAGTTTCTCTCACTTGTTTGCTCTTTTAAACACCATCTGCTGTGTCCTGGGCAATGTACTAAAAAAAACTGGGGATCCACATAAAAAGACAGGGTCCCTGCCAGTAAAGACTACAGGTTTTAGTTTAGAAGAGACGTTACAGTCTTGTCACATGGAGGTATCTTGGAATTTCTTGTTTTCTAGTTTTTAACTAGAAAGGTGGAATAGCTTGTTTGTTTGAAGAACGTAATGCATTTGGTGGTTTGGGTAGATGGATTTAAGAGGAGTTGAACTTTATAGTTATCCTCTGATTAAAAATATTAAAAATAATTGATTTATAGAATTTTTTCATCAGATTTATACTAGGTTTTCTTTGGGAACTTAATTAAGAAACTATTGACTTTTCTATATTGGAGACAGTTTCTTTTTTTAAAAATATTTATTTTTATTTATGCATAGAAAAACTGGAGTGTAGGCCAGAGGTGCAGGGGGGTGAGAGGATTTACCAGAGACAGTGGGGAGCAGAACAGGTGGATCTACGAAATAATACACTGCTGATGAGAGCCGTGGGCGAGACAGGAGATGTCTGCTGCACCTTGTGGGTTAGTTCCTTGGCTGGGATCGAACTTATGTTGTAGTGGCTGGCTGTAGCTTGATAGTGCTGAGACTTTAACCCCTGTGCCACCAGGGAGGCCCTGGAGATGCTTTCTTTTGTTCTTATCTTTATCACTATACATGACATAGTAGGAATCATTATATATTTACAGTATTATACTAGTAAGGATATTGTATGTTTAAGATTAATTTAAAAATTTATTGATACAATTTATTATTGATATCAAAAGGTAACTTTTGTTTAATATATGAGATATATAGTAGTTTCTAGAATCTTAAGAGTTAATCCTTTCTTTAGATTATTGGATATCCTAATATCCTTAGAATACCAGTAGTTAACCGAAAGCTGTAAGATATACAGCTTATTGTTAACTCTAATTGAGGTAAAATTTGCTTCTAACCTCATCTCTTTTTCCTGGTTCTTCTCTTGAACACTGGAGACCTAGTTTGCCTTCTTCAGCAAGATAACCCTTCAAATATTTGAAAGTGATTATTCATTCAGCAAATATTTCTTAAGAACCCTACACATGCAAGGCACTCTCCAGGGTGTTGTGAGACATCCCGAGGTAATTAAGAGGCATAGTTTGTTCGAAAAGAACTCGTAAAGAGAAAGAGTCATGGATTTGTTGAGAAGAGAAAGAATGTTTTTGCTTATAATCTATGAAACTTCTTGGAGGAGGTAATGTTTGAATTAAGATCAGCGATGGAACATGCTAGGCTGAGAGCATAATAAAAACCCTAGAGATAAGGAAGCACAATGCAAATTAGAGTAGCAAGAGGCCCTCCAGGATATTAAAAATATTCATCGTTGTGTCCTAAGCACCTGGGGTATTGTGTAGCAAACAATTTGAGTGCAGTAAATACTCTTGAATCGCTGAATAAATGATATTGTTGACTATCATTTATGGGAAGTATTGCGCATCCTCTTCATGGTCACAAAGCACTTTGGGATCCTGAACACTTTGATAAGTCCTTTAAAGAAAAAAAAGGGCTTAATCTCAAACATATTTGACTATGAGTTGATAACTCTTGAAATTGCCAGAGAAATACTACACTGGAGCTTCTGTGAGAGAGGTGAGATGGAAGGCTGGGAGTTGTTCTCCAAGCTAAACAGAACTAGTTTCTTCAGTCGTTATACACTTGACATTTGGCTTCTAAACTTCTCACTAGTCTGGTAATCCTGCCCTGCAAGCATTCTAGCTTGTGTTCCTAAAATGTGGCGCACAGAGCCGAATACAATACTCTACTTGTGAACTAACCACTGAAGAGGAGTGGGACTGCTGCCCTCAGTGATGTGGATACTATTCTTCTAGTGAAGCCTAAGGCTGTATTTTGTTTCTTTTTAGCAGCTGAGTCACTCTCTTGGCTCAGGTTCAGTTCTCATATTAATTTACAAGAAATTCTTTGAGTAGGTTCAGAGAGATTTCCTATGAGTAGAGTTAACAAGTGAATGCTCGTTTTCTTCTGATTGTGTCTAGATTGTTTTCTCAGAAGTACTAGTCATTCTTAAGCTTCCTGAAATCTCAGAGAGAAAAGAAAAAGAATTAATTGTATGATGCCAGAGTTGACCAAGTAACACCAAAAATCTTTAATTTTCAGCACTGTTGATTATACTCAAAAGAAGATAAAACATAATCAGTCTTCAAATACCCACCAGATTCAACTGTTTAGTTTTTTTGCCTATTAGGCCTCATCTGTTTAATTTTTCTTTATTGCTTAAGTATTTTAAAGAAAATCATAGACATTATCTTTTCACCTGTAAACTTTACGCATCTCTAAAAAAGAACATTTTTTTTACGTAACCATGTCTGCATATCTTACAAAAATTGATATAATGTTTTCCAGGTGTCATATCCAGTTCATAATCAGATGTCTTCTGTTTAAAAATATCTTTGTACAGTTTTTAGTTAAGTCAAGATACAGACAAGGTTCACACATTACATTTGGTTGTTATGTTTCTTGTCTGTTTGTTTATTCATTTATTTATTTATTTTAAGCTTTATTTTTTATTTATACAATAGCTGGGGTACAGGACAGAGGCGCCGGAGGGTGAGAAGATTCACCACAGACAGAGCCGGGAGCAGAACAGGCAGACAGACTGAAAGCATTGCTGAGGGGAGCAGCGGGCGCAACAGGAGAGGTCTGCTGCACTATGTGGGAATCTCCCTGGCCAGCTGGAGCTCGAACCCATGCTGCAGAGGCTGTGGACAGCTTCACAGTGCTGCACTCAACCCGCTGCACCACCAGGGAGGCCCCTATTTATTTATTTTTTTAAAAAAAGATTTATTTATTTATGCATACAAGAACTGGGGTAGAGGCCAGAGGTGTGGGGGTGAGAGGATTCACCAGAGACAGAGTGGGAACAGGTGGATTGACTGAAATACACTGCTGAGGGGAGCAGCAGGTGAGTCAGGAGAGGTCTGCTGAGCCATGTGGGTCACCTCCCTGGTCGGGGATCAAACTCGTGCTTCAGTATCTGCGGATAGCTTGATAGTTCTGCGTCTTAACCCCTCGAGCCACCAGGGAGGCTCCCAGTTTCTTGTTTCTTTAGCTTAACACTTTTTCCTACCCCCATATATTGGGCCATAATTTCACTTTTTTCCCTTCATGTCTCTGGACCAAGTTTTGCTACTGTGCTTTTAAAAAATATTTCTTAAGAATTTTCCTTCCTTTACAGCAATTCAGTGAACATTTTGGAATATTATGTATAAAACAGGTATGAGAGAGATTGTGGGAGATAGATTAATTTGACATGTACCCAGCCTACTGGGAGCCAGCAGTCCAATAATAGGGACAGATGTATACAGAAACAGTACACAAAGGTAATTTACTTTCTAAGGGGTTATGCCTTGATGCGAATAGCCTCCCAACTTTCTTTCCCCCTCTGAAAATGCTGTCAGTGGAATTTCCTTAATACGTTGCTTTAATTATGTCTGGATCTAGAACCCACAGTTGATTAATCTTGAATTAATCAAAACTATACTGTTTTTGTCCTGGCTCTTGATATCTCTAAAGTCCTCTTTTAAAAAAAAAAAAAATTATATCGCCCTGTAAAATATTCATCTCTCAAACAAGATTATAGGCATTTTGAATAGTGGAACTCTTGTCTATTTCTGTACAATGCTGGGAAGCTTAATAAGAGCTTGTGGAGAGACCTGGCCACATACGGCAAAGTAGCTGCCTACTTCCTTGCCAGAGTCAGAGCTTCTGCCAAATGTAAGTATCCCAGGTCTGAGTCTCTTCTCTACCTGAAAGCGTCCTTTAAAAAAAACCCTGTTTAAAAAACAAAACAAAACCCCAACCCTGTTTAGTGGTAAATCACAGGTAATAGACAGATACATGTTTTGATATTGCTGTCTTCCCATTATCATGTCCATGCAAACCACTAATTTCTGCTTGTTTTTAGACATGACCACCTCGGCACTTCAGGCAGCCATTCCTTTTTGAGCATAATTGGCAAGTGTTAGGAAATTGTTTTGCTATCCTTGTCTTAAACCAGGATAAATACCCTGAATTAAGCATCAGAATCAAGTGAGATACTTTTAAATAATAGACTCCCTAGGTTTTACCCTAGACTCTTAAATCAGGATTTCCAGAAATGGTATAGGAATGTTTATAAAATTGGTTTATAAAACCCTAAGAAAATTTTTAGACTGGCTTTAGGGGCCAGACGGGTAATTTAAAATTTGCTAAAAAAGCTCCAGCAGTAGAGACTATAGCTTCCCATTTTTTTATTCCTATGATAGTACATTTTTGTGTGTTCACTTTACTTTTCAAGGATATGGTAGAATCTCTTGCTTTGAATTACACCAGGAAAAGCACATGAATTAACGGCCCAAGATAGAGAGACAGGACAGAGAGAGGTGACATCTTGGTTTTTCTAAATATAACTGAGCTTACATTTAAAGCCTTTTCAGAATACCCCAGTCCTCTGAAAGCCTATTCTCTCTGGACGGTGAATACCTTGAAAAGGCTGAAGTGGAAGAGTTCAGTGTTTTTGAATTGAATAATCTTTTGCATTTTTCACATTTCATATATATGCAATAAAGGTGATTTAAACATACGAGATTTAGTTTCATATATTCTTGTCATATTTTCCATAAAAATAAATCTACAAATTGAGGAAAAGTTCTTTATCAGATCTCGTGATTTATTTTGAAACGGAAATTTTGGTTGTTGAGCAAAGTAGAGAGACTGAAGCTTCAGGATTATCCAGTGAGTTAATGACAGGCCCAGAAATAGAATCCTGTGTTATTTGCTTGGGTTATGATTTGGTTTGAAAAGGGTGGCCTGTGATCTGTTTACATAAATTGCAGGAAGTAAGGTTTGGGGTTTGGAAGAAGTTAAAGTTCTGTGATGTTTGGCCAAGAAGCCTCCCCTCCCCGACATTTATCACCTGCTTTATTGACACTAGTTCTAAACTATGGAGGATAAAGAGGCAATTTACTTCAATTCTTAAAATAGTCTTAAAAAGCTGAAACTGTTAATTGGCATGCCTTTTTTTTTTTTTAATCTGTTTGTATACAGCAAGAAATCGGGGTTCTGGTCATGTTTTAAGAGTATGGTCTAAATAGTTGATTTGTGTACAGTAGTGAAGTTTCCTGTAGAATTTTTTTCAGGGTATATACAATTTTTTTAAAAAAAGATTTATTTATTTATACAAGAACCGGGGTACAGGCCAGATGTGCGGGAGGGTGAGGGGATTCACCAGAGACAGAGCAGTTACAGAACAGGCAGACTGACGAAATACACTGCTGAGGGGAGCAGCGGGCGAGACAGGAGAAGTCCGCAGACAGAGGCTGCGGACAGCTTCATAGCGCGCTCAACTGCCTGCTCCACCAGGGGAGGCTCGTATATCTATAACTTTTTAATGAACCGTAAATGTATATTCTTTAAATGTGTTTAACCAGTAAACAGTATGGTTAGGAAATAATGGATGGCTCTTGACATTAAACTTTTCAACAAACCAATAATGTTTCACGGGATTGTAATTTTGAAAATGTTCTGGGTAGGACTGCATTTTGGAGATATCATTAATTTTATTCTTTCTTTTCTGCTCTACTTTGGGGGCTTGGGGTGGCTCCTGTGGCATTAGTGAATGAAGGAGCAGGAACTTAAGAACATTTGTGTGCGATGGTTCTAAACTTTTTAAAATTAAAAACAACTTTGTTGAGATAATTTACATACCATACATTTAGTTCACTTATTTTTTAAAGATTAATGTATTCATGCAAGAGCTGGGGTACAGGCCAGAGATGCTGGGGGTGAAGGATTCACCAGAGACAGAGTGGGGAACAGAACAGGCAGACTGACTTAAATACATTGCTGAGGGGAGCGGCGGGTGAGACAGGAGAGGTCTACTGCACCATGTGGGTTTCTCTCTGGCCGACCGGGGATTGAACTCATGCTGCAGATTGAGTCATAGTGCGGTGCTTAACCCCTGGTGCCACCAGGGAGGCCCCAGTTCACTTATTTAATGTGTAAAAATCAGTGTTGCTTGGTATATTCATAGGTTTGTGTAACTATCACTGCAATCTAATTTTAGAACAGTCTCCTCTCTTAAAAAAAAACCCCACACAGGTTAGCAGTTAATTTTGCCCTCTTCCCGAGATCTCCTAAAGAAAAACTAACTTAACCACTAATTCACAGTGTGTCAATAGCTGCTAACAAAAAATTGCCTGTTCTTGGGCATTTGATATAATTGGAGTCATATAATAATGGAATTTTGTGATTGCCTTTCACTTTTGATATTGTAGCAGGAACCATTCCTTTTTATTGCCAAATAATATTCCATCATGTAGACGAAACTTACCTTTATTCTTTATTCTTTCATTTATCAATTGATGAACTTTTGAATTGTTTCCATTTTTTTTCTGTTATGATTTAATGCTGTCATGAACATTGCTGGGTAGATATTTCTGTGTATGTATGTTTTCATTTCTGGGATACATACCCTACGAATAGAATGGCTACTTCCACATGGTAACTCTGTTTAACTTTCGACAAACTGCGAAACTCTTTTCTTTTTTTAAAGATTTATTTATTTATTTATTCATTTATTTATACATGCACTGGGTACAGTCAGAAGCACGGGAGGGTGAGAGAATTCACCAGAGCCAGAGTGGGAAACACACAGGCAGACTGATGAAATACCCTGCTGAGGGGAGCAGCGGGCGCGGCAGGAGAGGTCTGCGCGCCATGTGGGTGGGACCCTCACCATGTGGGACCCTTGATGGCAGCCGGGGATTGAACCGGCGCTGCAGAGGCTGTGGTCAGCTTCGCAACCCAGCGCTCAACCGCTGAGCTGCGCCACCAGGGAGGCCCGAAACTCTTTTCAATAGTGGCTACACTGTTTTACATTTCCACTAGCAGTGCATGAGATACTGATTCTCCACATCTTTGCAACACTTGTTATTATCTGTCTTTTTGATTATTGTTATCCTAGTGGGTATAAAGTGTTATCTTTATAACACTAAACCCTAGTGGGTTTAGAAGTGTTATCTTCTTGTGGTTTTGATTCGTGTTTTCCTAATGACTACTGGTACTTAATGTCTTTTCATGTGCTTTTTGGACATTGTGTATATTTGTTGAAATGTCTATTCCAGATCTTTGCCCTGACTTTTTTTCTTTTTACAGTGAAATGCACCATCCCTGAGCTATACCCCTGAATCTTTGCCCATTTTTAAATTGGGTTGTAAGAGTTTTTTAAAATATATTCTGGGTACTTGCTCTTGTAACTGCAGATTGGTCCTAAATTACTTTGCTTGGAGGTAGAGAGAAGTGATGAATACAAAAACTATAGTAAAACAATAGGTGAGTTTTTAGTCAGTTCTTATTTTGGTTAACTTTTCTAACTATACTGGATTATTCATTCATTGAAAAATGTGAGTGCTGACTGTATACCAGGTTTTGGGGATATGCTAAATGAAACAGGTAAAAATTCTTGCTCTTGTGGGCATGCTTTCTAGCGGGAAAGAAGTAGAATAAGTCATATCAGGGTCACAGGAGTTGTGAGGAATAAAGCAGTGAAATGAAGACAGTGTGATGAATCAACAACTTTTTCTCCTGTGTTTAACTTATTTATTTTTAAAAAATATTTATATATGCATGCAAGAGCTGGGGTGCAGGCCAGAGATGCGAGGGGTGAGAGGATTCACCCGAGAGAAAGTGGGGAGCCGAACAGGTGGACTGACTGAAATACACTCTTGAGGTTAGCAGCTGGCCAGACAGGAGGTGTCTGCTGTTCCATGTGGGTCACCTCCCTGGCCAGGATCGACCTGGGGCTGCAGTGGCTGGTGATAGCTTCATAGTGCTGAGACTTAACCCCTTGCGCCACCAAGGGAGGCCCTTATTATTTTTGACCTTATTATTGGTTGCTTTCCCTTTTTTTTTCTTTTTTTTTTTTTTACAATTTATGGCTAAACTTTTATTTTCCTTTCCCTTTCGCTAATTCTTTATCCCCTTGCAGTCTAATTTTTGCTCTCACTAGTCCATGAAACCCACTCTTGATAGTATTCTATTAAAAGCCATTATCCTTATGTTTATGTCCATCTTGATTTTTGTGTAACACAATTGCCTTTTTCCTCCTTAAATTACTTGCTGATATCTTTAGTACAAATTTCTCAAGGTGGTTAGTTTGTGGTAACTAGTTCCTCTTCTCTTAATCATCATAGTTCTTCATAGTTAAGTTTTTGACTTCTCTTCTCCTTATACTACTGTGGTGAATTGATCATTTTCACACGATTTTAATTATTGAGAGTATATGAGTCTGAAATCTTAGCTCATGCAGCACCATTGCCTTCAGGTTTAGCTAGTGGAGCTGGGATGAACAGCTGATTGCTACTCCCTCTGCAGGATATTTTTCCCATTACACCCTCCACTGGTAGGTTTTTATTAAGGCTCATGACTCCCTTACTGATTTGATTATCAGTGATTTATGGTATAACAATTCAAAATGCTCAGGTTCTTAGTCAAGTAAACTGAATCAAAGTTCTTTCATGACCGCTAGTGAATTTAATGGCTTGAAGCCTTTTGAAAGATAGGGCTAAGTTCAGTAACAAAAAGGGCAGCATTCTCTTTGTCTAGTACTATAACATTTATTTTTCAACAAACTTCTAATTCTTCTGTCCGATATGCTGGTGCTTTCATTCAGTCTCCTGTCACAGGGGTAACTGATCTTTGAATTTTCCCTTTTGTTTAGGGGAACAAATTTAGCATTGGAGTTAACGGTTTACCCAAGGTCACATGGTGACTGCCAGAGTTGAGATTTCAACCTAGATCTTGACTCTGGGTGCTGAATGTTGTAAGTTCTTTGTAAACTATAAAACATTCTATCTCTGGGTGGGATAGAGGAGAAACGAGAGTTCGTTTGGGAGTTATTTGGGAGCTTTTCCAAACACTTTAGCCCCATTTCACTGCCTGCTCCCAAGTAATGCATTATTATGCAAGTATTAGTTTGTTAAACCTCTGACCCTAAATGTGAATAGTGCTCTGACCCTAAATGTGAATAAATACTTGAAGAAGGTTTAAATTAAAAGGAATTCCATATTCTTCTCTTGGTGCTGGGATATAATACTGTAGCTGTATAGGACCACACAAATCAGTGAAATGAATGGTTCTTACTTGTCATTCTTGTTTTGTCATTCTACTTACTTTCTGGCATGTTGATTTTCAAAGGAATTGGAAAATATTACTAGATGGAGGGGGTACCAACCAAAACTATATGATTTACGGATGTAATTGAATGAGTTAATATACAATTGTTCACCTGTAGTTGGCTTCAGAGTTGTGAGTTTGTAATTTGGAGGACATGTTCAGATTTTCCTAACTTTATCATGAACTTAACTTTCTTTTGTGAGATTTCCATGTTACAGGTCATTTGCCTTGGCAGGGAGAGGATTGGCATATGTTTATTCTTTCATTTAACCAGTCTAGGGTTCAGGACACCACTTAGGGACAGTAAACTAGATAAAAAGTGGAGAAAACTGAAACTCTAGGGCATTGAGGCTAGAGCAGACTGGAAAGATATCTAGAAGCTAAAATTGGTAATTAAGTGGGAACTGATCAGGGGTCCTACTTTGTTAATGTTTGGGGGACATAGTATATAAGGTCAGTATATAAGATCCTTTCTCTTGCCTGAGTTCTGAATAGATTTGAAAGCTAAAACAGGAACTAACATAAAAAAGATATTACCAGTTTAAAAATAAGTTTTTCTTATTGAGATACAAAGTCACATATAAAGTTCACTATTTTAAGGTATATAATTAGCTGGCTTTATACTAAAGATTTTTATTCATGAGGTGGTGCATAATTATCCCTGCTATCTTATCAGAACTTCTTCATCACTCCAGGGAAAAAGAAAACTGTTAGCAGTCACTATCTGCCTCCCCTCCCCCATCTCCCTTTTCCCCATCTCCTTGTAATATTTGATCTGTTTTCCATCTTTAGAATTTGCCTGTTCTGTACATTTCATATAAGTGGAATCATATAATATGTGACCTTTTGTGTCTAACTTTCACATAGCAAAGTTCATTCATGCAGTAGCATATAATAGTACTTCAATCCTTTTTATGACTGGATAATAGTGCATGTATAGTTTTGTTATGTGGATATTGTATAGCTATGCCACATTTTGTTATCTACCTGTTGACAGACGTTTGGTTTATTTCCATTCTTTGGCTATGATGAATAATACTGCTGTGAACATTTACATGTAAGTTTTTGTGTGAGTTTAAGTTCCAGACTCTCTTGGGCATATATTTATATGTATATACACATGTATGTGTCCTCAAGAGACCTTTACACACACACATTCTCCCCCCTCCCCATGCAAATTTATCTGGGAGTAGAATTACTGGGTACTGAGTCATAGGGGTAACTTTTGGAGGACTTTGGTTGTTGATACATTGTAGAATATTGTAGAATGTATCTCAGGTTTAAGAGCCAAATAGGCAGGTTAGCTCTATCTTCTCTTGTCTCCTCACATCTAATCTAGTCCATGGGACTGCCCACCTAATGTCTACATTGTTAGGGATGGTAGAGCAGATGCATCCAGACCACTACCTTGTGGAATGGTAGATGTAGAGTCCTGAAGTTAGCTCTACTCACTAAAAAAGTTAAATATTCTTTGGTGAGAAGTGGATTAAGAGCCTGGCAGTGTTTACAGAAGTCATTCCTCATATAAATTAAGAATTGGAAAGAAATGTTCTGCTATAACAGAAGAAAGGTTAACTTAAACTAGATATCTGAAAACCATTCTAAGATGAAAGGGCTGTGACATTTTATTAAGATAGGAAGCATTACATAAAGATGATGAATTCAGTTTTGAACATGATAGATTTGGGATTTCCAGCAGAGAATGTTAGATATATATGTTTGGGGGTCAAGAGATTGACCCCTGCTAGCGGTAAAGATTTTGGATTTGTCTGCATACAGGTAATTAAAATATTGGAGTAGGTAAATCACCTATAATGATTATGAAGTGTCTAGTAATCTGGTCTTTGATTCTGCTAACTGATGTTGTGGCTGTGTTTTACTCTGAGTCACTTATTTCCTTCCGGGCTTTGTGATTTTTTGATTGTGAATTCATTTATTTTGGCACCTTATTTGTGACAGTTCTTCTTAGCCTAGGAAAATGGTAGATTCCCCAGAGAGGATGGCATTTGCTTCTGTCAAGTTGGGTGGGAGGACACGAATTACCCCTAACAAAATTCTAAGTATGAAGCTTTTAAAACTATAGTCTAGGGCCTCCCTGGTGGCACAAGGGGTTAAGTCTTAGCACTATGAAGCTATCCACAGCCACTGTAGCACCAGTTCAGTCCTTGGCCAGGGAGCTACCCACACGGTGCAGCAGACCTCTCTTGTCTTGCCTGCTTCTTCCCTCAGCAGTGTATTTTAGTCAGTCTGCATGTTCTGCTCCCCATTCTGTCTCTGGTGAATCCGCTCACACCCCCCCCCCCGCAATCTGGCTTCACCCCAGTTCTTGTATGCATAAATAAATAAATCTTAAAAAAAAACCCTGTAGTCTAGGTGAGGATCTTATGGTTGTGACTTGTCACTTGAGATACTGCGCACTGCTATCACATTCCCTTGCCCCCTCACCAGCACACAGTGCTAAGGTTAAGGAGCATTTTTCCTTGCAGTTCTGTTGGGTAACAACTGGACTTTGCCTCTTATACCATGGTCCCCATAGGCCTTGGAATTGCCAGCTGAAATTCATAGTATTTGGCAAAATGCCTGGGTTTGAGTGAAAGCAGATTTCAGTGTTCTGTGTAATTTTCTGGTTTCCCTCTTTTACTTAGTTTTTGGCACACCCCATATTTGTTTTCAGGTTATTGATTAACTTACAAAGATTTAAAAATGTTTTATCTGGTATTTTAGTTACTTTTAGTTGGCATGTTGATCAAGCTATCTGTTCTGTCATACTGACAGAAATGGAAGTATCGTCTCTTTTCAGTACATGCTTGGACTGTTTGATGCAGAGAATTCTGTCAGCCTCTGAATCAAAGGTTATAAACTTAAGATAAAATGTAATATTTTGTTTGGGCCACATAGTATTTAGAAAATAAAATTCAGATTTGAAATAAAAATTTTGATAGCTTGTTTTTGAAAAATTAGGAGTTTTTACAGTACTGGGATTGCAGTCTTGCTTAGCAATAGTTGAAAAGAACTGGGAATAGGAGCTGATTCCTTCAGAATGAATTTATCTTTTTTATTTTCTCACAGTCTCCACCACCCATTCAATGTATGCATTTACATACACTAAATCTCATTCCAGCTTCTCTCATTACATTACTTACAGAGATTTGTGTATCATCCTTGCGACACTAATATTTTTTCATTGATTTATGTAATTCTAACACAAACCTGCAATTTATCTCTGATGAATCGTCATTCCCAAGTTATAGATGAATAAACAGGTTCAGTGAGGTTATACTCGTTGATCAAGGTCTCATAGTGTCACAGCTAGAATTTGACCCTAGAAGTATCTTATTTAAAGCTCCGTCTCTGCTGTTCCTTTTTTTCAGCAGGGGAGTATGCTTTAAATTGAGTATATGGGAACATAGTTATGTGGGGGTAGAAACCTGCTTGCTTAGCGCAAAGGCTACCTGTGGGGAACGCCTGGGGTTCTACTAAACAGTTTGGACAGTGTATAACATCAGCATAACCATGTTAAATTTTATGAATTTTCAGCTCATTTTTATGTTGCAGTTAGTGTGTGCTTTTTTTCTCTTATGCTTTCTGTGTTGTTGGTCTTCCTCAGTATGTAAGCCCTTTTAATAGCATTTTGATTCATGTGGGTATGTGTTTATATAATGGTGAATTTTTTAACCTGTTTCTCTTTTCGGAGTGTTTTAATTAGAACTGTGGCATGGTATATAGTTTGATTTACCTTGGAGCATCTGATAATTAACTCTTCTTTGCTTTTCAGATTCTCTTTGTGGCCAGATGGGTTTGTATGGACAGGCTTGTCCATCTGTAACTTCATTAAGGTGAGCATTTTTCTCTTTATTGGAAAATTGTAACATTTTAAAGATCATATTGGTCAAGTAATAGTAGGATGAATTTCAAGGTGAGGTTCAGAATGAAATACTGTATATATATATATATTTTTTCAAATAGTGCTATTTGTTGGGGTTGGGAGATGTTTTTGTTTACAGAGATATTTGTGGTAATGGGATTTGGATCTTAGTTTTTTACTTACATATGTTCTTGTATATGAAATCATGCAATTGCATTTTTTTCATTCCTTTTTAAAAACCAATATGCTTTTAATGTATTTTAAATAGAATAAGACTAGATGTAACCTCTTTCTAAAGGATAATATAAGCATAATTCCTAGATTACCCTCATTTATTTAGAAAGTAGAACTAATTTGTTGTATAGTCCACTTGATTTAGTTGTATTTGAAATTGCTAAATCCTGTCTACAAATAAAATTTTGATGTGAGGTCCAGTGAATAAAAGATAAATATGGGACTTTTGTCGTTACTTAGGGTTCCATGTTCTACCCTCACAGTTGCCCCTGAGGGATTGCTGCAGTTCCCACAGCACAGTTTGGGAAAAAAAAAAAATCTGTTAATTGAAATCTTTCATACTAGAATAGTAAATATTGATGGAAGCATCTATCATTTATATGTGGTGTTGCACCTAGTTATATAATTGTGTTGCACCTGGGTGTGTCATTTATTCACTCAGCATACTGAGTACCTGATCTGTTGTTGGGCATTATTTGAAATGCTGGGTTATAGCAGTGAGCACAGCTGATCAAAATACAGTAATCGTTGGGCTTGTGTTCTGGTGAAAAGATAGTTAATATACAAGATAATGAACAAATCTCTGTTAATGACAGTGATAGGGCTAAGGTGGAAAATAGAGAAAGAGGACAGGAAAAATCGGGGCATGTGTTATTTTAGGTAAGTAGCGAGGGAAAACTTTACTGAAAAGGTGACAGCTGAAAGAAGACCTGAAAGAAGGATGGGATGAGACATATATTTTAGGTATATGGAAGATGAGCATTCCAGGCAGAGGGAGTCCAGGAAGTACCACAGCAACAGAATGCCTTGTATTTTGGTGGAAGGCACTACATACCTGGTGCTGGTGTCTGAGCTCAGGAAAGGAATCCCATGGGTTTGAGACCCAGACCTCAAGGGAAGAGTGCTTGTCTGGTGCTGGAACCTCTGGGGTATGATGAAGGTGTTTCTACAGTGTTGGAAAAACTGCAAATTGGATTCAGTTATTGCTACAGAAAGCACTACTGCTATAGGCATAAAGGGGCTTTGCTGGGACAAAGAAAAGTACACAGGTATCTCCTTCCACCTTTAGTTGTGCAGTTCATCTTTGGTGCCCCTTCTTATCAGAACCTTACAGGAAATAAGCTGTCAAAGCAGAATTGTAGGGGCCTCCCTGGTGGCACAAGGGGTTAAGCACCGCACTGTTTTTGCAACAAGCATGTATTCTACTAAAATTACATGAACAATAGCTGTATACCAGATCTGAGAAAACTCTTTTCATACCATATTTTTTTTTTTTAAGATTTATTTATTTATTTATTTATTTATTTATTTATTTATTTATTTATTTATTTATACAAGCACTGGGTACAGTCAGAAGTGCGGGAGGGCGAGAGAATTCACCAGAGCCAAAGCAGGTAGCAGAACAGGCAGAAGGACTGAAGTACACCGCCGAGGGGAGCAGCAGGCAGCAGGAGAGGTCTGTGCGCCATGTGGGACCCTCACCCGGTGGCCGGGGATCAAACCAGCGCCGCAGAGGCTGCAGGCAGCTTCGCAACACAGCGCTCAACCGCTGTGCCACTGGGGAGGCCCCATACCATATTTCTTAGAAGTATGCGAGAACAAATTATCAAGCTATTGCCCCTCATCTCCAATCCCCCATCCCTGCTTCCCATTCTGGCTTAATGATGCTGGAACTGAGATTCTGCAAACTACATTTCTGCTTTTTTCTTTTTTTAAAGATTTATTTATTTATGCATACAAGAGCCAGGGTACAGGCCAGAGATGCGGGGGGTGAGAGGATTCACCAGAGACAGAGTGGGGAACAGAACAGGCAGACTGACTAAAACACACTGCTGAGGGGAGCAGCGGGCGAGACAGGAGAGGTCTGCTGCACCATGAGGATAGCTCCCTGGCCAGCCGGGGATCGAACTTGTGCTGCAGAGGCTGCGGATAGCTTCACAGTGCTGTGCTTAACTCCTTGCGCCACCAGGGAGGCCCGATACAGTTCCTATCAAACAATAAAATTCTGAAATTTTAGCACAGTCTGTTTGGTTTCTTGAGTTCGTATAATATCGATTCAGCCTGAGGTGTACTTGTGTTTTACCTCCAAGTACGGATTTAGTAAAGAGCAGAAGTATACTGAAAGAAAGCAAAAACATGAACTTTAAGTAAACACATAAATGCATATAATGTACTTTCACATACTGTAGCAATAGACTATTTTTGTAACTTGGTTTGTACACAGCAAAAAAATTTGATGTAGGGCCTCCCTGGTGGCACAGTGGATTGAGCGCTGTGCTGTGAAGCTGTCCGCAGCCTCTGCAGCGCGGGTTCGATTCCCAGCTGGCCAGGGAGATTCCCACATGGCGCAGCAGACCACTCCTGTCTCGCCCGCTGCTCCCCTCAGCAGTGTATTTTAGTCAGTCTGCCTGTTCTGCTCCCGACTCTTTCTCTGGTGAATCCTCTCACCCTCCCACGCCTCTGGCCTGTACCTCAGCTCTTGTATGAATGAATAAATCCTTAAAAAAAAATTCGGTGTTTCTTTGGACTTGTTAAAATGGGCCTGGATATGTTTCTGAACTTTATGGTTCATACCTGTATATAACCTGGGACTGTATACTACTGTGGAGTTATCCAGTAGTATTCTAAGTAGTTTCTGGTACATTCACTACCTTTTACCTGAGATCTCCTCCTCCTCTTATCTTTTTCTTTACCTCCCTTGGTGCTTGTTTCTCTTTTTGTTATGATTCTCTTTTAAATATGTCTTTTATTTTTGATCTAGTGTATCTGTTTAGGATGTGCTGAGAAACACATAAGGATACTTTAGCACCAGAGAAGCTCATGTGTTAGTCTCAGATGAATTTCCTGTCCATGTGTTTCCTCATTCTCATTTTCCTTCTCTTGATATTGATGATCTTGCTATTTAGAGTGACCAGAGGAGGGTAGATTTATTTTAAGACTTCTTACTGCCTTGTAGTAGCAGCTTGACATTGATAAAGTAGCTCTGGTAGCTTTAGAATGAGGAAGGCACAAGTTCAAATCTCTGCAACTTACTAGCTGTGAGATATTAGGCAAGTTATTTCATTTCCCCTAATACTTCTGTACTATGGTTGTTAATACTTACCTCACTGATGTGTTAGGATTTATGGCATTACATATCTAGTAAGGTACCTGACAACCCCCCCCCCACTTTTGTCTTCAATAGTAGTAGACAAAGGAATCATTCTCTTTAGAATAAGGAGGGAATGAAACAGATTTGTATGCTTCACTGTCAGCTCAAGAACATGTGGTATAAGAGCATTTTTCCCCCCCTTTCTATTTCCCCTTCAACCTAAATTCTTAGAATTTAGAGTATCTACTAACAGTGTTCGGATTTAGATTAAGGATGGCCTTTAGATTAAGGATGTTGCTGACATTTTAATATTATATGTTTGTTTACTCCACACAGTGGCAGAAATATCTTTGCATTATCTTGCCATAGTTTATTATGGTTATCTTTATCAAACTTTTTTTCAATTGATAAAGTCTTTTATATGTTTAGATATGGCATGGTCTAGTTAAATGGAAATAGAATATGAAAAATAATGACAAATCCTTTTCTTTTTCATCATTTCAGAAACATTTTCTAAAATGTATTTTGAACTTTTCTGGCTTATCTTCCAAAGCTTAACTGTCTGATGTGGTAGCCACTAGCTTCATGTGGCTATTTTAATGAAAAGTTCAGTTTCTTAGTCACACTAGCCACATACCAAGTACTCCATAGTCACACATGTCTAGTAACGGCCACATTGGAAAACACAGAAATATTTTCGTTGTTGCAGAAAGCCTATTGGATGTGCTTGTCTAGATCATCCTAAACATACTTTCATATTTGATATAAGATGATGTAATGCTGCATTGTCTCCATATTTAAATATCAGGTATTGAAGAATACCCTTTACTATTAATTGACTTGACAAATTATAAAATTGCATTGTGACTAAATATTGAAACTTGAATAACTAGCATTTAGGGTGTAGTACTGATGGCTTACTTGAGAATCTGAGGGATCGGTACTATGGATAGGTCTCTCTCTATTGAAGATTATGTTGCTCGGTGCAGATTTTAAGAATAGAACCCATTTCTTCACAGTTTATCTTAACATTCTCTTCTCCACCTCCCACATGTGTTTGGAACTTACAGAGTAGTATACTAACTGTAAAAAAGTACAATTCACAGAGTTTATGGGAGAGTGAGATTAATTGAGGAAACTATTTAATATCTTATAGGTATATCTTTCCACAGATACTTTAGGAAATAAAAAAACCAAAAGGAGAAACCCATGTAATATGAGAGTAGCTCTAAAGGAGAAGACATATATATATATATATTTTTTTTTTTTTTAAAGATGTATTTATTTTTATTTATACAAGCACTGGGTACAGTCAGAAGCGCGGGAAAGTGAGAGAATTCACCAGAACCAGAGCGGGGAGTAGAGCAGACAGAAGGACCGAAGTACACTGCTGAGGGGAGCAGTGGGCGGCAGGAGAGGTCTGCGCGCCATGTGGGACCCTCCTCCGGTGGCCGGGGAGCAGCCGGGGATCAAACTGGCGCTGCAGACGCTGCAGGCAGCTTCGCAACCCAGCGCTCAACCGCTGCGCCACCGGTGAGGCCCAAGCCATATAAATTTTATAGTTTTACCTTTTGCATATGGCACAAAAGGTAGTTTTGGTTTTTGTTTTTCCATTTTTGTGTATAATCTGAGTTGGTAAGTGAGGGTCATAGTTAACTTTTTTTCCCCCATGCAAATAACCATGTTTTCAGTATTATTTTTTGAAAAGTCTTCTTTCTCCATTATTTTGTCTTGGCACTTTTATCAAAAATCAATTGGTCATATATGTGTGGGGGTCTAGTTTTGGACTCTTCCTTTGATTTATGTCCACACTTGCATGAGAACCTATCTTGATTATTGTAGTTTTGTTTTTTTTTTTTTAAATTTTTAGCTTTTTCCATTTTTAAATTTGTTGAGGTAATGTTGATTTACAACACAGTGTATGTTTCAGCGGTATGGTTTCAGACCCCTGCAAACTACGTTCTCATACTGTGTCCACCACCAAAAATCTTCCACCATGGTCCATTAAAGTCCTCTCCCCCTTTTATTGTTAGTGTTATAGTAAGTCTTGAAATGTGGTAATTTAAGGACTTCATGCATTTCATGTTGGAAAAAACCTGGTACCTCATATCTGCTTAGTAGTCCCCTCAGCATTGTATTTCTGTCGTCTGCCTGTTCTGCTCCCTGCTCTGTCTCTGGTGGGTCCTCTCACCCTCCTGCGCCTCTGGCCTGTACCCCACCTCTTGTATAAAATAAATAAATCTTTAAAAAAATAAAATTAAAAACTTAACATATTTATAAATTATCAAATAAACGATTAGAAGATGGTTAATAACTATAGAAGATGGGCAGTAACTATGATTCCCTTGAGTATATGGGAGAAAATGGGAAATTATTTTTTTATTTAAAGATGTATTTCATTTATGCATACAAGAGCTGGGGTGCAGGCCAGAGGTTGGGGGGCATTGAGAGGATTCACCAGAGAGAGTGGGGAGCAGAACAGGCAGATCTGAAATACACTGCTGAGGGGAGCAGTGCGCGAGGCGGGAGAGGTCTGCTGCACCATGTAGGTTGCTCCCTGGCCACTGGGGATTGAACTCATGCTGCAGTGGCTAGTGATAGCTTGATAGTGCTGTCTTTAACCCCTGCGCCACCAGGGAGGCCCTAGAGATGTCTTTAGTAGTAGTTAGACAAATAAAAAGTGCAGGCGAGTTTGCAGTTCAGGGTTCAACTGGTCACTTCTGAATTGTTTTTGCAAAAATATTAGGAACCCAGATTCCTTGTTTCTATTCCTATTTTCTTTGACTTTCATTCTCAGAAATCACTTTATGATCCAAGATGCCTGCTCTAGCTCCAGATAGCAGGAAGGGCAAAGGGTGCAGTGCTATCTGAAATAAAATTGGGGTTATATTCTTAAGGAAGAAGGTAAAAACAGATATTAGGTAGCAGTTAGTAGTCTCTGCCATAGCCCCTGCTTCTGATTGCTTTGGGTGCTGAGATACTGTAACCTGAGTTATATATAATATAAATACATATATGAATATGTATTAACCCCTGGAAATGTACATAATTAGAATACTTTCCCATGTTTTCTGGGTCTTGGGGTGAAATGCCAAGTGCCAGGAATGAAGAGGGAGGACTCCGGAATATCTTGATCATAACTTCATTATCCTTATTATTTTCCTTATTGTCCTACTTCCATTTAAGGAGCCACAGTATCATTATTCATTTCCCCCCTTTTTGATACTTGAAACTTGAAAACTTTCTGAGTAAGCCTTGCCTACTGCTCGGTAGTTAGGGAAGTTACAAAGGGAAACCAAGCAATGTCCTAAAGTAGCTAAAAAGCATATTTTGGATTTTCTCAGTGGCAGTGTTTTATAAAGTGGTAATAGAATCCTCTCACTACCCCCATGTTATGACTTTGTGTTAAGTCATTTTTGTTAATGCATTTTACCTTTAGTTTTAATGCATTTTGTGCCCCCTGGAACTTACTTTTAATTAACAAGTACCATCATAGATTTAAGAAATATGAGGCATAAGTTTTCCGTGCCTTCCTTTCTCCCACAAATAACATTATCTTTTTATCTTTGCTTTCATCATCCTGTTTTCTCTGCTATTCCAATAGAACTGTCTCTATATGGATTCTGTAGTGCTTGTCAGTCTGTGCTCCTTGAGTCATCCTTTTTTCCAGTAATTAAAGGACTAAAGGATCCTGTGCTATCCTTACCTGTTGCTATTGAGTCTTCTCTTAGTCAACTCTTTTTAGCTTTTCAATGTGTATGGTCTTTCTTGTTTGGGGAGATGCACGCTGATACCTTTTTTGGGTAGTCATTATTTTAAATTTATTGACCACCATTTACTCACTGTGTTCTGAGGCATTAGGAAGAGAGGAAAAAAACAAAAGTTCCTTCATTGAAGGAATTCGTGGTCTCATGGAAGGGAGAAAAAGATAATTATAATTCTTTGTGGATTTATGGTAGAGATATTTATATTTTATGGTGGAAGCAGGATCTAGTTCAGTTTAGGAGATGGAAACTGGAAAGAATGGTTTGACCAGGCTTTCTGGAGGGATAGATGTTTGGTGTAAATCTTGGAATAAAAGTAGAAGCCAACTGGGCAGAGTATTTCTTATCAAAACACTGTGTGATTTGTTTAGCTAATATATAGTTGGCATGGTGTTAGGTAGCACCTGAACTATTAGTGCATGATTACTATCCTCAGTGTGGGAGTGGGGGTTTGGGATGGGTGGGGAAAGGGGTAGACGGTGGAATGAGAGAGAGTGAAGGTAGAAAGCTTAAGCATATGAAGCAATTATATGTATGAAACCACATAGTAAATGGCAAAGTGAGTTATAATTGTATTAGGAATTACTGATTAATGAAAGATTAGTGAAAGCTAAAAGTAGTTGAAAATGAGTTTAGATTGAGTACCGTAGGAGAAAGGCAACTATTGAAGGTTTCAGGGTACAATGGTAAGAAAACGTTGCTGACAGATTTCTCTTGGAGTGTGTGCATGGACTCTGGAGGTGCTTAGTCTGTCTAGGAGGCTGGCTAGGAACCTTTTGGTATTAGGTGAGGTAATGAGGGCCTGGCATTTCTTAACCAGATTTCCATAACCAGATTCCTCAGAGACTTCCAGACTTCCAGACTTAAATTTGTCACATCTGTTCTCTAATACAAGTGGACTCCTATCATCACCATTCCACTTACAGATTTCATTCTAAAGTTAATGATGATATGGCTAAATCTAATGGTCATTTTTTATGTGTTCTCAGTGCTTAGTGGAGGACTTCAGTGGCCAGTCTAAGTACCAACAATGGAGACATATTTTATCTCACTAAGAAGAATATATAAAATTTAATAACTTGCAAAACAAACAAAATCCAAACCCACAGAAGCCCCACTTTTTCAAAATTTAAATTGAAGGGAGATGTTTTATAGTGTACTTCAAACCTGCTTTAGCAGAACTGGTGAAAATACATGTAACAATGGAATAATTCTTACCCATGATGTCTTTGATGATTTGGAACCATTTTCTTCCCAATCTGTTTGAATCTTAACTTTCTTTTAGTCTTAGCTGAAATTCTTGCTTTTGTCTCTTAAGGCTGAAGTCTATGTTGTCCTCTTCCTTTTCTGAGCCTTTACAGCATCCAGAGCTCAGCTTTGCACTCTTACTGAGTTGTGTTGGACTTTCCTAAATGGAGCATCAGTTCTTGGAGGACAGGAATTTTATCATTGTTTGTGTGCATGTGTGTATAAAATCTTGCTCTGTTATAACCATGCACGTACGTGTAATTATAGATTCTTATTAAATTTTTAACGCATACTAAATACCAACTTAACTGTGTGTTTATATTAACTGAGACTCATTAAGTCTCAAACAGTGGCATTGGTGGAAGGAAACAAGTTAAAGATGGTTCTACATAGGATGCATCTGCAATATCAATTACATTTCAATTCGGCACATGCTTTTATGTTAAATTTGTAAGTGTATAGGACTGACTGGTTTGGGAATGTGAACAAAATCAAGCTACTCAGATTTGATTGAGGATGATAGCATGGTATAATAATAGCCAACATTTATTGAATGAAATTTGAATAATAGCAGTACAACTACCATTATCATTACTACCATCACTAGTAGCTAATGTTTGTTGAATACATATTATTTGCCTGCCACTGTTTTGAGTACTTTCCATTAGTAAGGTTGGTCCTATTATTAGTCCTTACTTTGCAAATGAGATATGGTAAAAAAAAAACTACTGGACTGGGCATCAGGAAATCTAGACTTTGACTTTAGTTCTGCTGCTAACTACCCTGTGAGAATTTTGGCAAGTCTTTAACTTCAGTAGTCCATAGTTTTTCATCTTCAGGTTGAAGGGATTAGTCTATAATCTCTCAGGTACTTGCTCATTCTGTTGACATGTGTGATCTCTAAATTACATTGTCTTCCTTCTTATAATTTATTTCTTATAATTTATTTCATGCTGGGAACAAGCATTTCTAACTGAGATTGTGAGCAGTATGACAAGTTGTTTATATCTGTAAGGTGTTATGCAGAGGAATTTGGTTTCAGAGGAATGCATATAATAGAGATGGAGGGAATTTGAGAAAATGAGAAAGATAAAATTGTGGGTAAAAATAACTAAAAAAGAAGATAATAGGACTACTGGCAATGCAGGTAGAATCCTCATGACTGTCTCTTGATTTATAATTGCTGTTGCTAATCTGGTTTACTTTACAGTGGATTGGTACCATTCCAAGATACACTTGGAGTAATAGTATTAACTAACACTGAGTGTTTGTTCTGTGTTATGCTATCACATTTAATTCTCAAAGTAATAAATTAACTTTAGATACCATTATTGTTTCATTTTACAGAAGAGAAAGCTGGGATTTAGAGACATTAATTAACATTTTCATAGTCCACTGCTAGTAAATGGTAAAATAAGTATTTGAACTCTGGTCTGCTTAACTTGAGATTCTGTGTTCTTCATCACCTAGAAGTTCAGCTTTTTTTTTTTTCCAAAGTTTTATTTATTATTTATACAAGCAATGGGTACAGTCAGAAGCGCGGGAGGGTGAGAGAATTCACCAGAGCCAGAGCAGGGAGCAGAACAGGCAGAAGGACCAAAGTACACCTGAGGGGAGCAGCGGGCGGCAGGAGAGGTCTGCGCACCATGTGGGATCCTCGCCTGGCGGCCAGGGATCGAACCGGTGCTGCAGAGGCTGTGGGCAGCTTCGCAACCCAGCACGCAACCCAGCACTCAATTGCTGAGCCACCAGGGAGGCCCTCAGCTTTTTTTTTTTTTTTTTTTTGAGATTATTTATTTATGGAAACAAGAACTGGGTTACAGAGACAGAGTGGGGAACAGAACAGGCAACCTGACTGAAATATACTGCTCAATGGAGCAGTGGGCAAGACAGGAGAGGTCTGCTGTGCCATATGGGTCAGCCCCCTGGCAGGCCAGGTTTTGAACTTGTGCTGCAGAGGCTGAGGATAGTTTCACAGTGCGGTGCTTAACCGCTTGCTCCACCAGGGAGGCCCTAGAAGCTCAGCTCTTAAGCACATATTCCAGGTTTCTTTTTGCATACAGCCATTTGAGCTAAGGAACCTGTGTAAGATTTTAGAGATTTTAGCCACAGATTTTTCCTTTCAACTAAGGTACTTTAAAATTTTTCATTTTTAAAAAAGATTTATTTATGCATACAAGAACTGGGGTACAGGCCAGAGGCGCTAAGGGGAGCAGCAGGCAAGATAGGAGAGGTCTGCTGCGCCATGTGGGCTGCTCCCTGGCCTGCTGGGGATCGAATTTGTGCTGCAGAGGCTGTGGATTGCTTCATAGGTTGCATCTTAACCCCTTGTGCCACCAGGGAGGCCCTAAATTTCTCATTTTGTGACCCACATGGCACAGCAGACCTCTCCTGTCTTGCCCACTGCTCCCCACAGCCGTGTATTTCAGTCAGTCCTCCTGTTCTGCTCCCCACTCTGTTCTCTGGTGAATCCTCTCATCTCCCCGCCCCTCCTGCCCCCTCTTCCCCCGCACCTCTGGCCTGTACCCCAGCTCTTTTATGCATAAATAAATCTTTAAAAAAATTTCTCGTTTTGTTTTCTTTTTTCCCTTTATTTTGATATCACTTTAGAAGTATTTCTTTCTTCTCTACTTTATTGTCATGGTCATTGTTCCTGCTTCTTTGTTCTCAGAATAGAAAGAGTTGTACCGTTTGTTGAAAAGTTATTTCCAGTGTGAAATGTCAAGCTTTGTTTCTACATTTTTATTTTCAGTTCTCAGAGAAGCTTCTTCCCTTCTCCAGAATATGTGTTAACTTGGTAGATTTTGTTTTTCATTCTTCTTTCTTTGGGTGGTAATGGTACAAATTTTTCAGCATTGTTGAGAAATACATTATAGAATCCAGATCACTGTAAGTTTGCCTAAGCCTGTCCTTGAGCTTTTTAATGCTGCTTTTCTTGCTGTCCAATTTATATGATTTACTCTCTCATATCCTAGATCTTTAGTTATTTTTCTTAAGCTAGTTCTTTGACCTGTTGCTGCACACACACAAGTGTAAGTGTGTATGTACGTGTGTATGCCTTTTTTAATTGCCTGGTACTGCCTAGCCTCCTTTTCTCTTGTTCATTTGTGTCCTTGAGTTTGCATTCCTCTTGTCGGTCAACTCCCCCAGCTAGCTTGTCTCCTTGCTATTCTTGTCTACCCTGCTTCACTCTTCCTACCTCCCACCTGCTCAACTGCCTTCTTTCCTTCATGAAAATTCCTGTGCCTGTTTCTTAGTTACTTCTTTAACCTCTTGCTTCCTCTTTACTTTTAGTGTTCTTTTGTTGGTATGATTCCCCTAAAATAAGTGAAAATGAAATGCTATTTTCCATTTTAACTTTTTACAAGACTTGTGATATTGGTGATTAAAGAACTGGTCTGCAAACTGAGCTTTTCAAGCCCTCTTTAAAGGGACTGATAGTCGCTTTCAGAAAGATTGATATTGGACTCACTTTGTATGTATCATTCTGTATCTTAAACATTTTAAAGCCAAATTTATGTTTTGGAGAGGAAAAAATTAAGAAAAAAGATTGGAAATATTGATCCCTTAAATTTTTGGTTTGGTCATTAACATACTCAAATCTTTTTCCTCCAGATTTAACTCAGGCTTTCCCTCACTTTGGAACTCCTAGATTTGTGAATATTGGATATTTTGAGACGCAGGGGTTCTTTCCTTGATACTGACTAAGGAGTCTATTTACCTTCAGGATGACATCTGAACTGGAGAGCAGCCTAACATCTATGGACTGGTTACCACAGCTTACCATGAGAGCAGCCATCCAAAAATCTGATGCTTCACAGAATGCACATGGAACAGGAATTTCTAAGAAGAACGCACTTCTTGACCCGAATACAACTCTGGACCAGGAAGAAGTCCAACAGCATAAAGATGGGAAACCTCCATACAGTTATGCCAGCCTCATTACATTTGCAATTAATAGCTCACCCAAAAAGAAAATGACTCTAAGTGAGATTTACCAGTGGATTTGTGATAACTTCCCATACTATAGAGAGGCTGGCAGTGGTTGGAAGGTAAGAATTTCATTTGAATTACTACTTTTATGCACTAAAAATATCCTATTGACTTTAAAGCTTTGTAGAGGCTTACATAATTAAAGATGAAATTCTGGGGGCCTCCCTGGTGGCGCAGGTGCCTGAGTGCCGCACTGTGAAGCTGTCCGCAGCTTCTGCAGTGCAGGTTTGGTCCTGGCCAGCTGGGGAGAAACCCAAATGGTGCAGAAGACCTCTCTTGTCTCACCCACTGCTCCCCTCAGTAGTGTCTTCTGTCAGTCTGCCTGTTCTGTTCTCCACTCTGTCTCTTGTGAATCTTCTCACCCTTCTGCACATCTGGCCTGTACCCCGGTTCTTGTATAAATAAATACATCTTTAAAAAAAAAAAGATGAAATTCTGGTTACTAGTCATTTTTAGGGTGTCAAATAGGAAATTTTTTTGTTTAGGCAAGTAGCTTTATATTTTATAGAATATCAGTTTGATAGTGCTTAGTTGTATTATAGGAACGACTAGCAAAAAGTAATAACAGAAATAACATAATTTTCACTGGAAGTTAATATGCACAGTTCAGGTAAGTTGATAGTGAATCTAAGGCAAAAAATAAGGTAATATTGCATTTAGTACTGTTTTTATCATCCAAGTTTTTTAAGCATTTTATTTTTAAAGAATTTTAGATTTATAGAGTTTTAAATAGCACAAAGGGCCTTAAGTGCTCCTGCCCCCTCTATCAGGAGACTATATTTGCTTGTTATTTAGGCCTCTGGACTTGTGGTTGGGGCTTTCTCAGTGTCTCTTTCCCTTGGTCTACTTAATCGTGTATCTGTAGCTGCTTTTGGATGGGAGTTTCCTTCCTTTCTCCTGTCTATAGCTGATCAGTGTAAATCTTGGGCCCAAGGTAATTTCTGTTGTTTGTCCTAGACATAAAGGAATTTTGTTTCTCCCTTTCATTAGTGGTAGATTTTTTGCCTGTGTCCTGGGAAAGGATTTCCTGTCTCTTCTTAAGAGTTAAAATTCCCACCCTTCTAGGTGGTGCCAGGGGTTAAGATGCAGCACTGTGAAGCTATCCGCAGCCAAGGCAACAGGAGTTCAATCCCTGGCCAGGGAGGTGACCCACATGGTGCAGCAGACCTCTCCTGACTCGTCCATTGCTCCCCTCAGTAGTGTATTTCATTAGATCTGCCTGTTCTGCTTGCATCTCTGGCCTGCACCTCAGCTCTTGTATGCATAAATAAATCTTAAAAAAAGTTAGAAGGGTTTATTTCCATTCTTCCCTCAGAAGCACTCTTTGCCAGCATCCTGTGGGTGAGAGGTTTTACTGTCCCTCTCTCAAACTCGAGTTTTTAAATTTGTAAGGCTGAAGAAGAATGGTAACTTTCCATGTGTCTGGGACTCTAAGGTGACTCATAGTCCCATGCTGGGCCTTTCAAAGTTTAGCAGAGTTCTTTTTTTTTTTAAGTTTTTTTTTTTTTAATTAATTTATTTATACAAGCACTGGGTACAGTCAGAAGTTTGGGAGGGTGACAAATGCCCAAAAATAGATGACTGGATCAAGAAGATGTGGTACATATATACCATGGAATATTACTCAGCATTCAAAAAAGATAAACACATGCAATTTGCAGCAACATGGATGGCACTGGAAGGGATCATGCTCAGCGAAATAAGCCAAAAAGAAAAATACCGGATGGTCTCACTCATAGCAGGAATCTAGAAAACTTAAATAAGGGACCAGGAAAATGAATATAAGAAAGTGAAAATCAAAATCAACAAAAAACTATGAACCAGAGACACTTGTTGGGGGTTGGGGGGCGGGTGGGGAAGGATTGGGGTTAGAATGGGGCGTTTGCAATTGTATGGGGGAATATAAAAATAAAATTTAATATTAAAAAAAAATAAAATAAAAAAAAAAAAAAAAAAAAAAGAGTTTGGGAGGGTGAGAGAATTCACCAGAGCCAGAGGCGGGAGCAGAACAAAGACCGAAGTACACTGCAGCGGGCAGCAGGAGAGGTCTGCGCGCCATGCCGGACCCTCCTCCGGTGGCCGGGGAGCAGCCGGGATTGAACTGCGCTGCAGAGGCTGCGGGCAGCTTTGCAACCCAGCGCTCAATCGCTGCGCCACCGGGGAGGCCCCTTAGCAGAGTTCTTGACTGCTTGAATGGTAGTCTCTTCTTTCTCCCATGTTCTGCCAGAGATCAAACAGTTTGTATGTCCCCTTTCTCCTGTCCCCTCTTAAGAATTTAATTTGTTGGGTTGCCTTGCAACCTCACTTCTCTGATGCAACTCAAAACTGGTATGATTTTTTTGATTAATCTTTTGTTTTCTCCTTGTTTGGCAGAGATCATCATCTTTTGTAGCTGTTTACATCCCATGCGCAGGTGGAACTGTCATAAGTTTCATACTGCTCTTTTGGCAAATAAGATAGGTTTTAATTTATGTTCTGTTGTCTTTTTAAAACTTCTTTAATCCAGGTATTGTTCCATGAGAGGAAAGTTTTAATCTAGTTCTGAATTTTATATTAAAAGCTACAATAGACATTATACCAATGCTCCCCCACAAAATTCTAAGTAGTGGCTGCATGCAGATGGAACTCCTTTCTGCCAGATACCTGGCCATTTTGGAACAAAATTATAGACTGGACTTTGGAGTATTTCTTTAAGAAAAAATGATCTTTGGGTATTTTCTGTAAAAATTGACACAATACTGCTTGCTCATGAAAAGATTTCATGCTTCAGATTCTCTAGGTACATTTTCCTGCCATCTAAGTTGGCTGTTCTTTCCTGCTACATTGAGAAACCTGGATGTTATTACTAACCCTGTTAAGCCAATGTCTTCCCATTTGGTTTTTTTCTTTTTGACAGTTTGTAGAGAGACCCAAATTATCTTCTATGTGCTTTGTAATGCCTTGCAGATCATTTGAATATTGCAAAAAAGGACAAAGGAAGAACATCATCACCTATAATTTTATGTAGAATAATTTTTAGTATTTTGTGTTCTTACTTTCAAGAATAGATATATAAATAAACATCACAAACATACAGTTTTATATTTAGCATTTGATATTTAACATTAATCATAGCTTTCTTCCTGTACCATTAGATGGTCATATTGCATTTAAAAATAATCAGTATATTCCAATTTTGGGAGTTTTAGAAAACTCATTTGGAATTATTCCTGTATAACTACTACTCTTGCAGTATTCATAACTTGAAAATCAAAAAGATAAAAACTTAAAGCTCATTTTAAAAGCTTATTCCATTTGTTAATGCATTCTAGTGCATAGAAATATCTAGGTTTCTGATTCTGTTTTTAAAGGTGGGTTTTGTTTTTTGGATTCCAGTGACCCTGTGGGTTTTTTTCTTTAATTTCAGAATTCCATACGACATAATCTGTCACTGAACAAGTGTTTCCTTAAAGTGCCTCGATCCAAGGATGACCCCGGAAAGGTAGGATTTATTTTAAGATAAAAATGTTTGGTTTCTTCATTATATCTGTTGTCATGATTGATATTGAGCCATATCTGTTATATAAAGAAAACTAACTGGAATGAGAGCATTTAAGAATTTACCTAGTTCATTGGTCAGGAACTTTTGTGATACAGTCTACTCTCTTCCTATCCGCCTTGCCCACTGCCATTTTATTGTAGTTGGTATGCTTCATGGATCAGTCAGGCAGGATAGCTTTCTTTTGAAGTGGTGAGAAGCTAGCTGTTGTAGAACTGGTCCTCTTACAGCTTGTTGTTTCTAGTTTTTGTTTGGTTATCTTCTTAAGTGTTGTGTGCTAAGTTAAATTTGGTTTTTGAACTGTTTATCAGAAACTGCAGTTTATTAATTATTACACATGAGATGGATCTGTGTGTAATTGGTAACAAGTAGAAGTAATTCTTACTCTGAAATATGATTTTTCTGTTAGCTTATTTCTCTCCCCCTCCTCCCCCCAAGAATATAGAAAAAATAACTTTCTGTTACTCCCCCGCCCCTTTTTTTTTAAGTTGCTGTTTTCCCCCTCTATTCCATTTATCTCCAGCCACTGGTATGTTTTTAGTACTTTATCTATAGAGACGTCCCTTATTTTGTTTAATGGCCATGTCAACTGCAGTGTGGCCTGAATTTAGTACTGGTTACTTGGTAGCTGAAGCTCAGCTTACTTGTTTGGACTGGGTTTTTTTGTTGGTTTTGGTTTTTTTTTTTGGATTATCTTGATAAATTATTAGATTAGGACTTTGAGACAGTGTGTTTATTATTAGCAGGCATGCATTCTTGTTGGGTGGTTAGACTTTGTGTCATTTTCTTTGGGCTATCTCTGGAAAAATCTTTAAAATGTAACCCTGGTCATATTATTAGCACCCTGCTTAAATGTACTCCTGGGTATCCTAGAGATTTTTCTTTATTATAAAATTTCCTTTTCCTTGATCTGCCTGACTAGCTATGATTTTCCTCACTTAAGACCTACTGTAAGAAATGATTGATATTTTTCAAATATGTCTTTCATGTAGACTTCTCTTATTACATCAACTCCCTTCCTCTACTTGTCTGGCCATTCCTTGTCTTTTAAGATTGAACTACAACCAGTGTTGCTTTCCTATTCCCACACCTCACCTAAATTTGCTGTTTTTTAAGTTCCTGTTATTTTGTTATTGTTATAGTAATTTCTAATTGGTACCCCCAATTTATAGTAACATTCACATACTAGTAAGCAGTCTTTCAAAAGAAAAATGTAATTATATTCTCTTTGTTTAAAACTCTTCATTGGTTTTCTACTGCTAATATTATAGGTTAAAGTCTAAATATATGAGGGTAGGGACCATTTGTGTCTTGTTTACTTTTTAATCCAAATTGCTTACACAATGGATAGTGCCGCTGAGGAAACAATGTTGTTGAATGAATGAGTATGTTGTATTTTTTGCTAGACTGTTAACATCTTGAGGTTAGATGTGGAGAGTATTTGTATCTTTTAAAACTGGCATTCTTATGGATAATATTTTTATAGCACCTTTTATGAATTGATTCTTAATAAGATTGAATAGATTCAATAAAATTGAATAGATTATTAAAGTATTCTTATTTGACCCAATTTATTGGATTGTCAGAAAAGTCCTGACACATTTTTGCGTATAGAAAAAACATATCATGACTTTTCCGACAACCCAATATTATTTGCCCATGTTCAGAACTCCCCAGCTAATGGATAGGAAGTAGCGAAATCTTTCAGAATTGTAACTTTTTATATTTGTTTCATTATAATATCCTAAAGGCAGTGAATGTATATGAGTTGACTAAAAATATTCCTAAAAGATTTGGAGACTGTATTATTAGAGGATGAAGACACCAGTTGGATTTAGTAAACACTTGGTTTAGTTTTCAAATGAGGTTTGAATCATTAAAAAAATCCAAAACCAGCATACATGAATGCTTGCCCATATTGTAGTAAATTTTTTTTTTAAAGATTTATTTATTTATTTATACAAGCCTGGGTACAGTCAGAAGCGTGGGAGGGTGAGAGAATTCACCAGAGCCAGAGCGGGGAGCAGAGCAGGCAGAAGGACCAAAGTACACTGCTGAGGGGAGCAGCGGGCGGCAGGAGAGGTCTGCGCGCCATGCGGGACCCTCCTCCGGTGGCCGGGGAGCAGCCGGGGATCGAACCGGTGCTACAGAGGCTGCGGACAGCTTCGCAACCCAGCGCTCAATCGCTGCGCCACCGGGGAGGCCCATATTGTAGTAAATTTTAACCCAGAGATGTCTTTAGAAAAACTTGTGCTGTCATATTTTCTGTGTAGAACATAAAGCTTTTCTCCATCTTTGATTAAATAGTGCAGGATAGAACAGGTGTAGAAAACATATGATACTTCTTGTAGTTATTTTTTTTGAGTCAGGATTGTCTTACTAATGAACAATCAAAACAAGACACACACACACAAATAAAAAGCTTTCAACTTCTACCATTGGCCTCTGACTTTAAAGTTTTATTTTTATCAAAATATCATTGTTCTTGTTGATTTTGGCCATACCTTTGATCTTACAGAGTACATATATACTGATGAATAGTTTTTATTTTCAGTCTTAAGGTGAGACTTGAATACGTATTGCTCTTACTAGTTCTGGTCAAGTAAATGTTTTCAATTTGATGTTATAAAATCAATTTACATGAAGGATTTTATTTTTTATATCAAAATAAGATATGTATTTAACCCTTTGCACTCTGAACCATTTTACGATATTTTGATTTAATTTCTTGTGCCATTTCAAGATAAAACTTCAGGGAAACATGCATGTCTCAAAAAGTTGCGTTGAAATAACCTCAGTTCCCTGTAATCACTAATAAATTGCAATGTCCCCTGAGAGGGGACATCCGAGTGATATGCTAGAATTCCGATGTCCCCTGAGAGGGGACAGCGGAGTGCAAAGGGTTAAAAAACAAGTTCCATTGCTTTAAAAAAGGTTTTGGAAACCTTTGCTCTAGCCCATTTGTTAGAAGAAGAAACTAAGGGCAATAAATGAGGAATGATTTGACTCAGGTTCAGTGTAGAATTTGACCAATTTCCTTGCAAGTCACAGAAACCCTTTATAGACCAATTTAAGGGAGAAACTATCTGCAGGAAAAAACCGGAGTCTGGTTCTTAAATTTTATCTTCAGGAATGTCTCTTTTTAGTTCTGTTAACTTCTCTTATGGCTTCATTTTTCAGCCTAATTAGAGGCAGAGATGGCCATCAACAGTTTCTGGCTTGTAGTCTGCTAGGTTAGTAGCCATTAGCAAAAAGTATTGCTCCACTCCCTCCTACCCCTCAACCAAGTCATCTGGAGTACAGCAAACATTTTAGAATGAATACTGAATGAACACAATACTTCGCTTTCTTGGTTTCTAGATTAGAGCTTTTTCTACTATACCAGTTTTCCTTGAGAGAGTGGCCAAAATGTTAGTTAAGTTTTGGTACTTATGAATTGTTTTTTTCTTTTTGTATTACAGTGTTTCCTGGCATTTGAGGAGCTTTTCCAAAACCACCCTCACCACAGTGGGAGAAAACCATTGAGCCAAGGTGGGGTGGGAGTAGTTTTTGATCTTGGGTATGGGGTGGACTTTAACCCCCATAGGGTTTTGCTAGCTGCTGCCAGGACCTGGATGGGTCCAAGAGGTAGAGATAGCCGTAGCTCATAATGCATCTTCTTCCCTGTGTTTTTATGATACAGCTTTCTGTTCAGTATATATTACTAGAGAGTTGTGATGGCCAGACTAAACTTGAAGGTACTGTTGAGTTACAGATGTTTTATGATGGCTGTTTATTTCTCACTAAATTCTTCATCTCTCGAAGTCTTTGTCATGAAAGTCTTTAATATTTGATACTCTCCCATGGTTATGTTGATGGTCTGAAAAATATTTTTCTCTTCATCTCGGAAACTAATTTCAAGCAACCATATTATTGCTTTCTTTGGAAAGAAACACATAAAAAATTTATATTTTGCACCCATAACTGCTGCTTTTTGGGGACGAATCTGTTTTCTTTTTCTTTGATATAACCCTGTTTCTCCTTCATGCAACCTATCTCCAAGTGTTTTTACTTCTGCCCTTTATAGCCTCTCTTCTCAATAGCTTTATTTTCTGTATATTGGTTTGTCTTTTTAATCTAATTTTTTGTAAGTCTTGCTATTTTGTGATTTACTTGCCTCATAATTATCTTAAAGTAAGGTAAGTACTTTGCACACATTATAGAAAAACAAATCCTATCCGCTAAATTTAGTTCTGAAAAAAGTTGGAATTCTCTTTCTCTGCTTTCCAGCTTAATCTTTTTACAACCTTGTTCCCGCTTCAGCTCAGAAACATGATACTGTGACTGAAGGAAATAAAAAATATAGGAAATAGCAGCAGTGGGCTCTAATGGAACTGAGATGAGAGCTAAGAAGTTTAAGACCCCATGAAGGCCACTTGCCTGTCCTGGGAGAAGATAACTAGGGTGAATTCATAGTAAGAAAAGCTTTTCTTGTACACTTTTTCTTGTTTGGTGTGGTTGTAAAGGCTCACTAGGTTTGTGAGGAAACAACACACAAATTGCTAGAGAATTAACTTTTAGACGTTATGAGATTATGATTTTTTTCTTTCTGTTCTCTGTATTAGTATAAGGGGCTGTTACATAGTTGACTAATCTCTTCTTTCATAGTCTTCTTTTTTAGCCATGTTAGCATTGTGTTGTATTTATTTGTAAATTGTCTATTGGTATCCTCTTTCGAGCACTTTATTTTAAAAAAGAACATTGGGGATTCTGTGTTGTTTTCAGCCAGTACCTGGACATGACCTGTTTTACTGTGAGGTAACCTTCCATTTTCTTCCTATTTCACCTTTCATCTTCCCATTTTCACCTCTCTTCTATTACCACAGCTCTTTGAGCAGATCATAGTTTTAATGAGTAGCTATTTGTGTATATCTGTTTCTACTCAATTGTGAGCTTTTTGTTGATAAGGATTAGGTCTTTGATATTTTCATTCCCCCCATAGAACATATTATAGTATCTTGATACAGAGTAGATCCTTAATAAACAATTAAGAATGCTATTTGTCTTTTCTCAGTTAACTATGAAATAGTTGTTCTGTTCTTAAACTTTTCTAATTGCACATTAATTCTCTAGCTGTTTTAAATTAAGTTGGTCTTTTGATGTAGAATTATCACTATTACTCCGATTTTTTTCTTTTGATCCATAGGGCAGAGATCAGTATTTATTTCATTCTTAATTTATTCTTAATTCACATCTACTTTGAATTTGAGAGTAGGTGAATTGATTGAATTTCTCTAATAGTAGTGATTACTTAATATGTTAGTGATTATTTCGGGTATTAGCAAGAATTCTGTAAGATGATCCAAAGGAAAACTAAGAAGCTGACAGAAAAAATCAGGAGACCTGAGGTTTTTCTGGGCTATTCCACTTACTTTGCTTTGTGACAAGTGTTTTTTAGGCATATCATATATAAAACTCCTTGATTAGTTTTTTTCATAGATAAAAAGTTTTAGCTCTTCCCCTAACTGCTGGCTGTGAGCTCCATGCATTTCAGCAGGGGTCTGGCATGTGGGCTTTTCCCACCAGGGTTAAGAACTGGCTTTTGTCCAAATATGACCCTCATAAGAAGAAGAAGGCAGAGTTCTGTAGCTGGATCAAGTAACTCACAGGCCTTCCTTTGGCCCCAATTTCCAGAAAGGTCTGAAGGAAAGCACTCATGAATAAGCTGCAGCTGGACTCAGTCTAGAAATCCACTGCTGCTTCATCAAGGCCCTGGTCAACTATGGCATGAACACATTGACCTGTTTGAGGCCATGGCCTGATTGAGAATAGGAATATGACCATAGGTGCAGGTGTGTTTTCTTGCCCTGCCAGTGAAGGCCAAAACAAAGGGTCTGCAGAGTGGCACGGACATCTGTGTTAAATATTCAGAGAAGCAGGAGTGTAACTTTGATGACACCACCGTGAAGCCAGTACTGAGTGTCTCTGGTTTCCAGATGGGCACTAACAAATGTCCCAGCCAATCAGGCATGATGACTTATGGCTCAAGAAATATCTATATGACCTTAAAACCATGTCCTGCTACCCGTATATCACTCAGTCATCATTCTTTAGTTAGGGACCAACAAGGAGTGCTAGCCAGGTGGATATGATGGCTCTTGGGACATCTCCTTTATGACAACTCCTTTATGTCCCTAAAAGTGGGCCACACATGATGCCAACCAGAGCGGCTAGATCTTTGCCCTGGGTTAGCAGATACATGATCCCAAATACTGCTAGCAAGACTCAGTGGCTGATGGAGTTGTCACTGCTGAGTGTCCAACTTCAAGAGAGGCTCCAGAGTACCCCTCCTACTATTAGGAGGTGGGATACTGAGGTACCCTTGTGGGTGTGTTTGTCTTCCCACATGCTCACCCCATCTGATTTTTCAGGATTTTCTGGGTTTTCCTCTTGATTTCTACAGGACTTAGAGCTGCTAACTAGGAATCTGTGGGGAGGCATTGGGTTACCTGCCAGGGCAGCAGATTTCCCAGCAGGCTATGGGTGGAGGTGTAGAGGATGAAACCTGGCTCCCAAATTATTTCCTATTGCTTTTACCACTCTTCCCTTTTCTCTACTAATCAGTTCATGGTTTCTGTTATCGCAGAAATTTCAGGCAGCTTTAATAAAAGAAAAATAATTTTTTTTTTACACTGGAATATACTGGGGATAGTGGCGCTGGTACCAGAAGGAAAACAAGTTCTCTGGGATATGGCCAAACCACAGCCCTGAAATAATCATAGATGTCTTAAGAGACTGAATTTCCCCAGCACCCCAACCCACCAATCCTGGACCTACCTAGGGACCTAGTGGGAACACTGAGCCTGGTTGGGAAAATGGAGTTCTGAATAGTAGAGCAAAGCTGAACCCTCTCCGTGCTACTTTCTCTGTACTTTTCCTCATTGTCCTTCCAAGCCATGCATATGGGCCCCCACCTGGAGGCCTTCCAGGGCAACAGCCCCTACACATATCATGAGATAATGTGAAATATCAACTGTGGACCAAAGACAATAAAAACTGCTTTTTACAAAAAAAAAAGTTTTATTGAGACAGAATTCAATACCATACACTTTACTTTTTAAAGGTGGCTTTTTAATGTATTTACCAAGTTGTGCAACCATTACCGTCATCTAATTCAGGTACATTTTCTTCTGTTTTTTAAATTTTCTTTAGTTTTATTGAATGTGCACAATATTTTACTTTTACAAAGATAATTAGTATTTAGAGTGTAGTTCCTCCCCTTAATTTTAATATCCTGAAGAGAAGGAACCTGGTCTTTCTCAAATTTTTATTTTCATTTTATCATCCCAAAAAGAAACCTCATATTCGTTAATACATTTACTCTCCACCTCCTAATTTACTTTCCATCTTTATGGATTCACCTAACTTGGATATTTTATATAAATGGAGTCATATACGATGTGGCTCCTTCTCCTTGTGTCTGAATTCTTTCATTTAGCAAAAGGTTTTCAGGGTCATCTATGTTGCATGTAATAGTATCTTGTTCCTTTTTTCCCTTAGTTTTACTGAGAAACAGTTGACTTAATATCACTGTATAAATTTAAGGTATGGAGCATGATGGTTTGATTTACATGTATTGTGAAACAGGTACCATGGTAGATTTAGCTAGCATCCATTTTCTCATAGAGATAAAGAAGACAAGAAAGAACAAAAAGAAAAAACTTTCTCCTTGTAATGAGAACTCTTAGGATTCACTCTTTTAACAATGTTCTTATAGGTCATATAAGAACATTAGCTATAGTATTCATATTGTACTTATATTCCTAGTACTTATTATCTTATAACTGGAAATTTGTACCTACCTTCTGTTCTGTCTACCTCTGTTCTTCACATCTGGTAGCCACCAGACTGCTCCCTTTTTCTGTGAGTGTTTTTTTTTTTTTTAAATTAAGATTCCAGGGCCTCCCCGGTGGCGGTGGCGCAGTGGTTGAGCGCTGGGTTGCGAAGCTGCCCGCGGCCTCTGCGGCGCTGGTTCGATCCCCGGCTGCTCCCTGGCCACCGGAGGAGGGTCCCACATGGTGCGCAGACCTCTCCTGCCGCCCGCTGCTCCCCTCAGCAGTGTACTTCGGTCCTTCTGCCTGCTCTGATCCCTGCTCTGGCTCTGGGGAATTCTCTCACCCTCCCACGCTTCTGACTGTACCCAGTGCATGTATAAACAAATAAACAAATAAATAAATAAATAAAACATGCCTCTATTAAAAAAAAAAAGATTGTGTTAAATTAAGATTCCACATGTAAGTGAAATAATTTACCTTCCTGTCTGACTTATTTCATTTTGCATAATGCCTTCAAATTCTGTCCATGTTAGAAATGATAGGATTTCCTTAATTTTTATGACTAAATAATATTCCTGCATGTGTGAGAAGACTTTGTTCATTCATCCATTAATGGACATTTAAATTGTTTCCATGTCTTGAACTGTTGTAAATAATGTTGTGAACATAAGGGTTTAGATTATTTTTTTGAGCTAGTGTTTTTGTTTCCTTGGATATATTCCTAGAAGTGGAGTGACTGGATCATATGACAGTTCTAATTTTTTGAGGTAGTTTTAATTTTTTGAAGCTCTTTCAGACTGTTTTATGTAGTAGCTATACCAACTTAAAATTATATTAGCAGTGTTCCCTTTTCTCCACATCCACGTAACATTTATTATCTCATGTCTTTAATGATAGATGGTCTAACAGGTATGAGTTGATATTTCACTGTGGTTTTAATTTTCATTTTACTAATGACTAGTGATGTTGAGCACCTTTTCATGTGCCTGTTGGTCATTCATATATCTTCTTTGGAGAACTGTCTATTCAGATCCTTTTTTTTTGTTGTTGTTGTTGAATGTTTTTGTTTGTGTTTGCTGTTGAGTAAACATAAGTTCTTTTTTTTTTTTTTTTTAGATTTATTATTTATGCATACAAGAACTGGAGTACAGGCCAGAGGTCGGGGAGGGGGTAAGAGGATACACCAGAGACAGCGTGGGGAGCAGAACAGGCAGATTGACTGAAATATACTGCTGAGGGGAGCAGTGGGCGAGGCAGGAGAGGTCTGCTACACCATATGGGTAGCTCCCTGGCCGGGGATTGAACTCATGCTGCAGTGGTTGCGGAATAGGTTGCGTCTTAACCCCTTGAGTCACCAGGGAGGCCCCAACATAAGTTCTTTTTTGCGTTTTGAATATTAATCCATGCCAGATACATGGTTTGCAAATAATTTTCCCCATTCTGTAGGTTGTCTTTTTACTTTATTATTATTAAATTGTATGCTAGCACACTCCTTTCAGTGTTGTCAGGATTAATGAGTACAGTAAAGAATCTTCAGACTTTGAAGTTTGGATTGTTTGGTATTAGTAATATATTTTTAATGAACTTTCAGGATTTATAATTAAAAATATAAAAGAATTTAGAATCACTGTGCTAACTAAAGTATTAAAGGAAAGAAATAGTATTCATGTAAAGCAAAATGATTTTAAAAAATTGTCTTTAATCTGGACGTGTCTCTTGCCTTATCTCTTTTTTTCCTTAGTCAAATGAATAAGTTCCTTAATAATAACTCATATCTGTGACTTCTACACCATGATTCTCTGATGTCATTTCTCCATTTAGCAGTCTGTTGAGGCCTGTGAATCTCTTGGAGTACTTTAAAGGTATCAATCAGAATATAAAATATGGAGTAAGATAAAATGTATTGGAATGTGGATTGTAAAAGAGTGAATATGGTTAAGGTCATTGATTTTTGAGCAGTGAGTGACATGAAGGTGGTGACAATTAACCTTGCAGTAGATATATTTTCCGTCTCTTTATCACATTTGAGGATCGTGATTTCCTGTTTATTTGTTTATATTCCTAGTGCTAGCATTGTAACTAGTAGATAGCCTTCAACACTTGAAAATTTGTAATTAAGAGAAAGGTGGGTAAAAAACATCGATATAACTCACTATGAGTAGAAGAAAACGGAATCATGTCAAGTATAGAAAGAAAAAGTAAGCAAATCTGATATTTAGCAAGCTAGGAATTAAGGAATTTCCTTAATTTGATTAAAGAAAGTCAGTTTGCTTTATGAGACACTGAACATTTTCCCTCTTTGAGAACAAATAAGGAAGCTTGTATTCACTGTTAATCAACATTCTATTAGAAGCACAAGCAAAAGGAATAAGGTAAGAAAATAAAATAAAAGATATCAAAAACAGTTTCATTTGTAGTAATGTTGAATAATGAGACCAACATTACTCTGGTACCAAAAGCAGGCAAGGATATCACAAATAAAGAAAACTATAAATCAGTATTCTTTTTTTTCTTTTTTTGAAAGATTTATTTATTTATACAAGCACTGGGTACAGTCAGAGGCGTGGGTGGGTGAGAGAATTCGCCAGAGCAGAGAGAGCAGAACAGGCAGAGTGACGAAGTACACTCCTGAAGGGAGCAGCGGGTAGCAGGAGAGGTCTGCGTGCCATGTGGGACCCTCGCCAGTGTCTGGGGATCGAACCGGCGCTGCAAAGGCTACGGGCAGCCTCGCAACCCAGCGCTCAACAGCTGCACCACCGGGGAGGCCCAAATCAGTATTCTTGATGAATATGGATACAAAAATCCCAAATCTTAGCAAACCAAATTCAACAATACATTAAAAGAATCATACATCATGATTAAGTGAAATTTATTCCAGGGATGTAAGCATGATTCAACACCTACAAATCAGTCAGCTCAATTCACCACGTTAACTAAAGGGAAGACGGAAAATCATTTGATAGCATTAGTAGATCAGAGAAAATGCGACAAGATTCAGCACTGATTTCTAATAAAAAACTCTCAATAAGATGGGGGAATAGAAGAACCATACCTCAGCATAATAAAGAGCATATGTGCCATAGCTAACACCATTCTCAATGGGGGAAGTTGAAAGCATTTCCACTTAAGATCAGATACAGGACAAGGCTGCCCACTTTCATCACTACTATTTAATAAAACATTGGATGTCCTAGCCAGCGCAGTTAGGCAAGAGAAAGATATAAAATGAATTCAAATTGGAAGAAGTGATACTATTTAAAGATGACATGGCAACATACATAAAAAGCCCTAAAAGAGTAAAAACCCTAAAAACTATTACAATCAGTGAATCAGTATATTGAAGTAGCAGATAACAAAATGAACGTACCAAAATCAGTTGTGTTTCTGTATGCAAACAATATATATTTTCCGGCTAGCACAGTGGCTTTTCTTAGAAGAGAAAGAGAAAATAATCCCATTTATAATTGCACCAAAGTTAAATACCTAGGAATAAACCTAACAAAGGAGGTGAAAGAACTGTACAAAAAAACTTTAGTAAGAAATTACTAAAGGAAGTAGAAGACAACGAAATGGGAAGTATACTTCTTGCTTGTGGGTTGGAAGAATTAAAATAATTAAAATGGTGATCTTACTCAAAGTAATATATACATTCAAAAAGATCCTTATCAAATTTTTTTTTTATTTTACATATTTTTTACATTTTTCATTTTTGCACAATGTATGCATTTTCATCTTGGTCATAGTCCCCATACAATTCCCACCCCCACTTATTTTGACCCTAATCCCCCACCCATGTGTCTCTGGTTTATAATTGCTTGTTGATTTTCAATGAGATACTTCAAAGAAATAGAGCAAACATTGCTAAAACTTAAATGGAACCAAAAAAAGACCTTGAAAAGCCAAAGCAATTTTGAGAAAAGGACTGAGATATATCATACTCGTACTTAAAACTATAACACAAAGCTATAGTAATCAAAACCATCATGGTTTTGGAATTAAAAAATAATAGATCAAAGGGGTAGAATTGAGGTCACAGAAATAAACCCACAGTTATAAGAGGAGTTTGTTTATGACAAAGAAACCAAGACTATACAGTTGAGAAAATAAAGTCTCTTGGCACATGGTTTTGGGAAGACTGATCAGCCACACACAAAAGAATGAAATGACCACTTACACCATATACATAAATTCCTTAGTTTCTCTATATTCCATATGAGTGAAATCATCTACACATCTGCTAGAATGGTTGAGATTGAAAAGACTTAAAATAACAAATGTGGAGCAGCTCAACGTTATTGGGAGTAGAAAATATTTTGACAGTTTGAGTCCATTTAATGGAATTTTAGAAAAGGCAAAACTAATCTATAATGATAGGAAACTGATCCGAGGTTGTATGGGATGGAAATAGGGGCCAAAGAAACAGGGATTGCTTGCTGAGTATACAAAGGAGCTTTTAAAGATGATAGAAATCTTGACTTTGGTGTAAGTTGTGTAAATGTATACATTTGTTAAAATTCCTTGAACTGGGCCTCCCTGGTGGCACAAAGGATTGGGCACCACACACTCTGAGGCAATCCTCAACCTCTGCAATAGGAGTTCGATCCCCAGCCAGCCAGGGAGCAGCCCACATGGCGCAGCAGACCTTTCCTGTCTTGCTCACTGCTCCCCTCAGCAGTGTATTTCAGTCAGTCTGCCTGTTCTGTTCTCCACTCTGTCTCTGGTCAGTCCTCTAACCCCACTGCATCACTGGCCTGTACCCCAGCTCTTATATGCATAAATAAATAAATCTTTAAAAAAAAAAATTCCTTGAACTGCATACTTAAAATGGGTGCACTTAAAAAAAAATCGATATACTCGACTGAAATTGATTTAAAAACAAGGAACCAACCCCCCCCCCCCACCTTTGTTCCAGTAGGCCCCGCTTTGGGAAGATATTGGATGAAATATGTGTTTATTGATTGGCTATAATTTGGCAGATCAGTTCCCCCCACCCTCCCCCGAGAAATAATGTTTTATATGGTAGAGGAAAAGTGACTTTTTAAAAGGTAGCTGCAAAGGACATTTTTTTGGGTATTTCTAGTTAATTAATCATTTCTAGGTGTGTAGTTCAGTGGCATTAAGTCTATTAATGTTGTTGTGCAACCACCTTCGCCTTCCATTTTTAGAACCGTGTTGTTAATCTATTTGTGACAAGTCACAGCCAATCATATTTTGTGTGGAAGAACAGGTACTTTTTTTTTTTAGTTTTATTTAAATATTTAATAGCAAGTTCTAAATTTTGGGCTGGTTTCCCAAGATTAATTGACATTTAGGCATCCACTCTTGTACTACTGGAACTTACTTCTAGGGGTATGGCTTTTGAAACTGTTGTCCAGTGAATTTGCTATTTCTTTCCCTACTTTGTTTTTAATTTTGATAAGGACTGAATCTAAAAACTTTCCTACTTCACTTACTTTGAAATTTGGTAACTGAACATACTCATGAAATCTTACGTTCAGGGTCTCCCCGGTGGCGCAGCGGTTGAGTGCTGTGTTGCGAAGCTGCCTGCAGCCTCTGCAACACTGGTTCAATCCCTGGCCACCGGGTGAAGGTCTCACATGGCGCGCAGACCTCTCCTGCCGCCCGCTGCTCCCCTCAGCAGTGTACTTCGGCCCTTTTGCCTGCTCTGCTCCCCGCTCTGGCTCTGGTGAATTCTCTCACCCTCCCGCGCTTCTGACTGTACCCAGTGCTTGTATAAATAAATAAAAATAAATCTTAAAAAAAAAAAAGAAATCTTATGTTCATTTTTATTGCTTACTTTCTGTAGTGCTATATTTTATATGGTTCTTGGCAAATTTCTTAAAATCTGGTTGGTCTATAAACTGACCTGCAGTGACCACTTTGAAAAGATATAGGAGAATGCTGCAGGTGTAGCTGGGGAGAAAATCAGTGCCAAACTGAGTTACCTGCCTAAACTGGATATGACAAGATACTGGCATCATACCATGTACTTTGACATTCTTGGCACAATTTATTCAACAGCTTTTTTTCTTCCTATGTCAACAAATGTTTATTGAGTACTTGCTTTATGTCTGAGATTGTGCCTGTGAATGTAGAAATGAATTCCTACCTTTAAGGAACTCATCGTTTAGAAGGGGATACAAACCTGTAAATAAAATTGTAATGTTAAGTACAATCAATGGTGTAAATGTATAGAAAGTATAAAGATTGATGAATTATTTGGTATGGTAGGAGGATGAAAGAAGGATTCCGTTAGATAAAATCCAAGCTAAATTTTGAAAATGGAAGATGAGTTTGTCAGTGGTAGGGAGGATATTATAGACAATGAGGTCAGCATGTAGAGCAGACATAGATGCATGAAAGACCATTGTATCTAAGGACACACATGGTAAGATTAATGGAATACTGAGCAAAAACTAAACTTTAATACTGTCACTGGGATTAATTGTAAGACTAGGACATGCATTGTATTTCTGTTTCTCAAATACATCTCTCCCTTCTTTCCTTATTTCACTCTCTTCCTCTTTTTTTGCCCTCATCTCTCAAAAGTGTGTGTGTGCGTGCGCGCGCACAGGATAATTGAAGGAGAAAGGAACTAAGAATAAAGACCTTGATTCTGATTCTCACTCATAGATCCTCCACTAAGTAGACCACTTTCATATTTCTGAACTTTAGTCTCCTCATTATATAATGTATAGAAACTATATGATCTATGCATTTGAAATTTTTTTTTTTTGAGGGAGTCACAATTCCAAGTTCCTGGAGCAGGTCCTCTTCCAATGAGTGGTCTGAAAACTTGTATAAGAAGTAAGAGTATAAATAGTTAAATAGTGACAGAATAAGCAATAAAGATTTATGTACAATCTATTGTTTTCCAGAATGTACTTAGTATATAGAATACATTAGTCAGTTGCCATGCAAATTTGTAAGGTCCCGGCGGAATCTACAATATCTATATACATAAGATTCAGTTAGATTCAAATGTCATATGCTGTTGTAATTATGTGTTCAATTAAGAATATGTATTTTAAAATATTTTTAGTTGATCATTTCTCATTTTAATTTGATTGTGCAGTTGTTCTTGGACTTATTCAGATGTGTTTTTTTTCCCTCCCCTCTCTTTGGTTATAAATTGTTATGAGATCTTTTTTTGTCACATCAAAACTAGTGTTTATTCTCATGCTACCTTTATGTTTTTACAGCTACAGAATGTTTACTTTGGAACAGGATTGCAAAAGACCGTTTTAATGTTACAGAGTTGCTGTACAATACTCTTAAAATATAATTTATTTCTTTATCTTTAGGGATCCTATTGGGCAATAGATACCAATCCGAAGGAAGATGCGCTGCCTACTCGGCCAAAGAAGAGAGCACGATCTGTAGAACGGGTAAAAGCTCTTTATCACAAATTTGTCATGATGGGGTTATTTTGTCATAAATTTGGATTTTAAAAGTTCGTTTCCTGTACAACAAATATAACCATAACCATAATGAAAGTAATGGTTCAATTAACTAGCATTTTCTTTTTTTCCTCCCCAAAGCACATTTTATACTTACTATTTTGCTTGATCTTAACTCTTTTGAGTGAGGTGGACAGTGTAGGAATTAAATAAGTCTTTTTTTTTTTTTTTTTTTTTTGTAATTAGGACATAGATTTTTTTCTGAGACTTGAATTCAGGTCTTTTGATTTTTAATTTGGTTCTCCTGCATGTACAACACTGAGGACTGGTTTTAATCTCTTGTAATGCAGGTGATCAGTCTGATTACACTGATTACATTGAATTTTCCCAGTTATTCTGAAATGCTTTTTCCTGTTTCCTACTTTCTGATAGTTACCTGGTACACAATATATTTCTAAGTGTATGTGTGTTAGAGAATTATTTCTTGTGAACCTATGGTTAAATTAGTTTGCAAGAATGAAAGAGAAAGGGATTTACGTAGTTGTCCTAAGTTGTTTGACATACTTTTAGTTAAAGCATTGGCTGTCATTAGACATTAACCTTACCCTTAGTTTTTCCTCACTCTACATTTCCTTCATCTCAGCTCACACACACACATACACACCCACACCCACACACAGCATCTACCCTACTATCTTTCAGAGCTGTTTAAAATTTAGCTACACTGTGAAGTTTTTCCTCTTTCTTCATTTGCCTTATTGCAGGATTTTAAGTTACTTTACAGAATTTTCTTATACTTTAAACAAATTATTTGTTTCTATATTTGTCTTCTTTGCTGGGCTGTGATTCCCTAAAAGGCAGAGAGAATATATCTCCAGTGATTTTCACAGCTTGCAGTAGGCATTACTAGGGCAAAGAGAATGAAATGAAATGAAAGAAACTGAGTCAGTGTCGGCTCAAATACATTTGTTCTGTGCTCCTTACTGGTAATGAGATGAAACAACTCAACTTCAAGATGATAAGGAGCTTAAATAGGGTTTAAACTGAGATCAGGAGAGCCATAGCTGAGGCATAGCTTTGATGGCATTTAGTCAGGCATATTTATGGAGCCAGCAGAAGGCATTCATCCAGTTCCCAAGTGATAAAGGTTTAAGGTGATCTTTCAATCTAGAACAAAATTGGCTTTATAAAAAATAAACTTTAGTATTGGTGGCATAATCTTCTGTCTAGTAAGAGTTTTAATTCTAAGCTTGAAATATTGATGAGCTATGTATGTTATGGTTTAAGAGGAAATGAACTCCAGTTCTGCCCTTCAGCCTCTGCCTTTTAAAACAGACTAGGCATATGGACTTAAGTCTTGTGAAATGTGGAGTACAAACCATTTCATATTTTTTGCCATAGTTTGAAGGGAGGGAAGAAAAATCCACATATTTTTAACCCAGAGCATCAGCAATGATGTGTATTTTGAAGGACTGAGGAATTATGGTCTTCTCTATTACTGCTCTTTTCTGAAGTTACTGGAACTTGAATTGTTTTTGGAAATTTGAATTGGTGGTTAGGTTGTCAACTGTGCATTTCTTTTTTGATATTAACCCTACCTTTTATTCTGTAGCCTTGTTTCATAGTTAGAGTAATCCTTATTTGGAAGCTTTTCCCTTTGCCCCCCATTTTTTTTTTGAAACCATATTGTCAGTTTTATAATGGAAGTCTGTAGAAGTATAGGATTCAGATTACAGAGTGTTCTATATATGGAGCATCCGTTCTTGAATGAATACAATATACATTTTGAATATATATTCTTGAATGAATAAAATATACGTTTTGCACATATATTTTCTAATTCATTTTTTTACTGTTTATCTTTTCAGCTTTATTTTAAATTTAAAAATATATGAAAACCTCAACAGTTTACCTTGTACTATTGTTCCATAAAATATCTAGAACCAGAGCCTTTCATTTATAATTTTGATATTTATGAACTGTGTGTTGGTTGCTACTGTAGGAAAGGAACTATAGAAAGAGACTAGCAATAAACAGAGTATATATAATCAGGAATACCAATAATGTTTAACACTCTTAAAGTTAGTGTTCTTACAAAACATAATTTCCTATCCTGATAGAGTGGTGTGCCTATGTTTTTCATTTAGAAGGTTTTTTTTTGGGTGGGGGAGGTAGTATTTTGTTAGGACAGAGTTTGTATTGTAAGTAAATATTGGGTTTTATCTAAGGAAATGCCCGAGACAGTCAAATAGTGATGGCTCTTTGTATGATTTTATACATTCAAAGTTTTGTTAATAACTATTGTGTTATTAACCTTACATTCTTAACTCAGTTCTTTGAACCACCTCCTTTACCCTTCATTTATATGAACATAAGTCTGTGTTTTCTCTTGATTGTCAAAATACTTACTCCTTTCTTCTTTTCTTGAATTCTCCTGTCTTGCCCTCTGTTCCTCTCAGCAACAATGCTGAGGATTTCAGTAAATCCCCCTTTTCTGTTCTCTGTCTCTGGTGAATTCTTTGACCCTGTGCCTCTGACTTACATCCCAATTTTTCCTGGCAACATTTGGTTGCCCTTACGGGGAGAAATTGGATACAAGGACCCCTTATTCCTTCTTTTTGTTTCTCATTCTCCAGTGGAATATGAGGAAACCTGGGAACCACTGAAGAATCAGGTTGGGGTATACCCTAACGTTACTGAAAGATTCCAGGCACCCTCAAAGACTACTGTGACTGTATTAGGTAGAGAACAGCCTTTTCTTACTTTGAAAGCCCCAGTAGGCTATTTGGCTTGTGGATGTCAATTGAATAGGTTTGATTTAGGCATTCCCAAGTATCCTTGAAAGGCCCCACACAAGCTGGGCAAACCTCCATAGCTGGGATGATGGGTGGTTTCATTTTCTTCTTGCCTTTTAAAAAAGAGTTGAAATCCTAGATCCAGTGTGATGGTCTTTGGGAGACAATAAGATCATGAGACTTGAAGCCCTCATGAATGGGATTATTGACCTTGTAAGAATAGGTCAAAGAACTGGTTCTTTTTTCTCCATGGTCCTGGAATTGTAGCCTGTCTTTGTTACCAGTGCTTGCATGTTCTGGTTCTTACCTTTAGCCATTGAGGTCTGCTGTGACATGAAAGTGACTATGCTTGGTGACCCAGCCCAACAGGGAAAAATCCCTTAACTTTCAATGTCATGTCCTTACAAAAACTTTTCCTGATTTTGCTGGGTCTTGATTACCTCCAGCTCAAAAATAGTCTACATGCCAAAGTTGCGCATTCTTTGGTGGCTTGTTCTTAACCCCCTCAATGCTAAGTATTGATAGATGGAGCTGCAGTGGACAAGTTTGTGAAATGTAGGGCTATAAACATGAATGAAAAAGTTATCGAGAAGATTAGCATGGTGTTGGGTTTCTATATACATGCTCAAAATTGAGTGTAACCTTTCATTTTATCTGTTTGATATATTTGATATTTGTTTGGTAACTGTTGTGTGTCAGGCATTATGCCATGGCACAAAGACAAAGTATATGTGGAAAGTATTATAAGAAGGATATAAAGTATTGTGTGCAGAGTAAGGTAAGATTGTCTTACTGGGACTCTTGAGAAGACTATGGATTATGTGATTAACTTTCAAGGGGAGAGAGACAGTGCAAATTAGAACATTTATAGAGCGCGTATTTGAGTTGTGTAATGCCTGCCATGAGCTGGCATTCTTTGAGATGCTGGGGAAACAGCAGTGAACAAAAAGATATCCTTTGCTCCGGTAGTTTACTTTTTCTTATGGAGGGCTTTGGAGGATGGGGTAGAGGAGGCATGAGATAAGAGGTCTTGATGCAAGGTACGATACAGGGGTACAAAAGTTTTTGTTTTTGCAAGAGAGAGCTTAGTATTCTGTCTTTCAATTAATTTGATTATTAATTTGCATTCATGCCTTTCATTGAGAATGAATGCATGTGTTTCACATTCTAATTGTTAGAACTAAATATTGGGTGAGTTGTGGCCTACAAACTGGCTTATTGTTTGCTTGTGTAGCTCTTAATCAAAGAAGATAAACTGATAGGCTAGGTTGACTCTACATTCATAATGTTGCTTATTGTCTCAGTATTATTAGTAGTTTCCTCTTCATTCTTAAAATAGCATGTGGATGATAAAGTATGTGGCTCCCCTGAAGATGAAAACTATGGGGTCAAATAACAGAGAAGCATAATTGACTCTAGGGCTTGGGAAAGGTTTTATTGAAGAACTGATGTTTAACTGGAGGCCTATTAGATGAACAACAATAAGACAAATGAGGATGGTTGGTATGTGAGGGGAGCTTACATGTGAAGACTAGTGGTTTAAAACAAGGGCTTAAAAATCAAGGCAGTTACTCTTCAGTGTGGCTGCAGTGTAGAGTCCAAGAAGGACAGTGATTTCCTGAGGCTTTGATATTCCTGTCCTATTAGTTTCTGGTTTTGTATTCTCTTTGATCTTTTATATTTTGCTTTTTGATTTGGCTAGATGTTCATTTCAACCAGTATTGCTTATTTATTAATGAAAAGTGTCCTGCCACTGGAAGCTGCTTAGTGCAGAAAAAAGTTTAAAAAACTTTTTTCTTCTATTTTCTGTAGACATTTTTCTTTTTGAAGCCCAACAAGCAGATATACCATTCCAAGGAAGCTGATGTCATGTAGAAAAGGGAACCCAGCTTGGCAATTTTTCGTTAAAGAAATGCTCTGAGACAATGAGTGTTCCACAGTAGTGCAGTTTTTCTATTTTATGTTAATAATCACAGGACATACTCTATTCTCTTCATTCTTTGATTGCCCCCCCCTTTGTTTTTCTTTTTTTTTCTTTTTTAAAGGTTTTATTTATTTATTTATACAAGCACTGGGTACAGTCAGAAGCGCGGGAGGGTGAGAGAATTCACCAGAGCGGGGAGCAGAGCAGGCAGAAGGACCGAAGTACACTGCTGAGGGGAGCAGCGGGCGGCAGGAGAGGTCTGCGCGCCATGTGGGACCCTTCTCCAGTGGCCGGGGAGCAGCCGGGGATCGAACTGGTGCTGCAGAGGCTGAAGAGGCTGCGGGCAGCTTCGCAACCCAGCGCTCAACTGCTGCGCCACCGAGGAGGCCCCCTTTTGTTTTTCTTAATTTCAACCTTGTGTCACCTTGTGTCTTAATTATTTCGTAATGCTGTTCTTTGCTTATAGGAATCTGTAATGCTAAAGCAGTGTTTCTCAGTATGTGCTGCCCTTTCAGGGGGTCCGCAAAGTCAAAACTGTGTTTATAATAATATTAACATTTCTTTAAAGGCCTTTTGTTCCCCCAGAATTTTTCAAAGTTGATGTGACTTGTTATTTTGCCATAGGTGGAATGCAGGGGTAGATATGAGAATCCAGTGGTTTCCTATTAAGCCATGAATTAAAGCAGTTTGTAAAAGTATGTAAAATAATGCCTTTGTCTTGTTTTGGAATTTTAAAAATCTCTGGTATACTCTCAAAGACTTAATCTAAGCAATGCCACCATTAATGCTCTTGCATGGTGTATATTTTTTCTTGTATTTCAACCCATCTGTGCCTCTATATTTGAAACTGTGAATCTTGTAGGGCACATATATCTGAGTCTTTTTTTTTTTTTAAGCATCTCTACCAATCTCTGCCTTTTTATTTTAGATCATTAACATTAGTATAATTATTGATGTTAGGCTTAGGTGTGCATTTTATTTCCTATTTGATCTCTGTGTTTTAGCTCCTTTCTCTTCTCCCTGTAAGCCCCCCTCCCAACTTCTTCATCCTTCTTTTAGAATATTGGGATTTTTTATGTTCTATTTTAATTTCTCTATTGACTTTTTAGCTATACCTTTTATTATATTAGGATTGAAATTAGGATTATTGTATTAGGATTGTAATCTAACCCTTAACATCTACTTAGAGTTATATTGCACCACTTCCAACCATATGTGTTCACTTTGCCCTTTCTCTCCTCATGTAGTTGTACTATGTATAACATCACAGTGTTACAAGTTTTGTCTTAAATCATGTGATTTTTTTTTTTAAGTCTAATAGGAAAATAACAGTCTTCCACATTTACTTAGATGTCTAATGTTTTAATTCACCCATCCAGGTTTAAAGTTTCCTTTTGCTATAATTTCCCATCAACCTAATAAACTTTCTATATTCCAAGTGTCATAGCAACAAATTCCCTTAGTTTTCATTCTCTGAAAATGTCTTTCTTTTGCCTTCATTCCTAAAATAAAGAATATTTTCGGGCCTCCCCGGTGACGCAGCGGTTGAGCGCTGGATTGCGAAGCTGCCCGCAGCCTCTGCAGTGCCAGTTCGATCCCTGGCCACTGGGCGAGGATCCCACATGGCGCGCAGACCTCTCCTGCCACCCGCTGTTCCCCTCAGCAGTGTACTTCGTCAGTCTGCCTGCTCTGCTCTCCCCTCTCATCTGGTGAATTCTCTCACACTGCCGTGCTTCTGACTGTATCCAGTGCTTGTATAAAAAAACAAACAAACAAATAAATAATTAAAAAAATGGTTCTTTTAAAAAAAAGAATATTTTCATTAGGTAATGTAGATGATATACTATCGCTCATTCAATCTGGATTAAAATTTTTATGCTTTCATAAACTTTAAGAGAGTGAACACTTTAAAGATGTTCAGACTCTTAATGATCTCCATCATTTTTATGAGACATGCATATTTTCCATTTATTCCATTGTATGTGGGATGTCATTTTTCTCTGGCTGCTTTCTATATTTTTCAATGATTCACTTATCATGTATCTCTATATATTTTTTCTTTGAATCTGTCCTGATTTGGGTTAACTGCTTAGATTTGTTAATTTGCCTTTCACTGAATTTTCAGTCATTTCTTCCATTTTTTTATCCTGCGCTTTTGTCTGTTTTCCTTGCCTGCTGCATATACCTCATTTTGGTGTAAGTCATCCTAGGCTGTACCTAAATTAAGTTAAAATAATGATAAAACAACTGAGAGGCATAAACCTGAGAGACTTTTTCCTCTCTCAAGTAAAAGTCTGAGAACTGATAGGTGAATCAGAGTGATAATCAGCTCTATTCCACAAGATCATTCAGATGTCCATGTCTCCCCAGTGTTCCCATGGTTTTACCCTCAGCTTTTTGGTTAAGCAAGATCAGCACTACTGTTTCTGTGTCCTAGCCTACAATAAGAGGGAAAGAGAATGAAGGACAAGAAAGTTCCTTTCAAAGACATCACCCAGAAGTTGCACTTGTTCTTGCTTATGGTCCATTGTTACTCATTGTGAAAAGGCCACAACTAACTGCAAATGAAGTGGGAAAAGATAGTCATTAGCTGGCAGCCATGAGTTGATAACATAGAATTCTGTTACTAAAAGGGAGAAAGTAGAGAATGAAGATTAGGGAACCATTAACAGTCTTGAAGTTTTTAATTTTTGCTAATACCAACCAAGTAAAAGAGTTGTTAAGGAATAGCCACACCAGTGGACTTTATAGGATCAGGTCAGCATTTTAAAATATAATAGAGGCGATTTCAGTAGTGGATCATTTTCAGAAACAAAGCACAAAGCTGGATAGATGTTGGAGAATTTGATGAAATGCCTTCAAATTGTATTAAAGTTGCTGGATATATAAGGTAATAATTATTTATTTTGTTCTTGTATTGTAGGCCTCAACTCCATATAGCATAGATTCAGATTCTTTGGGAATGGAGTATATTATTTCGGGAAGTGCCTCTCCAACTCTGGCAATCAACACTGTGACTAACAAAGTAATTCTTTTTAAACACTTTTGAATGTCATTGAGTAATACATTTAATTTTCCATTATAATAACAATAGAATTCTGTATGGTGGAGGTTAAAGGTGATGAAAGTTTGGCTAACTCATGTATAGCAACCTGAAAGCTGATCCCATTTTGTTTTGCGTTTTATACACAGAGAAGAAAATATTTCTCTACAGCAACTGGAAGGTGCATAGTGGGATACTCTGTATTTAATTCTTGACACTGCTATTTCCCATTGATAGAATTTTGGAGTCATCATTTTATTGAATGAGTTTGTTTTAAAATTATTAATTACCTCTCTAAATATGTAATTGAAAAAAAGACTATTAAATTCCCAGAAAGTGAACAGAATCCAGTCCAAAATTTGGACAAATGCTTAGATTTTATTGGAATATGATCAACCTGTTTCAATATTCAAGTATAGGTAAAAGCCCAGAAATGGTATGTTATTGTTTGATGCATTTTTGTGTGTGAATCAACACTCAAAACTCATTAGATACATGGTGGAACACAAATATCTCTTCTTTACTAAGTCATTTCTTAATCTCATATCTGAAAACTCTAAAAAAGACACTGGGAGGTTCATGAAGTAACTCAGTTTTGTGGATGTTTTCTTTTTTTTTTTAATTTTTTTTTTTTTATAGAGGCATGTTTTATTTATTTGTTTGTTTGTTTTGTTTATACATGCACTGGGTACAGTGCGGGAGGGTGAGAGAATTCACCAGAGCCAGAGCGGGGAGCAGAGCAGGCAGAAGGACCAAAGTACACTGCTGAGGGGAGCAGCGGGTGGCAGGAGAGGTCTGCGCACCATGTGGGACCCTCCTCCGGTGGCCGGGAGCAGCTGGGGATTGAACCGGTGCTGCAGAGGCTGCAGGCAGCTTCGCAACCCAGCGCTCAACTGCTGCACCACCGGGGAAGCCCTGTGGATGTTTTCTTTACTAGACCATGAGCAACTTTTAACCATACATTTCTCACACTCATGCTCATGTTCTATTTCATTCTAGCTTTTACCCTCCTTCTTTCTCCTTTGATTTCATTTGCTCTTGCTTGTATGTCCCTCAACTTCCACTTTCTCATGCACATAAATACAAAATGTATTTATATACACAGTTGTGCTAACATAGTACACATGGGATCTTTTTATTTGTAGAAAATAATAAAAAGAAAACATTGTATAATCAGAATAACTGATCAGATTTCCATTTCAGAAAAGAAACTGCTAACTCACATCTTTCAGATAGCAGAGTAAATCCATATGGAAACAGCCTAAGTATCCATCAGTAGATGGATAAAGAAGATGTAGACACTGGAATGTTATGCAGCCATGAGAAAGAAGGAAATCCTGTTATTTACAGTAATGTGAATAGGCCTTGAGGCTTTAGGCTAAGTGAAAGAAATCAGAGAGAGAAAGACCTATACAGTATTATATCACTTATATGTGGAATCTAAAGAGCAGAGTAGAATGGTGGTTACCATAAAGCAGAGTAGAATGGTGGTTACCAAGATGTGAATGTTTGAGGTACATGGGGACATGTGGTTATACGGCACAAACTTCAGTTTTAAGATGAAGTTTTGGTGATCTAATGTATAACTTGGAAATTATAATTAACATTATAATATTATGTAGTTGAAAATCATTAAGAATAGTGGATCTTGGGCCTCCCTGGTGGCGCAGCATTTGGGTGCTGGGTTGCCAAGCTGCCTGTAGCCTCTTCAGCGCCGGTTCGATCCCCGGCTGTTCCCCGGCCACCGGAGGAGGGTCCCACATGGCGCGCAGACCTCTCCTGCCGCTCGCTGCTCCCCTCAGCAGTGTACTTCGGTCCTTCTGCCTGCTCTGCTCCCTGCTTTGGCTCTGGTGAATTCTCTCACCCTCCCATGCTTCTGACTGTACCCAGTATTTGTATAAATAAATAAATAAATAAATAAATAAAATCTTAAAAAAAAAAAAGGGGATCTTAAATATTCATACCACAAAAAAGAAATGGCAATTAATGAGGTGATGGAGGTAAGCTATGGTATTAATCATTTTGTAGTATCTGAGAATATCAAGTTAACATGTTTTATAGTTGAAACTTGCACATGGTTAGCTGACAGTTATATTTCAAAAAAGCTAAAAGAGAAACCAGTTAGTATCAGTGCATACCATGGAGAAACTAAAGGGCAGGTGGAACATGTATATATAGCTACATAAAAGATATTTTTAAAAATCTAAATCAAACTACCTAAAGGTAAAAAGTATGTCTGAGTTGAAAAAGACACTGGATGGGATTACTAGTACATTATTCATTATACCAAGAAAAATTAGTGAACTTGGAAATACAATAATAAATATTACCTAAAATGAAACAGAGAGAAAACTGGTATAAGAGTTAATAGCATTAGTGAGCTGTGGGGGTGACTTCATATAAATTTGTTACTGAAATCTGAATCTATGTAAAGGAATGAAGGATATTAGAAATGGTAACTACATGGATAAACATAAAGCCCTGGATAAATTAAATTCTTTTTAAAAATAATAATGAGCAGTTTAAAGCAGAAATGTATTGTGGGTTTATAACATGTCACAGTAAAATGTATGAGGCGAAATGGAAATGTTCTGAATGAGAAGTAAAAACATAACATTTGGGAAGGCAGAAATAAAGTCGTATTCATGGATGATGTGGTTGTTCATATGAAAAATGCAAAGAACTAAAGATAAACCTTTAGAATTAGTAATGAATTTAGCAAGATCAAGACCGGTGTTTCATTTTAGAAAGCAGTTTTATTTCTGAATAATAGCATAGACAATTAAAAGGTAAAAAAACAACACTTTAATGTTAGCATTTTACCTAGGATTAAACAAAAGATGAACTCTACCTAGAAAATCAGAAAAATTTCTGAGTAAAAGAGACACGAGTATACAATTTTCATAGAGAAAATAATTGTAAAGAAGTTAGTTTTTCCTATGTTGGTTTACAGATTTAAATTGATCCCAATCAAAATTCCAGGATGCTCTTTTGGGATGAGGGGAGGAGAAAATGACAAGCTGATTTTAAAATATAAATGGGAATCCAATTGGCAAACAGTATTTGAAGAAAATATTGAAGAAAAGAGAGAAGATTTATACTTCCAATTATCAGTAATTGATAATTAGGGAACAGAATTCAGTGATGTCTTTGAATAAATGGGACTGGACCAATGGAAAAATCAGATTTTCCATTTACAAAAATCAATTCCAGAAGGACCTGAGACATAAATATAAGTGATGAAACAAAGTACTCAACTGGATGAAAAAGAATAAAATGATTTTAAAAAATAGAAAAAAGGAAATAATAAAGATTAAGTACAGGCATTAATGCAATAGGAAACAAAGCATTGTGTAATCATTTAGCTAAATTTCCTGCCAGAGGACAGAAAAGATATACATTGCATGATTCCATTTAAACTCTGTTCAAAAATAGAAAACTAATCAATATTGGTAGAAAACTGTATAGTGGTTACTTGGGACAATAGACAGAAACGATAATTACTAACTGGTGAATGGTGATTGGGAAAGTTCTTGAACAGGCCTACTGGAGTAATAATAATATTCTATACCAGTGGGTCTGTGGTGTGTGGATACCTGGGTAACCAAGACCCTTTTAGGGTTAATGAGGTCGAAATATTTTTATGATAATAACTATAATATCTTTTCTTTTGTATTTTCACTGATGCTGCAAAAGCAACAGTATGTAAACTGTACAAATCCAGGCAGTAACAGCTAAGTGTACTAGTAGTCATTATATTCTTCACTGCTACATACCCTTTAGATTAAAGAAGGTAATCAGTTTTATTTAAGAAAATCCTCGGTGAAGCAGGAAAAATAGTTTTATTATTGAGTATACATCTTTGTAATATTCTGTATGATGAAGTGAGAAGTATGCATAAAACCATTTTAAATTGCATACCAAAATAGAGTTGTTGCTTCAAGGAACATTTATAGAATTGTTTGAGTTATGTGATTGGGTTGAACTAGCTGCCTTGTTCATGGATCATTGTTTTTACTTGATAGAACAACATTAATGATTATTCATAGTTGGATATTTGGCAGATTAATTTTCTTTAAAATGAGCAAAAGTGAGTGCCACTACAAGGGTCACGGATGATTAGTACCTCTTGCCAATGATAAAGTTTAAACTTTTAAGCCAAAAACAATTTGGAAAACATCTACTATCTACTACAGTGAGTCTTGATAGTTTCTCAGTCTTCAAGGACTTTAAAGATTCTCTAATAAAATTAATGGTGGTGTTAGCAAGTGTGATATTTTGGTGTTATATAATAAAATGTACCACTACTTGGAAGATCTCTATAACTTGGAGATCAGTGTTTTCCAAATGACCAGTACCTAATGTTATAAAATCATACTTGGTTAAGTGATTCATTTAAAGTACAAGGTAAAATAGCGGGCTTTAGTTTAGTGACTTACAGTTTCAGATTCTATTTTGCAACTAATCTTTAAAAAAATTGTCACTTGTCAGGTGTTGGTACAGTATCAAAGAAGGCTTTCCACAATTATCTGAAAAGTCTAAAATATTCTTCGCTTTCCATTTCCATCCATCTATGTATGTATGTGTCTGTCTGTCTATGAGTGATAGGTTTTCTTTCTGTACTTGCACCTAAACAGCCTATTGCAGGAGATTAAATGCAGAAGCAGATGTGAGAACTTAGCTGTTTCCTCTTAAGCCAGTCATTGAGGTTTACAAAAATGTAAAGGAATGGCACTCTTCTAATTTTAGTTATTTATTGGAAGAATTTTTTTATATTAACACATAGTTGATGTGTGATTATTTAAAATTGATTAATTTTTAAATATTTTGGAGTTTTTAATTCTGCTTTGCCAATTATTGATAGACACATCACCATAAACAGAAACTTCACTCCTCAGTTTGTTAGACCTGTAAAAGAGTTCTGAGACCAAAGTTTGAGAACTGCTGTTTTATGCTTTGATCTGGGTGGTAATTGCATGGATAAACCTATATTAAATAATTTGTGCATTTGTGTAAACTAATAATAGTCTCTGTATATTTTAATAGAAATGTTTATCCTTCCAAATAAAATAAGCTATAAAGATTTGTCCAAGATAATGGAAGGTATTTCTGACTTTATTGATAGGTAACTGAGCACAGACAGAAGAGAATGAACACCTAGGAAAATGACCATAGGCTACATATGATTTGTTGATATTGTTTGTTTTATAGGTTTTTTTTTTAATTATTTCTAGGAGGCTCTAAGGTTGTATGTGTGTATATTCAATTTACAATGGAAGTATTTACCAGTTAAATATTTGTCGGAGGTTTCTTTATTTCCTGCTCTTACACTCTTCTGCCTTACAAATGTTTCCTAGACGCATAAAGGCTCTTAACTGATGTGAATGCGGGACAGTTTCGTTTTGCCTTTAATATAAAGGCATATGCTTAATTTTCCACATATTCAGCCTTTTTTGGCAAATGTTTGTAAGCATTGAGTAGAGAAAGATAGTGATAGTTCATTTGGTTACTAATTCAACAAATATTTATTTACATTGTTATTTATTTTTGTACAGTAGGTGATTTCTCTGCTAGTGTGTAGTCCCCCTAAATCTTCCACCACCTGTGAACCATCATCATAGTCCATTGTGCTTTTCCCATCCTTATTTTGACCCATCTCTCTTCCCCTCCCCTTTTGTAAGCCTCAGATCTATAGTTCAGTTGCAAATTTTGGTGCGTGCTCTTTTTTTTTTTTTGGACCCTATTTTTTTTGGATTCCCTGTATTCCTCCTATAAGTAAAACCAACTGATATTTTTCTTTATCCTTCTGACTTATTTCACTGAGCATAATCCCTTCTAGCTCCATCTTTGTTTCAGCAAATACTTGTTATTAATTGTATACTAAGCAGAAAGCACTATGCTGTTTATGATTACTTATTAAAGACTTTAGTTGTTAATAGACTAGTAGTGGTAAAAATAAGTTAGATCTTAATGCCAAATATATATGCAAGTAGGAATAGAGAGAAAGGCAGTCAGAGTAGCATCTGATTAGAACCTTGAAGAAAAGTTAGTTTTCTGCTTTAAAAATACCTTTTTTTAGTTTCTGATTTAAAATTATTATGCTTATTATAAAGTCAAACATTGTAAAAATACATACTACCAGTGATATGTCTTTGAGAATACCAAGCCCTGCCAGTTTAAGTAAAAATAAATTTGCATTGTTTAGAAATACTTAGCAATAAAAATCTACTGTAATCCCCTCATTAAATGTTGATGAACTAATTATGCTTGTTAGTAAGCTGAATTTAAGTACATCTAGACAGAATATGTTGTTTAGTTTGAGAGTAAATTATTTCATGGTGAACATGGAATTAATGATGAAATTAGGGTGAGTTAAGCACCAAAGGAAAGACCATTTGTCTTTCTACCATATACCGCCGTAGTTGCATTTTTTTGTAGAGTTGCTTCAATAGTACTCCTCATAGTGGGCACTACTTATTCAAATGTTTCTCTTTTCATTCTAGGTAACATTATATAACACTGATCAGGATGGTAGTGACAGCCCACGTAGTAGCCTTAACAACAGTCTTTCGGACCAGAGTTTGGCATCTGTTAATTTAAACAGTGTTGGAAGTGTACATAGTTATACGCCGGTAAGTTGTGGTGATGTTAACTTCTTTGTTGAGTGTTCACCTAGTACTTAAAACCTAAACCAAACATAATTGGAATGAAAATAAAAGATGAAGCTGTCTATTTCTCACTAATTCATTAACTTGAATAAGTAGAACAGATGTCTACTTCGGTAGTATTTTTATGATGTTAATTTTTCTTTAATCAAATCTTATTGAGTTGGCATTTGTTTATATAGTGGTATAATTTTGGGAGTACCTGATAGTGTTTTAATTGGGTGTTCATATTTTACCAAATTAGGTACAAATATATTTTGTTACATATTTTGTTCTCCTTTACTCCATCTGTGCAATTGGAAAAGGAAAAATAAAAAGTACTTTAGTCTAATTCTATATTTGATGATATTTTACAGTCCTTGGTAAAAAAGCTCCAAGGATGTGTGTGTCAACTTATTTTCCTGCTATAGACTTGAGAAGAGTAGTCTACAAACCGCTAAAGTTAGGATAACCTTGTACCCAATTGTTAACTAGTCTTGTAGTTTCAGTTTTGGTCTGGAAAACAAAACTGTTTTATAAAGGTACCTGCGTGTGACTATTCTTGCTCCTGTGCTAATTTTGTTATTTATTATAAGAACATCAGCCTTGGGTTATCTGATACTTCTTTTCAAATCGTCTGGCAACCATCTCTGTCAGTAGACAGAGAACAGAGCCCAAGATCCATATATGACACTGTTCATTGGTATAAATTTGATCTCCTGAGATCACTTCCTGTTCTTGAATACGTAAACAAGTAAAATTTTTCACAGGTCAAAGATAACGAAAGGGGGGAGTGGGAATAAAAGAAGAAAATAACATAAGGAAAACAAAAACTTAGAGACCAGAATAAAAAATCACATTGTAGGAAAAAAGAAAGGTAACAGCGAAACTCTTACCAGTATTCTGAGGGGGGGGAAATTAAAATATTCTCCCAGAATGCAGAAGAAACAGATAAAGGAATCAAAAATATGTAAAAGAAGGTGCTAGACATGGAGAATTCAGAGTTCTATGTATTTCTGAAGAAGAAAGTAGAGTAGTTGGTATAGGGGCAGTTTCTAGAGGAAATAAAGATTAAAGGAGTTACTGAGTTTTAGGGAAGTTAATAGGAGAAAACTTGTTTTTAGATATATCATGGCAGTTTTGTTTTTTTTTTAAAGATTTATTTTTTGGGTCTTCCCGGTGGCGCAGCGGTTGAGCGCTGTGTTGCGAAGCTGCCCGCAGCTTCTGCAACACTGGTTCAATCCCTGGCCACCGGGTTAAGGCGCGCAGACGTCTCCTGCCGCCCGCTGCTCCCCTCAGCAGTGTACTTCATCAGTCTGCCTGCTCTGCTCTCTGCTCTGCCTCTGGTGAATTTTCTCACCCTCCTGCACTTCTGACTGTACCCAGTGCTTGTATAAATAAATAAAAATAAAATCTTAAAAAAAATTTATTTATTTATACAAGCACTGGGTACAGTCAGAAGCACAGGAGGGTGAGAGAATTCACCAGAGCTAGAGCGGGGAACAGAACAGGCAGACTGACGAAATACACTCTCCCAGAGGCTGGGGATCGAACCAGTGCTGCAGAGGCTACGGGCAGCTTCACAGCCCAGCGCTCAACTGCTGCGCCACCAGAGGAGGCCCTATCATGGCAGTTTTGAAAAAATCGTAAGCAATTACCCATGTAAATACTTTGGCAGAAGAAGATACATTCAAAGAGATACAAATCACTCTTCTCTTCTATAGTATTAAATGTCAAAAGATAATGGATTAATACTTTATGCAGATATTTGAGGGAACAGCTTTGGGATTACAAACAGTCAAATTTTCATTCATATATGAGGTCAATAGAATGACATTCTTTGATATTCAGAACTTAGAAAGTATCCTACCCTTGTTTTCATGTACTTTTCCTGAAAAAAATTGATAAAAAGTGCTGGGTAAGAATGACATTATGATAAAGAACTAGTTGTAGCATCGAAACAAGCTAAGCAAAGGGCTAATGATTTAAATTTCTTTCAAAATAATTTGAATGTAGAAAATTTCTAAGCCAAAATAAATAAAAATATAATGAGGAAAAATTCAAGCAGGACATTTAGAACTAGGTAACAGACATAAGAACAACTATCCATTATACTAGTAAATGTAAGAGGGTTAAACTCCCCTGTTAAAAGCTAGATATTTTAGACAGCTTTTTTTTTAATTTAAAAAATAAGATACCAAGTAGTCATAAAGTACATCATCACCTGTTTTTGTACTTGTGACATATACACAAATTGAGCCTTTAAGGACACAGTGAGCTCTAATGTATTGAGGCAGATTTATTACTTCAGATAGAAGTCAGATGAGGATGGTGTCAGCTTCCCTCACCCCACGGTACTTCACCAGACCTGAGGAACCAAATGACAAGACTACATATGTGCTTGGGTCTCTGTAGCTGGGAAGTGTTACACTCCACCCTGCCGCTCAGCAGCTGTGTAACCCGTACCGTAAGGGAGGGAGTGAGGTAGCAGTCCTGTGCTTCTCTGGAGATTGGCAGGTGAGAAACTGTCTCTCGGAAACTTCAGCAAGATAGATAGGTGAATGAGAAACTGCCGCGTAACTGCCTCCTCCTACAAGAAAGGAATGCAGTTGAGAAGTGGTGAATGTGAATTTGCTATTCATAAAACCACTGATCATCCCTTGCTGCAAGACAGTGTTCTACTGAGGTATACATCATCCTGCCATTGAGACTTGTCTGCGTGGCCTACGTAGAGATATGTAAGGTTGCCATAGTGCCAATGGTGGAGAGCATTTCCCCACAGAAAATTTGTGTTTTTCCATGTTATTGCAGATTCCTTGTGAGCGTCATTTTGAATGGTTGCATAAGTTTACAGTGAGTGTTCATATCTTGATTTTTCAAAACACCACATGGTTGTTTACCACCTCTTGATTTAATCTTCAAGAAATACAACTGGTCATTTTTTATTAATTTCTAGTTATGCTGCCTTCAAAGATAATTCTTGTATTTTAGGAGTTATGCACTTTTTTTTCCCTGCATAGCTTAGGCTCCAGATTTATTCTGGTTTTCTCAGAAACTCTGTTGGCCTTTTTTTTTTTTTTTTTTTTTTAAAGATTTATTTATTTTATACAAGAACCAGGGAACAGGCCAGATGCGTGGGAGGGTGAGAGGTTTCACCAGAGACAGAGTGGGGAACAGAACAGGCAGACTGACAAAGTACATTGCTGAGGGGAGCAGAAGGCATGACAGGAGAGGTCTGCTGTGCCATGTGGGACCCTCACCAGCCTGCTGGGATCGAACCAGCGCTACAGAGACTGCGGACAGCTTCACAGCGCGGCACTCAAGCTCTTGGGCCACCAGGGGAGGTCCTCCGTTGGTCTTTTGATCTTCATCTTTCATTTCCTCATAGTTTTCAGTAAAAAAATCATGAGAAATGAAGAGTTAGATGTATTGAAATAAGTTGCTGCTTTGGGTAGTACCATGCAACTACAGTATTTGGGTTTAAATACTGAAAGAGTAATTGAATAAATGAATGAGAAATATTAGTAGCTTTGCAGTATAGTAGAATTTGAGATGAAATTGCTTCTGAAGAAATCAGTATGAAGATTCTATAGAAACTGAAAGGATCCAGGTCTTGCATAACACTTTATAAGATTTTTGAGCAAACAAGTCATTTAAATGCATTGAACTCTCTCCCCTCATCTTCGAATTGTAGAGGTTAGATTAGACTTCTCTGGTTCTTCAAGATCCAAATTAATAATTTTGTAGTCTATTCTGTATGTGTACCCAACCTAACAGGATGGGAAAGCCAAAGACAGGGAAGTTTATTTCCTTTGGATTCTTTAACTTGTTAGAATATTTTTAGTTACATATTTTCTGTAATGAACCTATTCTGAGAAGGAGCGACTAAAATTGATAATATCTTCTTTCAATATTAGGTGACAAACCATCCAGAACCTGTTTCGCAGTCATTAACGCCACAACAGCAGGCACAGTACAACCTCCCAGAACGAGACAAACAGCTACTTTTCTCAGAATATAATTTTGAAGATCTCAGTGCCTCATTTCGAAGCCTTTACAAGTCAGTTTTTGAGCAGTCACTTAGTCAACAAGGTAAGTTTGTGTTTTTTAAAGTACTTTTTTGTAAATTTTCATTGAAAACTTTTTTAAGAATTGTTTTCACATAGCAGCTGTTTCCTTACTTTTAGAACATTAGTAGGGTTATGATCGGGATTAAATTCTCATTTATGCTTTTGTATCTTTACTATATTCTATATATATTTACATCATAGCACAAGGATGGCAGGTAAATTTCATCTCCTACGCTTGCTTCTCTTTGGTTGCTGGTGGTGTCTTGAAGAATTTTGACATTGCAGCTGTGCCATATGGAAGATCGCCATAGTTAATTACTGGTGTTGGGCTCGTGAAGTGTTTGAGTGGTAAATATTGTACCACAAGAATGGATGTACTCCTTTCTTTTCTGACTAGTATTAGCAAATTGCTAACTATTGGAACATGTAGCAACAAATTTGCAATTTCACATGTGGCTCATAGATGAACACATTAGCTCCTAGATGAACACATTAGTAGTTAGCTTTGGGTCATTGTCTTTTTTACAGTATGCTTAAATCAGATTTTAACATTAAAGGTGATTTTGGATAAGATTTTTTTTTTTTAAGATTTATTTATTTATGCATACAAGAGCTGGGATATAGGCCAGAATTGCAGGGTGGGTGGGATGGGGTGGTGGTGTGTGTGAGAGGATTCAGCAGAGACAGAGTGGGGAACAAAACAGGCAGACTGACTGAAATACACTGCTGAGGGGAGCAGCGGGCGAGACAGGAGAGGTCTGCTTCGCCATGTGGGTTGCTCCCTAGAGGGCTGGGGATAGAACTCGTGCTGCAGAGGTTGCGGATTGCCTCATAGTGCCGTGCCTAACTCCTTGCGACACCAGGGAGGCCCCCATAAGATGCATTATTAAGTGTTAGCCAAATGCTACATTATTGCAGTCATGTGTTCCACTAGCTACTGGTTTAATTTTAGGTAGTATCAAGATGTTATATCCCCTTTCCTTTATGGAACACTAGTTGGAAATTGCTGGGAACTCTAGTATTGAAACTTTTCCTTCTTTGTTTGGCAGATTAACTGTTCATCCTCTCATTCAGAGCGCTTACCTGTTCATGACAGTGAACAAAAAATAGACATCCTTGTCTCTATAGAGTCTACATTTTAATGCTTATCATTGTGAGATACTGTGAAAGTTGATGGTAGTATTTATGTGTTGTATATATTAATATCAGTGGTTTACATAGGGCATTGATTTATCTGATTATTATCTTTCTGTCTCTAAAAAGTACAGAAAAAACTAATAGAAGACTTGACTAAGTAGATTCAACCTTGGTGATCATAATGGAAAAATAATGACTTGGAAATAATAGTGGCAACAGTTTCTGATGCCCATAATGTTATTTTTATTATACTAATAAAACTAAAAGAAAAAGAAAAGGTCATTCATAGGTATTCTGGGTCTAGCCCATGGAATACCATAGAGTGAACTAAGTTAACTGCATCTATCAGTACCTCAGCATCCCTATTTGTATAATTAAGACAATTAGACTGATTGTTCACTCACTTTGGAGTCCTTGACTTTTGTGAAGGTCTGTGGAAGGAGGCATTTGCACATGAAGATTTAGCAGATGTCCTTTCATGGTTTCAAGAAACAACTTTAGGTTTATTGTTTTTGTAGATTGTGCTTCTGAAAGGTATTTTGTTTTATTTAAAAATAATTTGGTATTGAAAGTTTTGATAGAGATCATATTTGGGTTCCCTCTTAATATGCTAGGAGTATTGGCAGTAGATAATGAAATAACTGCTTTCTTTCATCTTGCTGTAATAACCGTTTTATTCCCTAGAAATGACAATTTTCCAGGGCCAAGGCAAGAAATTTTATTAATTTTTCTGCCTATAACATCTTTACTTACTAGATTTTTTTTAAAGATTTATTTATTCATGCATACAAGCACTGGGGTATAGATCAGAGGTGCAGAGGGTGAGGGGATGTGGAACAGGCAGATTGACTGAAATACACTGCTGAGGAGAGCAGCGGGTGAGACAGAAGAGGTCTGCTGCTTCATGTGGGTCACCTCCCTGGCCAGCGGGGGGGATCGAACTCTTGCTGCAGTGGCTGGCAATAGCTTGATAGCGCTGTCTTTAACCCCTGCACCACCAGGGAGGCCCGTTTACTTACTAGATTTTAAGATTATCTTACAATGTACCCATAACAGTTTTACTATTAGTGAAAGCATGAGAATAATTTTATTTCTGTTTAAAAGTTGATTATTTTGTAGTTGACACTATGCTGCGAAATTTTAATTTTCATTAATATAACTTTTGTGTTTGGTTCAGAAAAACACTGTACGAGTTATCCTTTAAGATATGAAAATAGCCTAGTTATATAGAACCAAATGTTGCAATAAGATTTATTAAAATGAGTGTTTACTTGCAAACCAAACATACATTATTTTTAACATTAGGCACTTCTGGCCTAATCATCATCATCATCATAGCAGCTAATATTTACTGAGCTCATCCTGCAGCCTGCACTTGTACCATGGCATTTAATCCTCACAACAACTCTATGAAGTAGGTACTTTATCATACCCATTTATAGTTGAGGTAATTGTGGCTTGGAGAGGTTAATAACTTTCTGAGGTTAATAACTTTCTGAGGTTACCAAGTGTGTAAATGGCAATGCAGAGATTTTAATCTCTACTTTCTGGTGCTATGAAATGTGTGCTCTAAACTCCTAAGCTGTGTCTATCTTAAGATTGTGTCATGAGAGTAGTGAAAAAGAACAGCAGAGATGGCTATCTTGCTTTTTGTAGTCTTAGGGCTTCTAGCCATGTTGAATGTCATTTCTTCCCTCTCCTGTCAAAATCTTGGTCATCAGGCCTCAGAGAACCATCTGAATGTCACCCAACACCTTTCCCACTTTTCCCACTTTTACAGCATCATTCAACACCCTTTTTTACAGCCTTTTCAAGGAAGCCTTTTCTGTCTGTAGCAAGGGTCATTCCTAGGTAAACAGGCAAGAAGCATCCCCTTTGTATATATTTGCTTTAGTATTTTCATTATTGAACATCATCTCCTCAAGTGTCTGCCTCTCCTACTAGTTCATGAGCTAGTTGAAGCAGGGAATGATCGTTCTTACACTTGCCAGTAACCCCAGAGTCCAGTGTACAGTGGATGTTCCATCAGTATTTGTTAAAGTAGACCAAAGTTATTTTCTGGCAACATAAACCTTTGCTTTGTAAATAATTTTGCAAATGTTTGTCATAAAATAGTTTAAATCTGACTACAAATGATTTTGTTCTCTGTTTTTAGGTTTGATGAACATCCCTTCTGAATCTTCCCAGCAGTCCCACACTTCCTGTTCCTATCAGCACTCTCCTAGTAGCACAGTGAGCTCTCACCCACACAGCAACCAAAGCAATCTGTCCAACAGTCATGGCAGTGGCCTCAATACCACGGGCAGTAATTCAGTTGCACAAGTCTCGCTGTCCCACCCCCAGATGCACGCTCAGCCGTCTCCACATCCGCCCCATCGACCACATGGTTTAACACAGCATTCGCAGCGTCCCCAGCACTCAGCGCCGCATCCGCAGCCACACAGCCAGCTCCAGTCCCCACACCCCCAGCATCCCTCTCCACATCAACACATACAGCACCATCCAAACCATCAGCATCAGACGTTAGCACATCAGCCGCCCCCACCACCACAGCAGGTATCCTGTAATTCTGGTAAGTTTGTGTCTCCTGACTTGTGTTTGGCTAACTGTGAATTAGGCATCTGTCCTCTGTTAACTGGGTTTATACATATATACTCATACCAAAACCCTTCTCATCTGTATCATTTTGTGTTTGCTTACTATAATAACCCTAGAGTTGTAAATCGTTCAATCTACAGATTGACCTGGAAATTTTCTTGATTAAGATTTATTGTGGTAAGACAGGCAGAATCAACAACTGGTGCAGGTTTTGGTTTTAATTCTTGTTTCACCTTTTTAGAAAGCAAATATTTTGTGAGCATTTAGAAGACAGAAATGCACAGTCTGTAATCAACTGTGACTTTGTGATTATTGAAGAAAGAAAAGTGGAACTAAAATACTTTACACAGTGTTGTTAGGAGGATTACATTGGGAATACAAATAGGAATGCCTGATCTCGTACCTTCATTTAAGTATTTAGTGAATGTTCCCAGTCTTCTTCCTTTGCTTATTCCCGCCAAGTATCTTATCTTAGGATGATAAATTGCACAGGACAAAATATTCTTTATACCTGAATCAAAAAAAAAAAATACTGCTTTTAAGTTAGGTGGTTTCTGGTGAGGTGTTTAACTGACATTGCTTACACACCAGAGAGCATAGACTAGGTGAATGGGACTCTTTGGAGTTGTGTACAGGTTCTTCCCTTACCGTGCCCATCTGTACATTTACCAACCACTAGTAAGATTTTTATCCTGGAAGTACAATTTCTAAATGTTTAGCAGTGTTGGTTCTTATTCACCAATTAAAATTGCTCATTGTCTTCCCTAAGTGTATATTTCAAACTTTATTCAAGATTCATAGTATTTTCAATATTATTTTGGTAGGTGTTTCAAATGACTGGTATGCAACACTTGATATGCTAAAAGAAAGCTGTCGAATTGCCAGCAGTGTTAATTGGTCAGATGTAGATCTTTCACAATTCCAAGGTGAGTATTGGTTCCTTTTGTCATAGAACCAAATGTGTAGGATTCTGTTTTCCCTATTAGATTCGTCTTTGTAGTAGAAATAAGCATTACTTTATATGCAGTTGGTGGTATGCTTAAAAACAATACTTTGCAAAATTCATAAGTAAACTGTTGCCAGTTGATCTAGCAGAGTCACAGAGAAAAGTTCTTAGATAACACACATTATATACCTTAAAAACATACAGTATTGTAAACCATTACTTCAGTAAACATAATGTAAAAAATATTACAGTTACTATTTTATATCTGCATCTTTGAAAACATGTTTGAATAAATAGAGCTGTTGATTAGATTTCTAGAAGTGAAGTTTTTGGATGAGAAGGTATATGCATTCATTATCTAGATATCAGTATTGCCAAGTTGTGTTTAAAGAGGTTGTACTGGGGTCTCCCTAATGGCCTAGGGGTTAAAGTCTCAGTGCTATCACGGGGACGACCCACTGCGATGGCCTGAGTTCAGTCCCCACCGAGGAGCTAACCCACATATAGTACAGCAGACCTCTCCTGTATTGCTCGCTGCTCCCCATAGCAGTGCCTTTTCGCCTGCTCTGCTCCCCACTGTGTGTCTGGTAAATCCTCTCATCCCTGCACCTCTGACCTACACCCCAGTTCTTCTACATAAAAATAAACAAAATCTTTTTTAAAAAAAAAAGAGGTTGTGCCATTTGCATCCCTACTAGCAATGTATGAAATCAGCTGTTGAACCAAAGCCTTTGCAAAATAGAATGGTGTTAGACTTTTGGAACATTGCCAATCTAGAAAGTGAAAACTTTTACCCTTGGTTATAATGTCCATTTGTCTTATTATGGGTAACAGTTGACAAATATTTTAATATGTCTAAAAGGCATTTGTATTTTTTTTGTGTGTGTGTGTATTTTTCTATTAACACACCATTTGCCTATCTATTGAATTTTTGGTAGCTGCTGTTACTGATTTGTAAACATATATTAAGTAAATTAGTCTTAGTTTGCTGTCCTGTTAATATTAGTTCTTGTTTGTAGTTTGTCTTTTATCTTTCTTTACAAGTATTTTTATTTATGAATAAATTTTTTGTACTTTACACGAACAAATTTGTCAATAGCTTATGTTTCTAACTTTTGTGTTTTCTGTAGAAACACCTTCAATTTCAAGGTTGAATTAAAAATCATTTCATACTAAAAAAAAGGTTGTGAAAGAAATTTGACCACATTTAAAAGAATCAGGCATTTAATAATTTTAAAGCGTCATTCTTCATTGCATGGGCAAATCACAAGTAGAAATTTTGAGAACCGAAAATAAAAAATTGTCTTAGTACCTTTGCAATGTTTACAGAACTATACTAACTATTTTTAATGCTTTCCTCATAGGTTTGATGGAGAGTATGAGACAAGCAGATCTCAAGAACTGGTCTTTAGATCAGGTTCAATTTGCTGATCTTTGTTCTTCTCTTAATCAGTTCTTTACACAAACTGGCCTTATCCACTCACAGAGTAATGTTCAGCAAAATGTCTGTCATGGCACCATGCATCCAACAAAACCTTCCCAACACATTGGAACAGGTATGTACTTAATTATTTTCTTAATTTTCTTTTTTTCATTCATATGAAGTTCAGTAACTGAGGCAGGTGGCACATTTTTAATGGTGACAGCAGTCCATTTACATCTTTTTATTTCTAATAAGTGAACAAAATCAATTTATGTATTTAAGGGTGTATCATAGGAAAGTTGAGATAAAAAGACTTTTTTCTATCATGATTTATATGATTATTTTATCGTTTGTGGTTAACTTGTTATGTTTAACCATTAAATTACCAAACAAGAATTAAATGTCTTAAAGATACTTACACGTTCATAGGAACATAGTTATGATGTTATCAGTTTGAATTTGTATAGACTTATAATGCAAATCAACTTTTTTCCTATCTTGTAAAAATGGTTAAGCAAAATTAAAAGGTCACAGTTTTCTTGAAGAGTAAACATGATGGTTAAATAGCCCATTGATGTTTTTTAAACTCCAGACTTAAAATTTGTCTTCAGTATTTTTCATTTCATATTTTCTTTACTCTTTGTCCTTAGAACTGAACCATCTCTTCTGTTCTGAGTGCAGTGCCTGCATATTTGCTTTTCCCAACTTGCATTCTGTAGGCATTTAATATTCAAGTTCTTTCTCTCTGTTTTGTTATTTTGCCTTTTATCTCCAAATTGACTTTTTTGTATGCTACCTTGGTTTTAAGCTTGATGTTAAAAAATCTACTCTTACCTTGAGTGACTTCCTTTAGCCACTATCCTACTTTGCTTCACATGTTTGGTCTTCCCATGTTCTCAAAACCCCCAGTCAGGTGGCATTTTTTTTTTTTTTTCATGAAATCTGTCTTTTGATATATTCAGAATCTTTTATGTTTCTTCATTTTGAATAGCTTACTTAATTTGAAATCCTCAGTGGATGTTTGATTCTTAAAAGTTACTTATTCATTCCATAAATTTGTCAATACAGGCATCTCCTTTACTGTCTGCCACATAGGAACTATTTAAGTGTAAGCTAAATTTATTGACTGTCCTCTATGTGCCAGACATTAAGCTATTTTTTGATAACTGTTTAACTCTTTTGTCATTTCTGCTATTGGTATCTTCCTGATACATACTCTTTAAAATTTTTTTTCAGTGATGTTAGTAAATATGTAACATGAAAGTCCTATTTGTAATCATCCTGTAGTGTACAATTTAGTAGCATTAAATGCGTTCATAATTTTATGCAACAAACACTACTATTCATCCCCATAACTCTTTTACTCTTAAAAAATAAATGTGCTGTATTCATTAAACAATACCCCTCATTCCATCCCCTGCCCTCCCAAACCCTTGTGTCTCTTGATTTTTGACTACTCTAAGTTCTCCACATATGTGTTTATCTTTGTGACTGACGTCACCTGGCATAATGTCTTCAATGTTCATCCATGTTGTAGCATGTTAGAATTTCCTTTTTAAGGGTGAATAATATACCATTTTATGTATATACCCTATTTTGCTTATCCATTCATCTGTGGATGAACATGGGTTGCTTCCTTGTTTTAGCTCTTATGAATGTTGCTATGAACTTGGAATTATAAACACCTGCATTCAGTTCGTGTGGCTATATACTTAAAAGTGAAATTGCTAGATCATAAAAAATACTATGCTTAATTTTCTGAGGACCCATCATACTGCTTTCCACAGCAGCTGAACCATTTTCCATTCCAGCCTAACAGTTCACAGGGTTCCAGTTTCTCTGTCCTCACCAGCATGTTAATTTCCTCTTTTTTTTTTTTGTTTTAATAATACCTATCCCAATGAATGTGAAGTGGTATCTTATTGTCATTTTGATTTGTATTCCTAGTTGATTAGTGATGTTGGATATCTTTTCATCTGCTTAATCTGCTTACTTTAGTTGTAGATAACAATACTATTAAGATTTTAATGATTCATTTGTTTTACTTATGGTAACATGTCTTCTTTTTCTGACTAGGAAATTTGTACATAGACTCCAGGCAAAATCTCCCTCCTTCAGTGATGCCACCCCCTGGTTATCCTCATATCCCACAGGCACTTAGCACTCCAGGAGCAACGATTACAGGTAACTTGGGATGTGTATGTGTTGCATTTGGTACTTGAGTTTAATATTGAAAAGCTTTATGTTGTCCTAATAGTAAATGAGTCTGCCTCAGGAGGGAGTGAACTCCCTGTTCATACCTGGGGTATGAAGTCCGGGTAGCTGCTGGGCTTCATTGCTCGTTGAAAGGATTCAAATATTATTTGGCGTTTGGCCCGTATGACCTGAAGTTTCTCTTAGCCCACAGATTCTGTCATTTAAATTAATACCCTTCCTCTCTAAGTGGTCTAGGAGCATAGAACTTGTCCTAGAATCTTAGGTAATTTAGAGGCTTATTTGACTTCAACAGGACTTGGCAGGTGTCATAAACCTACTTTGGTTATTAGCTCATGTATACTTTGCTGTATTCTTTCTGATGAAGTTCCCTCTAGTGAATTTCCCTCCATACCTCAGATAGAGTTTCCAGGAAAGTGCATTCTAGAGGAGGCAAGTTTTAAGATACACTGGTTCATAAATTTTCCTCCTTGCTTTTAGAATATAGGATTGGTTGCATTTAGTAGGGCAGTAGAGGCACATTTTAGTGGTGGAAGAGGTCTTACGAATTATCTAGATGAGAAAACTGAGACTCAGAAGGAGAGAGAATTTACATAGAACCACCAGTTTAGTAAGTAGCCAAAGCAAGACTGAAGCCCTGATGTTATTATTTTTTCAAACCACCATTTACTTAGGCTTTTTGAAGATAAGATAAAAGGCAGTGTGAATTTAAAATCCAAAAAAAGAAAACAGATGTGTGCCAGGTAGCTTGAAGGAACATGTCCTTTGATGAAAAAGAAAGAGTGTTCTCCCTCCTCAGCACTAGTGACTTGGCAAAATATGGTAGTTAAAATGCTGGAGCCTGATTGCTAGGGTTTGAATCCTGGTGCTTTGCCACTTGATAGGAGGCCCTAGCCCTCCTGTCTCAGCTTTCTTGTCTGTGAAGGGGGCTAATAACACTACTAAGTCCTAGTATTAAGAGGATTAAGTGAGGATATATGTAAATCTCCTTAGTTTTAGCACCTGGCACATAGTAAGGAATTTGTAAGTTAAAAAAAAAAAAATACAGACATTGCTGCTATACTGTGATACACTAAAAATCTTACTAGCATTTTATAAATTACATATTATAAAATTACAGGACTTTTGAGAAAAATAAGATTGTCAACAGACTAGAAACTTTGTAGTATTAAGAAAAGCTATAATAATACAGTAAAGATTCCACAGTGGTAGAAGTATATGCCTATAAATTTCTGATAAAAGGAAGTATTTTACATGTAGGTATACTCATTCTTTATTGAAAAAAAGAAAAAAAATTAATATAGGAAGGGTGTTTGTTAAGGTATGGAGACAAAGACAGAATGTATCAAAACTGGCGATAGCCATATCAATCCAAGAGGAGGAACATGGGTGATGAGGCATCGTGCACTCCTGGGCTCCTCCATGGCTTACTGCACTCAGCTGTGTTGACGTTCTCTGTATTCACCTGCCGTTACTTGGTGGCACAAGAATGAACTTGCTGGAAAAATTCAGTCTCACCTCATGTGACTTCAGAGTTACACTGACATCATTCACCATTTACCATTGTCATGAGAGTCAATTCATGTTACTGAAACACATATTGAAGCAAAACAGACTATAAAAGAAAGGTTACGTCAGCATGTGGAAACTTGAGCACTCTTTATGTCCTTGCCTGGAGCCTGGTATAGTGAGAAAAGCCTTGGTTTTGGTGTCAAATATATGAGTTCAAATCCTTTGTCTTCCCCTTAGCTCATTGTATGACTTTTAGGTTGCTCATCGTCTTAAATCTGGGCCCCCTTACCTACATTGAGAGAATCTTAAGAATAGCTTTTGGGTAGATTAATAAGATAATGTGCAGTGGATGTCTGGCACATAGGAAATTACTCTATAGGCATTTCTTTGTTTCTCCTGTTCCTTGCTTACCCAAGTGATGTTGTCTCCTTTCTTCCAGGCCATCACGGAGCCATGAACCAGCAGCACATGATGCCTTCCCAAGCCTTCCAGATGCGGCGCTCCCTGCCTCCAGATGACATCCAGGATGACTTTGATTGGGATTCAATTGTGTAGAGCTTGTCAGTCTGCAAGGCACCAGACCCCAGTGTCACTTTCTCTGTAGTGAAGAGAAAGGTTCAAGGGAATCCAGTTGAGAAAGCAAAGTTGCTAATCACTTAACCAATGTTATCAGAATTTCTTTTGAAGACAATCAAAGATTTTAGCTGAATAACGTACTGCTTTTATCTGACCTAAACAAGTACTACATGTTTGTCTCCTTGCCAGCTGCCCTATGTAGCTCCTAATTGTTCTGTGATTTGAACGGCTTTTGCATATTTGTGTCAGTTTGATGTTGACCACAAGTGCCAGACTGATTTTTCAGGCAGAGCCTATTTTGCTGCAAGCAGTTTATAGATTCATATGTGTAAATATGTACAAAAATTACTGAAAGGTTTTTTTTCTCCCTAATTGGATTATTATGTCTTGAAAAGAAAGTTACTGTGAGTTTTTATTCCTTCTTAGGCTATTTTCTGCAGGATGCTTTCAACTGATGTAGGCAACTGAATGGAAATAGTTTTTCAAAACCCAGTTCCCCTTATTTAATCTTTTTCAGATTTGTGGCAATGAATTTGACTCAGTAAATTAAAGAACCCAAGAGTTTTTTAAAGAACCCAACAATTTGAAGGGGCAGGTTGTTCCTGAGCAGCATAAAGAACTGACCAAATTTGTTTTGATGTTTGGGGGATTATAGAATTTTTAATGTACCTTGTAACTGTCTCTTTTCCTATATCTGCATTACAACTCTAAAATGTATTTGATTGGTTAGAAGCTGGACATTGCTTGGCTCTACAAACAAATCAGTGCCTCCACATTCACATATGTATTTATTATTCAAAAGTGTTATTTTAATATTTATTGCTCCCTTCTGTGAATGCTCAGCTCCTATTGGGTTCATTGAGGAGAAATGCAGTGTCTGAAAGCACAGAATTATTTTTCTTGATAAGAGTTTACAGACAAGACAATCAGAGAGAGATTGTGTAATTCTTTTTATTGTCACTCCTTTTACCATGTGAGTATATTACTCTACCTTAGCATTCCTGCTGATTGAGGCATATTAACTAAACAGGATTTTTCTGGAATTTGAATCAGATCATTTGGGCAACAGGAGGGCAAGTTTCTTCATTTGCTTTCCATTTGGGTAGCCAGAATGGAAGGTAGAGCCACCCGTAGATTTTATTTGCCTCAGTCTTCAGTGCAATTATTGTTAGATTCCTGCTGTTTCTGTTGTCACGTGTGTCTGTATGCATGCCATTTGGCTGCTTTCTTTGAAATATAGCTTCGTCTTTGGGGGTTTTATTAGTTGCTATTTTATTTTGTTTCATATTATATCACAATTACTTTGCATGGATTGTCTCAGTTTTATAATAATAAAACTAAAAAGTGAGATTTATTTTTAATGAACAGATTTTGAATTGGTTCTTTAGTTTAAAAAAAAAAAAGGCAGAATTTTTTTCAGTTCTAATAGGGAATCCTATGTCCCATCAAAGCAACTGCCCACTGGTTGCTTTTTCGCATCTCTAGTCTCTGTCAGCCATGGTTCAATCACTTTAATCAACCTTAGTGATTCTGTGATTGAATAATCTCTACTTGAACTAAACAGACATCTTTGTTTCTCTGTGTGTATGTGAGAGTGTTTGAGAATGTGTGTGGGAATTTTTTTAATGGGGTGTTGCCTTGAATGAATCATTGGAAAGCCAACCATGGTTAAGGCTGGTGAGGTTGGGGAGAGAGAAAGGGCTTTATGTTCCTGTTGTTTGGACCCTGCTTGGCATGAAAAAGAAAGCTCACTTCCAACCCCTTGGATCAGTGCAAGTCAGAGGATTCTGGAAAGATAGTCACCAGGCACCCTTACATGGATCAGAGGCCAGATAAGATAGCAGCCTGCAGAGCAAAAACTTGAAAGAAAAGGGGTGATTTTCAAAAGTCTGCTCAAGTCACTGTTTTCTAGATACCAAAATAGCTGTTTTGAAGAAAAATTGCTTGGGTAACAGTGTGCACTTTAAACAGTTTGGGTATTGGAATGCAGTCTCCTATTGAGTGATTTGAGTAGAAACTACTAATGATGATTTTACACATTGTGTGAAGTAATTTCCCATTTGGCAATCATTTACTGATTTGCAGTAATCAATATTTTTATGAGAATTGAAACTTACCAGAATGGCCCTGGAGGCAGACTCTCCACCTAGATCCAGCCGCTCTTGTGATTCAGGTGGTCAGGAGCCTGGGACGGCCCTTCTCAGTAGGCTCTAGAGGGCGGGCTGCGGGCTGCGGTGTGGAGCATCCCTCCAGCAGCTGCTTCAGGTGCTAGTTGCTAATGCAGAGGAGGTTTTCTGTCTTGGGCTTAAATTGACTGAAGACTTGGGGGAAAAAATAATGCATATAATCAAACGGGGCAGCATATAATCAAACAGGGGCACTCTGTCCAGGAGAATAATCCGACTGGCATTTGTGGCTGTTTTTGAAATGTAAATGTATTCATGTGTGTTCTTGTAAATACGTGTCTCTCAGATGTCCTTTGAGTGGGAGGGAATAATCTGGGGATTATTTCAAATGGAATAGAGTATTTTGATATTGTTCATTCAGAGGGTGATGTGTACATATCTATATTGTATATATGTGATGAAAATGCATTGGCTTTTTGTGCACACACAATCTGCTCTCTGTACTGCTGTTGGACAGTCAGTGTTTTAATGTTTCTACGGTTTTGCTATTGCACGATTTCATATTTTGCCTCTATGATGAACGGCACCCATTCTTTGTAACTGTTAGTGCTGTAAAGAAATATTCCAAGTGTCATTAGGATTGTTGCTGCCAGAACTGATATGCATGAATGGCACTTAAAATAAATACATTATGGTAAGTCCATTTACAACACCTACTGGTCTGTGTTATTTGCTACAATTGAGGAAATAAGATCGGTGCTAGTTCAGTTGTAGAAACCCCACAATCAGTCCTCGGGGTCTCAGAGTGTGTCCTATGTATCACTGCCTTAAAACAGTAATTGCTGCATGTCCATAGCTCTGTGAACTCGGGGAATTAATTTTTCTGAGAGTCATTTTCCTCATTTACAGTGTCTATGAAATGAAGACAATAATAGCTACTTCCTGCAGTTGTGGTGGGCTTAAATTAATTAATGCAGCAAGACATTTAGGACAGTGCCTGGGACATAGTCCGGAAAGTACTCACTACGTAACACGTGGTGTGCCGAGCAGATGCTGCTGTCCTTACCTCACAGCTGTAAGGATTCAGTGTTTTGGCTTACCCGGATCATTGGTTGGCAAGTGGTAGTCCGTGTCATTTTGACTCCAATATCATCTTTTTACACCATCCTCTTCAAGGGAATTCTGTTCTTGCTCCCTGCACTGCCTTTCCAGAGAGATTTCCTAAAGGTGAAAGTGGAGCATGTAAACATGCTGCGCGCACCCTGTATCAAACCTTTCCATGAGAAATCTAGCCTTTCTGCCTGTAGGCGGTGCAGACCTGGTCTGGATAGAAAGCAACTGCCAGCCCCGGGAGGCTGCTCTGAAGCTGCCCCCTTTCAAGGCAAGATCCTGATGGGGAGAGTGAGGTTGTGTGAGGGCTGGGGAAGTGGTGTAGGAAAGCCCAGGGTGGGCAGAGGCTATTGAAGTCGAGTCTTCGGGGGTCTTAGACAACGGAACAAGGTGTTTCCATTTACCACTCTCTGGTTACACCGGAAGCTTGATTAGCAAGGGCGGGAAGGTGGGGGATTGAAGCGGGAGAAGTAACTGGTTGCTAGGAAAAGAACTGAGCACAGGGCTCCTATGTGAGAAATAGTAATGCCCGACTGACTGGACTGAGGGAGAAACAGCTTCAGAAGGGGGAGGCAGCAGGGAGCCCAGCAACACTGGCGGGAGTGACTTTAAAGCTGCAGTCTCTCAAGGGGAGGCTTCCCACCAATCCCACCTGCCAGAGGCTTCTCCCTCCTAAACACGTTTCCAGGAAGGCAATTTATTGCAGCTTTACACAAGGGGAAATTGAGGCACAAAGATTAATGTCTCTAAATTCTCACAGCTAGTAGAGGATCCCCAGATAATTCATTCTGGGCCTCACCCTAAGTCTCACTTGCTTTTACTCCACTGCCTGGAATTCCAAAAAGGGCTTCTACCAAAGCCATTGGCAGTGCCTACCCAACTTGTGTGTGTGAGCCCATCTGTCCCTTACTCATCTGTCCCAGGACTCAGCCTTACTCCCATCACAGGTATAATTTGGTCATCAGCAGTGCCTCAGAAGGACTGTCTTAGGGGATAGGCTTACATCTGCTCACTTTATGCTGATTAGGGAGCAGATGAAGGGTACCTTTGTGCTAATCAAATGAAAAAAGATGAGATCTTTAAGACCTGTAAAATGGTGTCTACTGTACCTCTGCATGAGATCTCACCACTGAGGTGGTTCTAGTGGATAAAGACACGTATTCCGTCCAGTGTTGCCCTGGGATGCGAGCCAGCTACTTCAAAGAAGGTAACCAACCTAGAAAACTGGCCAGGTTGGGCTTATGAGACAAGGTGTTTTTTCCCGTTACGGTGCCTTCCTGAAGGATTTCGAAGAATGCTGTCAAACTCATCAGCCCTTGCCTCTCCATGTCATCATGCGACGAGTTGACTGGTGCAAAGCCCAAACTAGGTTAAGTGGCACCAGGACCAGAATTCACCTGCAGGTAACGACCGTCTCTGGCTTCCCACTCACGTGGTGCCCCTGAGCAGTGCCGAGCCCAGAAATAGAGATTAGGACAGCTAGCATTTATTGTGTGTTACATAGGAGTATGCAGTCCATGCACTTGATATCGATTATCATACTGTTCTTCAAAGCTACTGTATGCAGTAGATACCAACCTCGTTTTATAAATCTGAATCTGAGCCACAAAGGGATTAAGTCCTTTGCCCTGGGTCATTCATTCAGCTCATAAATGGTTGAGGTAGTAATAATAAGAGCTCCAGCAGTACAGTTGGATTTCAGACCTAGGCTGTCCTTGCGTGTCCACTCTACTTCATTGCCCCCTCCAGGCGGACTCCAGAGCTGCCTGGCAGAAGGTTCTTAGGGCAGTGAGGCTGCAGTGAGCACCAGAGGCCACCAGGGGGCAGAGGGCTGCCAGATGTTGGCCTTTGCTCTTTGGGGGAGGTTCCCTTTCTCCCTGGGGCTGGGCTCCATTTTTTCTGTCTAACCCCCCCACCCCCCAAGAGCTGGGAGCTCTTGAAGACAGGTTAAGAACCCCGGTGGCCAGCCCTCAGAATCGTCTACATCAGAGCTTGCTGGAGGGAGCCAAGTTGCCCGTGTAGTTCTCCGCAGTAAACATACTGGTGGGGCTCACTCCAGAGAGGTTTACAAGCCTGCTGACCCTCTCCCCCCACTATCACCCTGAGTCTGAGTCTCATGAGACTCTGCTTTTCAGGGACCAGCAGATGCTGGGGACTGGTATTGCCGAGGCAGGTGTGGAGAGGGCTGTTGCTGGGTCAGCCTCACACCTTGCCTGCCCCTGGGAACTTAGCTCCCAGCCCTGCCTCGGGGCCTGAGTGGGCCTCCCCAGCCCCTGCACACAACCCCGACTCCTGTGGCCATCACGGACAGGGTTATTGCCTCCGTTGTCCAGGCCCTCTGCCCGGTGCCTGATAGCCGTTATCTGAGTAAGCATTCCCAGCGGCCTTGTGAGACCCATGTCATTATCTCCTTTTTACTGCTGTCATTTGCCCAAGGTCATACAGCCAGTGAGGGACCTACGTCTACCTCCCCCACCCCGAGTCTGCTCTTCCCCAGCACTCCCCAGTCGCCCTTGCCCTCCCTCAGAACCTGTCACCGCACCCATCCCACCCCACCCCACCCCAGCCTGAGCTGACGTCACTGTGGATGAATGACGCCTCTGTCACGCCACAGCCCCCCAAAGGTCGGAGGGGCCACTTCCTGGCCCAGACAATGGCAGTGCTGACATCTGAGGACTCTTCCCACCCTGCCCAGGCCTGAGTGAAGAGAGGCCTCCCTGGGAACAGTCCTCTGCCTGTGTGGGGGTGTGGGAGTGTCTAAGCTGTGTGCACGTGTGTGTGTGTGTGTGTGTGTGTGTGTGTGCGCGTAAGTCCTGTACTCTACCAATGAATCAGGTAGACTGCTGGCAGTGTGCTCACGGGGTCTGTGTGAGGATGCCATGGGGTTCCTCCAATGCATGTGCCCGTGTGCCAGGGTGACCATCACTGTGCCTTGGGGTACTGCTCCTAAGCAGCGGGTGGGACAGGAAATATCCTGTGCAGGGGGAGGGAGGGAGATGGCTCCACCCTTGAGTTCTGGCTCCCTCCTCCCTTCTTAGCTTCATTAGCCACTCCTGGGAGACCCTCCTGGGATGCAGCTCGGCTCCCACGCTCTGTCAGGGTTAGGCCTCGAGAGTCTGACTCGAGTTCATTCTTCCCTTTCCCTTCATACCCTTGGCTTTCTTCCTGTCGCAGCTCCTCCTTACTGTAGCCCTTTGAGCCAGACCCCTGATGTAGCCACCTGCCTCCGGGCAGCCCTGGCTCTGCCCCACTCAAAGCTTCCTGGCCAGGCCAGAAGCTGGCCCACTGTGAGCTGCTGACCTGGGACGGAGCATGTTCCGGCCGAAAAATACACGAAGCAGTGAAAGAGCACACATTTCAGAGTCAGAAGGCCTAGAATTCCATTTGGGCAGGACCAGAACATCTTCTACAGCATGGGATGCAGGGCCTCACCTCAAGCGTGGTGGCCACTGCGAGGAGGCTGCCAGAAGGCACCCTGCACAGCATGGGGCCCAGAAGGATCTTCCCTTCCCTGTCTGTCTCTTTCCCTCTCCACAGTCCCACCCCAGCGGTCCGGCCCTCCCTGAGCACAGCCAGGGCTGGAGTGCGCACATCCTCTCCCAGCATGGAGCAGCAGCCATATCTGCACCAAGTGCCGGGCAGTCTTTCTAGACCACAGCTCTTCCGTGGTCTTCCCCTGCTGTGAGACCCACTGGCTTCCCACTCTCACCAGGTTGAGGGCACTGGCCACGGCCTGGTATGTAACTGGCCTTCCTGCCTGCTCGTCCACAGCGCCTCTTGCTGCTCTTGGCTTCAGCCCATCCCCCTCTCCCCTCATGCTGCCTGCTGCCAGGACACTGCCTGACATCTCCATGAGTTCAGATGTTCCCCGGGGCCACGGCCCAGTTCAAACACACCTCCTCTGCCTGGGATCCTCGGACCTGGCCGGGGACCCTCTCTGTGTGCCCCCTGTGGACCTCCCCTCCCTCTGGCCTGTGGGTGCTGGGGCCCGTGACACGAGGTCTAGCTGTGTCTCCTTCCTTCCCTTTGGGAGGGAAAGAGCCTTTTCCCCGTGGCCGATGCCCGGAATGGGCGGAGGTAGGGAGGATGGGCGCTGCTGCCCCTCTGTGCAGGGAGCAGATGGTGAATGGAGCTCCCCTACCCGCCTCTTCCTGGCCAGGCCACAGGAGTGTGACATGCCAATGTTGATCAAACAGCCAGACTGCACTCTGTCCACGCCCCAGCTGTGCCCCCAGAGGGAGGGAAGAGCCACGCAGCCCAGGCCTGGGAGGGGAGGGCGCCCTCCACCCACACCTGGACTTGGGCTCAAGGCAATAGGTTCACATTTCCAGCTCTGCCGTCCACTTTCTGTGGCCTTTGGGGGCTCGCTACTGAGCACTTCGGTTCCTCTTCTGTCCAGTGGACACAAGTGGACTAGCTCAAAGGTCTGACTCAGTGGCTGCCCTTTCTTTTTCTCCTTTCCTAGAGATGGAAGTCTGGGGCCAGGAAGACAGTGCAGGAGGTGCGGGCTAGCAGAGCTGAACCATTTCTTAGCATTTCTGAGAACTGGCTTGTAGTTCTGTGACCACAGTCACCCCAAGTCTGCCACACAGTGAGTCTGAAAACCTGTGCTTGCCTCTAGGCTGAGGTAGCCTCGTGATTATGTCCACACTCCCCTTCTCTGGCAGCTGGTTGCCTGTTCGTGCACCTGAGTATGTATCCTTGGAAAAGTCCTGTTTTCTTCTTCTCTCTGTGCCTTTGAGTTTCAGTTTACCCAGCTACAAAACGGGGTGCTTCAGTTATTTCTTTTTTTTTTCCTTTATTTTTTATCTCTCATGTTTATTATATATATATATGTATATATTTACATCATTGTTCTTTTTTTTTTTTTAAAGATTTATTTATTTATTTATACATGCACTGGGTACAGTCAGAAGCATGGGAGGGTAAGAGAATTCACCAGAGCCAGAGCGGGGAACAGAACAGGCAGACTGACGAAGTACACTGCTGAGGGGAGCAGCGGGAGGCAGGAGAGGTCTGTGCGCCATGTGGGACCCTCGCTGGCCGCTGGGGATCAAACCAGTGCTGCAGAGGCTGCGGGCAGCTTCGCAGCCCAGCGCTCAACCGCTGCGCCACCAGGGAGGCCCATCATTGTTCATTTTTAAACAATATTTGCTTCCCCCCCACCCCTCAGGTGTAGTCCCCATAGAGTTTCCTTCACCAATGCACCCATCCACCATCACCTCAGTCCCTTGTGCTCCTCCCTCCCTCTGATCGCTCTCCCTCCTCCTCCCCTTCAATATGTCTCTGATTTATAATTGTCCATTCTTGCTTTGTTGTGTTTTGTACTGTTATTATTTTTTTATTTCATAACATATTTTCAGAGCTCTGAGGAGGTTCACGCGTATTATAATATCTTCCTCTGGTAGGTCATGTTCTCAGAGAAACCAGAGATGGTTGCACCCCCAAGACATGTTTACAAGCAGAATGGGGAGGCTGTGTAATGAGGGCCACCACTCCTGCAGGTCACACGGATCAGCACGAGTACCCAGACCCCCACCTGAGCTCTGTTACAGGACTTTCCTGCTGAGGTCCGTGGCGGCCTCTGGGCTGCAGGGGAGCGGTGCCAGGCCTGGTCTTTAGTGGACTCGGCGTTAACACTCACACTGAAACCATGTTGAGGACACCCAAACCCAAGAGCTAAACAACCTCTGGGCCCAAAGGAATAGCTTTGTCTTTTCACAGAGAGCAAGGGCTGTCTGGGAACCCTGGGGGTCTCAGCAGCTGCCGTTGGTGAGAGGCTGCTGGGCTGTGGGGGGTCTGCTTTACACACCTGGCTTAGCCCAGAGCACGCTGTTGGTGTTAATGTTAGGGTGGTCACAGCCGCCACGGCCTTCCTGTTCCCTCAGGGTGCAAGGGCTCCCATGAAGTGCCAGGCCTGGTGTGAGTCCAGAGGCCACTCGCACAAGACACAGACTCTGCCTTCCGGAGCTCATGGGTCCACAGCAGGTCAGTTTGGTAAGTTTTCTGAGGGGAAAGTACAGGAGGCTGATGGAGCCCAGAGGAGGTGAAGATGCTCTGCATCCCGGCTTGCTGGGGTGAGGGTGTCGTGAGGAAAGTCTTCTAGAAAATCTGCAACTCCTAATGGAGTTGCTTCTGCCTCCCTTTCTCAGATGCAGAAACTGAGGCCCCAACAGATCCCAAGGCTGTTCTAACCCAGGCTACCTGACTCCAAAGCCCGAGTGCTTTAGCTTACAGTCCTCTGGGTTGGGTCCCTTCCTCCTGGTCCGTCCCTGAGGGGACTTTTGGGATCCCGGATAAAGGGTGAGCCCAGCAGGGGCCTGACCATGAAGGGTCTTTTTTTTTTTTTTTTTTAAGATTTATTTATTTATTAAATTTTATTTATTTATACAAGCACTGGGTACAGTCAGAAGCGCGGGAGGGTGAGAGAATTCACCAGAGTGGGGAGCAGAGCAGGCAGAAGGACCGAAGTACACTGCTGAGGGGAGCAGCGGGCGGCAGGAGAGGTCTGTGCGCCATGTGGGACCCTCCTCCGGTGGCCGGGGAGCAGCCGGGGATGGAACCAGCGCCACAGAGGCTGCGGGCAGCTTCGCAACCCAGGGCTCAACCACTGCGCCACCGGGGAGGCCCCATGAAGGGTCTTAAATGATAGGTGTGGGGGTGTGGGCTTGGTTTTGGGCAGTGGGCGGGGGCTTTAGGTGGGGAGCAGGTAGCAGAGGTGGCATGGCCTGGAAGGTCACAGAAGGACAGATTTGCTGAGAGAAGGAGCCTTAAATGTGTGGGAGCCCAAACAACCGCAGTCCTGCCTCCTACCCCAAGGGCCGAGGAAGGGTGTGCAGACGCTGAGGAGCAATGCCTCCGTACTGAGTTGTGGGTCTGGGAGGCCAGGAAACCTGGGGTTCCAGAAGGATCCCAATATCTAGCAGCTTCTACACAGGAGAGAGGCCTGAATTCATACCTGGGCCCAGAATGGGTGAGAGAATTGGGGGTGGAAGCAAGGGAAGAGGAGTTGTTTCTATTTCCCAGGGCACAGGGTTAGGTAGGGCAGGGCCCCGAGTGCTGAGCCTAGAGCCGTTTCCTCTTTCCCACAGTGTGGAGCTGCGTCACTCCTGCAAACCTCCCACCTGCTCCACCCCTATCTTGTGCCACCCCTGGCCAGGGCATTGTGGGCAAAAAAGGGAATGAAAGCCCACTCACTGTACCTTGGGTGGGGAAATACCAAAAACCACGTGAGCCAGAAACTGGGCTCTTTCAGGCCATAGTAGGTCCACACAGCCCCAACCCCAACACTAAACCAGATCCCAACTCAGGTTGAGCCTCACATTAACCCTAGATCCAGCCCCAGTCAGAAGGCCCCAAATAACACATTCCACTGCAGATTTAGCTCCAACCTCACGCCTACCAAGGAACCCTAACCTAATCCCAAACCAACCCCACGTCTGTTGCAATGGCCTCATCTATTCAATTAGAGCTGCGCCCCCAATTCTAAACCTAACCCTGGCACTCACTCCACCCCAACCTTGTTTCCATTCTACCCCTGCTCTTGCCCGAGCCCCAGCTCAATCTAACTCGAACTCCTGCCACTAATGCTACCAACCCACAACCCAAAGTTGATCTTAACCCAGCTCTCACCCTAACCCAGTTCAGCGCCACCTCATTCCAATCCCAGCCGCGGCTCTGGTCTCCGCAGCACTCCTCGTCAACGCCTGGCGCTTGCCCCGTTCCTTCTGCCCTTAAGTGTATCTGTAGCTTCGCCTTCAACCCAAACTCCATTCATAACACTGACATACCCCCAATTTAGCCCCAGTGCTTCCCTGGTGCTCACGCCCACCCGACCTCAGCTAGCAGAGGCCACCATGCGGACAGGACATGCAGACCTCAGTTTCACACATGCACACACACACACACGCACACAGGCACGCACGCACGCATGCACGCATGCAGGAAAGAAAAGGAGGTCCAGTCAAGCCTGGGAGGGCAGCGTCTTCTGCCTCTCTTGGGGTCAGGCCCCTTTGTAGTTCCCTCCTTCTCAGGCTGTGTTTCCTCCAACTCCACTCTGACTCTCTGACCCGGGACTCCCGTCCCTACTCCCTCCCTTGGCGCTGTCCTGCCTTCACCCAGGTGTGTTTGTAGATTGGAACAATGGAGCCCCCAAGGCTTTCATTCCTCCCAGAGTCCGGGGGCTGTGCTCACAACAGAGCACAACGAGCTCATACTGTCCTGCGCACAGTCCTCCTGGGAGTTGGTGTCTACAGGACAGAGACACACACAGTGACCCCATCCAGTGGGATCCCTCCCAGGGGAATGTGCCTGCTTCCACTGGAAGAGGTTATTTAGCTGGGGATGCAACAGGGGTTATTTGATCTGGGTCTGAAAGTTTGAGTAGGAGTTCACCGACTCACAGGGAAGGAAAAGCTTTCCAGGAAGATGGAACAACATGTTCAAAGGAAGGATGCGTGTTCAGGAAGGGCAGGGGAGGTGAACCTGGCCAGAAATTCGGGATTTGGGAGATGAGACTGGGCTAGTGGGGGGGTGGATCAGAAGGAGAGGGTACACCTGCGGTGGGCGTCACTGGCAGGCAGAAACAGCGAGACTGAGGAGCTGGAGGTTAGGTGAGCAGGGGAAAGGAGACTGGGAGGGGCAGGGGAGGAGCACACTGGAGGACAACCTGAGGCTGCAGGACAGGCAGGCAGGGCAGTGGCATCAGCACAGGAGGAGGGCAGCCTGGGTTCAGGTGGGCCCCAGGGCTACAACCAGGACCAGAAGCTGCTGCTGCTAAAAGTAATACTAACTGATCCTTCACTTTTGGTGCACCAGGTATGGAGCAAAGAATTATTATAAGCTCACTTAACCCACAAAATAACCTCACAAAGTCGTTATTATTATTGGTGCCCACAGAGGACACAGAGGGGAAATAATTTGCCCAAGTTGGCACACTCTGACATCAGGCAATAGGCAGGACTTGACAGCTCACAGGCCCGAGGAAAGTAATTTGAGTCCTTCCTTAAATTCATCATGGCCAAACCTTGTATCTGCTTAAGTCTGCAGACATTTCTCACCATTTGCAGCCTCTTCCCAACTACACCTCCCTCCCCCCACCTTTCAGGTTCAATGTTTCATTCCCCGGATCACCCTATGCCTCCCTCATCTCCTGCCTGTTCCAAAGGTAGCATCCTTTGCAAGAAATGGACTTTTATCTCCAGCCCCTTCTTTAAGAAGATCTCCGCTCAATCTCAAGACTCGTGCTGGCACTCCCCCTTTGGGAAGACTTCCTGAACTGCCCTGCCCTTGGGATGGTTGGGGGACCCCTTGTTGCACCCCCCTCCATCCTGGGTCACCCTGTAATGCCACTGTCCAGGGCCTTACTCCCTTATCAAGGATGACTAAATCTGCCTTCTGCCCCCTCACAGGCCAGCCCAGAGCAGTTGACCATGAGCCTGTGTGGCTGGTGAATACATGGCCCAATGTGGGTTAAAGTGGGTGCCAGGGAGGGGCCGGAGCTCTGCCAGCCCCCAAGGTTGCGCTCTTATCTGCCAGGGCGGTCTTGAGCCTTATCTGATGAAGCCTGAATTACAGTGACTTGATGAGATAGTGGCAAAGCCTCTTGGGTTACTCAGTAACCCTGCCCTCTTTAAAAGTCCCGCTGCCTCTCCTGGCACCCAGAGCCAGACACTCCTCTCCTGGGCACTGCCACCATGAACACCTTTCTGCTGTGCACTCTGTGCCTCCTGGGGGCCTGGGCTGCCCTGGTAGGAGGAGTCACTGTGCAGGTAAGTCTGCCCCTACCTGGCCAGCCAGCACACGCCCCAGGGCCCAGCCTCTGGTGCCAGATAGAGCATCCCTATTTGGAACTTGAATGGATGGCGGGTGAGGGCTCTCTAAGGCTTGGCTCTTCCTCAGGGATTTCCTTCTCTGTCCTGCCTTGGACACCTTCCCCTTCAAACTCCGAGGGCATAGGACACCAGGTAGAGAGAAAAATAATCCTCTGGGATAAGCAGGCGATCAGCCAGTTCACAGGGGCATGCTCCAGGCTTCTGCATTATCTCACTGCGGCGGAGAGCGCCCTGGGCTGAGGGGATCACTGGCCTTGTGTTCCCGAGGTGGAAACTGAGCCCCAGAGAGGTTCTGTAACTGGCAATGAGCATGTGGCTGGGAAGTGAGCCAGAGGGACTCAAATTCAGACCTTACTCCTCAGTCCTGAGCTCCCTGACCACCTGCCAGGACACAGGGAACAGCTGAACACCTGGGTCTCGCGACAGCCTGTGCGTGCGGGCGCAGATGCCAGTGAGAGGCACCCGCTGGGGGCCCCACGCTTTATCACAGCCAAGCCCTCGAGGCCTTTTATTGCTTCTCAAACATCAACCAGGCTGCCGACTGGAGATGGGGACCCGGTGATCAGCCGGTGCTGCTCCCCACAGGGTTAATGACAGCCTGCCTGGTCACGTGGAGCCCAGATGCCCGGGGCCTGGTCCCAGCTCTGGGACCCCCCAGAAAATCAGCGTGATGGCTCTCACCCACTGGGCACCTATTGTGTTCCCCCCTCCCCGACAACTGCCATCCGCGTTCTCCATTTCTTATGGAACGTGCAGAACACAAGCTTCCACGGTGCAGTGACCTGCTCGGGGTCACAGAGCAAAACCAGGACTCAAGCCCAGTGTCCCAGGGTATGTCCTGGGCTCTGGCCACCTCACGTTGCCCTGCAGTGAAGCATCTGGCTCCCACATGCTCCTGCTTGTGCACCCCCGAGGTGGAAGAGGGGGTTGGTCCCGGGGAAACAGCCGTGGAGCTGGCTGTGACCTGGCCTCACGCTCTTGACATGTGTCTCAGGATGGAAAGTTCTCCTTTCCTCTGGAATCTGTGAAGAAGCTCAAGGACCTCCAGGATCTCCCGGCGCCCAGCATGGAGAACCGCGGGACATTTGGCCGACCCATGGTTCCCCGCCTCTGTAGGAACCCCAACTTTCCCATAGAACTCAAGCCTATCTGCAAGGAGCCCAATGCCCACGAGATCCTCCAAAGGCTGGGTGAGCAGCCTCTTCTCTGACTGGGGTGCGCTGGCTCCGTGAAATCCTTCCTTGTGATTAGTTCTCAGGTGTAGTGGGTGAAGCCCATTTTGGTGAGATTCCTGCCCCGGGGGCGCTTTGTCTGCGCTGGGTGGGAGATACCGAAGCTCTGGTTCCAGAGCGGGAGGGAGCCCGGGGAGGGAAGCTGGCGCTCACGGGCCGTCTCTCCTGTCCAGAGGCCATCGCCGAGAACCCGAGCTCCTGTGAGATCTGCGCCTACGCGGCCTGTGCCGGCTGCTAGGACACAGCTGGGATTCCGCTGCCTTCAGCCCGCCCTGCTCCGGATGGGCCCCGTCGTCCTGCACAGCCCCCTGCCCTGATCCCAGGTGGAGGCGGGAGGAGAGAGCCGCCTGGGGAGGCCCAGCCCCGGCCCTTCCTAGCGGCTGGGCGCTCCGAAGACCCCCTCCAAAGCTCAGCTAATAAACCAGATTCCAGAGAGCTCCTCGGTGTGGCTTTCGTTCCTTCACCCATCTACCAACTCCCCCTCCGGCTTTATGGATGCCTGCCCCGCCCTCACGAGGTCAGGCCTAGTGTGCTCAGGCAAGGACCCCACTTTCCCTGCTAACTTACCACCCCTGGGGTGGCCACCACAACCAGCGCGGACGCACCCGAGTCTCCCCACCACTCGTGCGGTGTGAGTGGAACCTCAGCTTTTCTTTCTCAACTCTTGGGGACTTCAGAGTCAGTAAGTCCCATGTGGACCAGGAATCTGTCCAGCACAGACTTGACTGGCCCCGAGGCCAGCTCCAAGCTACGGAGTGTTGAGTGTCTTGGCACCTGGACGCTCTGACCACTCCTTCAGGGCCGCCGCCCCTCCCCCCCCTGACCTGCAGGACAGGCATGTAGAGGGGGCTCACCCGCAAGCATAGGAGTCCAATAAATGGTGAACACAAACCAACCAAAGGGGGGCCAGGGTCAAGCTGAGGATGGTTCCGACAGGGATGAGGAGGTGAGTGGTGGAGGGAGGCCTGTTAGCACAGGGGAGCAGGACAAATGCAATCAGGGTCCTTCTTGGGGGGTCGGTGGAAGGAAGTACCACAGTTGGATCCATGCAGAATTCCCTGGCCTTGGAATTCAGAGGGTGAGGTGTCTTCAGAACCCAGGCCAGGGAAGGCTTTGTGAAGGGGGGAGGAGGTGGGGAATTTCTTCAGGGTGTGTGGAATTTCCGAACCAACATGGAGGGTGGAGGCAGAGGGCTTCCAGAGGTGGGGCTGGTGCTGACACACACAGTAGGAAGGTCCAAGGCACTGGACAGCCTGGACAGGAGGAGGCCGGAGGCATCGGAGCTGGGTGTAAGGCCGACTGTGACATTTATAAGGCGTGTGCTCCAATGTGAGACTTGGCTTCCTCATCTGAGAATGGAGCAGGATGCATTCTGCTTCCCAGGGTTGCAGGGGCATTTGCTGGGCTCATACCCCCACTCTGGAGCCAAATCTGGGTGGGAATCCCCCTCTGCCTCTAGCCAGCTGGTGACTGGTGACGTGGGCAGGCCACACTGCCCATTCTGTGCTCAGTCTCCCCATCTGTGAAACGGGCATGACAAGAATCCCTACTTTCTAGGGTTTCACTTTAATGAGGTAACACAGAAAATCTCTTAGTGCTGCAGGGAGCCCGTGGAGAGCACAATGTTGACGCTGCGTTATCCTGACGTCTGTGGAGATGGCTCAGTCTCGTCCCTGGCACATAGTAGGTGCTCAGTCAGTAGCAGAGCCTTTTACTGCCTCTTCCCCAGGCCTGGGGAACCCATCACAGCTGAAGGGAATGTTGGGCAGCCAGGCCAGATGGTGCGTAGACTCTGTTTAGACTTGAGAGGGAGCACTGGGGAGCCACAGGAGGTAAGAGGGCTCCATCAGAGCACCCCATGTGTTCCTCTAGTGGGGGGAGTCTGGAGAGCCTGAGGAATGCAGGGCAGGGGGAAGCCTGGGCTGTTGGGGGTGGCGGGATAAGGGCTCACCTTGGGTGATGGTAGGAGTATGAGGAGTGGCCCAGGAGGCCTTGCAGAGGCCCACGGCTGCCCTGCCTATAGGAGGGAGAGGAAGGTACTGGAGTTCAGCCATGTGTGGCCTGGCGACTGCGAGACTGCAGGGCTCAGGAGTGGGGCTGGGCAGTCAGGAGGGGCAGCGGGTCTGGTGGATTCACCATGGCCTCAGTCCTGCATGAGCCGAGTTTAAAAGGCCCTTTGCTCCCAGCTCTTCTCCTTCGGGCTGCTTAGGGCAGAGGCTGGGGAGGAGCCCAGCCTCCGGAATTCCCGGGAATACCAGCACAGCCCCGGGCCTTGACTGAGGGCACTGAAGGCCACTGTAAGAGCGATGGGCCGCATGGGGCCCTCTGTAGGTGTCACCAGCCTCAGCCGGGCTCACGGGCAGGTAGTAACACGGCAGCCCAGAGCACACAGACTGGCTCAGCCTTCCGGGAAGACGCCTGCTTTGCCACTTTGCTGAGCCTGTGACTCTGGTTCTCTCTGCCTGGTTCTCCTTGCTGGTGCCCGGAGAGGGTGACACACAGCATCTGCCTGTCGGGCTGTGGTGAGGGTTCGTGTGAGCTCACACGTGCACAGGGTTAGAACGGCGCCCAGGGCACAGCAACTGCACAATGGTTGGCTCTAACCATTTCTAATAGTCCTCAGGGCCGCTGAGATGGAGAGTGAGAGGAAGGGGCCACAGGTCCTGGCCACCAGGCCCCGGGGAACCCAAGAAGGGAGGAGCTCAGGAAGGCAAGGGAGGAGGCCAAGGGCCAACTTCTTGGGAGCCCTGGGGAGATTCCGCTTTGATTGTGGGCCTAGGGTGGGGTGCCCTGTGCTTCCTGCTCCCCGTCCCACCTCCTGGAGGGCGCTCCTCCCTCGCCTCCCTAGCCCTCAGCACAGAGGCTCTGACTGGGCAGCTCAGCTGGGCTTTGAGCTTGGCTCAGGGTCGAATGGTCAGAGTTGCCCTGTGGCTTCTTAGGGCTGTGCTCTCTGGCGCCTCATTTCCACTCAGACCTTCGCCCCCTCCTAGAGCAAAAGGGACTTAACAAATCAACTCCTCACCTTAGTCTTCGTCCAACCCTGCTCCTCAACCCACCCAGCTCCCCAAGAAGTTCCGCCCATGGCTGCTGGGGATGAACAAAAGGGCTCCTGACTATGTCAGTACAGAAACTTTATTCAGCAACAGGCCTGCCCTGGGGGCCAAACTCTTCTACATCTGTGTGTCCAGTTGCTTTGTGGCGGACCCAGCGGCTCTGCGGGAAAGGATGCTGATGACCTTGGTGGCCAGGAGTCCTGGCGGAGCTTGCGTGGGGTGGGGGCTGTGAAGGCAGCGGACTGGGGAGGGAGGCAAGGTGTCCATAGTGGGCCCAGGGCGCGCACGACCATCTCAGAGGCAACCGGTACAGGCGACATTCACACACAGCTCGCAGTCGTCGTTAGCGATGTCCCCTGGGTAGGGGAGAAAGTGGTCAGATGAACCTGAACTTGAAACATCTGTGGTCCAGGGGGCTGCTGTCCGGGCAGCCAGGAAACGCCTGCCAAGCAAGGGCCTGAGGAAGGCCCTGGTGTCTTTCTCACAGATTGCAAACAAGAGACTTTAGAGGCTGAGTGAGTGGCTTGGGTGGAGGCCCCAGGTCCCCTCTTTCTAGCGGTGCCTGGAAAGTCACTTTTACTCTCTGAGTTTTCTTGTCTGTAGAATGAGGGGATCAGCCTGATCGGGTTGTGAGGACAGATGCAGGCAAAGGGACTGACACAGGGCCTGGCCCTTAGTAGCTGCTCAATAAACGCTAGCTAGTGGCTGCCTTCTCTTGGCCAGATGTTTCATCCCTCCCTGTCGCTCCCCTCTCGCAGGCCTTTCGGATCCTGTATGCCACCCAGGTGTGAGCCATCTCCCTGTCCCTGCCGGGCTTTCCCCGTCTCACTGTGTTGTGACATGCTCGAGGGGCCTCTGCCTCAGGGCTCCCTTCCCTCCCAGCTAGGGAGTCTGGGAAGCAGCATGAGCAGCTGGCCCCAGGTGCCTGGGACTGAGGGGGTTCCCAGCCTGCTGAGCACTCAGTGCCCAAACCAGGACCCAGGGGCTGGGTTTCTTGAATCTCCCTGTTCTGGGCCTTTGGATGCTTAATAGGACCCGCGTGACGCAGTGGAGAGACAGGACGATAGGCAGGATGTACCACGGGGGCAGGGCACTCACTCAAGGCCTGGAAGATGCTGCCTGCTTCCTGGGAGCTGCAGATGGGCTGGAGGTCCAGCGGCAGGGCCGGATGGTGGCACACATAGGGGAGGACGCTCTGGGCCTGCAGGCGGGGACTGGGCACTGACTTCTCCTCCAGGCTACTCAGCTTCTTCACTGATTCCAGCTGGACCTGGAAACCTTGGTACTGGGGACCAGAGGGAAAAGAAACATGAAGACATCAATCCTTTCTAGGGGGGTGGGCCCTGCCAGGAGACCAGGGTCCACACACAGCAGAGCCTTTCCTGTGCTCACGGCAAGTCCAGGCTGCACTGGAAGGACAGACTGGGAGTGGGAGGTGGCGCCTGACACTTCACACCCACTGCAGCGCTGAGCCCAGGGACTGGAAGATGAGGTTGCCCAGGCTATGGAGCAGCGCTTCAAGGCATAGGCTCTGGAGGGAGACCTACAGATCCTTGGTTCAGATCCCAGACCTTCCTAACCAGCTGCCTGTCTCGCTCCCTCTGAGCCTCATTTCACAAATGGAGATGATTCTGCATCCTTCCTCCTAGGTGCCTGGTACCCAGGGCACCCACTTTGCCTCCAGGGAGATCTCTGAGCTGATATGACAAAATGTGGCCACCCTGAAGCTGGCCGGACTTGAAGACCAGGACTGCAGGGAGAGGCCGGCTGCCTAGCATCCCTCCCGTTCTTAAGGAGGCCCAGAGTCAGGAATGTGACACCCAGGACCACTGTGGCATCCTGCCACATCCCAGGTAGACACCTTCCCGCTTCATAGGCACCAGAAAGGATCCCTGGAGCCCCTGCCGTCTTCTCCCTGAGCCTTTGCATCCGCCATGCCCTCCGCCTGCAGCAGCCTGCCTCTTCCCGCTCGTGACGGAATGTCAGGTCAAGAGTCACTCGCCAGGGACAATTTTTCTGGTGACCATCCTCACTCCATCCCTCCACAGAGGAAAGTACAGCAGTGGGAGCTTCGAAGGGGTCCCCCCCCCCCGAGCTGGGCTTCTCCAGGGCAGGGGCCATGTTTCGTTCCACACTCTGACCTCTGACCAGGACCGACCTTTGAGAGCAATGCTGAATAACAGCATTTTATTATCGTCACCATCATCATCACCATCAGCATTCCAGCTGCCCCCACCCACCAGCTGTCTTGGTTCCAAGCGGTGAGTGAGTGTGGGCTCAGCCCTGGGCCTCGTGTGCTCCTGTTTCCCATGAAGGCCCTAACGTCCCCTTTCCATCCCAGTCTCCCGCTGTGGGGACATCCAGGCTAGGGGCAGGCTGGCCAGAGGGACTCACCTGGATGTAGACTGACTGTGTGCTGGGCAGCAGCACCAGGACGACCACAGCCACCCTGGACAGGAGCCCTGACACCGAGCTGCCACCCATTTCGCTTTCTCTGTGTCCCTCCCCTGCCGACTACCTGCTCCCACCAGCCCCTCTGGCCAGCGGCTCCTTATAGCCTGGCTCCGGGACCCTGTCACTCATTAACTGTCCGGCTGGGGTGGGGCTGACACAGGTTGGCTCTCTGACAAGCCCAGAGCCCAATTCCCAGAGGAGTTTGGGGGGCAGGGCAGGGAGGCTCAGAGCACGTGGGAACATTGATAGATTGTGGAGCACCTGCAGTGTGCAGGCTCTGAGGGAGGGCCCTTCCTTCACTCCCCAAGACGCCACTTGAGTGGAATGAGGGGAAGACCATTTTACAGATGGGGAAAGTGAGGCTTTAGAGGTAAAGCGTCTTACCCATGGGCACCGCGAGAGTCAATGACAGCAGAAACTCAGCCCTTTGGACCCGTGTCAGCACATGAATCTCTCTGGGTGAAACACAGGCTGGCCCAGGGCAGATACAAATCTCACCCCAGCACTCCGCATGTCCCTAAACCCATGTCTTTCCCCACTACCTGTTCCATCCCCTCTTCTATTCAAGGAACATCCTATTGAACAGTCCCTGCCCAGGCCGTCAACCTGCCTTTGCTCGCCTGGGCACCCTCAGGCCATGTTTGATCCATCATACCCATCTCAACTGTCAGTCTTCTAGAAGCCAAACGAAGCATAGAGGAAAGAACATTGGCTTTGGAGACAGATTGCCTTGGGTTCAAATCCCTGTCAAGTCACATCAACTCTGCTGGGCTCAGTTTCCTTTTCCATTAAATGGGCATGTGATGGAGCCCTCTGTGGGTGGTTGTTATGAGAGGGATGGAGCCAGGGCTGCCCAAGCGCACCCTCACCACCTGGGTAACTCAGGCCATAATGGAGACCTAAGCTCACAGTTGCCTTTTAGGCAATGCACAACCCGCCACCTCCATGGTTGAAGGTTGGGTCAGGCAGAAGAGGGCAAAATCCACAGAGTGTTATCACCAGGTAGCCATAAAAAATGCCTGTGCCAGGGCTTGGCTATTTTGGGCATGGAGCATGGCAAGTGGTAAGCACCTTACGCATAACACTGAACTGAAGCCCAGACAGCCCATCTAAGTACATTGGGCCGACTCTCAACCCGTGGCTAAAATCTAATGCCATTGAGCTCCCAGGACCAACCCCACTGGCACTTGCCTAATCCCACATCACGCTTTTGCAGATGCATTCCACTTGCCCAAATGCCCACCTCCCCGTTTCTTATCTTGCATTGAAATGGAAAAAAGCTTGAATGAACTTTGATATTTTTTATGTCTTGCTTTGAATCCAGACTTCAGCCTTTATTCTTTAGAGTATGAAGACATTAATGGACTCTTACGTACTACTTTGCCTGCAAAGAAAAGGATCATCATAATAACAGCTCTCGTTTGTTGGACATGCACTGCGTGTGACATGTGATGCTGTTTCATGGGCTTCTGTCCATCTGGTCCTATAGGATAGATGTGATGGTGGCTCTATTTTATGGATGAGTAATCCAAAGCCCAACGAGGCTCTGTGCCACTAAGAAGGGAGAAAAATTTTTATCTTGGGATTCTTGCCTCTGCTCGATGTATGGAATTATAGAAGAAGGAACAAGATTTCAGAGGTAAGATCTGGGTTCAAACCCAGATTCCAGCTTCTCAGCTGCGTGATCTTGGGTACATTACTTTACTTCTCCTACCCTATGTTTCTTTATCAGTAATTGGAGAAAATAATGAACAACCTCATAGTAGCCACTGTGAGGACACCACCAAACAATCCTGTCTCAGAGGAGCCCCTGACTCTACCTTTCCCCAGTGTAGACCTGTCCTGTGGGGGCCAGGCAGTGGGTGCTTTTCCTGCCTCTCCTCTAAGATCTTCTCCTCAAAGGCCCCCAACAAGCCCCATCTCTGAACCTATACCTGGAAGAGCGGTGACCTTAGACTTGTGGCATCTAAACCCCAGTGCTGTGCCATCTCTTTTCTTTCCAGAACTGGGCTTGACCAACTATATGGCTTTGGGAGAGTGACCCACCTCTGTGACCTCAGGTTGTCATTTGTAAAAGGTGACCAGTATACAGCTGTGGGGGTGTCATGAGGTCTTTCCCCACCAGCGCTAGCTCAGTCCCATTGGTGCTACAAGAAATAAGAAGCACACCCATAGGATTTGGAGACCCCTGTGGCCATGATCTCTTGCTCTCCTCTACCTTCTTGTCCCTCCAGTGGGTGTCCATAAAGTATAATTCTTCCCCTGGGAACAAGGTGTGGCTTCTTTATCTGCCTGACATGATTCAACTCCATATTTCCACCCAGCTCCTCCTAATCTCTTCGTGAATGACCCCCCATCCATCAAAACCAACTCGACATAGGTGCAAATCCTTGTTGCCACCCCCACTCAGCTGGGGTGGCATCAAAATGTGGACATTTTAAGGTCACTTCCTGCTTTAAGGACACGGAAAATAACTGTCAAGCCAATCTGGACTCTGGTTTCTGGGTGGAAGCCTCGAACATGGAGAGCAGTGTGGGTGACTGTTGGCCCACGTGTATTTGGGCTGCTCTCCTCTCCACAATGTATTCCCTGCCCAGTGCCTATCCATAGCACCCCACAGCCCAGGACTCTCCCTGCCCCAAAATTGACCCTTTTCCCAGTAGCCCTTGTTACAGTTGACCATCCCATCTTTGTTGGGATAGACTAATTTCTTTTTTTTTCTTCAAAGATTTGTTTATTTATGCATACAAGAGCTGGGGTACAGGCTAGAGGTGCGGGGGATGAGAGGATTCACCAGAGACAGAGGAACAGAACAGGCAGATTGACAAAAGTACACTGCTGGGGGGAGCAGTGGGCATGTCAGGAGAGGTCTGCCTCACCATGTGGGTTGCTCCCTTGCTGGGAATCAAACTTGTGCTGCAGTGGCAGCAGATAGCTTCATAGGTTGCGTCTTAACCCTTGTACCACCAGGGAGGCCCGGAATAAACTAATTTCTTCACTTGACTTCTAGGACACATGCTGTCCAGGTTTTCTCACAACCTCATTGCCTTGCCTCATTTTCTCAGTTTCTTTTGTTGGTTTTTCCTTGGCTTTCTTTAGCTCTTAGAATGCCTCAGGGGCTCCAGGACTCGGGCTTGGACTGCTTTCTTCTGTCTATGGTTACCCATTGGTGATCTTATCCAGTCTCAAGGAATTCAGTGCCCTCAGCATCCTGTTGACTCCCTAGCCTGACCTCCCACCTGTGTTCCGGACTCTTATCTACCTTCTCATCTTCTCCCTTAACAGTTGCTGGTACTAGTGCTCACGCAGTCGTTCAGGCCAAAAATCTGGGAGTCATCCTCAATACCTCTCTTTCATTTGCCACATTAAATTCATTAGCAAATTCAGTTGACTTACCTTTGAAATCTTATGAGACTCTATGTCTCAACATCACTATTGCTACCCCCAAGGTCCAAGCTATCATCATTGACCATTGTTTTCGTGGATACATGCAACAGCCTTGTAATCATCAGGATTCTCCAGAGAAATAGAAAGAACAGGGTAAATATCCATCCATCCATCCATCCATCCATCCATCCATCCATCCATCCATCCATTTTATGTTATCATCGTATCTATATTTATTTATTTTTAAAATTTTAAAAGATCTATTTGTTTATGCATACAAGATCTGGGGTACAGGCCAGAGGCATGGGGGAGGGGGGTGAGGTGAGAGGATTCACTCGATTCAGAGTGGGGAACAGAACAGGCAGATTGACCAAAGTACATTGCTGAGGGGAGCAGCAGGTGAGTCAGGAGAGGTCTGCTGTGCCATGTGGATTGCTCCCTGGCCAGCTGGGGATCTAACTCGTGCTGCAGAGGCTACGGATAGCTTCATAGGTTACATCTTAACCCCTAGTGCCACCAGGGAGGACCCTTATCTATATTTATTTTGAGGAATTTGCTTATTTGTTGTTGGGGTTGGCAAATCTGAAATCTGCACGGTATGTTGGCAGGCTGGAAATTCAGATAAGAGGTGATATTGCAGTTTGAGTCTGAAATTGTAGAACAAGCTAACAGGTAGGACACTTAGCAGGACTTCTATGCTGCAATCTTGAGGCAGACTTTGTTCTTCTGGAAGCCTTAGGTTTTGCTCTTAAGGCCTTCAACTGATTGGATGAAATTCATACATGTCATTCACTTGAAGTCTACTAATGATAAATTCTCATCACATCTTAAACAAATTATTGTCACAGCGACATCTAGACTGACATTTGATCAAATAACTGGGTACCACAGCCTGACCAAGAGAGATCTCCAAACTGATCTCTCTGTATCTGTTCTTCCACACAGCAAATAGAGACATCCTATTAAAATCTAACTCAAATAAAAATCTAAGTGAGGTCTGCTCAAAACGAATGACTTACCAGTTAATTCAGGGTAAAATCCAAAGTCTTAAACTCTGCCCTTCACTATGCTTCCCTGACAGACACGTTTCCTTGCTATCACCCAAACATGCTAAAGATTGCCTGCTTCAGGGTCTTTGCTTGTCACCCATTGTTTCTATGGCTCACCCCCTCCCTTCATCCAGATTGTTGCTCGAAAGCCACTTCCCAAAGACATTCCCAACCATCCTACCTCAGAGAAATTTCCTTATCACTCTTTATTCCCTTGTTTTCCTATGGCACCTCTTAATCTATATGCATTTCATTTCGTGTGTTTTTGTTCCTAGTAGGATGTGAGCTCCCTTAGAGTTAGGAAATTGTCTATTGTGTGGTCCTGAAACAACACCTGGCACAAATTGGTGCTAAACAAATATTTGATGAATTGAATAAATAATTATGATCCAACTACTATGATCCAACTACCTACCCCATCGACCCCTAGATGTTTGGTTTTAGACAATTTTCTACTGCTCTGAGCTTCACTCATCTCACCTAGAATCTTCCCACATGTAAGGGGACTGGCACATGGCAGGTGATCAAAAAATGTTATTGTTGACATACAAAAATCCATAGCTTTTATATACAAACAAGAAGCAAAAGAAATTAAGAAATTACCCCATTTATAATCACTTCAAAAGAAATTAGACACTTGGGAATCATCCTCATAAAGGAGGTTAAAAGACCTGAACAGGAGCTACAGGATGTCACTAGAAGACTTGGTAGCAACATCAGGCGATGGAAGAACATCCCATATTCATGGTAAGAAGACTCAATGTGATCAAAAAGACTCCTTTACCTAAAATGGCATATAAATTTAACACAATACTCACCAAAATACCAGCAATGTTTTTTGAAGAAACTGAATAAAGACATTGAAATTGATATGGATTCACAAAAGGCCCCAACTTGAGAAAAAAGGAGAGAAAAGGAGGTATCACGTGAGCTGACTTCAAGCTTTACTCTAAAGCAACAGTATTAAAAATAATATAGTATTGGCACAAAAAAAGGTACATGGACCAATGGAACAGAATCGAATGTCCTGAAATAAAACCATGTACACACCAGCACCTAATCAATAAAGCAGCACTGACCACAATGGGGAAAAGATAGTCTCTTTAATAAACTGTGCTGGGAAAATTGGAAAGACCCATATGAAAGAATGAAGTTGGATTACTCGCTAACACCACACACAAAAATATACTCCAGATGCATTGAAGATTTAGATATAAGACCTGAAATAATAAAATACATAGAAGAAAACATTGGTGATCTGTTCCATGATATCAAAAATAAAGATATTTTTGGTGACTCAATACCTACAGCAAGGGAATTAAAAACAAAACAAACAACTGGGATTGCCTCAAGTTAAAAAGCTTCCTTACATGAAAGAAAATACAAGATGATCAAATAGATACTCTATTGAATGGGAGAAAATATTTATATAACATATAACTGATAAGGGATAAATATCCAAGATTTACAAAAAACTCATACAATTCGGGGGCCTCCCCGGTGGCGCAGCAGTTGAGCGCTGGGTTGCGAAGCTGCCCGCAGCCTCTGCGGCGCCGGTTCGATCCCCGGCTGCTCCCCGGCCACCGGAGGAGGGTCCCACATGGCGCGCAGACCTCTCCTGCCGCCCGCTGCTCCCCTCAGCAGTGTACTTCGGTCCCTCTGCCTGCTCTGCTCCCTGCTCTGGCTCTGGTGATTCTCTCACCCTCCCGCGCTTCTGACTGTACCCAGTGCTTGTATAAATAAATAAAAATAAATAATGTTAAAAAAAAAGAATTAGAAAGAAACAATATTAAAAAAAAAAAAAAAACTCATACAATTCAACAATTAAAAACCTAATTAATAAAAGGGTAGCATGTGTGAACAGACAATTCACATCTAGAAGGCAAAAAAGACATGTGAAAAGCTGTTCATTGTCACTTCAAAAAGAGAGCTGTGCCCTTGAGTTCAAATGAAGAAAGTGTTTCAGGAACAAGAAGATTATGTCCTTCTGGGTCAAAAGCTGATGATTAGCTCTGGGAAGATGAAGACTGACAACTACCTCTGGATTTGGAAGTCCATGGTGACCTTGACGAGGTCAGTTTCAGGGAATGTGTGCATGAAAACTTGATGAGGGGGATCAAGGGAAGTGGGAGAGCAGAAAGTGGACCCGTGAGAATGGAGGTCTGGGTCAGGAGCCGGAACTCTTAACTGTCACTTTTAATTAAAGGGTAAAATGGCCTCCCTGGTGGCACAGAAGTTAAGACTCAACCTATGAAACAATCTGCAGCCACTGCAGCTCGAGTTCGATCCCGGACCAGGGAGCAACACACATGGTGCAGCAGACCTCTCCTGGCTCGCCCGCTGCTCCCCTCAGCAGTGTATTTCGGTCAGTCTGCCTGTTCTGTTCCCCGCTCTGTCTCTGGTGGATCCTCTCACCCCCACACCTCTGGCCTGTACCCCAGCATAAATAAATAATTCTTTTAAAAAAAATAAAGGGTATAAGGAATAGATGACAAATTTCAAAAAAGATCAGGACATTGGATTCAACACACAAGCAGAGTTGATCTAGAAGAAGACTCTGTACCGGTTATGTTCTCAGCCCCAGTGCCTTTATGGACTGGGGGTTGGGTAATGTGTTTAAACACAAATAAGTGAAGCGTGGCTGACCCCTGGTGGTGGGCAGGGAACACTGCAGGCAGAGAGAGCCTAATTGTCCTCCCTAAGGAACCAGGGTCTCTCTCAGGCACCAGCTGAGAATTAGTGGTTGAACAGACAATTTTACCCTCTGATTTGAGGGACAATTGAAAGCTTCTCTCTGTCCCCACATCTATGCCTCTGGGAGTGTGGGGGAGTGTTCTGCCAATGTAACCGTTTGGCTGTCATTGGTGTTGCTTCTTGGGGGATGCTAGGTGGGGAAAATTGTGTGGTCTTTAGGGAAAAATATCTTTCTTCTTTGCTGATGCCTGAGTCGTGGAGCCTCCAGATAGTGGACACTGAGGTGAACAATAAGGCTGAACTGGGGAGGAGAAGGAGGAAAAAGTTCAGGCCACAGGAGGAATCAGGTATTGAAATCGGGCCTTGGGGGGCAGTCAGGGGACAGCTTGAGGCAATGGGAGAACCACAGAGAGGACTGGACCCTGGGCCTCCGGACACGGTGTGGCCTGAGCTGGCCTGTTCTGGTAGCAGAAGGTCTGTGCTCTGACCCAGCTTCCTCTGGCATCTCTGCCTTCCCCCTCTGCGCAGGTGTGCCAAGGGTGTGTGTGTGTGTGTGTGTGTGTGTGTGTGATTGTATCTGTGTGTATACACCTAATACTTGTCAGCACATGTATGAGATCACATGTATGTGTGTGTGCTTTTTGTATTTGTGTGTGTGAATATGAGCCTGTGTCTGGGAGAGCACACCCATGTGTGGTGAGCATGCTTGTGAGTGTCCATGCATGTGTGAAGTTGATGTGTGGGAGCACGTGCATATGTGTGTGTGTCTACATATGAAAAAGTGTGAGTCTGTGTGCATGAGTGTGTGTGGGTGTGTGTGTGTGAGAGAGAGAGCACGTTTGGGTGTACATGTGTATGCTTGTGCTAGAACGTATGGGGGGTGAATGCTTTTCATGTTTGTGTGTATCTCTGTATGCATGTGTGTGTAAGCATATGTGGGCACACACATGTGAGCACACGTGTGTGAGTGGTCTGTGAGTGCAGGTGTAATGTGTACCTTTTGTGTCTGTGTGAGCGAGCGTCAGTGAAGGTGCGTGAGTGTGTGCTGGGTGAAGGGAGGGACACCGCTCGTGTGCAGTTGTGGAGAGAGGCTGAGTGGCGGCGGGTCCTATGTGATGCCAGGGCCTGTGGTTTGGGGCTGCAGTGTGGGGAGGGATGAGGCAAGAGCTGGGGAGGCAGGCCTAGTGCGGGAGGACCAGGAAGGTGCCAGCTTGTGCAGCCAGATTGGAGTGTTCTTTCTCCTTCAGCTCCCCTGTCTCCCTGCAGTGGCCGTCCTGATGCTGTGGCTTTGAAGTCAGGCAGAGCAGAGCTGTCATTCCTGTGGGACTGCAGGCAAAAAGTCCCTTCTCTGAATTGTGAGGTGGGAATAACACACCTTGGCCACAAAATGGGGATAATACAGTTGTTTCTTGGGAACTTGTGGTGCCAGGCCCTGACCTAAGGGCACATACATATAAAAACACATGGATCAAAGGGCCTGAGGCCACTGGGGACGGGCGAGGTCCATGCAGCAGGCAGGGAGCTGGGACGGGACAGGCCCTGGGAGGCGCCCCCTGCCTCCAGTTAGGAAGCAGGGAGTGATGGGGCTCCTTAGCTCTTTGCTCACATCTCATGCCTGTGTCCCCTGCTTTCAGCTATGTCCTGTGTAAGCACTCCTTTCCCAGGACCAGCCAGGCCATGGCCCTTCCTACTTTCCTCTTCTGGGCAGCTGCTGAAACCTTGGCGCTGCCTCTATGGAGCAAGCATCTCTACCTTTATCGTTTGTGTTTTTGGCGCAAGGGACCTGTCTGCACAGCTAGACTCTGTCCCTTCCAGGGCATGGCCTCAACCTCACTTTCCTCAGAGACCCCAGGGCCTCGATGGCTCAACACAAGTCTGGGACACACTCATCTTTCCTGATGCCCAAGTCTGGGGTTCTTTGTTTGCAACACCCAGGCTGAACTACTGAGGAAATCCTAACTGCTGAGTCAGGGCCCCCTCTTTGCCAAGCAGGATTGAGTTTCATTAAGTGGGGATAAAATACAAATTCCCCACCGCATTCATGGGATTGATGTCCAAAGCGCAGCTGCCATTTATGTTTTAAAATTTGCAGTTGGGGATCATTGTGAAACTTGATTGCTCTGTCTTGGGGACTTCTTAAAGTCCAAGTCCACAATAAAGCCAATCAGACTAAACCATCAAATGTCAAATAGGAGCTAATGAACCATTCACAGGCTGGGGAGAGAAATCAGGCAATCTCTTATTTCAGGATTATCCCTTCCAAATATTGAATCTGAACTGTAAGCAGAATTTGCTGTAATTGCATCCCCCTCCTTACGGTTGTGGGGGATCATTGGCATTCACTTCATGTCTCAGCTTTCTGGAGAGAGGCTTGACAAGCAGACCTGCTGCTTTCCAGAGGCAGACACCCTGGGGCATCCATCTGAAAGGAGCAGGCAGAGGGTGCTGGAATTATTCCCACCTCTGAGACTGAGACTGTTGAATTTGATGTTGGCTTGGTGGTGTCCTAAGTGCTTGTGTGACAGCCTCTTTGCGGGATACTCTGCAGCCAGGGTGGGAGGGATCCCCATCACATGAGCTCCACCAGGAGTTTGGATGTGGCTTCAGGAGGGCAGGTGAGCCCAGGGACAATGTAATGTGTTCAGTGTCTCTCTATCTGTTGCATTAGAATCTGCAAAGATGAGCATCTTTGCAGCAAAAGTGCAGGCTGATGCCTGAATACAGTTGCTATTCCCTGGAGTCCTTTTGAAACAATTGGTTGTGATTTGGAAATAATAGAGAGTTTGCCAATACTTCTACCTGGGGCAGTACTATGATGCAGGATCATACATCATGATGTAGTGGGATTTGTTCCAGGGATGCAAGGATGGTTAACATCTGTCAATTAATCAATGTGACATACCACATTAACAAAGCAAATGGTAAAATAATGGCTGTCTCAATAGATGAAGAAAATATATTTGATAAAATTCAACATCCATTTATAATAAAAATTCTCAATGAAGTGGGCATAGAGGGAATGTACCTCAATATAAAAAAAGTCATATATGAGAAGCCTGTGGCTAATATCACACTCAATGGTGAATGCTGAAAGCTTTTCCTCTAAAATGAGGAGCAAGACAAGGATGCCCAATCACTACTTTTATTCAACACAGTACTGGACATTCAAGCATGAGCAATAATCCAGAAAAAGAAATAAAAGGCATCCGAATTGGAAGGAAAGAAGTAAAACTGTCCTCTTTGCAGATTATACTTTATATGTAGAAAACCCTAAAGGTTCCACCAAAAATCTGTTAGAACTAACAAACAAATTCAGTAAGGTTAAAGGATACAAAAAACAAAATTCTGTTGTTTCTATTTACTCATAACAAACTAATAAAAAGAAAAATTGAGAAAACAATTCCATTTATAACTGCATCAAAACAATAAAACACTTAGGAATAAATTTAACCAAAAAAGGTGAAAGGGTTGTATATTGAAAGCTATGACATTGATGAAAAAAACTGAGGAAGACACAAATAAATTGGAAGATACTTCCTGCTCATAGATTGGAAGACTTAATATTGTTAAACTACCCATACTACCCAAAGCAATCTATAGATTCAATGTAATCCTTATCAAAATTTCAGTGGATTTTTTAAATAGAAATAGGACAATCTCAAAATTTGCATGGGATCACAAAATACCCTGAATAGCCAAAGTAATCTGGAGAAAGAATAAGGCTACAGGTATCATGTGCCCGGATTTCAAACTATATTACAAAGCTATAGTAATCAAAACAACTTGGTGTGGCATAAAAACAGATATACAGATCAATGAAACTGAATACAGACCCCAGAAATAAATCCATGCATATATGGCCAATAAGCTTATAACAAAACAACCAAGAATTTCCCCAGTGGTGTTAAGAAAACTGGACAGTCACACACAAAAGAATAAAACTATAACACTTCCTTGTATTATACACTAAAATAAACTCAAAATAGATCAAAGGTTTGACCATAACACCTGAAGCCATAAAACTTTTAGGAGATAACATAGGTAGTAACCTCCTGGACATTGGTCTTGGTGATAATCTTTTGGATTTGATACTAAAAACAAAGTCAACAAAAGGAAAATAAACACATAGGACTACATTTAACTAAAAAGCTTCTGCACAGCAGAGGAAACCATCAGCAAAATGAAAAGGTAAACTAGAATGTGGGAGAAAATATTTGCAAATAATATATCTGATAAGGGGTTAATATCCCATATATATAGAGAACTTATACAATACAATGGCAAATCAAAATAAAACAGAGTTCAATTAAAAAACAGGCATAGAATATGAATAGAATTTTTCCAAAGATGACATGCAGATGGCCACAGGCACACAAAAAGGTTCTCAGCATCACTAATCATCAGGGAAGTTGTAATTAACACCACAGTGCAACATCATCTTACACCTGTCAAAATACCTAGTATTAAAAAGACAAGAAATAACAGGGGCCTCTCTGGTGGTGCAGGGGTTAAGTCTCAGTGCTATCAAGCTATCTCCATTGACTGCGGCATGAGTTCGATCCCCAGCGAGGGAGCTACCTACATGGAACAGCAGATCTGTCTCGCCCGCTGCTCCTCTCAGCAGGGCATTTCAGTAGATCCGCCTGTTCTGTTCCCCACTCTGTCTCTGGTGAACCCTCCCAGCCTCCACACTTTTGGCCTACACCCAGTTCTTGTATGCATAAATAAATTAAAATAAAACATAAAAAAAAGACAAGAAATAACAAAGGTGGATGGAATGTGGAGAAAAGGGAACTTACACATTGTTGGTAGGAATGTAACTTGGTGCAGTAACAATGGAAAACAAGATGAAAGTTCCTCAAAAAAAATTGTAAAAAGGTATCATATGCTCCAGCTAGTCTACATATGGTAATTTATTTGAAGAAAATGAAAACACTAGCTCAAAAAGATGTATGCACACCCATGTCAATTGTGGTGTTATTTACAATAGTTAAGATATGGAAACAACATAAATGTCCAGTGAGGGATCAGTGGATAAAGAAGATGTGATATATTATATAGTGGAGTATTATTCTGTCATAAAAACTAGGAAATCTTGTCATTGGTGTCAACATGGATGGGCCTTGAGGCTGAGTGAAATAAGTCAGACAGAGAAAAGCAAATACTGTATGATCTCGCTTATGTGGAATCTAACCACAAAACAACCACCAAGCAAACAAAAAATTGAGCCCATGGACACGTTTCAGTGTGGGGATGGTTTCAATATGAACCAAATTGTAGGCTCTAGTTTTATATGTTATTTACACCCCAATCAAGCTGTCAAAAGTGAAATTCAGGTGTGAAGACCAAGGGGCTTGGGAGCCATTAGTTTGAATCAGGCTCTCTCTGGATTGCAGTTTATTAAAAAAATATTTAAAAAAAAAATCTCCAATAAAAGCCAGGCCCTCTCCTAGGCACTAAGTGAAAATATATCAGGCTTTTCTGCCCTCCCGCCATCAGGATAGATGATGGATCCTTACGGTCCTGAATGCATGCCTGATGGCGGGCACCTGGAGTAGGGTGTGGGCATAGGTAGGTGGGATTCACCTGGGCTGAGAGGCTGGGCTTATAAGGGCGGTGTCACAGGGACGCCAGGAGAGAGAACAAATGGAAGAGCAGAGAAGCAGAGACCACCAGAGAAGGCCGGAGAGCCCAGACGGAGTGAAGACTTGCTGGGGGCTGGGATGCCTGCCAGCCTCCCAGCCCCCCAGCCAGCACCCCTGCCTGCCATATATCTGGTAAATCCCAATAAAAGCCTGAAAAGCCACTGAGGCCTCCAGGACTCTCACTTCTTTACCCAGTCTGCTCGGATTATAGAGACCAGGCTCTGGCCCTTCCCGCCTTTACACATGACATTTTGTTTTCTCAGGGCCAGGATAGAGCTGTGCAAACAAATGTCCCCCAAGAGGGCCCAAGGTGGGGGTGGCTGCTTAGAGCACATAGGGTGGGGGTTGGGGGAGCCCCATCGGATCTCAATCCAGTTTTTTTTAATCCAGTTTTCTGCTTTACAAATGTGCTGTCCTGTCCCTTTTAAGAAGCATGTGCCATGGAGGCGTGTTCCTTAATCCTCCCCCTGAAGGACGGACGGGTGTTGAGGGAGCTCTGTGTTTTCTGTGGGGCCCTTGGTTGATCCAGACAACATCCTGGCTCACAACTTAGAGGGGCAGGGCCCTCGGTGTTTTTTCTGCTCCAGGTGCCTGTCACCATTTCCAAGGGGGGGGCTGCTTCCCGTGTTTTCCAGCTCATCTCCAGGTGAAGGAACTCAGCAGGCAGCAGACGGGGCTCAGCTGAGACAACGTGTCTGTTCCGGGTCTGGCGCTCTTGCCCTGCGTTCACAAACCCAAGCAGAGATTTTTAATAGTGCTGAGAAATAGCTTGCAACGGAAATCACTAGATCCAGCCTCCAGCTTCTTGGGAATGAATCTTGAAGTAGTTACAGTAAGTGAAAGAAATGTGTGTGCGTGTGTGTGTGTGCGTATGTGTGTACAAACTCAAGGCCAGGGCTATTTGTTCTCAGTCATGGAACCCCCTCTCTGGGCTTGGCTGTCCATCAGGAAGGACGTGCTGAGCTGATGGATAAAGTCAGGCTCAGCCAGAACAGAGGTTGTGAATCTAGAACTGGTGTAGCTGACAGTGTAGACAACAAAAGGAACAGGCCACAGAAGCCAGAGGGAATGAGGCGCTGATTACCTGCCTGACTCCCAGAGTTCTTCGTTTAAACCTGAGGACCACTGACATCTTTGGCTGAATAATTCCTCAAGGTGAGGGGCTTTATGTGCCTTGTGGGATGTTAGCAGCATCCGTGGCTTCCACCTAGTAGATGCCAGCAGCACCCCACCTCCCACCTGAGTCACGACAATCAAAACTCTCCAGAAGTTGTCACCTGCTCCTGGGGCCTGAGATGAGCCCATCCTAGCCCCCAGGTTGAGAGGTACCGCACTAACCCCTTGGGGTCTCAGTTGTATCGCCTGACAAATGGCCACAGCTGACTCCCCAAGGGCAGCAGATTGGATGAGACCTGCACTGTCTAATATGGGCCACATGTGATGTGTGGCTGTTGAAACTTGAAATGTGCTCAGTCTGAATTGAGGCGATAGGAGGAGGGGAGGACATGGAGGAAGAGGAGTGGGAGGGAGGGTGAGGAAAAGCAACTGGAGCAGAGGAAATAGTTAATGTTCCAGGGCCTTGGTGGGAGGGAGTCTGGTGTGTCCGAGATACACACAGTAGGCCAACACACGGCATGCAGGACCCTCACAGGGCTCAGCGAACCTGGGTGAGGAGTGGGTCTCTATTCCAGCAGTGGGAGGCCACTGATAGGCTTTTAAGTCATGGGGTGACATGATCTGATTGCCATTTTGAAAAACAAACTGTGTTTCATGTTTTATCTCCCCTGTTTAAGAGGCCACATAGGGCTCTCCAACAAATCAGGTCCCAGGAGGAAATACCAGCCGAGTCAGGATTCTTGCCTTCTGTCCCATGGGGGCCTGGAGAGAGTAAAGGAAAGAGTTGAGGAGTTGGGGAATGAAGAACCCAGGGAGGGACTGCACTCAAGACTGGGGTTGCAACTTCTCCCAAAACGGGATTCCTTCTGTTTTTCTTGCCAGTGCTTCCATTTAAAACCAATTTGAGGGCCTCCCTGGTGGTGCAAGGGGTTAAGCATCGCACTATGAAGCAATCTGCAGCCTCTGCAGCATGAGTTCAATTCCCGGCTGGCCAGAGAGAAACCCACATGGTGCAGCAGACCTCTCCTGTCTCATCTGCCGCTCCCCTCAGCAGTGTATTTTGTCAGTCTGCCTGTTCTGTTCCCCACTCTGTCTCTGGTGAATCCTCTCACCTCCCTGCCTCATCTCTGGCCTGTACCCCAGCTCTTGTATGCATACATAAATATTTTTTAAAAAATAAAACCAATTTGAAAAAGAGGTGCTAGCCTAGCAGGAAGGAAAAGAAAAATGAGTTTCCTTAGGCTCCCATCAGGCTCTCCAGGCAGCTGGGCCGAGGAAGGGAGAAGGCACGGCTTTCACAACTTTATGCACATATTTGGAAAAGTCCTTGATTGTTAAGTTCATTAACCACATTCCAAGAAGCCAGCAATGCCTCCTGGGAGGGTGACCCTTGGGAGTCAAGACTGGTTTAGCATCTGTTGCACGTTGCCCGAGGGTTTATAGCAAGAACTTGAGATCTTGAAAATCCATCTGGATACTGACCTGGGTAAATAAAACCGAGTACTTCTGCAGCTCTGCATGTTAATTCAACCAGAAGTTTTATAACAGTGTTTAGCCACGAGCCTGACTTGCGATCCACGGCCTGCCTTGGGTGACCACGCACTGAGTGTCTCCCGGGAGAATAATGTTGGTGCTGCATGTACCACTGGCAGGGGAAGCTCCTGGCAGTCACAACCCAGGGAGACTTCATCCATTCATCTTTCTGCTTCCTATACACTCAAAACGTGAATTTGGTCCAGGCTTGCTTAGAAGCTTTGCCTACCCTGGAATTGACCTTGGGCACTTCAGGTGTCCCTAGGAACTCTGGATTAACTTCATTCTCTCTAAGCTGTATCCTGAGGAGTAGCATGATCCTGATGCTGAGATCCATCCCCATATGACAGTTTCCCAAGTGCTAACTCCAGGCAAGTGTCAGAACAAATTTAAATTGAGAATTTGGAGAATTCCTTGGTGTGGGAAAACCCACCCTTCTGGTGTCAGCAGTATTCGTACAGGAAAGCAGTTTTCTTTTGCACACTTTCTTATCAGAGAATTTTGCACAAAGCCCCCCAGAAGACATCGTCTTGTGAATCATTGGTCAGAACTGTGTCACATTCTACCCCCAGACCAGTCAACCGGTAGGATTGCCATGATTGGGTGAGACAGCCAGGGTTCATCCCCAGAGCCGAAGCCTGGGGCTCTGGTAGTTAGGCAGAAGGGGAATGCATGTTGGCCCCCGCAGAGCCTTTCTTTGCAGAGCAATGGGGAGCCATTGTAGGGCTTTGAGCAGGGAGGGACATGATCAGATTTGTGTTTTGAAAAGATGCTCTGGCAGGAGAGTGGAGAAGGGGTTGAAAGGAGGCAAGAATAGAAGTGGGGAAGATTAGTTCCAAGCTGTCCAAGCTTTTATAGCAGTGAATGAAGGTAATAGGGTTTCATTCTATATGCTCTAAATCCTTTATTTCTTTGTAGGCTTTAATATGTTTCAGGATCATGCTTTGAAGAACCTCCTGATATATTGTCCTTTCTTAAAAATTACTTTTTTCCTCCTTGAAGCCCTTAAAAAGCTGGGCCAGGAAACAAGCTCATTGCCCTAGGAGAGAGGACGAAGGGCTTCTTTGCTAGCCCTAAATTTCAAAGTAGACTTTGTAAATCCATGCAACAATAGTCTAGAACAACAAACCCCACAGCATGTGGGTCAAATCTGGTGGCTGCTTCCTCACATCAATCCTTCACATCCTGAAAATGTTGTGCAGGCAACACTCTGCACCAGCTCAGGAGTTTACAGAACATTGCAAGAAAGAGTATTATAATTTATTTGTTTTTAAAGATTTGTGTAACTGAAAAGTGCAAGGGAGGATAGACAGGTCCTCTGACATTGACACAAGGAAGTCCTCTGGGTCCTGTTCCCCTTGGCACTGAATGCCATGGTGGCCCCAGGCTTGCTGGGCCCTGGTGGCTGGTTCTCCCAAGAGGGTGTCAGCCTCACTCTCCCTGGATATGGGGAACATCGGGGCAGCACCAGCTCAGGGCATGTGACATTCCCAGAACTGTTCATAAGGCCATTGGCATGGATATTTGTATAATTTCATTTATCCTTTGAATTTATTTAATGCCCACATGGCACAAAATTCAAGAAATTCAAAAAGGCCCTCCCACCCTGTTTCCCAGCTTCACTTCCTTGAGTTTCCTATTCCTTGTGCATGCAGGTAGTGAACATTCTAAGATAAAAGGAGTGGAACCTCGGGGGGGTGGCCCTCCTTAAAAGATAAAGATGGAGGAGCTCACTTCTGAAGCTCCTCAGACTGTCCTGCTAAAGAGTGAGGGGATCCTAAAATGCGCCCCTGGTTCAGGCTGAAGCTACCATCACATGAGCCACATTCTGTCCCATCAACCTCTGAGAAGTCAGATCAGTGGCTAGAAAGAATAGTTCCCACAGCAAACAGATGCATTGGTGCTTTGGGTCATGTGCTGGGAGGTTGTGATTTGGGTGGCTGAATGCCCACCCCAGGGCTGGTGCCCCATGAGACTGTCCCCATACAGGACAGGACAGGACCCAGGAATGGGGAGAACATGCTAAGGTACGAGGTCGCTCAGCCTCTGTGAGCAGACAGCTCAACTCTCTCTGCGGCCTTTCTTGGTTTAACAAATGACATTTCAAAACACCCTCGTTTTCTGCTCTCCAATTCCTATGCAGGTAAGGGACATCTGAAATATCAAGATAGCAGTTTTCAGAAAAGCCAGGCAAGGAGTCCTTTAACTCCTACATGACAAGAAACATAGATGGATTCTGGTTGCCAGCAATAAGTCATCTTTTGGGGGTGGGTGGGCTTGGGTGCATTCCACCGACTCACTGGAGGGGGTTGATTTAGTGTTACAGTCAGACCGGTTGGCAGGGCAAAGCAATTATTATTTTTACATCTGCTGAACTTATCTCTTTCCTCAATTTCAATAGGACCGAGAATATGTGTTAGAAATGGATATCCTTGACCATCCTTTTAAGATCATACACAGTATTTTAGCTCCAATGTATAATGAAATAAGAAATATTCAAGGTCATAAAGTTGGCACGCTGCTTTGTTTTATCTTTTATTAAGTGAATGTTTTCCTCTGCAATGAAGTGTTCTGTTGCCAAAGACCATTTGGCTCTGTTTCCAAGCCCCCATCAAATTCTCCAGACTCTTGCTAACTCAGATCCTCTTTGAATAAATCATGTGCATATTGGCATTCTGTGGGAGCTGGGGTCACAACAAAAGCTGTCTGTTTTTAACTTGGGCCAATCCTCCCAATACTTTTTGAATTCTTTGCTTATGGCTGCAAGCTATGGGCAGAGTATTGATAGCATAAATGTTGCTGCCTAGCAAAACTGGGAAACAGGTCAGACACTGACCACAGTGGCATTCACCAGGCAAGGACCAGTGTCGAAGCTCATACTTATTCAGGGACTGCTTGGACACTTGGGGTCTAGCAGGGCTGGCCAAATGGTGTCGGCAGTGGATGGAAGGTGAAATCCGGCATGCTTGGTTAAGAACTCAGGGGCAGGAAGATGACTGAGACATGGTTCTGTTTTGAGTATCCTACAATTCAGGCAGGGAGATGGACATTCATTTGAGAGATACTCATTGTCCACCTACTGTGTGCTGGGCATTAGGGATACAGAGATGATAGGATGTGTGGCCCTGTTTGCTTGCTGGGGAGACAGACATATGAATAGAGAACCACGTTGCCAAATGAGCAGTGAGTCCCAACTGCTATTGGGAAAATGGAGAGGGGCATGCAGGAACAGAATTAGCTTCATGGAGAAGGTGTCAGGAGCCTTGAAAGATGAATAGGAATTTGTCAGCACACGAGATGGGCAGGGCTTGGGGTTGGGGGTGGCTGGGAGGGAAAGGCATTGAAGTCAGTACATTTGGGAACAATACTAATGATAATAACACTAACAAACAGTTATGAGGAATCAGACTGTTCTTTGATTTCACAACTACCTTATGTACAGATGAGATCGAGTCACTTACCCGAGATCACAGCATTTGCTAGTTAGTGGCAGAGCTGGGATTCAAACTCTGGTAGACTGGTTCTGGAGTTTGAGCTCTTCACCCTCACTTTCTGTCACCATGTCCTAGGCACATGACACTGGGGTGGAGGGAAGCCATGTAGATGTACCACGATGTTAGGGCTGGGTGATGGAGAGCTTTGTTTGCCATCTGGCAGAGCTGAGGCTTTACCCGGTAGCAGAGAAGGATTCTGTGTAGGAGAGCTTGCAGCCAGAACTGTGCTTTGCAAAAACTACCTTGGCAGCTGTCATGATGAACTAGAGCAGAGGAACCTGGAGGCTGGCTTGAGGACACAATTGTCCAGGTCAGACCTGGCGAGGCCAGAAGATCAGGAGCTGTGGGCTACACAGAGGAGGGAAATATTTAAGAACAGCTTAAGGCTAAGAGGAGAAATTGGATACCGGGTGGTGACAGGAGCTGTTGACAACTGATGTTTTCAGCTTGAAAGTATCTGCAGTGGCCAGCTCTGAATTGCTGCTCTGGGCTGCAGGAATGTGGGGATACATCCCCCACTGATGTTCTGTTGCACCCACTGGCTGTTGCAGTTGAGGATGGGTTCATTCCCTCAACTGCTGCAGACCCCAGACTGCCAAAATAACACAAATAGCCACACTTGATTATAACACAGAGGAATCAGAGCCCACGATTAGTGGTGCCCTAGCATGGGGGGGTCTGGACTGCTTTGCCGATGCAGGGTCTCCTAAACACAGATCCTCTTTCACCCAAATCCATGTTCACTCCCACCCAAGAAGGCAAACATTGAGCTTGCATTTCATAACTGCTGCACCAGGAACATTTTACATTTTCTGGCAGTACAGTTATCCCTTCATTGTTTCCACCTCACCTTCCATACTAATTTCTCAGCCTCACCTTTGCATACTCAAGAGGCTCATTAAAACATTTCCCCCAAACAAAACAATGATCTTTTCCCAAAGATGAATTTTGCTGCCACCCCTAGAATGCAGAAACAGCTGCAGGCATCTTTGAAAACTGCAACGTTTTCATTCCTCCTATCTATTAAATATTGCAAAAAGGCCAAGAATGGAGACCGTTACACTTATGTACTGTCTCATTGAGGAAATATTTAGGGAGGAACAATTTCTACCTCTAGTAACAGAGGGTTAACACTGTTAAGACAGTGAGAAAAGCAGGACATATTAAAAAATAGCTGTTGTATCTGAGAGTCAGCTCTTTTCCAGGCTTCAATCCATGTTCAAACCCAGAAAAAATCTATTTCTGCAAGTGAATTAAAATGACCCAGGATTGCCAGTGGGTGATGTGAATTAGCATTGCCAGGACATCAGGGCAGCCTATTCTTGGTTTACCCTTACTTATAGGAAGTAGTCTTTTGAGACCCCTGCCAGGTTTGTGGAGGGTCTCCAGCTGGACACCCCCTTTTTGGCATGCTTTAGATTCTGAGCTTTTGTCCTCAATGCTATCAAAAGCAAAGTTCAAGTTTGCCAGGATTGGAAAAAAAAGTGCCTTTGAGCATCAATAGTTTCAGTGCTGCATTTCCTTCCCCAGGTCCTGCATTTCTTTTAGTTTAGACCTGATAATTTTTTACTTTTCTTGGTGGCTCTATAATGTTTTTAAGGTGTTTTAGTAATACTTTACTCATTACTATTTTTGGTTTTTATAGCAAGAAGGATTGTCCAGGGCCTCCCCGGTGGCGCAGCGGTTGAACGCTGGGTTGCAAAGCTGCCTGCAGCCTCTGCAGAGCCGGTTCGATCCCCGGCTGCTCCCCAGCTACCGGAGGAGGGTCCCGCATGGCGTGCAGACCTCTCCTGCCGCCCGCTGCTCCCCTCAGCAGTGTACTTCGGTCCTTCTGCCTGCTCTGCTCCCCACTCTGGCTCTGGCGAATTCTCTCACTCTCCCGCACTTCTGACTATATCCAGTGTTTGTATAAATAAATAAATAAATAAATCTTAAAAAAAAAAAAAAAAAAAGGCTTGTCCAGCTAGCCAAGGCTGCTCGAATGGAAACAGAGTGTTGAATGAAAGAATTTTATTTCCTTCCAAAAATTATATCAAGTGTCCTTATGGGGAAAAAGACCTTCTGAGAAACTATTTGAACTTGTTTTGTTCAGTTGTGTTTGTAAGTCTTAGTGGTGAATGAACATCCCATTACTAGGAAAGCAAAGAATAGCACTTGGATGCCCAGTTGAAAAATATCAATGTGAATTTATGACATTAAAAAAGTCTTTAATATCTATAATATGAGTGGTTCTACAGTAGCAGACACACTTTTACCATGAAAAAATCTGGTACTTTGATCTCTACTATCCTTCCCACTTAAAAAACTAGGAAAAATCAGAATAAATCTGGAAAATGTATTGTTTTCCAGAAGCAAGGATAATTTTCACTATATTTAGACTCAGATGACTTACAGTGGCTCCAACTCAACAAGTTATGATCATCAAGAATGCAAATAATTATTGTGATTATAATTATTTGGAATATGTTAAGTACAGGGAAGTCCATTATTTGGGCTAATACTCCAAAGTGAAAAGTTAATAGAAATGTACAGAAAGTAGCTAGTTGTAAAAAAAAAGTAGATGGACATAATCAGATATTCCTAAATTTATTACTTTAAGTAAGCAGAAGAACCTTAATATTTAGATTATTAGAATATTAGTGTTTTATCAATACCAGTGTAGTAAGCTCATGTTGGATTATTGAAGCAAGACATTTGGTGTTTTTAATCTATGTAAGCATGAAAGAAAAAACACAAATATACCAATGAGCTAAGAATGCTGGGAAAAATCAGAATAGAACCAAGAATAAGAAGACTGTAAAACCATGGGTCAGGTCGCTAAAGAGTCAACAATAGCACTGTGTCTTTGATTGTTCACAGGAGGAACCCAGTGAGCTCTACAATGAAAAATTAGGAGATAGGGCTGCACAGATTCCCTGTCTCGTTTACATATTGTGCTTATTTACATATTCTTGCTAATTGTGATGTGATTCTGACAAGACCCAATAACAGTAACAGAGTAGGTCAGTAGATCATAGTGACAATAAATTAATTGGGCAATTCTGAGCTTGTGAAATTTAAAGAGTACATCATATTTGGAAAGAGATGGAATGTCAAAAATCTAATTTTTACAAGAAATGAACCCCATCAATGTAACGAGTAACATATTTTTCTAATGGAAACTAAGGCCAAAGATTGGAGGCTCAGGTTTGAATCTCTTTGGACTGTACAACCAGGTCCCCTGTCTCAACAAAGAGCTAAAAGGTTGATACCCCATGTCTTGCAAATTTTGTTTTTTGGGGGCAACTTTCGTTTCTACTTTTGAATCTACTAAAATAACTACAACCCAATGAAGGGATAGAGCAGCTGGATACAAAAGAAACATCTGCAATGGCAAAAATATTCCAGATCTATGTTGTCCACATAGCAGCCACCAACTCTAAGTAGCTATTGAGAACTTGAAATCTGATGAGTGGGAACTGAATTTTTAATTAATCAATCAATTAATTTTAAAAAAGATGTATTTTTATTTATGCATGCAAAAACTGGGGTGTAGGTCAGAGGTGCAGGGGGTGAGCAGATTCACCAGAGACAGAGCAGAATTTAAATGTAAGTAGCTATGTGTGGCTATTGGCTACCATATTGGACAAGACATATCTAGATATCACATTTAGTTAAATTACTATACTTTTTAGGGTAACCCAGAAAAGGGGGTTATTTAAGTTTAAATCATTGGTATTAGTATTTTTCAAAACCATTTTTAAAATTATCAGAATTTAGACACTGTGATATTTTGGGTATTAAATATGTGGCAGTGTTTAAGAAAATCTGATATGAGAGCTACCGTAATCTTAAACACTCAAAAGAGTGGTTCAATAAGTCAGTAATCAGATTGTTTTCGGGTTTGTGGATTCTTAATTTGATAAACCAATCAGTGGTGATTTGAATTTTGTTTAATTGGTGTGTGACCTCGAAAGATGCTCCTGGTTTTAATGCTTACAAGATGCTTAGGAGAATCATAAGATCAATAACCTGAATAGTAAACAAAGTTTGGGCACTAATGTTTCTGGACAAGTTTCTTCCTTTGGATTTTCCTACACAGACTCCTTCTGTTTTATATTTCTAAATATAGATATTTAGACTTTCCTTTCTTCATGGACAGTTAGTCCACAGCTATGTGCAATTCCTCCCTGAACAGTTACAGTCATTGATTATACATTTCTTCAGGCAGGGCCAATGTTTCTGAAGAGACAGCGATCTTTCATTTTCTCCTCTTAGCCTCCTAAGTGTGTCCCTGGCGGATCACAACTCTACCCACGTGGAGCTGATCCTGCCAATAAGTTCTGAACTCAGTTGCTACTATCAAGGCTACAGCTTTGCATGGGTTCCCAACCAGCAGGTTAGAGGAGAGTCCAGGTGCAGTGGGAGGACTTCACCTGCCATGTAGGGTTGAATCCCAGCTCCCCCACTTAAATCTGTGTGACCTAGGGCAAATGATTCATACTTGGTGATGACGGTAAAAAGCTACTACCACTTTGTGGGTTTGGTTAGCATCTAAATGACCTCTAACCCAAAGCACTGGCATTATATTGATTTCTCAAAAAATATCCAAATTCCATGTACTCAGAGAATCAACTCAAAGGGTCTGAGTGGGTGTGGAGGCTGGGCTCCATGTTACCTGTAGCGGCGCTGGCCATCTACAAGAGCACAAAGGCTTTACCTAGAATAGTGGGGTGGTGGTAGAGGCCAGGATACCTATGCAGGAAGGGGTGGGAGGGAAGCACACAGAAGTTCTCTTCTGACAGCTTTTGCTTCTCTAAGAGGGAGCCCTCTGCGCAGATGCTGGGATTTGAGGACAGAGGAAGAGCAGTGACAGAGAGCGCAGAGATTGCTGGCCAAGGAATAACCCACTAACTAAGTAGGAAACAGTGGCTTAGTAAACATTCCAATAAAGCCACTTGCAAACAGAATAGCAGAATTGGTGGCTGAGAGATAATCTTGGTAGGAGGGTAGTTGGTATGTTAATTTGGGTAAGTCAGACAGTAAGGGCCATAAGAATGGTCCTTGTAAGTGGAGGTGGGATTTGAGTCTTCTTGGTGAAGTCATGTGAACTCACAGTGCCAGAAGAGGTCCTGGATAGACTTCCAGGTAGAAGTCTGTAAAGATGCTCCCAGCAGACATGGATTGGAAGAATAAACATTATTAGAATGGCCATCCTACCAAAAGCAATATACAGATTCAATGCTATTCCAATAAAAATTTCAATGTCATTCTTCAAAGAAATAGAACAATTATTGATGAAATTCATATGGAATCACCAAAAACCCTGAATAGCCAAAGCTCTCCTGAAAAAAAAAAAAGAAGGGAATGGAGGCATCACACTCCCAGACATCAAACTATACCACAAAGTCATAATCATCAAAACTGCATGGTATTGGAACCAGAACAGACACACAGACAAATGGAATCAAATAGAAAATCCAGAAATAAACCCACAGATTTATGGTCAACTAATCTTTGACAAAGGAGCAAAGAATATGCATTGGAGCAAAGAAAGTTTGTTCAATAAATGATGCTGGGAAATCTGGGTTGCTACATGCAAAAGAATGAAGCTTGACTACTACCTAACACCATGCACAAAAACCAACTCAAAATGGATTAAAGAAGTAGACATAAGACCTGAAACCATAAAATACATAGAAGGAAATATAGGCGAAAAATTCCATTATATGCACATCAAAGACATCTTTACAGACACATCACCCAAAGCAGTGATAGTGAAGGCAAAGATCAACAGCTGGGACTACATCAAATTAAAGAGCTTCTGCACAGCAAAAGAGACAATAACAAAAACAAAGAGAAACCCCACCAACTGGGAGAACATTTTTGCACACAATAATGATAAAGGACTAATCACAAAAATCTACAAAGAGCTGATGAGACTCAACAAAAACAAAGAAAATAATCCAGTCAAAAAATGGGCAGAAGAGCTAAAAAGAAACTTCTCTGAAGAGGAAATGCAAATGGCCAACAGGCATATGAAAAAATGTTCAACATCACTTGTCATCAGGGAAATGCAAATCAAAACTACCATGAGATACCATCTTACACCAGTGAGAATGGCACATATTAAAAAAACTAGCAACAACAAATGTTGGCGAGGGTGTGGAGAAAAAGGAACTCTCCTGCACTGTTGGTGGGAGTGCAAACTGGCCCAACCACTATGGAGAGCTGTGTGGAGATTTCTGGACCTACTAAACATAGAGCTTCCATGTGATTCAGCAATTCCACTCCTAGGTATTTACCCAAAGGACACAGAAACATCAATTCCAAAGAGCACCTGCACCCCTATGTTTATAGCAGCACTGTTTACAATAGCTAAGCTTTGGAAACAACACAAATGCCCAAAAATAGATGACTGGATCAAGAAGCTGTGGTACATATACACCATGGAATATTACTCAGCATTCAAAAAAGATAAACACATGCAATTTGCAGCAACATGGATGGCGCTGGAAGGGATCATGCTCAGCGAAATAAGCCAAAAAGAAAAAGAAAAATACTGGATGGTCTCACTCATAGCAGGAATCTAGAAAACTTAAATAAGGGACCAGGAAAATGAATAACTATAAGAAAGTGAAAATCAAAATCAACAAAAAACTATGAACCAGAGACACTTTTTGTGGGGTGGGGGGCGGGAGGGGAGGGATTGGGGTCAGAATGGGGGGGTTGCAATTGTATGGGGAATATAAAAATAAAATTTATTATATAAAAAAAAAGAATATGATTTACAAAAATCGTAGAGACTAGAGGTCAGGAATATTTGCTTTGGGACTCTGTTGAATTCTGACTTCTTTTAATAGTTGTACCACCATGAACAGATACTCCCACCTCAGTTTTCTCATTTATTAAATTACAGTAAAAAATTATTCATTCCTTAGTCTTCTTCCAGGAAAGATGAATAAAAGCAACTGGAATTATGTTTACGTCTAAAATGATAAGTGGTTAAAATGTACAAACAATGGTTTTTAAGACCCGAAAAAAAAAAAAAGAAAAAAAAAAAGATGCTCCCAGCAGGCTTGGGGCCTCTGGAGCACATTGTCACCCTTGAGAGATGCCTCCAACGTCAAGGATGTATCATTTTTCTGACCATCCCCTATGTCCAAGCACAGGTGTCCCTGCCACTCCCCTCTGTGATCTTGACAGACTGGGCTGCCCTCTTTCCTCTGGCCCAGATGAATAGTCTTTCTTTCCTGGGAGAAGGTGGGGGTGGCCACCAGCCTTTTTTTTTTTTTTTTTTTTTTTGGTGCAGCTGCTTGTGAGAAATGACTTTAGGCTGCCTCCCTGATGTTTTTTGACCTTGTTGGGGACACTCCATGGGGCTAGTGTCTCTGAATCATGTGTCCACTGTCTTCCTTGTGCCTCTGCTCCATCTGCATCACCTTGCTTTTAGGTTATTTCTGCAATAGGCCAGGCTCACTTTGACTTCAGGGTCTTTGCACTTGCTGTTCCCACATGACTTGTTTCTGTGCATTTCCAGGTATTTGGTCTCAGTGAGACTTTACCTGACACTGTGTTTAAAATTAGAACTCTCATGTCCTGGTGCTTCTTGTTTTTCTTTTACTGTGGTGTTTGTTTTTTTTAATCTACTTCTCTCAGTTCTACCTCTGCTAGAAGGTAAGCTCCACGAGGGTCAAGCTTTGGAAAGTCTCTGTGTGTTTTAAAAACAATGAGCTGCAACACCAAGGCACGTGGCAGGCACTCAAAATTAATATAGACATGGAATGAATGGATAAATGCGTGAAGTTAGTTGGGCTTGATTAGCTTTTGTGAAATGTAAGAATCTTTGGAACAATTATTTTCAATTAGTTTGCTTAAAATTCAGAGTGTTAAAAGCTGTTTTTAGTGTTTGACATAATTAATGTTCTTTTTTGACAAGAACTTGTGTAATGGAAAAGGATCACATTTTTGTGAAATAAAAAAAGCTGAAAAGAAATATTCTTTTAATTTAAGTGGATGGAATAAGAATTCTCGCTTCTGCAGCCTTGTATTAGATTACAAATTGTTTAAAGGGAAGAATCATAAAACTGACATTTGAGTCCCTGGCGCTGGACACAGAGTGGTGTAAAAAAATTGTAGCCTGAGTGCATGGTGACAAGTTAAAGCTTTCTGGTGGCAGGGCAATGGTTTGACTGAGGTCACCTCCAGTGGCCTGAGGACAAGACCACCCGTGTTATGGGATTGTGAGCAACAGAGATGGAGAAGCTCAAAGACAGCAGGGATCAGGAGAGCAGGTTTGCACAAGCACCTGCCCGGCTCCAGGACGGGGCAAGTCCACTGCTAGTCTTCACCAGCACCCTTGAAGGAGTGGGGTGGCCCTTTTCACCAGTGGGGAAACTGAGACTCAAAGATCATTCACCTATATATAGTCGTCTAGTAAATGGAAGTCAGGATTTGAACGCCACTGTAAGCATTTCCCGGGGATGCTTGCCTCTAGTCTGTATAGGGCAGGAAACAGACCTAGTGAGGATTGTCCTGTTAGAAGGACTAGAAACTTCACGGTCTCATCTTTGCCCCAAAGCTTCCTGCAGACATCATCCCAGTGCTCATTTCCTCAAGCCAGCTGACTCTGCCTGTCCTCCAGTTCCACGATTTCTTGCCATCATATGCTTCCACTCTATAACATTTATCACACTTAAAATATTACATTTTCCCCATACTTTTATGATTAAGTCCCTTTCTCACTGTTAGACTGTGAGCTCTAAGAAGTAAGGACAAAATCCCCTTTCCTTCCTGTTCATCCCCAGTGTCTAGCAGAATGCCTGGCTTATAGCAGGCACTTGAGATAAGAAGTGAACAATAGGGTTGCACAAGCCTTGACTGTGCTCTGTCCACGGTGTACTGGGCTGCCCCCTGCATCCTGTGGAGTCACTTGTGCACACCCCAACTCTGCTTTCAGGGATATAACAATAACTTGAAATCAACCAGTGTGGCAATTTCCACAAAAGCTGACAAATGCTACAAGCATTTGTCCTCCCACACCCTCCAGTTTGTTGTTTGACATTCACCAGCTCACTTCTGAGTACCTGTGATTTCTAAGATTTTTTTTTCTCCTTAATCTCTATACATTACTTCCACATTTTTGATACAATGTCATGTAATTTTGATTATCTATGGTCAGTTCTTTGCTAAATTTTCCTCTAATTAGGAAATCCATGTGGGCAGGTAATGTAAAGTCAGCAGGAACTGAAATGTGTCGTATTGAAATGACTGCCATAATAGCATCTACAGACTTGGCTGCAGATCATTTTGCCAAAATATGTTAGAATTTCAGGGATACACAGGCAGCAGGCAGACTTTATAGTTTCCTTTCCTAAAAAACTACAGATGCACCCACTATATGGTGACTGCTCGATGCCACGGGACAGCTGTGGTCAGGGACACATGGCATCTCATGCCTCCTTCCACCACGGAGGAGCTGAGCAGCCCTAGAAAGACGACGAGATTCTCCAATTCTCCTTCTCAAGTGAATCCTGATAGTTCAACCAATCTTAGACTTGGCTGAAGAAGTCATGGGTGAAATCGAGGAAGCAGAGGAGAAAAGCTGATGAGTTTGGGCCATCAGACCTCACACTGGTGAGTGGTTAGCTCGTTTTTCATTCATTGTCAGCCACGAGCAAGTGTAGCTTGTCCTTTGAGAGCAAGAATCCATCTTGGTATGTGTGTTTACTTTTAATGACTTGTAGGTATTTCATTTTAAAGATTTATTTATTTATGCATGCAAGAATTGGGGTACAGATCAGAGGTGTGGGGGGTGAGAGGACTCACCAGAGACAGAGTGGGGAACAGAACAGGCAGACTGACCAAAATACACTGCTGAGGGGAGCAGTGGGCAAGACAGGAGAGGTCTGCTGCGCCATGTGGGTAGCTCCCTGGCTGGCTGGGTGATTGAACTCATGCTGCAGAGGCTATGGATAGCTTCATAGGGCTATGCTTAACCCCTTGCACCACCAGGGAGGCCCTTGTAGGTATTTTAGTGAATTCAAAGTATATGATTGAGAAAAGGATTTGGGGCCATGGAGGTAGAGCAAAGAAGATTCTAAACCAAAGACTTAACTACATTTAGCTCTTAAAGAGGTGAGCCATTCCATGGAGATCATGGTTATCTGTCATATGTGGTTACTGCCATCATTGTGGATTTCTGCCTGAATCTGTTTTTATGTTAAATTGTCTGTGAGATATAGTAACCCTTGTTAAGTTATTATTTGTCTCAGAGCAACATACCATAATATTCTGCCTTTTGGGGGTCATTTTAGATTCTGTAATGCTGACAAGATATTTAGCTTGATAAATTTAGGGGGGAATTTTCTAAGTTGCGTAGGGAAGAGAGGTCTAAGAGGCATCGTTGACATTTTAAATCATCCATCATTCTAAATATATGTGATCTCTGAAAGGTTTTATATCTTACTGCAAAGCCCTCTGGATGATGGTTATTAGCTCATTGGAACCATAGCATGCTTAGGGACACTTTAGAAAAGAATACAGATGACTTATAAAGGCTTTTCTTACTACCTTCATAATGACTTGGTAGAAAGGAAGGATCCCTGGGGGTAACACATGTGGATGTGGACTTTTATAAGGGGCCATGGAAGTCACATTGTCTGATCACTCAGAAATGAGTCAAGCCCCTGACATTCTCCAGGAAGGTGATCATCCAGTTCCTCCTTAAGTACTTCCAGTAAATCTCCAAAAAGGCAGCCTAGAAATTATCCAAAAATATCAGCGAGAGCTGAAATCTGTCTCTTAACAATTTGCACCAACTTCTAACTGCTTTCACTCACCCAGCTTTGATTTCCCTTGATTTTAGAGCATTGGGATCAGAGATATTGGGTATCCTGCTTCCATGCCATCCTTGACATTCAGATTCCATCTCCTGGTCCAAAGTGGCTGTTCAAGTTTCTGCCATTGCAGTCATAGTTAGCTGACTGATTTTTGTTGTAGTTGTTTAGTTCAGTAGTGGGACAGAATAGAATCACCATTAAGAGTGGCTAAAATGAAAAGAGCAATTTCATTCAATAGCAGCGAGTGTGTGGGGTAACTGTCCCCCTGGTGTACTGCTGACTGGAGTATAAATCAATTCAAGCTTCCTAATGACAGTGTCTGACACTCTTTAAGATGTGTATACCACGTGACCCAGCAATCAACTTCTAGAAAGTTACTCACAGAAGCACCTTGCAACACACTTAGACAATTATCTGAGGATCTCTACAGATACAGTATCAGTGACAGCCAGTGGCCTGGGCTCCTTAAATGCCTGTCAAGAGGAAGCAAGTTTATTTCTTTTATTTTTAAAACTTGTATTTTTTTATAACATTGGTTTACAGCACTGTCTGTGATTTGTATCTCCTCAGATGTATGTTTACCATCCCACATCCAGCATCAAGGCATCCATAGTCCTCCACCACAGTCCACTGGATCCAAGAGGGAGTAGGTTCATAAAATGATTGTGTCTATATAATGGGATATTATCCAGCCATTGACAAAGAATAAAGCAGATGTAGAATATATCCAAATCTTATTCTCAAGTGAAAGACCAAATGTAAAGAATACATATATTTTTGTGCAGTTATAAGTATGTGCTTATACATGCACATATATTTTTGTGCAATTATATGTATGTGTTTATACATGCACATATATATGCGTATATGCATGCATTTATATCTCCATATATGTTTGTGTATACTTAGAAAATGTGCAAGGAAGTGCCCTGCATTGTTAATTGAAGTAATTCCAGGGCACAGAAGTGGCAGAAAGTAAGTGGAGAAGTTTTCACTTTTCACTTGTATGTATTTGTAGTGTTTGATTTTACTTTTGTAGTAAAATATATATATATTTTATATATATATATCTATATCTATATATATATATATGTGTATATATATATATATATCTCAATTTGGGGAAACTAATCAAAAAAGATGAAACATTAAATGGGCTGGCATCTGTCTTGCTCACTATTGCATCTTTAACACCTGGCACAGTGTTTGGTATTAAAGTAGTCCATAAATATCTGTTGAGTGGATTAATAAATATTAATAGACAATTATCTGTGAAGGGGTAAATTCCTTGTGATAGGAAGAATGAAAACACGTGTTACCAGAGGGCCACTTGCAGCAGTGTCCTGTTTTGTTTTTTGTTTGGAAGGCTGGCCAGATGCATCTCATTTCTTGTCTGCCCTCTGCATGGTTCTAAGCTCTTGCATGGTTTCCCTATGTTGCTAATAAGAAGTTAACAGCTAAATCCAGGATAAGTCCCAGGTTTACAAAAGGTGTGCATTTTATTTTTGTTGTTGCTTCTTAGCAAAATGAAATTATCAAGCAAAGTGCAAATCTCTGTGCTTGATGTTTACACATATCTAATTCTTTGAATAAACCTGTAAAGCAAGTAATATTTTTAATCCTTGAACTCAGAGAGTGTAAGTGACTTATCCAAGGTCACTACCCCAGTTAGTGAGTCACCAAGATGGAATTCAAATACAGAATAATTCCTTTTAGGAGATGGAGGGAAGCTTATTATCTCCTTATTAATGAAATGGGAAGCTTTATCAGGTACGTGAATTTAGGGAAATTCAGAGAAATTCATGTCTGAGTTTAGCATTGGAGGGGGCAGGTTTTTTTTTTTTTTAAAGATTTATTTATTTATTTATACAAGCACTGGGTACAGTCAGAAGCGTGGGAGGGTGAGAGAATTCAACAGAACCAGATCTGGGAGCAGAGCAGGCAGAAGGACCGAAGTACACTGCTGAGGGGAGCAGCGGGAGGCAGGAGAGGTCTGCGCGCCATGTGGGACCCTCCTCCGGTGGCCGGGGAGCAGCCGGGGATCGAACCGGCACTGCAGAGACCGACCGGGGGCAGCTTTGCAACCCAGCGCTCAACCGCTGTGCCACCGGGGAGGCCCTAGAGGGGACAGGTTTTGAGGGGCAAGAACCCATTCAGAGTTCTTTGGCACCCAGGAAAGGAATGGTGTGGGAGAACGGAAATGTCCAGCTCTTTATCTGCTCTTGCAAGTGGGCATCAGGGCAAGCTGGGTGGCAGTAGACTCTGCAATCAGCCAAAGCCTGCACTGTTTATTTGGATCTCCGTGGGCTTTGAGCAGTTTCTCTAGATCCAGGGTGCATATCCGTGGACGCCAGGACCACATCGCTGGGATGGACTTAGGATGAAGATGCCATTGTAGTCACATTAAATGCATTCAGAATTAAACAAAACCTTTGTGCTCATTAAACAACAACTGACCCTTCTCTTTCCCTCAGGCCTAGGTGACCCCATTCTATTTTCTGAATTTGTTTGTACTGGATAGCTCATGTAGGTGGACTCACACCACATTTGTCCTGCTGCATCTGGCTTATTTCACTTGCAAAATGCTTTCAATGTCCTTTTATGTTGTTGCATTTATCAACATTTCATCCCTTGAATGGCTGAATATTTACTCTGTGTGTTTGTGTGTGTGTGACATTTTGTTTATCCGTCAATCTGTTAATGGACACTTGTATTTTTTCCCCTTTTGGTTGTCATGAATAATTCTGGTGTACAAATATTTGTCCAAGTCTCTGCTTTTAATTATTTTGGATCTATATCCTGGAGTAGAATTGCTGGGTCACATAGAATCTCTATGCTTAACCATTTGTGGAAATGCTGGGTGTGTTTCCAGAGTGGGTCAAGCCCACGCCCACTCACCACTGCAGATGCCCCATCTGGGCTGTTTCCAGAGCAGCCACTACCCATCCCCACCAGCAGGGCTTGAGGGTTCAGATTTCCTCACATTCTCACCAATGCTTATCTTCCTTCTTTCCTTTTGGCTGTAGCCATCCTTGTAAGTGTCGAGCGCCATATCATCTGGGTTTCGATTTACATTATCCAATGACCATTGCTGTTGTACATACATGTCTTCATGTGCTCATTGGCTGCTTATATAGACTATTAAGAGAAATGCCTGTTGAAGTCCTTTGCTTATTTTTGAATTGGGTTGTTCTTTGTTGTCAAGTTTTAAGGTCTCTTTATATCCTGGATATTAACCTCTTATCAGATAGATAATTTACAAATATTTTCTCATAGGTTGTCTTTTTTATAATATCCTTTGTTGCATAGAAGTTTTTAATTATGATAAAGTTTCAGTTTATCTATTTTTACTTTTGTTGCATGTGTTTTGGTGTCATATCCATTAAGTCATTTCAAATCTAATGTCACCAAGATTGTTTGGTCCAATCTTACAGTCACATGTGCAAACATTGCTGCCAGCAGCCTGCCCTGGGGGCTAGAAGCACTTATAAGAGAAAGGGGAGGAGGAATTAGGAGCTGGGTGAGTCTCTCCCAAGTCTTTATTTTAGGTGGAAATCTTAAGAGAGCATTGAAGGCCCCATTATGAGCTGCTTCAGGACCATCAATCTTCACTTTCATCAAAATAGAACAGCAGGCTCCTCTCTCAGAAAGCTGCCCAGTCCTCACTCTGCTTTCTAAACATTCATAATGTGTGAATAGCATCAGTGGCAGATATGCCTTTAAGAGGCCTGAACACCCTTTAAAGGAGTTGATCTTGATCCTTCAAAGTGCGAGACAGGAGTGACTTCAGCAACGGGAATGGAGGGGCTGGGCAATGTTCTTTGAAAAACTTTATAGGGAATGTAGAATTTAGTTATTAATTCTTCTAATAAATGCTGCCAAAGCATAGGGAATACAATAATGGGTGAGCTATCACCCCTGTCATCAAGGAACACAGAGTATTGGGGGTAAAATAGATGCATAAACAGGAAATTAAAGCACAGTGTGGCAGGTGTTAGGAAGGGTGTGTGCATGTGTGTGTCTATGGGAGGATGGGAGCAGGTGTGGGAACATCAAAGAGGGGGACCTCATCAGACTTGGGGTGGGGGACAGGACTTGGAGAGAGGGGAGAGGTGGTAGTCATGGGGCAGCTTCTGGAAAACAAAGATACCTAAGCCAAGTCTTGAACAACACTGAGGATTTCTGAGTTGGCAAGGAGAGAGATGAGAATGGCTGGAGGAGTCAGAGAAATATGGCTAAGTCCATAGGAAAGCACCTGCAGGCAGCTTTTAGTATAAGTAAATTGATTATAACATGCTCAGGAAACTTGCTGATGGATACACGGTCAAGTTCTTATATATATGTACAGTGATACTCAGCTGGGTGGGTGAAGGGATTAGGATCCAGGCCAGAGCTTTAAGAACTGTGAGCTGTTTGTGCTCTCATTATATTTTCTAATGTAATGTAAGAGAAAATGTAGTCATCTCATCCAATGCATTTACCTTTTCTCTTCCCATCCCAGAAGTCCCCCACTGCCACCACGCCTTAGACCCCTTCCCACTCCTTTTTTAAAAAGATTTATTTATTTATACAAGAACTGGGGTACAGGTCAGCAGTGCAGGGGGTGAGAGGATTCACCAGAGACAGAGCTGGGAAGAGAACAGGCAGACTGACTGAAATACACGGCTGAGGGGAGCAACGGGTGAGACAGGAGAGGTCTGCTGCCCCATGTGGGTAGCTCCCTGGCTGGCTGGGGATTAAACTTGTGCTGCAGAGGTTGGGGACAGCTTCGCAGCGCTGTGCTTAACCCCTTGCGCCACCAGGAAGGCCCCTTTCCCACTCCTTCTTAACCTTACTTCATTTATTAGTGGCTACTAGTTTTTGTATTTTGCTTTGTTGATACATCACATTCCTTTTTTTTTTTGTTTGTTTTTTTAAAGATTTATTTGTTTATTTATACAAGCACTGCTACAGTCAGAAGCTCGGGAGGGTGAGAGAATTCACCAGAGCCAGAGCAGGGAGCAGAACAGGCAGAAGGACCGAAGTACACGGCTGAGGGGAGCAGCGGGCGGCAGGAGAGGTCTGTTGTGCCATGTGGGACCCTCTCTGGCGGCCGGGGATCGAACTGGCGCTGCAGAGGCTGCGGGCAGCTTTGCAACCCAGTGCTCAACTGCTGCGCCACCGGGGAGGCCCACATTCCTTGTTTTATTCATGTATATGTAAGTGTCATTATTGTCTTTGTCCTTCTGACTTGCTTTACTATACATAATTACCTAGAGTATCTTCTATCTGCTATAAATTGTAGTATTTTGTCTTTCCTTGTGGCTGAGTAGTATTCCATTAGGTGCAGATACCACATAATTTTTTGATATAATCCTTTTTTCCCCTCTTTTGATTAATTTTTTTCTTACATCATGGTAGTCCCTGTAGTTCTCCTACCACCGTAGCACATGTGAATCATCACCATAGTCCCTTGTGCTCTTTCATCCCCTGTTTTGACTCCTCTCTTTCTCCCTCCTCTGCTGTATGCCTCAGATGTAGGGTCAGCTTGCAAGTTTTATCTTTTTTTCCCTGACACTTCGTTTGGTTTCTTTTATTCTGCATGCAAGTAAAGTCATCCAGCATTTATCTTTTTCCTTCTGACTTATTTCGCTTGGCATAAAAACTTCCAGCTACATCCATGTTGTCACAAATGTCATGAGTTTATCTTTTTTGATTGCTGAGTAGTACTCTATTTATAGCACATCTTCTTGATCTACTTATCTGTTCTGGGACATGTAGGTTATTTCCATATCTTGGCTATTGTAAATAGTGCTGCAATAAACATAAGCGTTCAGGTTTCCTTTCGAATTAGTGTTTCTGTGTCCTTCGGGTAGATCCATAGGAGTGCAATCGCTGCATCATATGGTAGATCCATTTTTAGTATTTTGAGAAACCTCCACACAGTTTTCCATAGTGGCTGGATTGGTTTACATTCCCACCAGCAGTGTAAGAGGGTCCTTTTTCACCACATCCTCACCAGCACTTGTTTCTGTATTTTTTTTTTAAATATAGGCCATTCTCTGACAAGGAGGACACCAATTTCCTAAATGTATGGGATCAGCAAAAGCAGTAATAAGAGGAAAATATATAGCAATAGAGGCTCACATCAAGAAACAAGAAAGAACTCAAAGAAACAACCTAATCTCAAAGCTCAAAGAACTAGAAAAAGAACAACAAAAAAAACCCCCAAAACCAGTAGAAGGAAAGAAATAATAAAAACCAAAGCAGAAATAAATGAAATCGAAACTGAAAAAACAATTCAAAAGATCAATGAGAAACCAAGAGCTGGTTCTTCGAAAAAATAAATAAAATAGACAAACCACTAGCCAGGCTTACAAAGGAAAAAAGGGAGAAAGCACAAATAAACAGGATCACAAATGAAAGAGGAGAAATCACAACGGACACAGCAGAAATCAAAAGAATAATCAGAAACTACTATGAACAGTTATATGGAAACAAGTTCAACAATCTAGAGGAGATGGACAAATTCCTAAAACTCTACAATCACCCAAAGCTAGATAACGAGGACTTCCAGTATTATATTGAAAAGCAGTGGTGAGAATGGACATCCTTGTCTTGTTCCAGATCTTAATGGAAATGCTTTCAGCTTTTCACCATTGAGAATAACACTGGCTGTTGGCTTGTCATATATGGCCTTTATGATGTTGAGGTATGTTCCTTGTATCCTAAGAATTTCAAGGGCTTTTATCATGAATGGGTGTTGCACTTTGTTAGAGTTGTTGCACAACTCTACAATCACCCAAAGCTAGATAAAGAAGAAATAGAACACCTAAACAGACCAATTACAAGCAGCGAAATTGAAATGGTAATCAAAAACCTTCCCAAAAACAAAAGCCCAGGATATGATGGATTTACAAATGAATTCTACCAAACATTCAGAAACAAATTAGTGCCTATCCTTCACAAACTCTTCCAAAAAATTGAGAAGGAAGGGATAATACCAAACACGTTCTATGAAGCCAACATTACACTAATACCAAAACCGCACAAAGACAACACACAAAAAGAAAACTACAGGCCAATCTCACTGAGGAACACTGATGTAAAAATCCTCAGTAAAATTTTAGCTATCAGAATCCAACAATGTATCCATAAGATAATTCACCACGACCAAGTAGGATTCATTCCAGGGACACAAGGATGGTTCAACATCCAAAAATCAATCAATGTTATCCAACACATCAACAAAAAGAAATATAAAAACCATATGATAATATCAATAGATGCTGAGAAAGCTTTCGACAAAGTGCAGCACCCATTCATGATAAAAGCCCTTGAAATTCTTGGGATACAAGGAACATACCTCAACATCATAAAGGCCATCTATGACAAGCCAACAGCCAGTATCATTCTCAATGGTGAAAAGCTGAAAGAATTTCCATTAAGATCTGGAACAAGACAAGGATGTCCATTCTCACCACTGCTTTTCAATATAATACTGGAAGTCCTAGCCAGAGCAATAAGACAAGAGAAAGACATCCAAGGAATCCAAATAGGAAAAGAAGAAGTCAAACTATCACTATTTGCAGATGATATGATAATATACATAGAGAACCCCAAAAACTCCACAGAAAAACTAATACAACTCATCAATCAGTTCAGTAAAATGGCAGGATACAAAATCAACACGCAATAGTCAGTAGCCTTCCTATACACAAACAATAAATCTGAAGAAGAAATAAAAAAAATCATCCCTTTTATTATCAAAACAAAAAAATACTTGGGAATAAATCTAACAAAAGAGGTAAAGGACCTATACAAAGAAAACCATAAAACACTGTTAAAAGAAATAGAAGAAGACACAAAGAAATGGAAAGACATCCCCTGCTCATGGATTGGAAGAATAAACATTATTAAAATGGCCATCCTACAAAAAGCCATTTACAGATTCAATGCTATTCCAATAAAAATTTCAATGTCATTTTTCAAAGAAATTGATGAAATTCATATGGAATCACCAAAAACCCCAAATAGCCAAAGCTCTCCTGAAAAAAAAAGAAGGGAATGGAGGCATCACACTCCCAGACTTCAAACTATACTACAAAGCCATAATCATCAAAACTGCATGGTATTGGAACAAGAACAGACACACAGACCAATGGAATCAAATAGAAAATCCAGAAATAAACTCACAGATTTATGGTCAACTAATCTTTGACAAAGGAGCAAAGAATATGCATTGGAGCAAAGAAAGTTTGTTCAATAAATGGTGCTGGGAAAACTGGGTCGCTACATGCAAAAGAATGAAGCTTGACTACTACCTCCCACCATGCACAAAAACCAACTCAAAATGGATTAAAGAACTATTCCTAAGACCTGAAACCATAAAATACATGGAAGGAAATATAGGTGAAATGCTACATGATATGCACATCAAAAACGTCTTTACAGACACATCACCCAAAGCAGTGATAGTGAAGGCAAAGATCAACAGCTGGGACTACATCAAATTAAAGAGCTTCTGCACAGCAAAAGAGACAATAACCAAAACAAAGAGAAACCCCACCGACTGGGAAAACATTTTTGCACACAACACTAATGATAAAGAACTGATCACAAAAATCCACAAAGAACTGATGAGACTCAACAAAAACAAAGAAAATAATCCAGTGAAAAAAATGGGCAGAAGAGCTAAAAAGAAACTTCTCTGAAGAGGAAATGCAAATGGCCAACAGGCATATGAAAAAATGTTCAACATCACTTGTCATCAGGGAAATGCAAATCAAAACTACCATGAGATACCATCTTACACCAGTGAGAATGGCACATATTAAAAAAACTAGCAACAACAAATGTTGGCGAGGGTGTGGAGAAAAAGGAACTCTTCTGCACTGTTGGTGGGAGTGCAAACTGGTCCAACCACTGTGGAGAGCTGTGTGGAGATTTCTGGACCTACTAAACATAGAGCTTCCATATGATCCAGCAATTCCACTCCTAGGTATTTACCCAAAGGACACAGAAACATCAATTCCAAAGAGCACCTGCACCCCTATGTTTATAGCAGCACTATTGACAATAGCTAAGCTTTGGAAACAACCCCAATGCCCAAAAATAGATGACTGGATCAAGAAGATGTGGTACATATACACCATGGAATATTACTCAGCATTCAAAAAAGATAAACACAAGCAATTTGCAGCAACATGGATGGAGCTGGAAGGGATCATGCTCAGCGAAATAAGCCAGAAAGAAAAAGAAAAATACCGGATGGTCTCACTCATAGCAGGAATCTAGAAAACTTAAATAAGGGACCAGGAAAAAGAGTAACTATAAGAAAGAAAATATCGAAATCAACAAACAGCTATGAACCAGAGACACTCTATGGGGGTTGGGGGGCGGGGAAAGGAGGGCTTGAGGTCAAAATAAGGGGGTTGTAATTGTATGGGGAATATAAAAAATTAAATAAAATGAAACAAAAAGATAAATATAGGTCATTCTCACATGTGTAAGGTGGTATCTCACTGTGGTTGTGATTTGCATTTCCCTGATAATAAGAGATGTTTATTATAATAACATTTTTTCATATGCCTGTTGGCTATCTGCATGTCTTCCTTGGAGAAGTGTCTATTTTGTTCTTCTGCCCATTTATTTATGGGGTTGTTTGTTTTTGTTGAGTTGTGTGAGGTCTTGGATATCAGTTCCTTATCAGATGCAAATATTTTCTCCCATTCAGTACAGTGTCTCTTCGTTTTGCCATCTCATTTGCTTTCCAGAAACTTTTTAATTTGACATGGTCCAGCTGTTTATCTTCTCCTTTGTTTGCCTTGCTTCTGGAGATGAGTCCTCAAGTATGTTTCTGAAGTGTATGTCATGGCGTGTTTGCCTCTGTTTTCTTCTATATATTTTCTGGTTTCAGGACTGAAATCCAAGTCCTTTATCCATTTCTTCATTGATTTTTGTGCATGGTGTGAGGTAGTGCTCTAGTTTCATTCTTTTGTATGTAGTGGTCCAGTTTTCCCAGCACCATTTATTGAAGAGACTTTCCTTGTTCTACTGTATACATGTCACTCCTTTGTTATAGATTAGCTCACCATATATGTGTGTTTTTACTTCTGAGCTTTTAATTCAGTTCCATTATATATATGCTACCTTTGTCTTTATTATTTTTATTATTTAATCTCTACATCTTGCTCCCCCCACTTAGCAGTACTTCATGGAAATCTCTTCCACTAAGTAGGCAGGGATGTAGCCTATTTTTCATTTGTTGCGTTGTCTTCTGAGGTATGCACATGACAACGCTTATTCAATCCTTCCCCAGTGACAACCTTCCCCTTTGTTTCGAGGTTTTGTTTTTTTTTTCCTCCATGGTGCTGTAAAGAACATCCTTGTACATATGTCCCCGCAAGCTTTACCACCACTTAATTACTTCCAAAATATGCTCCAATTTACTTATTTTTTGGCAGAAAAAACAAAATGTGCTCTGGTTTTTATAAAATTTATTTAGCTGATCACCCTGTGAACAGATTGGGTTCTCATTATCTATATTTATATTTAATTTCTCATATTTTGATATTTTTCAATATGTTGCTTTTATACTTAAGGAAAGATACAGCAGCTCCAAACTCAGTAGTATTAAAAACTCAAACTTCAAGAACTTAATTTATAACAATTTAGATTAAAAAATAAAATGCTTCCCTTGAAAGCCCTCCCAATTTTGAATGGTTTTAATTTAAATTGTGCAAACTCGGGCCTCCCCTGGTGGTGCAGCGGTTGAGTGCTGGGTTGCGAGGCTGCCCACAGCCTCTGCAGCACCAGTTTGGTCCCCGGCCACTGGTGAGGGTCCCACAAAATAAATAAATAAATATATAAATTGTGCAAACTCAAAAGGTATGACCATGAAGTAAGAGATAGAGTTATTTCTAATTATATACATAGTGTTTAGGAACCATTATCTCAGATAGTCTTCTAGAAAATTTTGTAAATAAGTCAAGGCAGGCACTTCTCAACTTGTCGTTTTGCAGTTGTCACAAAGATTATAACTAAGGCTAACCTTTAGGAAAAAACTAATTCTGGGGATCTGTGGTTATTGCCACAGAATTCCATAATGAATCCAGGGTTATGTCAAATGCCACCTGCTGTCAAATGCCACCTGGAGCAATGACAACAGCAGGGTCACTTTGAGGAAGAAATTTGTCAAAAGTTTATGTTCTGTAACCTGGAAATCACAGTTCTAAATAATTTAAAGTATAGAAATACATTTTCACAAAAATTTTTGTCATGGCTTTTCATTTATATAAACGCAAAATTGAATGAAACCTAAATGTCCAAAAATCAGAAAAAGATTAAATAATAGTAGAAAGAGTTGAAGGACTATTAAGTAGCCATTATAAAAGGAGATTAGGAAGAGTATGTAGCAATATTGCTCTAAGAGAATAATGTAGGTTTGGAAGTTATGTGTGCAAATTGGTTACAACTGCATTAAAATATACACATGCATAAAAGGCTAGTGAGAAAATATAATTAATTCCTGATAGTTGACTCTACAGAGTTTGGGGGAGAGCAAGATTTTGGCTAATTAAAAATTTCTACTTCTCAAATTCCTATAATTGTAGTATATTACTTCTATGCTTTTTAAAGAGAGAGAACCAAGTGAGAACAGAAATTTCTAACGAGCATGTAAAGAGATTCACCCCATGATTCAATGGAAATTGCTCAGATTTAAGTGACATAAGTGAGGTGCAAACACATGTTTTCATAGCAACAGCATTGTTTGAAGACAAAAAGTATTTGAGAACAGATATAAAAGGAAGATTTTGCTTTTTTTTTTAGATTTTTCAATTTACTAATTCACCAAAAACCATACCACAGCCTACAAATAAACAAAAATAGGAAAAGGACAGAGTTAAGTGTGATGAGAAATTATGCTGAAATATAGAAATGTAAGGAGAATAAAACACCTGTGTACTCGAACCCAGCTTGTCAAAATCTATGATTTCCCTTTTTTGCTCACTACAACAAATTAATATTGAGTTGAAACCCTGAGACCCTCTTCCTTATCTTATTTCCCTTTCCTGTCCTAGAAATAATGACTAATTTTGGTTTTCTCCTTCCCATGCATATTTTTATATTTTTACTACATTTGCATGTGTCCACAAATAATAAATAGCATCCGTTTCAGGTTTCCAAACTTTGCTAGCAGCATAATCCTGAATGCATCATTATGTAACATGCCTTTGCACTCAGCATCTTCAGATTTATCCATGTGGCTGCTTTAGTTCATCTATTTACCTGTTGTTTTGTAGTCCACTAAAAGAACATGCCTCGGTTTCGCTCTCCTTCCTTCTATTTATGGACATTTGGGATCTTTCCATTTTATGCTTCCACTAAATGTGCAGTGAACATCCTTGTCTGCTTGCATACACGAGCGAGGGCTTTTGTGCTCTGAAGAACCAGACTGTGATTGCCAGGCTGTAGGATGGCTCATCTTTACAAGCTAAGGCCAAATTATTCTCCAAAGCGGTTGTACCAGTTTATATTTCCACAAACAGTCTGTGGGAGTTCTTGTAGCTAATACCAGAACTTGGTGTTATCAAAATTTTAATTTTGATGATCTGATGTTGTGAAATGTTATATAATTTGCAACTTTTCTGATTCCTAGTGTGCTCAAACATGTTTTTATTGATTGATGGTCTGTTCAAGTTTGCTCTACTGTGCTTGTCTATTTCAGCTCCCTGCTCATTCTCTCACTGCATTATTTGTCATTTTGTTATCAAATTGTAGTTCTGTAAGAATTCTGGACACAGCTCCTCTGCCAGCTATGTGCTTCATAAATATTCCCTTTCAGCTTGCATCTGGTCTTAAGCTTTGTTCACGACAACTTATGAAACATAACCAGTTGATTTTAATATATCAATCTTTTACATTGTGGCTGGAACTTTTTGCTTTTCACTTGAGAAATCTTATTTTTTTAATTTAAATCTTTTTCAGGGCGCTTAGTTTTCAGAAATGCTTACTGCAAAGGCAAAGGCATACGTAGACACATAAGCTGCCTGAAGAACTCTTCACAGTATAAACCTACTTGATGAACTCTGGTGCTTTAAAATGAAGAATGCATATTTGCTTTTCTTTCAAAAAAATTATTTGAGCAAAAATATAAAACATAAATTTTTTTCCTACAACCATAAAGATATTTAATATTTTCTTTTGAAATTTTGAAGTTTTAATTTTCATGTTATATCTTTAGCTGGAGTTTATTTTATATACTGTGAATTAAGGATTGAATTTTAATTTTTTCCTTTTGGATATGTCATGGCAAAAATTATTAACCTTTCTTTCTGTATTGATTATAGTACTTCTGTGTCACATATCATTTTCATATATATAAATCATCTAATATATCTATAATATATAATACATATAAATTATATATATGTTAATTTATATTATATATAAATTAATAAAAATATATTTACACACATGCAAAAACACACGGTAGCCTGCTTCTATACTCCCTGTCTTCCCCAATGACATACATGTCCATTCCTGTCAGTTCCACATTGTCTTAGTTATGTTGGCTTCAGATAGCCCTAAGTTTCTGATGGCAAACCCCCAGTCTTTTTCAAAATTATCACAGTGATTCAGGTGTTTTTTGCTCTTCCAAATGAATTTCAGGATCACCTTTCCCTGTTGGGATTTTGATTGGAACTGTGTTCAATTTCAGAGTATTTTAGAGAGAATCACTACCTTTACTACCACATCAAGTCTTCCTCATCTTTGAACACATAGCTCCTTTTTTTTTCCTAGTCTTCCCTTATAACTTTTACAGTCTCCCTGCAATATTCTTCACAAAGGCCATGTACCCTATTGCGAGGTTCGTTCCTGGGTGCTTTATGTTTCTGTTGCTATTACAAGTAACTTTATTACATTTTCTAATGGGTCACTATTGGTATTTAGGAAAATTATTAATGTTTGCTATTCTTATGTTTTGAAACTTATTGATTTAGCTTATTATTACTAAAGTTTTATAGATTCTCTCATTCTCTTTGTTGAAAATAAGTAAGACCCTTTCAGACGTATATAATTTGGGCTTCCTTACCCCATTATGCCTTGATCTTGGCTTACAGTACAGTGTGGGATAGAATCGCTGATAGCAAGTATCTCTGACTGTTCCTAGCTGTTATTCTTGTTTGTCTAGCAGTTTTGAGGGTTTGCTGTTGTCTCAATCTGACCCCAAATCCCCAGTGGAGCACAGGTGGAATTTCTCTGGAGTGATGTTGAGGCTATCATAGATGCCATCATGGGCCAGCAGGTGGCTGGCTCAGTTCCTGGCCAGGAAGTCATATCTACAACCTGCTTTCTTGAGCCAAGAATTCCCTGTAAAACTGTAGTCTCAGGAAGTGAGTCGATAATTGCTTTTTCTTAATAGACTATTTTCTGTAGAAGGAGGTGCCCCACCATATACCCTGATTTCAAGCAGTGAGCCTGGTTCTGATCCACTATTGTGCATGAAGCACTGTTAGTTCCCATTACATGGTAGGAATTAAAAAACTCAAACTGCCATTATGTGTTTGCAGGTTTGGAACATAACAGACCCAAGGCTTCAAACCCACTCATCACTTTATAATTCATTGCCAGTTCTGGTGAATGGAGATTTTATCTTTCCTCCTGCCCCTTTCTTATATTTTATCAATCATTACTATGTGCTTTGAGCAAAGGGGGTGGATCAAAGCAGTCACCTTTGTTGATTCATCTTGACTAGAAGTCCAACCTGCATTGTAAAGTTTTTTATTTTGTTTGAAAATCTATTTAATTTTAGTTTCTGAAAGCTACAGTTATATAAACTATATCAATGCTTAAATACACATTTAAAATAATATTTTATTACAACAATTTTATTTTATTATAGAAAAAATTTCCAAGATTTATAAGCACCTTTATGTTTTATAGGGAGCATAAAACAATGTATATGTCTGTAGTTTTCAATGTGGATTTCTGTGCTCTCTATATAGCATAGCACCTCCCCCAGCAGAATCTTCTAGAGAACTTTGTGATTCCACAGCAGAACTGGATGGGGGAAGTGCACAGTTCATTTGATGAAAGTTGGCTGATGTAGCTAAGAACTTTGGGAGTCTCTAGGAATCAGTTGTCGTGACTGTGAGTTTGCAGGCCAGTGATAGGGAGTGGTAAGACGCTGGGCAGGTTATACATCTTTTAAGCCTTGTTTTCCTCATCTTCATGTATTGGCGATAATAGAAGCTATTGTCCTCAAATAGGATTATTAGAGATCAAATGACATTTTACATCTGATGTGTTTACATGCAGCACCTGGCACACAAGAAGAGCCCAGTCAATGTCAACCATTGTTATCATTATGATTAAAAGAGTATAGGCATCAAGTAGCATTGATAAATAAAAGAACCAGATCATAAGGTTAGGACATAGCTGGAAAGTTCATCTGAAAAAATAGACTCACTCTTTTGCAATGTATCCCAGGTAGTCCAAACAATGACACTACATCAAGCTCTACCCACATGAGCAGTAAAGTTATATTAAACCATAGTCATGTGTTTTATGAAGAGAATTGAACCCACTTTAGTTTTTCGGACTGATAATTTTTTTTAATTAAATTTGCCCCAGCCTCCATTGGCCAAAATACCACCTTCAGATTTTCCATAGCTATAAATCAAACCTTGTCAGGAGAGAATCTGCCCTTTATACCATTAAAATCTTAGCATCTCAACAATTTTTCTATTCTTCTGTTTTATTTGTCAGTAGTTTCTATTAATGAAGAGACTGCTCATTTCTTTCCTCCTGAGTTAAAAAAAATTCCCAACAAACCAAGAGATGATCTCAGTCTGAGAAGAACAGTTCAACTATGCGATGATGCAATGCCTATAAATATTGTCCAATTAGACAAGGGCTCAGCAGCTTAAGTGGCCTAGTTAAACAATTAAAGCTAACCTGCGTGATCCCTCCGGCGCAAAAAACCCAGAACCTAGGGACTCAATACAACCCCAGGGGACTCAACTTTAAAGGCACCTTATTTAACTTGCTTTTAAAAATAGTGTGCCATGGTTTTGTGTGTTTTACTTGGCAGACACAGTGACGGGGGTAGGGGGGAGAGCATGGATCTGTCTGCCTGGTTCAGCATCAGCACAACACCTTTTGTTAATAGATATGGGAAGGAAGTGTGCTAAAATGAGGCATTGATGCTTGTGGGAAAATGTGTCACTGTTCATGGCGTAATGAGACAACTGTAGGGGGAAGGAGAGGTCAAAGGCACGAGAGAAAGAGGGCTGTGTCTCTAGGGCTAACTTCACACCATGTTTGGAACAAGCATCAATGTTTGAATACACTGGGAGCTGGATAGGGACCTCCATATGCTGGAACTTTAAGGATGTGTTTCTAGGTTTGTAGGGTCACCTTTAACCCCCTCAGCATGGTTATCCATTCATTATTCTTTGTGTCTTCAAGGTCAACTCTACTGAAAAGTAGCTAGGTCTATAATGGAGACCAAACATCTCTTCTCTTTCCAACATAAAGTTTAAAAGGACTATGTCAAGCACTGTGGTTAAGTGGTAGACCAGAGAAATTAACTTTCTGGTCTTGTTATTGCCAAGGAAGGACACCAAGGGAAGATAGACACGTTGGTATTTTTTCATACACCTGTTGGTCATTCATATGTCTTTTTTCAGAGAAATATCTATGCAAGTACTATTCAATTTTTAAAAGAATTTAATATATGTTTTTAAAAATATCTACTTGAGTTTTTAAAAATTCAATTATTAGGGTTTTTTTGGAGGGGGCTAGTTTTGGTGTGGGCTCCCTACATATATTGGATTAACTCCTTATATGATATATGGTTTTAAATATTTTCTCATTTTGTAGTTGCCCTGTTACATTGTTATTTCTTTTATGAAAAAGTGTCGCTGTCACTAATCATTAGGGAAATACAATTTGGTCCCCAACAAGAGATCACCTTACACATGTCAGGATGGGTGTCATCAAAAAAAGCACCAAAAAAAGACAACAGATGTTGATGAGAAAGTGGAGAGAAATTTGAATCCTTGTAAACTATTGATAAGAGTGCAAAAGGGTGCAGGTACTGTGTGGAACCGAATGGAAGTTTTTTTTTATTTTTAAATAAAAATAGAACTACAACATGATCCAGTAATTCCATTTCTGTGTATTGATCCACAAGGAGTAAAGTAAGAATCTTGAAGGGCTATTAGCATCCCCATGTTCACTGCAGCACTATTCCCATAACCAAGATGTGGAAATAAGTTAAATGTGCATCAAAAGATGATTGAAGAAATAAAATGTTTATCTACAAGCAATGGCATCAGATGCAGCCTCTAAAAAGAAGGAAATTCTGCAATATGTGACAATAATGATGACCTTGAGGACATTATGTTAAAGAAAAGCAGTCACAGAAAGATGACTACTGCATGATTCCATTTGTATAAGGTATCTAAAATGGTCAAATTTATTTTGACCATAATATTAAAGAGTTGAATGATGGTTATGGAGAGCTGAGGGGAAAGGAAATGGGTAGTTAGTAATCAGTGGGTATAAAGTTTCAGTTAAGCAAGATGAGTAAGTTCTGGAGATGTGCTAGACAACAATGCCCCCACAGTTAACAATACTCTCCTGTACACGTAAACCTTTATCACGAAGGTAGATCTCATGTTAGATGTTCTTACCACAATAAAAAAGAAAGTAAATAAAATAAAAAGGAGAAAATATAAAAGGGACCCAAGAAGAAAGACTTGGAAAACTGCATTAGTTTGTGTTGATATATATGCCAACTGCATCTCTTAATGGTCTGGTATTTCCAACCTTGCTGTCTTTGCTCAGACTCTATCCTCATCTTTGGATTCCCTTCCGCCATCTCTCACAGTAAGGATTCTTCAGCACCTCAAATGGAAGACATTTGTCAAAATGCTGTCTGCCCCTCTTCATTGGTACCAAACCCTCTCTTTTTCTTGCTGCAGTCATTCACAAGGTCTGTGCCTGCAGAGTCAGAGGCTCAGCTATCGGCTATAGGGCCCAATGCTCAGTGAGCCTCCTCCAGGAGGTGATGGTGATGATGACAGTGAGGAGGAAGATGGTGAAGATCCTGATGATGGTGGTAGCACTTCAGAATGGAACAGGTATATATAACTCTGCCAGCAGACTGTCCTTGGTTTGAACTTAACCTTGCTGTCTGCTAATTATATAGCACTTGTTAAGTTCCTCAACTTAGCCACACAAAGTTAATTTGAGAATTAAATAAATTAACCTACATTTATATCTGCTCCATTCTAGAACATATAGTAAGTGCTCCAGAAATAGCAGCTTCTGTTTTCTTCTCTGTCTCCCCCTACCCAGTTCATGAATGTTCCTTGTTTATAAAGAGTATTCATCTTTAATGTATGAGTTAGGATTCTAACTACTGAGAAACAAACAGTGACAGAAATGCAGCTTAAGTCAATAAAAAAACCAAAGCTTCTTGGTCATGTAACTCAAAAACAATGGAAGACTTGGTCCAGGGCTCAGATAATATGACCAGAAGCCAGATTTTCCTTTTCCCTTCTTAGCACTGCTTCCTCTGTGATTGTTCAGTCCTCAGGCAGTCTCTGTCCTTCATGGCAGATGGCCACCAATGCTTCAGCTATGTCCTCAGCAACTTCAGAGGAAGGAAAACACTCTCTCCCTTGATGCTCCAGTCAAAGTCCCAGAATTTCATCCAGTTGGCTTTCAGTCCCTGCTGGGACCACATACCTCCCAGAGCCAGCACTGTGGCCTTGGAGAAGTGAAGACCTGAGTGGCCAGATGGAGTCTCATATTTCCTCTGAGGTGAAGGTAAGAACAGCCCCACATGATCCACATGTGCCAAGGAAAGGGAGGAGTGTGTCCTCAAGGAAAGGGAGAGAGCTGTGACCAAAGAAGGTAACCAAGTGACAGGCAGGCAAAACTAACAGGTGTCAATCATCTAGATGATGACACACTTAAGTGAAACTAGACACACTTAAGGAAAACTCTTCTGTTTTGTAGAATATCCCCAAAGCCTGTGGAGACATTTAGATGCCGCTATACCTCAATGACATTGAGCTTGCTTATGAGTTTCCCAACTATGAGGTTTTTACTTGATGTGTGCTGGGGGGCTGGGGGAGGTTCTGGTGCGCTAAGTGAAGCCTTAGAAGTAGATGGTTCTTACAGTGTCTTGGAAGGAAAGAGAAGGCAAATGCAAAGGGTTGAGCATAACGACTGCCTATCTAGCCATGGGCAGGGTTAGCTAACAAGGGGTAGGGAAGTTCCCAGGGTCCCAGGAAGCAGCAGGAGAATGGCAGCAGTTACCAGCGTCCAGGAGAGCTGGACTTGGGCAAGAGGAGCTACAGCGTAGAAGCTGTGGCTAGGTTGGGGGGTAACCACTGTCTGGCCCAATGGCAAGCAGGGAGGGAATGGGGTAGAAAATAGCCCAGCCTCTCTCTACTCTCAACCTCCTCCTCATGTTGGTGCCTCCCGTTGACCAACCAACTGGAACCAGAGGGCAAGGGAGCCCAGTCCACAGAGCAGGGCAGAGCAGGGCAGAGAATGGGGGCCTAGCCAGCAAGGTCTTCCTGTTCTGCAAGTTCATTCTCTGGAACGAGACGGTGGTGTGTTAGACACTTGGCCCATGATCCATGCAGTTGGGGGAAGGGGTGTTTAGTCAGCGTCTGGCTAAATTCTGAGTTATTCTCTTTGCTTTTGGAAATGTAATAATCTCTCCATCAAAGCTCCTTCTATCTGCCAAAATAATGCATGTCCTTTTGTATAAATGAAAGAATTACTGCTATTATGCAAACACTGAAAGGGTGCCACATTTGCATGCAAAGGGGAAAAAAGAAAAATCCTATCTGCAATAAAATCAATTATACCAATGTGGCAAAGAGACACACGAGTATCCATTTAACACTTGGACAGGAGTAGAACTAACTTTCTTTGCCAACCTTGATAAAATAATGGAGGCCAAAAAGAAAATACTTTGAAAATAGGAGCCTAGATAGAATAAACAAGAATTGGGATTTTTCTGGCCATTTTAAGACTCCTCTTCAACAGAAACAAAAGATTGAAAGAAATGTTTTTTACAAATACTAAGCATGAATATTAATGTTCTATAGCTGATGCCTGAACCAAGTTCCTTGTTAAAATGGCCTCTCGGCAGAGAAGTCTTAGCATGCAGGGTTTGCAAGCAGTGTGAGGTGCCATGGAGGACGTATTTTGCATCTGAAGCCAGAAGGCAGGTAGAAGTATTAGGTTTAGAACTTGCGAGATGTCCATTATATTGCTGTATTTAAACATAGGGAAATAGGAGCTTTGGAAAGAAGCAATGAAATCACATATTTTGGAGAAGAGAAAGTTGAACTGTCACCCCAAGGGACATTCAATTCATAAAGTGCTCCCCTGCTGTCTAACTCCTCACGTCAGGTGGACGCTGGTGGTTTGTCTGTCTGTCCCAACAAGGTCAAGAGCATGGAGAGCAGGGACTGTGTAACTAGTTCTCACTCACCCTGTGTATCAAATGCTTGGCATGCAGTAGGCAATCAATAAATGCCAAACTGAGAAATATATTAATGAATGAGCTATAGAATTTTGGAGTATAAAGTAACTTCAGGAATCACCTATTTTGAGTATTCTAAAAGAATAAGAACACGAGTGAACGGTTGGGCAGTAGTGATTGGGAAGGAGAGAAAAGAAGAGAGGGCTTTCTTTTTTTTTTTTAAACATATGCCCTTCCTCCCCAACCACCGGTCACTCCAGTCTCCACATGGGAATGAGGATCAGGTAGGAGTATATTTCTGAAAAATTGCATTTTGAAAAGTTCTATTTAGTAATTCCCATCAACCAGACTGAAACCATTGGTCCAACACCCACCTACCCAGCTACCCTCCCAACCCTTCCTGCTTCCAGGACTCAGCTCAGTCCTGCTATAAAACAGGTGTCATCAATAGTTGCTGGTGAATGAAAGTCACGGGGAGACTACACAGTTACAAATAAAAGTTCAACCTACATGGCACTTCACTGGTGAATACTATTGAACTTTTAAGGGAGACAGTAGTCACACATAATTAGGTCTTGGGGGTCTGGGATTCATTCTGAAGGTCATCACGCCAGAAATTCTGACCATCTTTTTTTTTTTTAAATAGCTTTTTTTAAAAATTAATTAATTAGTTTATTTATTTATTTATTTATACAAGCACCGGGTACAGTCAGAAATGTAGGAGGGTGAGAGAATTCACCAGAGCCAGAGAGGGGAGCAGAGCAGGCAGAAGGACCGAAGTACACCGCTGAGGGGAGCTGCGGGCGGCAGGAGAGGTCTGCGGGCCATGTGGGACCCTCCTCCGGTGGCCGGGGAGCAGCCGGGGATTGAACCAGTGCTGCAGAGGCTGCAGGCAGCTTCGCAACCCAGCGCTCAACCACTGCGCCACCGGGGAGGCCCATGACCATCTTTTGTCAATACTTTCCTCTCTGCCCCCAAAGTCAGGGGTAGCATGGTAGCAAATGAGCTTCCATATGTAAAGCTCATAGAACAGTGTCTGGCATGCGGCAGCTGCTATCCAAGTGTGAGCTCCCGTTGGTATGATTGTTGCAGGTGGCACTCCCCATGGGGAAATGAAGCTGGTGTTAACTTTTATTGCTTTGTTGTCTACAAGGCTGTGCATGATTTAATAGATGAAGTAAAGAATGGTTTTAGTTGTGTGGCACTGATTGAGATGGAGCCCCTTTGTGACAGAGAATCTCTTGTTTTTCTAGGCATGGAGCTAATACAAATGATTTCCTTTGCATTTCCTGATCACAGAATCTTAAGTACAGGAAAAGGGCTCACAGTTCATCCCAGCCTGAGTAGAGAAGAAACGGACTTGCCTAAGGTCGCACAACTCATGTGGCCTGGTCTTCTAACAGCTAGAACAGTGCTCTTCCTGCCATCACCATAGTTACCAAAACTCGGTGCATGGAAATGCATTTTTTCCTCACACCTGAACTGTTTAAAGTGAAATATACACACACACAAGAATCAAGGTGCAGGCAGCACTTCAATTTTTTGCAAGAAGTCATCGGCATTTAATTGGACTGCACCATGTTTTCTGTTTTGAAGGGAGGTGGTGAGGCTACATCAATGTAGAAAGATTTCTAGCTACAAGTAACAGCAACAAGCTAATTTGAGCAGACAAGGAATTTATTGGAAGGACATCAGGTAGGGAGGCTGATGGACTAGGCTCAGAAAACAAACCAGACCGCGAGGCTAGTCAGTGGCTGCCGCAGCCAAGGTCACCCCTTAGGGTCAGTGTGGTGAGGCTGCTGCCTGGCCTGCCTGTGGACAGTCAGTGCCAGAGCCTCACACTCTGCCTGATTTGCCCAATGCTGCTGTCAGCGGACACTTACCCATGGGCTTAGCTGTTGTGTATGGTGTCTCACTTGCCTCTGTGCTTTTACATCACTCTCCGTGACTTGAAGTCCCAGAAGGAGGACTGTGACTCTAGCTGAGCCAGATTAGATGGCTGAGATCCAACATGGTTGGTAGGTGCGGACACAGGGCATGGAGAAAAAAATCTCTGGGCTGTGGATTGGAAGGAAGATTCCTCCCTACAATCAAGATTTGCCAAGGATTTACAACCCACTGTGGCTCCTCTCCAAATAAGAAGGTACTAGGATGCTGAGTGATCACAAACAAGCAAACAAAACAGCAGAACATCCACACCTGGCAACAGGAACCTCCAGGCCAGGCGCACAGCCCAGACACCTGTCCTTCTCCCCATTCTGGAGTGAGCATCTTCTCCTGGGCCTGCTCTCGTCCTGCCCTTGGCCACCCCTGTCACTTTCCCAAGCTGGAGGGAACAGATGCTCCCAGGGGGACTGCAAGGTGAAAGGATTCTCTTACTGTTTACTCCAGACACTGCCAGATCACCCTTGAGCATCTTCTCTCTCCAGTTAGAATAACCTCCAACTGCCTGATTATTATTTTATTGTGATAAAATAAATTCACATAAGATTCACTACTTTAGCCATTGGAAAGTATCTAATTCAGTGACATGTAGTATACTCATAGTGTTGTGCAACCATCACCATTAACTAGTTTCAGAACATTTTCATCACCCCAAAAGGAAACCCCATACTCATTAAGCAGTCACTCCCCAGTCTGCTTCCCTTCAGTCTCTGGAAACCACGAGTCTGCTTTCTGTCTCAGTGGTTTGGCTTATTCTGGAAATGTCATATAAATGGAGTCATTCACTATGCAGCCAACCACTTTCCGATTAATGCTCTGCTTCCTCTTGCTCCTTCATGAATTGTCTCCTCTGTACCACTGAACCTTCTCTCAGTATAGGACAGCAACTAGCCTTGACCACCCAACCCTTCCCTGATGGAGATGCAAAAAGGAGAGGGATGTGGATGATCTGGGAAGCCATCAGAAAGTGGGGGAGAACCCCCTGGGAGGAAAAAAAGTAGCTGAGTATCTCTATGTGATTAACAACTTAGAACATCAAGGACTGGGTAGGAGGAGGGGGTGCACAGTAGGCTAGGGAATTGCTTTTTAGTGGAGTTGAATTCTTTCACTTTCCTCGGGCAAATCACTGCCCACCCACTCATCTCTTCAAGGCTGGGAATGAGAAACAGCAGCGCTGGCTGGGGTGAGTTACATCAGGGCAGCAAAAGACCAGGGGGCCATTCAAAACAAATTCCAGCAGTCCTGCTGGCTCCTACTGGCCTCTGGGTGTCTCCTCTTCCCCCTGGTTCCCCACCCCCCGCCGCCTGGAAATAAAGGGAGACCACCAGAATTAGAATTCCAGTGTCTGGAATTGATGTACAGGGTGGTTTCCTGAAGCATTGGGTTGTCTAGTGGGGAATGTTCAGCAAATAAGTCTATTTGAGCTCAAGTTGCAATGCCAGAGGCCCTTCTTTCGCTCTACTCCGAACTTCTCCTGAGGGAGGAGCGTTCCCATCAAGGAACACAGCCATGTTCTGATGAGCTGAGCTTGTCCCTGGCCATGAAGTCCCTGATACTTCATGCTCCCTGACTAACAGGGAGAGAAGGGGGTCACTGTCCTGGCTATCAAGGGGATTGGATTGATGTTACTCAATATTGCTGAGAGACTATGTTTGGAACACGGGATTCACGGGACTGCTCCTTAGAACTTCCATTCTTACGATAAAGTTCACAGGAAAATTGCAACCCAATATTGACAGGATTAGGCAGGCTCAGTTATTTTAGGATGAAGATTGGGCCTTGCTGGTAGTAAGGTGAACACAGAAAGAGTGGTGAAGGAAGGAAGCCATGATTATCTGCTCTGACCTCACCATGGGATACAGAAGGGGGGACTATAGCAGCCATATGACTTTAATGCTCAGTGAGTCTGCCCCCCGCCCCATTTTCCCTACAACTCTACAACTTCATATGATAAGGGCTGGTGATAGCTTACCTCAGAATTCAGATTCCATGTGGGAGTACACGGAAATGACATCACTAGTAACGTAGTGACTGATGACACTTGTGTCTCCAAGTGTTTGGGATGAGCGCTTTGTACTTAAATGAAGGGCAAAAATGAAAGCCGATGGCAAGGGGGGCGGAGTGGGTTGATTCTTCTCTGTTTACACTGGCAAACCCCTCTCCACCCTTGTCTGTGTGATTCTTTCACTGGAAGGGCGGTCCCTGGAGTGCATCATGTGGGCTGTCTGGCTGTGGGCTTCCTGTTCGGCCAGCAAGCGGCACATGCAGGGATTGGAGAATGGGAAGGGGACAGGAGAGGTCAAGGTGTTTTTTCCTACTACCCATGCCTCGAGGTCATCCCTCCAGCAGAATTCTACCTGATACAGCTCTTGCCAGGCAATCCTTGCTTCCTGGCTCCTGTTCTTGTTTCCTCTGCTTGTCTTTTCATTTTTAGAGGTGGTGATGGTTTCCTGCTGTTGTTGGTGTCTGGGCATCTCGCCACACCTACCCACACCTCTGCAGTCTTTTCACTGAAGTCTCTTTACTTGAGACACATGGGTGAGCACTGTCTTCTGTTGCAACTTGAGTGATCAAGTGTCCATTTCCTCCCCCAGCTCCTGAATTCTTGAAGAATAGGAACATTGTCTTAGTCATCTCTGTATGCAAAGGTTATCTGGTCATAACATGTTACACGAATCCATCAACACTGTGCTGAAGATCCTTTTCCATGAATCTTGAAAAACCAGAACAAAGAACAAACTTATCCAGCAGTCTACTCTTCATTTTTCTTTCCACAAAGACGATGCTATTCTTTACACATTGGTTCTTCCTGAAGTTTCCAGTGCCTTCAAGTACAGCTCCAGTGTCCCAGTGCAATACCTGCTAGGGACCCAGGCAATGCGTTTTGAAATTAGGGTGTTGATTATAACTGTATGTCCAAATGTATTATTTAATTTTTTTCAAATGGATTATTTTAAATAGACTACATATCCCATATGTGAAATCTTTTGCACATAATTGCTACTGCAGTGTATCAAACAATTTGCTTAACCCGTCAGGCTTCTAAGGTGCTTAATCTTTTTATTAAGTAACTCTCCTCTACTAAATAACTATCCTGGCCTCCTTCCTCGAAGCTGTGTTTTTACAGATAAATGAATCTGTGTGCTGGAGTTGGCTGGATAATTCAGCATCACTTCCAATTGATTGAAGGTAGTTAGTGTTGGAAATGCAGATATGAGAGTGCTGGCAGGTTAAAGATATGATTCAGAGGTCAGATTTGGGGAGAGAGAGAAAGCAGCGGGTCATGCTGCTTTCTTTTTCTTCTTTTTTGGGGAAAAGAGATGAGCTCTTTTGAACAAGGGGTTTAAGACCCTGGAAATCACTACCAAATTATCCAAAGTCTTCTAAAGCAGGACACCTTATTTGCTTCCTTCCCAGACCACCTCTCCTCCACGACTATTATTAGGATATAGGAATGAGTGGCTGAAGTATAGGGGAAAGGATAGAAGTCAGGGTAACTCCTGGAACTGGCCAAATATTAAGGATTTTTATTTGCATTTCTCATCTCAGCTACCTTTGTTCATTTAAAATAGAATTACTTTTCTTGGAGCTTATGAGTAAATGGTAATGTACTTACATTTTTATGAGCGTATTTATCTTTCAGAGACACAGGATCTGAAAACTGGTAGAATAGAGATTATCTATGTTGCCTTTACTTTATTTATGAGAAAATGGAGACCCAGAGAGATGGAGTGTTATTGTAGGACTATGTTACAGAAAGAAAAGTGAATTCTAGCAACGGTGAGGACGTACCAGTTCATGTGACTAGAATGTATGGGGGTAATCAGCTACAAGTGTGGTTTGATCTACCACTTGCTGCTCAAAATGTAACCAAATTTCTATTTTTCTATTTATCTTCTCTTTGTCCCACTCTGCCTTCCTTAGAATTCACCCACTGCCTGGCAATCTGGTATCTATACTTGTGGTCACACACACATGGCTGTATTAATTCTGGACCTTACATTATTGATGGGACCTACAGCCAAGAGAGGACTCCTGTTGAAAGCCCTTGAAAATGTTCTTTCAAATCTCATTGTCTTGACTGGGTTTCATGTCTGCCTTTGAACTAATTTCTATGGTCAGGGAGATGGGATGGAATGATTACTATACATCAATCAGACGCAACGCCTGCAAGTTAGGGTCAGGTTAAACAAGACCACATATGTTAGGATGGAGAAAAAAAAAGTGTTTTCTCAAAGAAATTTTGGAGATTTGATGGCTGCACAGTAGAGTAACGGGTGCTGGGTAGGCTGGTTGTAACTGGGCAAGGGCTGTGATTTACCCACTGCAGTTGGTTGTAGCTGGGCTGGAACCGGGAGGCAACTCTCTGCACTCAGTATCTGCAAATGGATGGTCACATAATTGCACTTAAAGTATGCATGTTCCACAATAGACATCCAAATGGAACTGTGGGTTTGCTTGTTATGTTCAGTTTATTTTTTAACTATGATGAACACACACAAAAACACACCTTGCTATTTGGTCACAATAATGAGTCGAGTAGTCTGAGTTACTTAACTTTGCATCTCATTAATTCATAAAGGCTCTCAGGAGAAATTGAGAAGATTGAGAAGGAGAGTTACATCATTTAAATATGTACTTTAGTGTTACTGAGGTTTCAGTAGTCTCTGCAATATATTTTGAATTGGAGAAGCATGCCTAAGAAGCCTGGATTTTCTTTTTCACATTTTTCAGAAAAATGCTTGTTAATGTCCCCCAGTGAGATCTTTCTCATATGCAGGAATTAGAAACAAAAAGAACAGCAGCTGTCATGTGCCAGGCACTTTGCTGGGATACAGAAAAGTGGGGTATAGCCCTTGGGGAACTCCCAAGTTAGTGGGAGAGGCAGGTAATCAAATGAATAGGTAAAATGTCATGAGGTTACATAAGTGCAACAATAGGTGGAAGAGCTGGGTGCTTTGAGACACAGAGGGAGGAACATTACTGGCAGCAGAGACAGCAGAGGAAGGTTTTCTGAAGGAGAACTCTTCAAAGGATGCTAAAGTCAGCTGGGGCACAACAGGAAGGGTATTCTATACAGAGGGGACTCATGAACTCTGAGGCATGAAATCTGATAGTGAGTTTCCATGAAACTCCAAGTAATTCATAAGGGCAGAAATAGGTATAAGGCAAGGAGTGGGCAGAAAAGATGGTGGGGGTTGGGAGGCATTGAGGGGCTGGGTCGTGGAGCTGTGGAGTCTCTTCTCTGGGAGTAGACGCCTCTAAAGAGTTTTAAGTAAGGAAAGACATGGTTTGTGTCTGAAACATATTTCTGTATCTGTTAGTTTCTATGGTTGCAGGCAAGTCTATTTAACTTCCAAGAAAAGAATATATTGGAGAGATATGGAATCATTAAGAAAATTGAAGGAAAAGCTGCAGAATCCAGGTTCTGAAAGGAATTTCTGGGACAGACATAGCAGAAACTGACTGGCAGTCTCCTTGACTGGGAACAATCAGGTCCAACCACTTACAGTTTTAATGTTGCTCTGTCTAGGATCAAATTTCAAACGAAGGATGTCCTATTGCCCCAGCTTGATGGCACACACGGCCTGGGCCAGGTAAAGTCAGCAACTTGATTGACAGTCTTCCAAAGCCTGTATCTCACAGGGGAGGGTGGGTTCCTAAAGCAAAATCAGTTTTGCTCTCCTAAGGAAGACAAATGCCAGCTATGCAAAAGCAATGGGTGTTCCTTTCACCAGTGGTTTGGAAGGTAGATTTGTGGGGACAAAAGATGAAGGGAATTAAAAGGCAAAAATGATGGGGTATGGACAGGGCTGTTGCAGTATGAAAATAGACTGTGGGAACATTTATGGGAACATTTGTGGGAACATTTATGGGATAAAAATTGGTGGTTGACTCTAGAAGATGGGAGACTCGAGGGTGACTCCCAGCTCCTAGCATGCAGTATAGATATACCACCCAGGAGAGGGCAGGGGAGGGAAGAGAAGATGACAAATTGCTTAGGACACACTGAGTTTGAAAAACCTGTGGTTCATCAGGTAGATGTTTAAATTTGAGGCACGGTAACTGAACTCATGGAGGTGGACAATATGACCTAGGAAGGATTTTGGAAGGAGCTATGGAAAGCACAAATACAGGCTTGTCAGGGAAAAGAAGGTCAAAAGACAGCAAGAATGGAGAGGAGGAGGAAGAGAACCAGGAATGTTTAGGGTCACAGAAACTCACAGGATTCCAGTAGAGAGCAGATTTGTGCTCTGGTGAAGGCTTAGGCCATATTCGAGGTAACTAACATAAATCTGTGATGAGGAGGTGGGGGTGAAAACATGCAGGTCACCCTTGCAAGAATCTTGGATGAGAAGGGCTGGAAAACTGCATGGTCTCTGGCAGGGGTACAGTATCAGGGAGTTAGGCTTTTTCTTTGCAGTTTGATTTTTATAGAGGTTAAGATATAATTCACATACCATAAAATTCACTCTTTTAAAATATATTATTCATTGGCTTTTAATATAATCACCAAGATGTACAATCATCACTTCTCTTTAATTCCATTACATTTTCAAATCCCTAAAAGAAAACACCATGTCCATGAGCAGTCACTCCTCGTTTTCCGTTTCCCTGAGTCCCTGGCAACCACTACATTGACTTTCTTTCTCTATGGACTTGCCTATTCTAGACAGTTCCTATAAATGAACTTATACATTATATGCTCTTTGTGTTTTGCTTCTTTCACAGAGTTTTAAATGCCCATCAAATATTATAGCATATAACAGTAGAGTAAGTCCACAGGTAAGGCACACAACAAGTTCTTGGAAATGAGGACTTAAAGTGAAACAGACATAATGAAAGCAGGTCCTCAAATAGCACTGCTTCATTAAACATTGGCCAGGACTTTCTTGTCTCATCAGCCCTATCATGAAACAGGAATAAACAATACTATTCAAGGACTGCTGTACTGTATTCCTTTTTATGGCCCAATAACATTCAATTGTATGGATAAATAAATATCATCATAAATATCATCAAGCAATGGATATTCCTAAAGTTTCCACTTTGGGGTCATTATGGCTGTTATCAACTTCAGTGGGAAGTCATGTTTCCAATTCCCTTGAGTATATTTTCCGGATTCGAAATGTTGGGTCTCAATTGATTCTTGTTGGGAGCGACTTGGTTTCTTCACTGAGGGTATGGAGCCAGCTCAGAGGAAAAAGTGGGAGACACCGCGGGGAGGGGGGCTGGAGGGGAAGAGCCATTTCTTCAGAACCACTCTCTCCAGTGCCCTAACCTCACTTCATAGCCCCTAGACCTTCTGCACACACCCAGGGGCGCATCCAGCGTGTGGACGAAGCCTCCCTAGCCCCGTGGCAGCTGGTCCTGGTGGGTGGCTCTAGTTCTGCCGCAGTTCCTATTTTTGGGGTGTCCTCTGGTTAAAGCCTGGCCCGTACTGGCTTGGTTTCCTTCCGCAGATTCGTTCCCAGGTGAGTCAGGAAAATCCATCGTGGAGTTGGATTCTGATTCCCGGTTCCTCCAGCCATCCAGGAGGTGCTATCGGTCGGGAGAAGCCAGCCCGCTGGGTACCGGTGGCCGGAGACCAAATACGCCAGCGCGGAGCCCAGCACGCTGCCCTCCGCGACCACTGCGCAGGCGCTACTTCCCTGCCAAGGAGGGGGCGGGGGAGTGGGCGGGGCGGGTAGCGCCCAGACCAATCGGAAGCGAGCGCCCCCGCCCTCCGGGCCGGTGGACCGAGCTTGACCCCGGCTGTGGGCGGAGGAGGCGGGGCCCCAGCGCGGCCGCGGAGGGGGCGGGGCCTGGGGCTCGGAGGCGGGGCCTGGGGCTGTCAGTCCCGCGCCCGCCGCTGCCGCCGCCGCGGGTCCTCACATGCAGCGGCCGGGGTGCTGCCAGCGCCGCCGCCCGCCGCCCGCCGCCGCGGCATCCCGAGCCGCCCCCGCCGGCCCGGCCCGGCGCGCAGGTAAGGCCGGCCGTGGTGCCGAGCCGCCGCATCCCCGCCTGGGCATCGGCCCGCCGCGCGGGCGCCCCCTCCGGGCGGTGTCGCGCCGCGGCTGCCCCGGCCGCCCGGAGGCGGTCTCGGGGGGCGGGACGACAGTTACCCCATCCCCCGCACCCCGGGGCGCCGCGGCGGGGTCTGCGGCCGCGCCTCCGCGTCCCGGCGGGGGGCGCTGGGGCCCCGCGCGCGGGCCATTACACAACCGCGGGGGGGCGCGGGCCCGCTCCGCCCCTCACACCTGTCCCGGCCGCGACGGCTCCGGCCCGCGGAGCCCCGCGCCCGCCGCGCCCCCGAAGTTTCACTCTGTGGGGCGGCGTGTGGACATCGGAGGGGCCGGGAGGCGGCGGCCGGGGGGGAGCGCGCCTCGCGGGCCGCGGTCGCCCTGCCCCGGGCCGTCCAGTCTCCCCTCAGGAGTCCGGCCGGGCCCCGCGCGAGGCTCTGCGGGCGCGGGCGCTGCCTCAGCCTCGGCCTCGGCGAGCCCGGCCCCGGGTTGCGGCAGTCGGGGCAGCGCAGCCTCCGTGCTTTTCCTCCTGTTTCCGAATGTGGCCCTGATGTTTAGACCAGGTGTGGGGATTTACTTAGCATTTCCCTGACACTTTTCAGCTGTGAGGTGCTTGGCCGTTCCTGATTAATGAGCAGGGTGGGAAAGCAAACTAGATCCTGAAACGCAGAGCTAATCCCTGTGGTCTAACAACTCTTCCAGAAACACCGAGACCCTTATTTAGGCTTTTGCGAGAGAGAAGCTGTTTGGCCCGCGTGCCGCCCGGAGAGCCATGCCCTGTCTTCTCATGGCCTCGAAGGCTTTGGCAGTGATGGTGAGGTTCTCTCTGCCTGTGCCTGCTTGTGCTGGTTTTTTTTGAGAGTCACCAATCGATGGTGGGTTATTTGGTTTTCTTCATTTAAGCAAAGGAAGACTTAGAAGTGTTGCTGATGAAGCAGTTAAGGAAGAGAAACAGGTTCAAATAAGTTTGGATATTGTCTGTTTTACCAGGTTACCTACCCCTCCTGTGCAGAAAACCTTGGTTCTTCCTGTTCTTTTCTGTCTTCCTGGTAGGATGTATCCAACTGGGCTAGCATTACTGGCTCCTCATTTAGACTGTAGCCCTCTTGCTACCTGTGGTTTACAGACCTGCCTAGGGACATCCTCCAAGAGTGGGCTTAATTAGCACTTTATCTGCCCATTAAGAATACAGCTTGAAATCTCTTGTAATCAGGCGCTGTTGTAGTGTTGAATCTTTAATAATATCTAATTCATTTTAATAGTGTTTCTATAATAATCTTTCTATTAGTATGCCAGTTCTGCAACACCGGTACTTTTAGTATAGAAGCAGCAATTTACTAGAAATATGATCACGGCAAAAACAATTCTCCAACAGATTTGCAGCCCACTTTACTCGGATAATTACTGCTAGAGGCTGTTAAGGTTTTTTATTATTCTTTGGTGCAGTAGGTGTTACAATGCTTTTGATCTATGAGGTCATTATGAGGTCATTCTTCTCTATAGCAATGGATTCAGTCACTGTGTCACTTAAATATTTTTTGGACTAATGTCCTATGAGTTTTCCCCCCTGCTGATTTCTTTTTGGACAGAGTTCAGAACCAGTGAGATTTAATTCTGATTTCCCAACCTAAGTTTATTGTATTGTGGGTGTTATAGAGATGACAATGCTTTTACTAGTATATGTACCAGACACTGTTTTGCAGATTTTGAGTTATCTAATTTCCACAACTCTGTAAAGAAAATCCTCTTATTACCCCATGTTTCAGATGATGAAATGGAGGCCCAATTGCTTGACACAGACACAGGTCACAGAGTTAAGTGAATGCTAGCCAGATTCTGACCTAGGCAGCCTGAGGTCAGAGTCCAAGTCCTTAACCACTGTGCTCTCTTGCCTCTGTAGTCTATTCTTTCAGCAGATACTTATTTCTGCTTGCTGTCTGAACAGCATTGTATGTTGCACTATGGGGAGGAGAAGAGTGCTTTCCACTGAATGTAAAAACTCTAGGTAAAGAGTTCTTGTTCTGGTTTTAACTCTGCTGCCAGCTAATCTGTTATTTTGAGTGAGATACCTGATCTCCTGTCTTCCATTTCCTTGTTGATGGAATAACAGCAGTGGAAGCAGACTAACTAACTAGTCTTAACTCCTGGGGAGCTGGAGAGATGAGTCAATGCATGTAAGGATTGAAAATCCTCCTTAAGGCACAGGCTAAGATCAGGTGTCAAGTGAGTGTGGTGTGTGTGTGCTCGTGAAAGAGAGAGAGAGAGAGAGACATGGAGAGACATGGAGAAGGACCAGAGGGCATGCTGTCTGCTGCCAGAGTCTGCCATGGGAGTGCAGTGGCTGAGAGACTTCTTCAGCACTTCAGTATTATGCTGTTACTACCAGCATTGTTCCTTTGTGTTTACAAAAATAAAAGACAACCGGAAAAGAATTAATCCTACAGATGTGCAAGATTACATAGGCACATTTGTGGGGGACCTTCTGACATCATTTTGCAGGAGGCCTGAAGTCAGAAAATGGCAGGGCCTGAACGGGAGACCTAGGAGTCCCCAGAATCATAGCAAGTCATATTTGAAAGGAAATTTCAAGGTCATTGAGTTTAACAGCCTCTTTTTCCTCTCTCCACCATTTATCCAGTGGATAAATCCCTCATGTGTGAGCACCTGCCCCACTCAGTGCTCACCTGTTCCTCCTTGGACATCTCCTGGGTCAAGTATTCCATGGGCTTCGCAGATCTGTGCACCAAATTTGTTGGGATTGTGTCTAGTGGTAGGGATTGGAAGATGCAGAAGGATTCTTGGCCTGTCTTATGCTTTAGAAAGATCATCATAGATGTGAAAGGTGGATTAGAGGGGAAGCACTAATCTGAGGTGACCATTAGGAGGCATTGGCTAGAGGTTAGGATTGAAGTGATCCAGACCAAGACAGAAAGTAGCATGGGGTTGCAGAGGAGGGAATGAACTTCAGAAGACAGAATCCCCTGTACCCTGCGCCTGCCTGTCCATAGCGTCAGCAGGAACTGGGCAGCATGTCCCTGGATGAGGGTCCATTGGGAGAACAATGTGGAGCTGAAAGTCTGGTGGAGTGGGGGAGGGGAGGGAGTGTGGGCTGACATTTTTGTATGTATACCCCCCAAACTTGTGTGGTGCACTGTGGCTAATAGAAGGCCTCTGCAGACGGGAAAACAGATTTTCTTTCTTCTCAAGAAGGGCGTGTATCATTTAAATATAGTGGGAAATTCCCTCTGCTTAATGAAGAAATAACAGTATTTCCCCTTGGGTGTTGCAACCTCTTACATTGGCTCATTTAGCCTCGAGTTGCACTTCTCGGTCAAGTTGGGATCTGGTGTTTATCATTCCTGCCTCAGAGCTTAGGGGGTAGGAGTGAAGTGGAGCCTGGCCCACAGTGTCTTTCGGATTCCAGGTCTTGAAGGTGGCCTTGACAGTAGGGTTCCATGTGCCCCTTGGCGCAGGTGTCTGGGTGTGACTCTCCTGGGGTTGTATCAGGAGGATACCTTGGTGATGTTTTTTTCTCTGATTTGGTTGGGAAGTCTTTTGGGGTATTCTGCTCTCTAGTGACACCTGTTTCCTGCACACTGGAGAGCCAGCACCCCTCATGGAGAGTTGGTAGAAGTTTTTCCTTCTGACAGGCCTTGTGTGCACATCAAAGAACGCTTGGGGTGAAATGATTCCCATCTTGACAGGAAAATGGGATAATTTGGGGGAAATACATAAAATATATATAGGAAACCACAAAGTCAGAAGAAATAGCTGGACGTGTTATACATTCACTTTTCTCGTGACTTGATGTATTTCTGGTTTACGAAGCAACGTGTCTTAAATATTTGTGTTTACAAGTTTGTAAGTTGAAACGTGTTATCTAATAAATAGTGTATGTGAAAATAAACTGTAATCTCATTCTCAGTATTGGTCTTGGTTTTACCATATCTCCAGGCCAGTGGTTTGAAACCAGGGCAATCATATCCCCCCAGAGAGCATTTGACAATGGCCAGGGCATTTTTGGGGTATTGCTGACCATCCGTAATGCACAGGAGAGCCCCTCCCCCCCCACAAAGAATTGTTCAGCCCAGATTGTGACTAGTACTGAAGTTGAAAGCCTCCTTTTAGATGATAAACATTTTTCTTTTTAGGAACAAATTGAGGTTAAAGGGAAGAGGTGGAAGAAGGAAATATGAACTGTTCCTTGACTCCTTGAAAGTGAAAACAGTCCTCTCCCTTCTGACACCCGGGAGGGAGAACCAAATAGACAAGCAACAGGAACACAGACATTTGTCTGCCATCCAGGAGCTATTTCAATAACTGGATTGCTCAACACAGTAGTTTGGAACAGGAAGTGGAGGCCCTTGTAGTGGGATGAGGCTGTAGGGTAATTTGTGGAGGCAGAGGGTTTATAGGCTGAGAAGCTGGGTCCTGCCAGAATAATTTTGTAAAGTTCCAGAGAATTTCCAAAGGTGGTTTTGTTGAGGACACCGAGTGTAGTGCTCAGGAGATCCCATCTCTAGTTAGGGAGCGTGTGAAATCCGTGTGTCCAGATGCAGACTGGAGAGTAGAGAACATTTAGGTTTGTGTTCAGGTTTTGTCCATGTCTGCCCACCTCCCCCCCTTTAAAGGCTTTCTTATTGTGGAACATTTTAAACCTATACAAAATTGAGAAAGAGTATGATGGACCCAATAAACAGCTTCGATGATGGGCCAGTCCTGGCCAGTCTTGATCTGTACTCCACCTATTCTATACTTTTTTAACTCTAGAAAATAGTTTAGTTAATTACTGATTGCCTACCTATTAGAAGAGGCTCTGCAGTGAAGGAGATAAATGATATTCCAGTGCCTGGGTCTCCCCAAAGAAAGCTGTTAATGCACATGCATGATTATAGGTCCAGGCACATCTGGGATGGGGAGCTCAAGCCTTCTTGGTTGGAAAGTATGGGTGATCGAAGAAAGTTTCTTTCTTTTTAAATCTCCTGGATGAAGACGTTTACTTAGCGTTCTCTGCTGGTAGAAATGTGTCTCTGGTTTTGAAACACAGTGGTGAGTCCCCTTAGTTCCTGGAGAGAGCATCATGTGCATATTTCCTTTTAGGATGCACCTTTACCTGTTGGATGAAACCTCCTGGTGTACACTGTGTAGTCTGAAGTATGAAGCCAAGTGTCCTGTGTGTCCTTCTGATGTGAACCTCCCTGGGAAGCACAGGGCAGAGGCGGGAGAGAAAGGTGTTATTTCCAGGGGTTGTGTGATTCTTGTTGCCAGCAGTTGCTCCCCTGCATTTGTTAGTGGATGCAGAGCTCTTCTGTTCCAACCACTGGCAGTCCACACCAGAAGGAAACACCATTCCAGTGTCTTTTGCAAACAGGGCTTTCTCTTCCCAGTTGTGTCTTGTTAAGCCACAGGATTAATTTTTTTGTTAGGCCATTGGAGAATTGGCATGCATTTACTTGACTCAGTGTTGTGTTGTAATATGCATACAAAAAATGACTGCAAAAGTTGAGAGAGTTCTTGAATAATCAGATAATTGATGTTTATGAATTTTAATTAGTGCTGGTAGCTACAAAGGTAGACATTCTGGACTGGGTTCACAAGTAACTGCATTAGTGTGAAGACCTTGGCCCCTGAATGACTTCATTTCCCATTCGTATTTTATTTATTAAATGCACCTTGACTCTTTCCTTATTCCATGTACAGAGGTTTAGGTAGCATTAGCTTATTGTAAGCATCCTGTATCACAATTTTTCAGGTAGCTTGCCTTTCTATATAGAGGGCAGTTCCTGCTCTCTTAATCAAAACTATATACTCCATGCTTCTATTATGTGCCTAGCTTCCTTAGTTTACTTACATTAACTCTATTCCTTAGAGCCCTTCTAAATAGGAGTTAGCATTCTCATTTTGCAGATGAGAAAACTGAGGTAGAGAGAGGTTAAGCAATGCTAGGAGGTAGCTTTGATGCCAAAGCTTTAATGCCTTCCACTAAATCTTGTTTCTCATGGTTAAGAGTTGGTAGGCAGTTGTAGGATTGGTAGTGAAGATGGGGGTAGTTGTTGTGAAAGTGGGCAAAGAGTTCTGGTTATTCCAGCTTATGAAATCTCCACATCGAACCCCCCTGGGAAACACTGCTTTTGAGTGTGATAAATTACCTGTGTCCTATTTTTGAGCTGACTGTGTAAAACAGAATAGCATGCTGGTAGCCTTGGGCCAAATTTGGTCAGCAGATGAGTTTTCCTGGGTATATACAGCTTTCTCACTTGTCGAGGTCCTGGAGAGGGCTGCTGTACTTGGTCTGTGGACAGACTCATCCACATTCCCTCTACTAGTCCTCAGCAATCAAATATTGGGATTTGCGGACAAAATTAGTTAGCTGAGGAGTATCAACAAGGAAGGACTTGTCCATCCAGGATAGGAACAGTAATATTGGAAGGGTGGATGAGTGAGCAAAGAAGCTGCAAGGCAAGTAGGTCAGAGACTGTGGCAGCAGCTGAGGTGGAGCTGCCTGGTCTTCCACTGCACTTGCTGCAGTTGGGGTCCTCTGTAGCCACAGTGTTCACTGTGACATTTATTGAGTACTTCCTGTAATACCAGGCATGGTTCTAGATGTTTGTGATATGCCAACAAACAAAGGCAAACATAAATCCTTTCTGAGATCTTGTATTTTGGTGGGAGAAAACGGACAATTCAAACAAACAAAATGAAAACTTCCTGAATGTAGTTTGGTTCTAGGAAGCAAAAAAAGAGAGGTTGTATAAAGAATCATGAAGGCCAGCCTCCATATTTGTAGGAAGTGTGCTGTCTCTGTGGCAGTAGGGAGGAAGGCTATCTGTTTTGTTAAAACAGCTCATCTGAAAGAATATTCACCTTCCCTTCCCCTGACAAGAGGAACTGCTTGCAAAAATGGTCAAAGAGGGCCTCCCCGGTGGTGCAGTGGTTGAGCGCTGGGTTGCGAAGCTGCCCGCAGCCTCTGCGGTGCCAGTTCAATTCCTGGCTGCTCCCCGGCCACCGGAGGAGGGTCCCACATGGCGTGCAGACCTCTCCTGCCACCCGCTGCTCCCCTCAGCAGTGTGCTTCGGTCCTTCTGCCTGCTCTGCTCCCCGCTCTGGCTCTGGTGAATTCTCTCACCCTCCCGCGCTTCTGACTGTACCCAGTGCTTGTATAAATAAATAGAAATAAATCTTTAAAAAAAAATAACAAGGGTGTAACTTAAAAAAAAAAAAACTGTCAAGGAAAAGTAACTCAGTCAGTGATAATGAGGAAAGAAAATAGTAGGCTTCCATTTCTGATAATTATAGGCTGGGTTATTTGGACCAAAGTTGCCACTACAAAAGATTAAAATGTGGGGTATATTTTTAAAATTTGAAAATTTATTTAAAAGCACTAGAGAGGTGACAAGAGAACAAAGAACTATTAGGCTAAAATCTTTGGTCAAGTAGGAACCTAGAGAGATGTGCAGATCATGAGAACACTTGTTGGTGCTGCCTGAAAAACATTTGTTGATCCTAGATATGGACTTTGGTTTCAGCAGCCTCATAGGACAAGGAGATTAGAAGTCAAAGTCTATGGATTGTCCAAGTGGAGAGACTCATAGGAATTACTCAAAGTAGAGGTGACTCAAAAGTCATACCATGTCTCCCCATCCTTAAGAGACAGTAGGGAAGGTTGCCCAGGTACTAACTATGAGAAGAAAAAGAAGAGGTATTCACTGGCCAGCCCTTGCACAGATTTTGAGGATGACATTGTACTTAGTGATACATACATACATGGTGAGTTGTTGAAAGCCTTCTCCCTGGAATGTCTACTATCACCACTTCCACTTAACATTAGACTGGAATCCTAGACATTTCTGCAAGGTCAGTAAAAGAAATGTAAGGCATAGGGTTTGGAAAGTAGGACATAAAACTGTATTATTGGTTGTCAAATGACTATATATTTTGAAAATCTTGAATCTGTAGACAATTAGAATTAATAAGTATTTTAGTGATGCTGCTAGATATAAGCGCAATACATAAAAATCAATTGTAACAAATAATAGAAAACAGATTGAAAAAATGATACCAAAACATCAGATTGATGGTACATCATGTAATGAAGATGTACAAGATCTCTACACTGAAAACGAGAACACATATTGAGAGAAATAAGACTTACAGAGATGGCAAGATAAACCATATTCATGGACAGGGTTATTCAATATGTAAATTTGTTAAATCCGCCCAAATGTATCTGTGAATTATACAAACCATTGAAAATTTCAACAGGTTTTTAAATGGACATTAACAAACTGATTGTAAAATATGTGTGGAGAGGAAAAGGGCCCAAAGTAGCAGTTATGAAGAATAAGAAAAGGTTGGGAGAACTTCTATAAACAGATATCTAGACTTATTATAAAGCTATAATAATGATGGGAGTGTTGATTGATAGAACTATTTGGAAAACTGACAGTATCTACTAAAGCTGAACATATACAAACTCTATACTTCAAATTCTATGCCTAGGTATATAGCCAATGAAAATGTATATTTATGGTTACTAAAAGGCACATATAAGAATGGTTATAGCATTCATATTATTCAAAATAACTTCCAACTGGAAGCAAGCCAGATGTCCAAAGACAATAAAATGGATAATTAAATTATATAAGAAATATGTATAAGAATCTATAACTACATTTAAAAAAAGAATGAATTTCACAAGCATTATGAGAAATTATGAGAAAAAAGCCAGACATTAAAACCAACAAAACTAATCTCTGGAATATAAGTCAGGATGTGGTTACCTGAGGGAGGTAATTACTAGGAGGGAAAGTTAAGGGGACTTTGGAGTGTGGGTTGGGTTCTATTTCTTGAACTGTATGGTGTAGTACATAAGGGAGATTACTTTGTAAAAATTCATCAACCTGTACATTTATGCTTTGGACACCTCTCTGTATGTATCTTAAATTGCATTAAAATTTTTACTTAAAAAGACCTGGGTCCTTACTTCAGTTCTGAAACCAAAGTAAATTATAGTTAGATTCAATATTTAAGTATAAAATGAAAGTTCCACAATTTAATATGAATCAACATTTTTATAATCTTGAAGTCATAAATAAGATGACATAAAATTAAAATTTTCTTTGAAAAGCAAAATTAAAATTGCCATAAAATCAAAAGGTTAATGTCAACCTGGGGAAAATATTTGTAAAATAATAATATATTATGTGTTTCTAGTCACATCATCAAATATTAAAGTATCGATAATACCAAGTGCTATACCAAGATTTGGAATACCAAGATTTGGAAAAATATTCTCATATCCTGTTGCTGTAATTGTCTAGTTTTACAAAATTTTTAGAGAAGCCTGGCAACAGCTTTTAAAGTTTAAATGTGTATCCTGTTTGATCTAACCATTTAGTTCCAGGAGTTTTGTCTCAGGAAATATTTGCATAGTGTATAAAATTATATATATATATATATGTGTGTGTGTGTATATGTATATAATACATATAACACACATGTGTGCATATATATCAGAATATTCATTGAAAGATTTTTGTAATACATAGTTAAATGGGGGGTATTTTAAATGTCTATTAATCAGGTACTCAGTAAATAAGGTATAACTGCACAATAAAATATGTCTGGTAGAAAGAATGAGTTTGATCTATATCAACTGAGAAAATCAGGATAGATTGACTGATAAATGAAAAGAGTAAGTCAATGAACATTTGTGTAGTATGATCTCATTTAAATAAATATATATTTTATTGTAAAATATCAGGAAAATAGACATCAAAGTATTAACTATGATGATATGAGAAATTCCATTTTTAAGGTAATTGAATTTTTTAATGATAATGAGCACATTACTTTTGTAAGCAGAAAAATAATGAAAATAAAATTTGTACAAAAGCAAAATGAAGTTATGTACACAGTATGATCTCATGTAAGTAAAATTATTCATGGCACAAATTGGTAGAAAATAGATCAAAATGTGAACACTGGCTCTTTCTTGGGGATTACTAATGGTTTTCCTTTTTATATTATTACAAGTATGTGTTGATTTAATCACCAACATGGACTAATAAGGATTTTAAAATTTTGTGTTGTTTTATCAGCTTCATGATAAGGTTCAAGCTCGTGATAAAGGCATTTCTTTCCATCTTTCCTGACCCACTGTCCATTTTTATCTGCACTCATTTTCCAGACTCCCTGCATTTCATTTTTCTAAGAGCACAGATACTTTTCTCATTGTAAATAATTTAAACAATATAGAGCATGTAGAGGAAAAATGTGGACATCTTCCCAGGTTCACTGCCCTCCCAAGACCTTTTTCTGTACATTTGTTCACAGATGCATGCTCGTCCAAATACAGTCTCTTTTTTTGAACACAAAAGGACTACTTGCCCCCTACTTCTTAACTGAGTTCTTACTTGCCACTCCTTGAACTGTTCATGCTGTTTCACCCCTACACAACTAGCCAAAAGCCTCCTTTGCCCTTTCCTGGAGTCTCTGTGCAACCAGCAATCACAGCATCTAATTATTTGATGTTTTACAGAGGACTTTGGATGGGAGAAGTTCAAAAGGGACAGAGCAAGAAAGGAATACAGACACAGCCATGGTGGTGCAGGCAGCTGAGGGATGATGGGGAGCTCGGCAGGATACTATTTCCATTTTCACTTTCTCTCCAGTTCCTTTCGGTTAGTCACATCCCTGTGCCCGGGCAGTGAGGGTATGCACGCTCGTTGCCTCAGGGGACAGGTGGCACAGGGGGAATCAGAAATCAGTGCTTGGCTTTTGATTTTCTAAAGCTTGTCCTCAGGGGAGACACCAAAGGACACGATTCATAGACAAAGAATGAGAAGGATGCCTGATGAGTACAAGAAGGCTCCTGTGGTCCCTTCAAACACCCCCTACTCAATGAGGTAATGGTGCCCTTGGTGAGGGGAGGGGAGACAGAGTGGGCCAGACTAGACACAGATGCTTATGGCCACTGAGGAGACAGGTTGTGCATTGTGTCTGGGCTGCGTCCTGAAGGGCAGTGACTACAAAACCCTTCATAGCTTTGGGGACCAGACAGCAGAGGACACCTGAGCCCCTATATTGAGTCAGTGCCCGGAGTAGGTCGTACGACTCCTGTTTCCAGTGCCAATATGGCCGTAGAGCATTCAAATAGAAATGACTGTGAATCTTATGGCGAACCCTTGCACAGCAGGGGTGGGGACTGTGTGCTGAGAGGGCAGGGGAGATGTGCACATTGACCTAGAGGAGGCCTATGACTGCTGAGGAGGCCTGTGGCTGGGAGAGGAGGACTCTGTGGGTCCGAGTGGCCCAATGATCCAAACTTGGTGAGGAGGGCAGAGATGTGGGCATGGGAGGTGCCTCGCCTCTGGCCCGGTGGCAATCAGTGAGTCAGGCGCTGGAATTTAAGCATAACTTTGGGGAGACAGGGCTGGGGGAGAGAGTTTGAATTGCATGGAATTACCAAATGAAGGATTTCAATATAGATTAGATTATTAAAGAACCATAAAGTTTCATTCGTACACCCCCAAGTTTGAGAACTGAGAATTGGCCCTATTATAAATAAAGAACGTTTGGTTTAATTTTTCTGTCTTGGTGTTGGTGCTGTTGGACTTTGATGTAATTGTCCATGAGCTGCAGGATCTTTCTTAAGTATGATCTGGGAACGTTAGCTCCTTTCTCCCCACTTTGCTGCTTTGTGTGGGTGAATTTTGGAAGTCACAAAGGCCTGGCAGGGATAGATGTGTTTGCTGTCACATCTATATGTGAGAAGAACAGGGCAAGAGAAAGGGAGCAGAATGGGACCTTTCTGGATAAAACTATATGGCAACCAGCCTTGAACACGCACAGTGTCATTGTTGAATAATCCAAGAGAATAATAGAATGGAAAATCAACCAGAACCAGTTTTGACTTTATTAAATTTGAGGAAAAGTGCATGTGAATGACTTGGTTAAGCAAATTTCAGACCTACATTTATCATTGATTCATGGAATTTAGAGTTAGTTTTGGCAACTTCAGTTTCATCAGTACTCGGAGACTTCTCTTAAGTAGATGTCATAACGCAAGCAGCTAATGGAAACGAGAGGGCAGAATTATGTTTCTGGACATACAATAGAGGAACCTGTTTGTTTGTAGCCATTCTAGATACTCTTAAGGAGCCTGGCTAGGAAGGTAGTTATTCATGGTTGGTTCCCTTTATCTGTGCTCTGTTGTCTTGCCATTTCAGACGCTGCTGACTTTTGTGACCAGTCCTGACCTCCTCATTTCTCCCCTTTCTCTGCTTTTCCCTCTCTGGCTTCAAGTTATGCTCTTTTGCTCTCTTCTCTGCTCTGTGCTGAGGCTGCTGGGTGTCCTTCTCCTTGGTGAACTCTCACCCATTCGCTCTTCTTGCCTTTTTTTCCCAGCGATGTGCGCACTGCTGATAATTCCTGCTCAAGTGCGCACTGCTGATAATTCCAGGGTGCCTTTTTCTGCATTTTTCTTTACACCTGGCAGATTCGCACCAGCAGAGAAGGAACATGTATCTGCTCTTCAGGAAATGCTGTCCTTTGGGTGGAAAAGGACTGGCTTCCTGGTGCTGCCAGAATGAAGATCTTTTGCCTCTGGAAACAAACAAAATCCCTTTATCGGTGGAACTTCCTGTTTCCTCCACTGAAAGCTGTGCTTTGCAGACAAGGGGCACTGTGCCAGGGCACATGGAATCATAGGACAAAGTGGGTACATCTTTTTGGATGCCACTTGAAACTGGGGGAGAAAGTGGTTTTGATTTTTGAATTTTCTTTTCTCATCTAAACTCTTGCCATGCATGGGGGAGGTCAAATATTATGGAAGTTACATAGAATTCATATGACTTTAAAGATTAGACAGATGATGTAAATTTTCATGCTTCTGGTAAGGTAAGCTCCTTGGGTTATGTCTTCAAAATTCCTAGAGTGTCTTTCCACTCCTCATTGCCAAGGGAGTGCTTCAGTGGAGACTTTTGAATACAAAGCTTCCATGTAGGTGGCAGACTGCTGCAGGCTTGACCCAGTGACTTTGGAATCTGGGATTGATTTAACAAAATTGGAAAAAATTTGAAATATTAATAGATATTTCTTTCCTCCCCACCCCTGAAAGTTTTCCTGTGTCCCTTTTAGTCTGTTACTAGTTCATTGTCTGGGGTGCTTTTGGAATGGTAGAACAGGAATGTAAAGATAAACAGGGTTTCTACCAACATTTTAAATATATAGTATTTAAAATTCATGACAAGAAACAAGTAAGGCTTTTGATTTGTACGAGTTGCTGCTTGAACAACAGAAGCAAATCCTTGAAGGAGTCAAGGTGTTTTGGATTGCATGGTGTCCTCCCCCAGTATGTTGAAGTCCTAACCCCTTTGCTTCCCCTCCCCCCATACTTGAGAATGTGACCTAATTTGGAGATACGGAGATTTGGAGACAAGTTAAAATGAGGTCTTTAGGGTCCATGCTTATTTAATATGGCTTGTGTCCTTATATAAAGGGGAACTTTGGACATGGGGACATACAGAGAGAGAGAGAGAGAGAGAGGAATGAAGAGCCACAGGCTTCAGTCAAGGGGAGATTGAAAGCACACAGCATTGGATACTTGGAGGCTCATGTGAGGACCAAGGATATCAGTGAAAGATTTGATGGGGAAAAACACCAATGACCAAAAATCAGTGGGAGGGGGCAGTGCTATGGGGGCCAGGGAAGGATGCATGTGCCCAGAGGCCAGGACATGCTTGATAGACTCTGGCAAGAAGGATGAGAGTGGTGTGATATTTTGAATTGACCAAGTTTGTGCTTGAAGTAATTATTTACCTACACATTACTGGATTACCCTGAAATAACCTTGATTAAATTTCTAATATTGGAGGGAATTGAGGCTGGGGGTTCAAGGCAGAAGTTAATTCTGATTAAAATTAATTCAAGAGAAAATGTATTGGACTTTTTTACATTTGAGTCTAGAATTAAAGATTCTTTTTATTCAAATACATCAATTTTACTTCTAACCCATTGCTTCCCACATTATCTGGATTTCACTTGTACCAAAAACACTCAATTATTTGTCTTACCAATTTTCCTAAACTGTTTTGGATTACAGACTGCTTGAGAATCTGATGAAAACTATGACTGCTTTATCTAGAAAAATGCACATGTCAAATTTGGCATATGCTTTCAGGGAGATGGGATTGCTTTGTATGACTTTAAGAGTGCAATATATAATACAAAACCTTCCCCTAGACCTCAAATAGGGGGTTGCATTGCAGGTGGGAGCTTTTCTTCAGTCTTCAAGCCTGGAATTGGTCCATAAAGAGAATCTGAGTGAGCTCTGAGGCAGCAGTCTGGGGTGGTTAACTAGAAAGATGTCCTCAGGGCATCTTAGATAAGTAACCCCGCCCTTTCTTCAGTATATATAGAATAATTTGAAATCTAAGAATTGTTTTCTGAACTTATGAATGATTTGCTAAAGGAGATATGGAAATCCTGGGGGAAGAACCTGGGGTTCAAAAAGGAAAGTAATTTGAGACTAGGAAGGAAGTATATTCATGCACCCTACTTTTTTTTGCCAGTGATGGGGGCTCCAAATCCACCTGCCTGTTCTTCCCAGAACCCAAAGAGAAGGTTCTCTTCACATAAAGGCTACAGTCTGTCCTCACACGCAGAGCAAATAGACCTGATCTGCAAAAGAAACTCAACATGAGCTATCTATACTTTCTACAAAATCCTTCACCAATAAATACAAATGGTCAACTAAGAAAGAAAAGACATCCACAGAAAATCAACATCATAAAAGATAAAGACCAAGATAGATTATTCTCCTGAGAGGAAGCGGAGATATTGAAACAATTCAGAGATTCTCACACAAATAGAACAATGTCATACTGCATGACATAATTAGACAAGAAAGAATTATAAGAAATTAAAAAATACAATTGTTGAAATTTTAAAGATGCAGTAAAACATCTGAATAACAGAAATGACATTGATAAATTCCAAATGAGTTAAAGATAAACTTGAGAAAATCTTTCAGAACCTCGTGCAAAAATATGACAAATGTAAGAGATATGTAAAAAGACAGTAGATATAGTTGGAGAAAGTCCAATATCTGTATAATAGATACAAAGGAAATAGTCAAAGAAACAGTAGACTAAACTTTCTCTGAGCCAAAGAATAGAATCCTTCAATTAAAAGGGACCCATTGAGTGCTAAGCAGGATAAATGAGAAAAGATACCAATCAAGACACATCCTGATGGATTTGCACTGCTCTGGGAATGAAAGCAAACACTATATAAGATCTCAGCAAGAGGAAAACCCAAATTATCCACAAGGAAATGGGAAATAGATTCACTTATCTGTTCAGTGTTCAACAACAGTAGATGCCAGTAAACAATAGAGTAATGCATTTAAAGTCTGAAGGAAATTAAACCAAGAGTTCTATACCCACCCCTATTAATTATGATACTTTTGACTGCAGAGAGCAGACAGCCAACTTGAAGTATTTAAATAAGAAGGAAAAGCATTAACTCACATATGAAATTCAGAGATAAGGCATCACCAGGATTGGCAAACTCATCAGCTTGATAATGACAAATAACAATCAAGTTTCCTGATTGTCCCATCATTCTGCTCTGTCATCCTCAACTTGTTGGTTTTGTATTCAGACTAGTTCTTCTCTGGTGGCAGGGTATCCGCAGTAATCCAGGTACCACATCCAGAAACAATAGTTTCCAGAGGAAGATGACCATATCTCTTACAGTCTTTCCTTGTTATATGGACCAAATTTTTATCCTAAGTCAAAAGTTGGAAAGGAATTAGGATAACCATGATTGACTTGGGCCTGTCAGGAACTACCACTGTCCCCTTGCCCGTTCCCTTATTCCAGCCACACGGATGCAGGGAGAGAATGCACAAAGGAAGATTCTGTTATGAGAAGTTGGGGGGGTGGGAGTAGTAGGTGAATGTTATGACATGCAGTAGTGTCTGCTTTACCAGCCATATGAATAATTAAATGTGAGAGTAAAATAAACATATTTTCAGACATGCAGAACTTGGGAAATTTACTTCCCACATAGCTTTTCCAAAAAAGAACAATTACTGGAACATTTTTCAGCCAAACAATGATCAAGAAAGATGATAATATTACACCCAAGAAACTATGGTAATACTCCTGTAGGGCAATGAAAAGAAATCCCAGTATACCTGCTGGGAGCAGAGAGCAACTGGTAACAATCAGAGTGTCTCTCTTTTTTTTTTTTTTTGAAGGGTGTCTTTAAGGGCAAAGTAGATTCCATTATACCATCTGTGTTAAGAACTTTTAAGGGCCATTTCTGGCTTATGCCTTTCTTTTCCTTTTCTTAGAAACTCTAGGAAACATGTAAAACCATATTCTACATATAAAGGAAACAAAATGTGTCTTGGTTTTCAGTAACTGATGGAGAGAAGGAACAGCGTTCCCTTGCTTTTCATACTTGAAGCTTTCTTCTTCAGGTCCCAGGTTTCAGAATGCAGAGTCACATTTTCTTCTTTTGAGTCCAATCACAATTTTTAGCTTTTCATTCTTAATTGATCATTTCAGTGTTGTTTACTATTGAAAATATTTTTAAAAATCAATTTAAAGACAAGGCATGGGAAAAAGATCTTATAAAAATATAAAGACAAAGTGTGGAAAATAGAATTACTAAAAAAGAAAGCAAACTTAATAACTTTGGCCATGTTTGGAGTCAAGGAAGCAAAATGGAAGGAATTATAGGTGAGTCTTCCCTAGTGGGAGTTAATATTGTTTAAAATGGGGAAAACAAGAAAGAGAGCTATAAGTGTATTAGTGTTAGGAAGGAAAATATGAGAAGTGAAAAGAGAAACAGTGGGCTGTAGGAGCCTGCCACGTGCCTGCCTGCAACATCCACCCCCCCCCCCCCCCCCCCCCCCCCCCCCCCGCCGCCGCCGCCGTTAAACTAAATGCATCTCTGTAAGTAGGCTTGTCACTATGTTGGGTGGAGTTTCAGAAATGGTAAATGGTCACTGTTACCCTTGAAAGTCCTCAGATTGCTCATCAAGTAGCTGTTTCCCTGCAGTGCTGGAGACTGCCCTCTCAATAAGGAGCAGGGATTCATACCCCCTGCCTCATGATCCCTGGAGGACATGTCTTTTGGAAAGACATGGCACAGGCAATTGATCAGGCTTTAAAAGTCTCTCCTTTCTCTACCATGGTGGGGATGGGGAGGGACACATAAGTTAGATACTTGACTGACTCAAATCTACTGTATGCAGTATTGTGCTTATTACTCAGAAGATCTTAGTTTGGGCGAAGCTACTGTCTGCATGGAGATACATTCTAAGAGCTTCAGGCAGAATTATCTTCTGCCATCTTCTCTTTCACTTACTGAGTGATCTTTGGTAAATCACATTACCTCCTTTCCCCGAGTCTCCATTTTCCTATCTCCAAATAGGGGATAGTTTCATAATTGTAATTCATCATTCTTCGGGCAGTCTATGAAGTCAGAACTACTTTCATAATAACCATAAGATGTTATTTGTCTTTCTCACTTTAATTCACTCTTGAGTGCGCACTGTGGTTTTCTGTAGGCCACAGGATGTATGATATTGTAACAGATTTGATGCAGGAGCAGGTTTTAGATCCAGGTGTCTTTTATTAGCCAGACATTAAAGTGTGCCGCTGCATCATTCTTAATCACAATATTTTTTGTGAGAAGTTATTTTTTCATAAAAATATTATGTTAATACATAATGGATTTTAAAATGTTATTTTAGTGAAATAATACATACTTTAATAATTTGGTTTAATTTTTAATATAGCAGATATCAATAGGTGTAAATCACATAAATAAAACTCTTTGGGATTCTTGATGATTTTTGAGATATAAAGTCTCTTGAGATCAAAGCGTTTCAGAATTGCTGGCCTAGTGCTTTGCAGTTCGCAGGGTACTTTCCCATATAATTTCTCCAGGTCACTTTCCTCTCTTCCGCCTCCCCATTCCCTGTCCCTCCCACCCATATTCTGAAAAACAAATCTGCGGTTTTTGGCTTGGACTCCCGTCAGGTCTCAGTCCAAACTAAAATTCGCTTTAGAAAATTTGCTTCAATCTCTTCTGATCATCGCTTGAGGAAATGGGGAAGGGGATGACCAAGCAATGACTTGATGACCTTTTCGGTGGTGGACATTCACTTTCACCCTCTTGTGACCTTAAAGTTATTGGTGTAGAACCATATTTTTTGGAAAAATCTCTTGAACTGGAAATTCCCAGGAAAATCATAAACAAGAAACGAGTTATGAAAGACTGGATACCCTACTAACAAATCATACTTGTTTCACCAGCCAAGAAAGATTATAGGCATCTGGCACAATTTCACATTTCCCACTTTAAAGCAAAAGTATTGAATTTTCATTAACTCTGATGGTTGTGCAGTTTGGTAAAGTCCTGACTTTTAAACACTGGAGAAGGCTCTCTTCTGATGAGAGGTGTATTCAAGCCCCTACACCCCACACCTTCACTGCTGATTCACAGTGTGATTCTAGCAACTTGCTCTTTCCTGAATGTTGGTTGCAAAATAAGATGATCATCTCTTTGGTGTCCTCAGAAGGATGCACTGTGGCCACCAATGTTGGGACCTCAGGTGAGCTGCTAGAGCTGCGGCCCTCCAGCCCTCCATGGGAAGTGGAAACTTCTCTCGAGTTCGTAAATGTAGCCCCTCACTCAAGTCTTTGAAAAATAAAGCAAGACCTGCATCCACAGACATTCATGCTGAGGTTTGCCTGACTCATTTATTCATTCAACAAATATACTCGAGTGCCTACTATGTGCTGGACACTATTCCAGGCACTCTAAATCGACAAAACAAATTGTCACACAGTTTGCTTCCCATTGGAGGAAGACATACTGAAAACCCAAGGTATTTATAAGGAAATTATGTGTTATTTAGAAGGAGATAAGAATGTTGGGAAAAGTAGAGCAGGGTAAGGGTAGCCTCATTGTGAAAGTGACTTTGGGGCCAATCCCAATGGGGTGGGGTGCTGCAGGCAGAGGGAATGTCTGGGGCAAATGGCTATGGCTAAGGTCAGCATCCAAGACAGCTTCCAGAGGCTTGTGGGGGGTTTTCCTTTTCTCTCAGATACTGACTGTAGGCAGCCAACATTCTAGAACCATGTGACAGACATGTTTGCTAAGAGATCTAATATTGGAAACAAATATATTAGGAGCTATTTTGTTTACTAAATGAGTCGCTATAGCAGCACATGAAGAAACACAGATTGCTGGGCACCACCCCCAGAGTTTCTGAGTCAATAGGTCTGGGGTGGGGCTTGAGAATTTGCCTTTCTAACAAGTCCCGGGGGATGCTGCTGCTGCTTCTTTGGTTACCGTACTTTGAGAACCACGACTCCAGAGACTATGGGATTTCTCCCGTAATGCAATCTGTGGTACATTCTTAGCTGTATAATGTATTCACACCTTATCAGGGACATATCTTTTACGTAAATAACTTCTATTCCTCGATAGCTTACGTAGTCATGTTCTCAAGCACTCATCCTGTCCAGCCTTGGTCTTTGGGCCCTCATTTAGACCCACTGCCACGATGAGGCAACAGAGACCCAGAGAAGTGATGGCTTGCCCAGGCCACTTATTTCAGATTTCGAAAAGATGCCGATATGTACAAGGTAATAAAAGATAAAGCTCCTCTCTCCTCCTTGGGCAAACCTACTTAAGTCTTGCTTTTTGACTGAGGGGGACACATTTTGCTTTCAAATGGGGACAGTCAGACCTCCTGAGCTCTTACTGTGCCTTCACCACCACATTTTTAGACCCAGAGTTGCACATTATCTTTGCTTATTTTGAGGTTTTGTGCTTCTGATTTCCCCCTCAGAGCTCCAGTTCGTTTCCTTGGTTTGTTTCCTCTCCTCGCTCCTCCTTGAAGGTGTTCCGCGCCTGCTGGTGAGGACCTAGTCACCTTCTGTTCTGTGAAGGTGACTTGCTGGGAGAGCGGGATGCTGTCTCTGGCTTGTCCCTCAGCAGTGGGGCTGTGGAGGAGACCTCCAGCACGAGAGGCCACGTCTCTCTACTCTGATTTAGCACCCAGTCTGGGGCATTTTCATTGATTTGCTCCTTTTTTTGGTGGCATGATTTGTGAGATGAAAAACTACACATTTAACAGCAGCTTAAATTGAATCAAAGTCTCAATTTATGTCTCTCCAGTGGCAGCTCTGAGGTTTTTGTTTTATTCTTCAGATGATGAGAGTGGCATTTTTTCCCCCAAAATTCGTTTGTCCGTTGAATTGGTTCTGTTGCCTCTCTACACCTTAGATTCCTTGTCAGCAAAGCAGAAATGTGATCCTTTTCTAGAAAGGAGATCTTTGGAGGTTCTGGAGCCCCATGGCTTGGTTCCCTGCCAATCCAGGCAGCCTCGTGGGAGGGGCAGGATTTCAGGATCTGTGCCAGGAAGGAGTGCCTGAAGGACTTGCTTCCCAAAGCGATTTGTCATCTGTCGCCACTGCCCTCTGTTTGCCCTCTGGCATTAGGACCCCTTTGCTGAATTAAGGACAGGTTATATGCAGGAGACTAAGGTAACAAGGACTCATTTATATTATGGTGTTTTCTTCTCATTTGCATGACAGTATCTTTGAGAAGCCAGCACTTAAATCTTAATTTCTAGATCGGTCACTAATATTTTAAAAAGTTAGCAGTTGGGAAATAAAGAGCCAGAAATCCCTGGGAGGCAATAATGAATGATACTATTAACATTTTTAATCTCATATTAGGATTTGAGATAAATGTCTCTCTTGTCCTCAAAGTCTGGCCACCATGTGTGGGCAAAATGCCAGAACCATTTATCCTCTGGGCTTCACCCCAGGCAGAAGGAGGACGCCACTCATGGCTGTCTGCTATAGGAGCACATGGTGGGCAGGGGATCAGGAGCCAGAATGACATCTGGACGTTCTCCTGGGCTGTAGCTTTGTGTGTAGCAAAGTGCAACCCTTGGGTCTGTGTGATGGGTCCATGGAGGCAGTTCACAGATCTGGAGCCTCCTGCCTATCGCAGCCCCACCAGACCAGTGGTCAGTGCTGCTGGTGCCTGGCTAGGACCTGACCTCCATATTTAAAAGCACCTGGGATGACTGAAGGGGCAGTCAGGGTTGAGAAACTGTGTTAGTGTAACCAACTGCTTCTCTGTCCGACTTTGTGGATTTTCTCTCAAGGGCTGGTGTTAATTTCCCCTGCACCTGAGCAGGTGGAGGGATTTCCCAGTGAGTGAGGCTGTCACCTAAGCAGGTGGGTAAAATTCCCTGACCGGTGTCCTGTGCCACTCATTCCTGACTGACATAGCCAACAGGAATCTGGGCCTGAGAGTGGCCGGAGGAGGTGACAAGGCCCCTCTAGTGACTGTGGCTGCTAGGCCCTCTGGGCCTGTCTCACTGGAGCCTCCGTTCTGAAGGTGTCTGCTGATAGGAGCTGTGGCGGGTGGCAGGGGAGGAGGAGGTAATTTGGTCCCGTCTTGGCAAGATGTCCTCTGCGTCAACAGGCCATGCTCAGACAGTTGCTGATTGTCACATTTTGTGTCTGATGCTTTTCCTTTTTTTTTTTTTTTTTTAAAAGAAAGACCTACTGTTTCTAAAGAGAACTGGCAATAAAACAGAAAAGCTTGTTTAAAGCTTGTTTAAAGGGGGAAGAACATACTATGCGATTCGGCTACTTTTAGTGCCTCTGAGCAGAGGCCTGGGCACCTACTAGTCAGAACAGAGGCAGGTCATGTGCTGGCGTGGGGTCCTGGAGGGACCCCGCTGGCCTGGGTCTATCTATCCTTCCAGTGGATGGATTGTGGGGACATTCTGGGGTCCTGGGAAAGGGGTTGGATAGCGGGTGGGACAGTCAAGAGTCTAAGGCAATGGCATTTTACCAAACAGCAAAAAAAAAAAAAAAAAAAAAAAAAAAAAAATTCAGTACTTTACCAACCAGCATGTGTGTAGGGGCATGTACTATTCATATAGTCTGCTGTAAAAGATGCTAGAAATTCTGGCTAGCCTCTCAGCTAGAGAGTGGGACAAGCCAAGGGTAGGTAGACAGTAGTGTAAAGGCATGGCCCTGTCTGTCTGCTCTTTGTTGTATATGTCCTCAGAATCTAGCCCAGGACCATGCACTTAGTAGGTCATCCTAGAACTCTGTCATTAGCTCTTCTGATTCTCCTAAGAGCAGCAGAACACAGATGCCTCCAATGGCACACCTCCACGGCTCACCTCCATGCCAGTGTGCCAGTGCAGCATCATCTCTGTTAGGAAAGGTCATCCCCAGATACCAGGCTGTCTTTGTGGGCACAGCATCTGCGAGAGGAGAGGATGTTTTCGTCCCTAGCATGGGAGGGGTCTTAAACCTGGATTAGTCAAACCAGATTGCTCACAGCCTCTAGACAATGTGTCCTGGTGCTTAGCCAGTGTTGTGGCTGGGCTGACAGGTCTGTGCTTCTGAGCTGACAGTTCTGCATCTAGATCATGTTACTGCATCTGCTTGTTTGTTCTGTTGCCGATGACTTTGTTTCAGTGTGGTGTTTATCACTGTCCCTTTTTTTCTGTTTCCTTGCTCACTTCATGGTCTGGCTTGAGTGGAGGCACTGGGTGTTAGGGTTAAGAGCACAGATTCTGGAGCTGGACTGCCTGGGTTCCAGCCCAGCTGTGGAGGATGTGGCTTCTCCATGCTTTGGTTTCCCCATCCATAATGGAAATAATGATAGGCCCTGCCTCAAGGGATTTTTGCAAGTATTACTGCATGTAACACACTTAGAACAGTGTTTGGCATTTCCTAAGTGCTCTTGGAATGCTCTTTCCATTTATGATGGGGTTTCAATGGTCAGATTTCAGACAATGCTAACAAAAGACGTAAGAGCTGAACCAGTTGGTTCTTATACTTGGGTGTATGGTCAGCACCTTCTGGAAGGTCCTGGAAGCAATTGGCTCTCTATTTTGGAATTCAGTGGAGCCTTCCATTTTGAACATTTGGTGAAAATCTCTGACTGTCAGGAGGGTCTTATAGGTGCTGACTTGAATGTATCTTTAGACTACACCTCATTAGATATCTTGTTGGAGAGTTGGCATCTTCTTATAGTTCTTCCCAGGTGACTGGGGAACTCTGAGATGGAAAAAAAATCCCCCTGAATATCTGGGCGATAAGCTGGGACAGTTAAAGCTATTATGTGCCAAGCATACGCTACCCTTCTCCACATATGGTCCCGGTGAGAATGTCCATTAAGGTGACCTGCACTGCCTCCTACCTAACCCTCGCATGGCCAGCCCTAGGCTACATCCCTCCAGTCAATGATTGGTTTAGGGATGGGCATTTGGCACCCAAGTCATTCCTTCAATTCAAACGGCATGGGAAGCTTGTATTTTGAGAGAAGTTAATCATTTGGTGATTTTTTAATCCTTATGATAAAAGTTGGATATAATTTTCATATCTCCTCTGTTTTCTTTTTGTGACCCTTCCCCCCTTCTCCCCCCCTCCCCCACCGCTGGGTCACAAAGATGCCTTTCTTTCCAAGGCTCTTCTACTGAGTGTGAAGAAAACGGTTCTCTTCATTTATGTTAGCAAGTTGCCAGGATGTTGACCTGGGCTTGCCAGGAGTCTCTCTCCTGTGATATGGAAACAACAGGAAAGAATGAAGCCAACATTCAAAGAAAAGCAGGTACAAGCAGAACCATTCCCTTTGACTTCTTAGCTTCCTGGAAGCTCATTCATCATTCAGAGTTCACTCAAATATTTCTTTTCTGAAGCCATCTTGGATCCTGTTGGCCAGAGCCCTTCTCCACCTCCTTTAGGTTCCCACAGTCCTTCAGTTTTCCTCAACTTGCTTTTTTGGTGTCCTGGCTTTGAGATTCCAGTGGCTCTGGTTTGACCATCATTGATAGGAGATGCAAGCGTAGGCTTCTCCTGACGAGGATCTTGGCCTGGGCTGTTGTGGGGGTGCTTGTAAAAAGTTCACCTATGGGGCCTCCCCTGGTGGTGCAGGCGGTTGAACGCTGCGCTGTGAAGCTGTCCACAGCCTCTGCAGCACTGGTTCGAGCCCAGCTGGCGGGCGAGGGTCCCACATGGGGAGGCAGACCTCTCCTGTCTCCCTGTTGCTCCCCTCAGCAGTTCATTTCGTCAGTCTGCCTGTTCTGTTCTCCGCTCTGTCTCTGGTGAATCCTCTCACCCTCCTCACATCTGGCCTGTACCCCGGTTCTTGTATAAATAAATAAATAAATCTTTAAAAAAATTCACCTATGACTGACTCCCTCTAGGACTTCATAAGTTAACTTTCATGTTTACCTCTTTGTTACAATTCTGATATCTTTTGATTTAAAGAGTGAGAATAGGAATCTAATTCAGGGGGATTAAAATAAATTATTATGGAGGAATATTTTTATTTACTTGGTTTATATTTTGTAAATTTCTCCTATGAGCATATGGTGCTTTTGTAATTAGGAAAAGGTATTAAAAATGATTCCCAAATATGTGATGGTGTCAAAGTCAGAGGCACAAAATAGCATGAGAGAAGTGTTCATGACAGCTTATTTCATCTTCTAACAATCTTGTGTCTTGTGGCATGGAAGACATAAGCAAACTGCTTATTAAAATAATTATTTCAAATGGTCAGACCTCAAATAAGGGATTATCATCTGATTTTCAGTGATTTTCTCCGAACTATCTGAATCATTCACACTATCTAATATGTATGGCTTAATTTTACATTTTACAGAATGAGACATATGCAAACCACTTACTTTCAGAATGTTAAATGTTTGCTAGGTAGTATATAAACATTCATTTAAGACAGAAGGCAGAGGCCTCTCTGAAATGTTTGGTACTCTCAAAGAATATATAAAAGTTAGTAAAAATCATGAAGTCTGGAGGGTATACATTTTGCTTAATTTCTACTTGTAATTCAAAGAAATGTGTCAGAAATCCATCATCAAAGCTAGCAGGAAACAAATAGTGATGGTCAGTTTAATTTGACAATTCAATGTGTGGTCTCCTGAGTGTGCAGTGTAAGACAAAAAACTTATTTAATACGTAACCCAGAAGAAAATGAAAACAGAACGAGCTTTTTTTTTGGACACACAATGTGAACTGAACTTATTATGCTCTTTTTAAAAATAGTATGTTGGCTTTCCTTTTAAAAATTAATCTCATATTTACCCTCTTGCTAATCCTTCTGAATAGACAAGTTTTAAACACTCTAAGGGGCATTTTGTTCATTGATGTTAAGCCAGAGCCCCTCAGGATATTTTACAAACACATCCATTGAAATTGCTGACTTCTCCAGTTTTGACAATTTACTAAACTGATAGAGCAGGTAGTTCAATTTAGCCCCTGTATGGCGAGCGATCGTTTAGCACAGTTTGATATTTAACACTGCAGCTTAACCATAAAAAACACAATTTATGCTAATATGTTCTATTCAGGCCTGGTTCCAACAAAGCCTACAATTTAGCCACTTTGGGTTCTCACAACTGCTGTTTACTAATAATGCTTGATTTCCACAGAAAAAACATTCCTTCAATTCAAACAGCATGGCAAGCTCGTATTTTGAGAGAAGTTAATCATTTAGTGATTCTTTAATCCTTATGCTAAAAGTTGGATATAATTTTCATATCTCCTCTGTTTTCTTTCTTCATGTCATATTATGTTTTGGATCCTTATAGAATTAAAACAAGTAGAGAGTGTTCTCAGCCTATGTGAGGGATGTATTATTCTTCAAACATTCACTTAATTCAAAACCTGTCCAATTTGAGTCTCATTTTTACTGAAGAGTAAATACAGGATTGCTTAACCTCACTCTGCATAAGGAGAGGATTATTAATTGTTGTATATGACACTATTTAAAGTTGGCATAAAGTGCCACTGCACGGCGTGTCCTTGCCTCTTCTCCCATGTCTGTGGCATCCTCAGGCTGTCCATCTTCTGGTGTGTTCATGCTGCTGAATCAGGAATGGGGTGGAGCCCCTCCCTGAACAGAAGGCAAGCAGCCACTGCAGAAGTCGTATTGGGACAGTTTTTAGGGCATGGCCCCAGGTTCATTCACACTCCTTCCATTGTGAGGTTGGTCTGTGGCCCTTCCCCTTGAAGGGCTGGCTGTGATGGCTTTGACCAATAGTGTACAGTAAAAGTGACACTGAGTGACTTTCAAGGTGTTGTAGGCAGGAGAATGTCCCCCCACTCCATGGATGGCCACATCTTACTTCCAAGAACCTGGGAATATGGTCCCAGCCCATGGTCCTGATGTAATCACCTACGTGCTGCAGAAGGGCTTGGTTGGAGAAGAACATGCAGCCACTGTGAGTTTTAGTGGTCAGTATGACACTAACCTCTGATGAACCCTGGTACTGTACAATTCTATGTTATTTATTAGTCCATAGCTCTCTGGTCACTAATACTTGGCAAATTTCGATTGCGCTCCTTGCCAAGTTCACTCTCACATTCTTTTCTCTCCGCACATTTCCCACACATCTTTCTTGAAAACCCTCATTCTCAGATGATGATCTTGTTTCCTGTTTCCTGAAAGCATAGAAGTAATCAGAGCAGAACTTCCTCACCCCCACATCTTACAGGATCCACCCCCACACCACCCACCCTGCGTCCTCTTGGCCTGGCAGCGTTCTCTGCACTGTCTGTGCTCCGGGTCCCGGCCCCTCTTGTTCATCAGGAAGGTCATGTCTTTCCCTCCTGAATCATCAGTTTTTCCTCTTCTATTGGATTCTTTCTCTACATACAACCATGCTATACTCTCCTGTTTTAATTTCTCTTCACCCTTCCTTAAGCCCAACCCCATCCTTCCTTTTGCTCAGGATAAAGCCTTTGGTGCCTTAATGAAAATATTTGCGTGATATGTCTGTCTGCCTGTCTGTCTATCTGCCTGCCATCTATTGTGTGATATATATTTATATATAATCTTATCTCTATATCTGTATCAACTTTCTTTTGGTGTTTGCATTTTATATCTTCTCCAACTTTCAATATCCTTATACATTACATTTCTTTTTTTTTTTTTTTTTTGCAGATGGCACACGTGCAGCTGGATTTTGCCTTATAGTCAGTTTGACAATCTGACTTTTATTTGAAATATTCAGTTCATGTTATCTAGATGGGTTTGCATCTCTTATTTGGGCTTGTTGTTTGCTATGCCTGTTCCTATGTTTGGTTTTCTTTCTTCTCTTGCATCCATGTTGGTCATTGCATATCATTCCTCTTTTTCTTACCTGGTTCTGAATGCATGCACTCTCTATTATTTTAGTGGTTATAACACCCATATTTCACTCACCTCTTGGCCTTCTTCCCAAATGATATAATGACCTCAGAACACTTTAACTCCATTTACATCTCTCTTGATTATAAATTATTGTTTATAGTTGTTAGGTATGTTATTCTCTTCTTTAAAAACTCAAAAGGCATTTTTGTGGTGTTATGCAAATATTTAGATCCACACACATCTTCATTACTTTCTCTGTTCTTCCTGCATCTTAGATCTTTCATCTGGCATTACTTGCTTTCTTCTTAAAGACCACTTTTGTGAAATTTCTTTGAGTGAGTTGTCTCCTGGTAGCAAATTCTCTCAGTTTTTGTTAGAAAATGCCTTTATTTGCTCCTATTTTTAAAAGGTATTTTCACTGAGACTATAATTTTAGATTGGCAATTGTTTTCTCTTAATATTTGAAGATCCTTTCATTGTCTTTGGCCTCTGTTGATGCTCTTGGGAGGACAACAGCCAGTCTTTAAAGGTGACCTGTTTTTTCCCTCTGACTGCCTTTAAGATGTTTCCTTTGTCTTAATTTTATGAAATTTCACTGCAATGTGTCTGAAAGAGGGTTTCTTTTCACAATTGCAATTGCGTTTCAGTGGGCCCTCTTGAATCTGTAATTGGCATCTTTCATTTGTCCTCAAGATTTCTCAGTTAAATTACTGCCTCAGTCTAATTCTCTCTTCTCTTTCTGGGACTGTGAATGAATGTTTGTTGGACTATGTCGTCTGTAGCTTTTTATCTCTTTGGTATATTCTCTGGTATTGTCTCTTTTTGCAATATTTTGGGTAATTTCTTTGGGCCTTTTTGCTAGTTCTCTTCATAGTGCCTCATCTGTTGTTAAACCTTTTTACTCATTTTCCCCCTTCATTTTGGAGATTCTCTTTGACTATTTTTCAAATCTTTGATGTCATTTCCAGATTCTTCTTCCCTGCAAGTATTATTGGACTTGTACTTCATTTCTTTAAACAAGTAAGCATGACTGTTTTACAATCCCATAATATTAGTCTTGGTTTATCTATTTCTGCTGATTTGTTTCTGCTTATGTATGATATGTTATTTCCTGGGATGCGTGGCTATTTTGTATTTTTGGTGAGTTTCTCATTGTTCTTTAAAAATAATGTTTGAGAATTCTCTCAGGCCTATCTGTGCACAACTTCAAGTTTTCTCCCTGCATGGGCCCCTTCATCCTCTCTAAAGCAGCGTCTCTTTTTATTCTCCATCTGAACACCTTGTTTATTTCTTACCTAACACTAGTGACAGTATGTAATTGTTTTCTTTCTTTGTTTATTCTCTGCTCCTTTACTAGACTACTTAAGAGAACAGGAAAATCACTTGTTTGGTTTAGTGGGCCTTGCATATAGAAGGCAATCAGTAACCATCGGGTGAGAGAATATATCTCAGAGTTACCTATAAATTCTCTATCCCGAGGCTTGCAGTGGACCTTCCCCCTAATGTCTGCCCATTAGCAAAATTGGATCTCTCCCTTTGAGGTGAAGGTACTTTTCTGCAATAAGTACAACTTCCCTGCATTTGTCCTCTGCGGTTTCACTCTAGCCTTCAGCTCTTTATCCTGTTCTTTATTCTTTCCCTCTGCCTTCTGCGTGATTGTGTTTCCTCCTCTTAAGCCCAGGGTCCGCACTATAGATTTAGTTTTCCGGAAAGTTCATTCAGCTTCTGGATATTTCTCAGGTATTTTCAAGTTCTGAATTGATATTGCTTCTTTCCTGCTCTCGCCCTTAGCTCCTTTGTGTGTGGCACCTTTGAGCTTTGTTTCTCTTTTCCATACAGGTCACGTTCCTTTTAAGTTTCCTTGAGAGAACAGAACATTGTTTAAATTCTTCCCCACATTTTTTCTTGTTGAAGAGCCCTTATTTATTGTCTACTTGCTCTTTTTTTTTTTTAAACCACCCAAAGTTCTATTCAGGTCTATTATTTGGTCAAAAACAGTATTAATTTTTTTTCCTCAGTCCACCTATATTTTTTATCTGGCTGTGCTTGACTCCTTCCCTTTGAACACAAGAGTCTGTGATTTTTGTTAGGTGTGTCAGTGCTGCTGGAGGAGGGGCAGCATTTGAGTCTTTACTAGGGTAGCCAGCATCAGGGAGTTTTGTTTCTTTTTGTCTTTCTAATTAAAAAGCCAATATTCCAGGAGTCACTCAGATTGGGTAGATTGGTGTCCTTGTGAGTCTTCCTAGCTTTGGTGTCCCATACATACTTCCTAAGTGAGCCCTGCACAGTGCAGGACTTGGAACTTGTTTTATCCCCACCCAGATGTGCATTTGCTTGCTGCTACTGTTTTCTACTAAGGCAGCTCATCTTTGGTGGTTATTCTCTCATCCTTATTTTCTTTCCTTCTCATGCACATCTCAGGATGAAAAATAATTATTATCTATTCATCTATCTATTTTTTTCTCTCTCTCTCCCTCCCCCCACCTACCTACCTACCATTTATCTATCCCATCCATCAATCATCCATCCATCCATCCATCCATCCATCCATCCATCCATCCAAACATCCACTCACCCACCACCCAACCATCTATCCATCCATCTCTCTATCCATTCACCCATCCTTCCTTCCTTAAGGAAAGGGATTAAGTGTGCACCACATTTTGAACTGTCGAGTATATTCCCTACTTTATAATGTTTGCTCTTGTCAGTTAAATTTGACGGGCACAGTTGATATCTAGGACTTCTGACTTTTGATGGGTTAGGTTGAATAGTTATAAGGAAATTTAGATTGTGTTTTAAATGTATAGTATCAGTGAAAAATGTTGTTAGTGACTACATTTTCTTCCTTCAGGGAATCACTCCTGCTCTTCTTTTTTGTTGTTGCTGGCATTTATTTGGTTAATCCAACATTTATTGGGAATCTTCTTTGTACAAGACAGAGTCCTGAGAATACCAAATGGTCCCTCCCTGTCTTCCATCTTATCAAGACCTATTTGTATTTTAACTCTTCCTTTCTAAATTGGCAGGTTTAATGCTATGCCTCCAATTCTATCACCTGTTCTGTCAGCAAGTAATTAATGAAAATGTTACATAGCACTGGGCAAGAACTGACCCTTGTGGAACTACATTTGTTAGATTCCTCCAAGCAGACATTCACACTGACCTGTTAATCAATTTTCCATTCACCGGATACATACATTATAGTTTCCCAGTCTTGTGGCGGGTAGGTCGTACAGGATTAAAAACTACAGCTTTAAATAAATTCTTTCCTTGAAGGATAAGAATAAGATCTATTCTACAAGCTGTGTTGATTTTTACCCTTCCTGTTGCTGTTTATTAATACAAGCTAGGGCTGGTCTTGTGTTTTTCAGAGACTTTGAGCAGAGAAATGAGGAGAGGAACTTACTTCTATATGCCCGTGACTATTGTTATCTTTGAATTCCTATTTGAATTTCCATTTCCAGAACTTTAGTAATCATTGTCACTCGAGAAGATTCTGACCTTTCCAGTCCCATTGACATGAATGGCAGCTCTGTTTCAATGCTGTGTTTGCTGTTAATTATAAACAAGCAAACAAGAAAAGTTTATAAAATGTCACCATAAAGAAATTCATTTGGAAGTATATACTTTGAAGGGTGTACAGGGGTATTTTCAAGTGGGGTAAATATACTCCCATCTCCTCATCCTTTCATTCCTCAGCTCACCTCAGGAATACTACCTTTCCCTCCTATTAAATGGGACCATTTTCAGCTGTTTCTCTGGGGCAGCCCACAACCCTCAAGTTTCAGCAACTTGCAATCTTCGTGCCTTCAGGGAACCCTACCCCAGCAGGAGACCCTAATGTTACATTTTAGAAGGACTCCCACACCCTTTCCCCCATGGCTTTGTCATTTTTGTTTATTGCTGTGTTTTTGGTAAGCAGAAAAGTTCCTAGCATGGAGTAGGTACTCAATAAATGTTTGTTGAATGAATGAATGAATGGAGGCTGAGTATTACTGTTTGTATTCATTTATTAGGACTACCATAACAAAATACTACAGACTGGGTAGGAGAGAACAACAGAAACTTATTTTCTCACAGTTCTGGAGGTTGAAAGTTCAGGGTCAAGGGGCAGCCAACTTTGTTTTTCCTAAGGCCGCTCTCTCCTTGGCTTGCAGACCTTCCTTCTGTGTGTGTCTCCCTGTGCCTTCCTCTTCCTGCACCTATTGGATTAGGGTCCCACCCCTATAACCTCATTTAACCTCAGTGTCCTCATTCTGGCCCTATCTCCAAATACATACACATTGGGGACCTCCAAAATAGGACTGTTGGGGGCTCACACTTCTGCTCATAACACTATTGTAGTGAACCACGCCACTGCCTGGGGTTGTCATATAACTCAGGTGGGGACCTGTGAAGTTTGAGAACACGCTGCTTCCTTAGTGCCTTCTGAAAGGCTGAGGCACCTGCCAGTTAAGGGAAGTGCCAGGAATATCCTATAGTATAGATCAGACAGTAAAGACAGAAACTTGGGTTCTAATGAAAAATAAACAAAAATAAAAACCTACAATTAATGGGAATAAAAAGTACTATAAGACATGGTTTCAAGGAGAAACCATTCATTTCTTTTATTCCATGGTCACTGACTTTTGGCTATGTGATTATTGTTTTTCTTGACTGCATATTCAGAACCCCAAATCCTCCAAGTCTGACTTGGGCCAAGAAGCCCTGTGAGGAGTGCTGCCTGAGTGGGGCAGGGGACGCAGGGTTGCTGGACAGACAATAGGTAAACACTAGGGGGACTTGCTTTTTTGCCTTTGGGTGGTGGGAGGAAACATCCATCACTTACACTGTGAGTGTTTGCGCTTTGCTGGTTCTCGACAAAGCATCACACCTGAGGCCTTTATTTTATGTACAAATGTTATGATGACTGAGCTTGACATCACTGGTGGGACTGATGTTTCTAGAGCTGCCCGGTCCATGCTCAGCCAGGGACAGTGGTTGGTCTGAGAGCTGCTCCTCTCCCAACCTCCTCTGGCCGGTGGGCTGGATCTTCTGAGGCTAAGAGAGGCAGGAAGGAAGGCAGAAGGGAGGTGCAGAATTTTGGAGCTTCCTCCATCTCCTGGAGTGGCTGTGTCCCCTCATTTGACAGCAGGTGGTACAGGCAGCTTACACAGAGAAGAACTGCCTGGGTATTCTGGATTGTGGAGTCAGAGGAGGAATCCCTGTGGAAGGGATTCATCCTCATCCTGTCTTTTTGTGTGCTGTCCCTGCCAAGTCCTGTCTTGAACTCCCTGTCTGATTTTTGTGTTTGCCCTGTCTCTTCCTTCCCTCTCACCTTTCTGCCCTGGTTTACCACACTCCATGTACCCAATTCCTTCTTCCCTTCCTCCCTCCCTCCCTCAGCTCAGCTACTTCTTTTCTCCTTTGGTTGTCAACAGGAGACTGTGAGAACCAGAAGGGCTTTTAGGTTGGAAACTATGAGATTTGTTGAGCACTGTGGTCTATTTGTTTGCTAGGGCAGCTGTAACAGTGCCACAGTGGGGTGGCTTAGCTTAGGACAACAAAAAGTTATTGTCCCTCGGTTCTAGAGGCCAGAAGTCTGAAATCAAGGTATTGGCAGGGCCACGCTCCCTCTGATGCTCCAGGAGAGGGTCTGTTTCAGGATCTTCTAGCTTCTGATAGTTGCTGGGCTGGTGGGGGCACAATTCAGATCTTCACGTGGCACCCTCCCTGTGTGCATGTCTGTGTTCAAATATCCCTTTTATAAAGGACAATTATAATCTCTTCTTAATTTAACAAAGCACATCTTCTGTGACCCTATGTTGATACAGTTGTTTTGAATTACTATGAGAAATAACTAGATATAATCTGAATTGGGGCTTCTAAGAATATGCTTGTTAAATACTGTCCCATACATATTTATAACAGGCTTACTTTTAAGATAGTAAGAGGTGGAAAATATTTAAAGTAGAAAGCAAAGAGGGGGCAGTAACATTCTATGAATTCTTGGAGGCAGAGTTTGGGTAGGCCAGATTAGTGAACCTTTAGCTGCCGGTTTCGGGGTGGCATTCTGGAACAAGTGAGGCCAGACAGTGAGGCGAAGAACTGGGAGCGTCAGTGGGCTTCCGGCATTGAATTCCTGAGCCAATTGCTCATCCTCCTCGAGCCTTGGGTCACTCCCTCTTGAAGGCAGGAGAGTAGTGCCTTCGAGGGAGTGACAGGAATGAACGTGTGATGCTGAGCCTGTGTCTGGGAGGTCCTCAGGTGAGAGGCGCTACAGGGTAGTGTCAGCTTCCCGTGCACTCTGGTTGACATGAAGATGACCTTCCTTCTTTTCCATTCATCTCCATGGCTCATAGCTGCAATCACGGGCGTAGAGGCTTGTAGAGGTGAATATGCCTGATGTGGAGGTGAGCATGACTGACTTAGAAGACAGATCAAAGAGGAATCAGCCAGGTAGATGAATTCACTGGTCTTGAAATCAGCTTCCAAGTGTGGTACAGGCTGTTCAGATTCTGGTGTGAGAACGGCTCGCTCTCTCGTTTGTGCTGACAGGGTGCCTCTCTGCTCCTGAGCTGCACCCTTGGCCACTTCATGAGCCCACACGAGGACCGAGTGCCGGACTGTCAGCCCCCACAGGTGCATTCCTCACAGCTTCCTCTCAGCGGGTGGTTGCCTTCCTGCTTGTGCTCCCCAGCAAGATGAGCTGCAGTGGCTCCTGGGCCATGTAATTGCTCCTTAGGGAGCCTTGGCCTTCAGTCTTGACTCACGCAGTCTGCAGAAGTTGTCCTCTGAGGACAGCCTGGCGTTAGGCTTCTTCTCCTAGCAGTAGGCAGAGGCAGGATACAAAGCTGGGCTCAGAGAGATGCATTGTAGCCAAGACCAACTGCAGCAACTCTGAAAATCTTGTAAATCAATTTTTCTTTCAAAGAAATACAGTGATTTGAGACAGACCCACCAAATGTGTGTGAGGGGCACCAGAAGAATCCAGAGACCAAGCGACCAGATTGATTGATTCAGTAATAGCCACCCAGTGTGTTCCCCCCTCAGGGCAGACCTAGAGGTCTTATAGCAGACAGTCTTGGGCTGGGAAGTGATTTGGACAGAATTCATTTGTTTTTATCCACATGTTTCAGGTCACGTCCCTGGGAAGTCAACAGGCAGGAGGCTTATTGAGGAACGTAGGGGTGCTCTGCAGATCCACATTGGTGGGGGTGGGGGTTGTGAGTGCAGGATTGGGTTAGGGAGGACTGAGCTAGGAAGAGGTCTCAGAGGATTGAGCTATGATGTGGTCCCAGGGAAGGCCTCAGCTGACCCCGTGGGAGGCTTGGGTACTGGGATGGGCCCTCAGCAATGTCCCACACTGAGGCAAGGGGACCGGGCTTTGTTATCCCTGTACCCAGCAATCATTGGACACACAAAGCTCCCTCTGGAAGGGGTGTGACCTAAGTAGGGAGCAGAGAGGGAGAGGGAGTCTGTCTTCAGGACTGTCCTGGGAATCGACTCAACTGAGAACCGTCAGCAGCGGGAGGAATGTGGGCCTTCATCATAAAGGGCAGGCTGTGTGGAGAAGGTGGCAATGTCCCAGGCCATCCACTGCCCCCTCAAGAAATTTGTGATGTGCCAACCACTGTGCTGGATACTGAGGCTATGATGAAAGACTTAGGCAGGACCCTGCTCTCGCAGAACTTTCTGTCCCATAGATGGTCAACAAGTAAACAGGAATTTATAATACAGAGTTTTCTGTTCTGTGGGATGACATAATGGGGGAGCCAGGAAGACTTCCTGGAGGAAGTCACATCTATACTGAGATCTGAAGAAAAAGGAGCTGGCCATGTTAAGAGGGGCCTGAAAAGAGTTTTCCAAGCAGAGAACACAGCATGCAGAACATCCCAGGGCCAGAGAGGGAGAGCATCCCATTTTTGAAGAAAGAAGAAGGTTCAGAATTGCCTATGGGTACAGTTTGTATGTGAGTGGGGCAGTGGGGGAGGTTATGAATGGAGGGGTGAACTAGGGTGAGGTGTAACAGCACCCTGTGCCATGGGAGCTGACAAGTGGCCTAGAAAGTGAGAATGAATGAAAGGATGAGAAGGCAGCACTTGTGGATTATGCAGGGAAGAAGAGCTGGTGGTAGTAATGAGGGAGTCAGGAAATAGGAGGAAACCTCTCCAGCTCTAAATCCTATTATTATGTTTATGTCTGCTGAGCCCTTTGGGAATCTCACCCCTCAAATAGACGTCACCCTCTTCTCTAGCCTCTCTGGCTTTTTTCCCACCCCCTGCCATGTTGGGTTCTCTTCCAGCTGACGGAAGTCCTCTGTCCTCTTCTCAAGCTGCTGCTCTGGGCCACCTTTTGCCTTTATGGCCTCATTTCCTACATGATGTTCCTGTCGGCTCCCAACCTCACATGCCCTCGTTCCATCCTCTTCCACCAAAAGGCCTTCCAGTGTCAATGGCTTTCTCTGCATTTGTCCTCTAGGCCTTGCTACAGAATTTGAGGCTGGTATCTCTCTCTTTTTTTTTTTTTTTTTCTGGATTGTTCTTTTCCAAAGTTTCCTGAAACTGGGGTCTCTTGAGAGCCTTCCTGACTTTCCTACTTTTGCCTCTTAGCCTCCTGCTCTGCCTTCTCTGCATCCTTCCTTGTTTCTCTGGAAGGAGGAGGGCCTATGATTTTGCCTTCTCTTCCTTCTCTAGGAATTTTATTCCTTCCCATGGCTTCCCCTAACATTTACATGTGGATGTTGTCCTCTTGCTTCCAGGCAACAGGTTGGCATTTCTAAGGCATGCTGATTGGTCTCCCTGATTGTCTCCTTAGTGTCCTAGACCCTAAGCTCTGTTATCCTTCATCTTACTCCACATTGATGCTTCCTCCTTTTTGATTTCGTGAAACACTTTCTTCCTATTCATCCTAGTTGGAAAACTTGAAACTTTGAAAATCTATCTTTTTCTTCTCCTTCCATACCTTCCACCCTCTCCCATAGCCTGACAGGTTCCAAGTGTTACCGGACTCTTCCTCTTCATTCCGGCCATGTTTTCAATATTGGATGGCAAGGAAGTCATTTAACTTCTGGTCCTTATTTCCTTACCTATGAAATGAGGATAAACAAGCAGCTGGCTTGTTTATCTCTTGGGGTGCTTGTATTTGTAATATAAGATGTAGGTTAAAAATAGGTTGTGACTTGTAAAATATCACACAAGGATTTGTCACAGTGCTCTCATCACTAGCACCCTACTTTAGGCCTTCCTTACCTGGGCTTGAATGCTAGCATCCTAACTGATTTTCTCAACTCCAAGCACATACGCTGCTTGCAGTTGATTCTACAGTGTTGTGTAAGCTACTGAAATAATCTTCCTGCAGAGAAACTCTGACCATATCACTCCTCTGCATCAATCTCTCGCTGGCACTCTGCTACCTGGTCCATGCAAGTTCTTTCCACTGGCATTCAAGATGGCATTCTGCATGGCACAGTGCTGTTTTATACAGATTTGTAAGATGCCCCCTCTTACTCCCACCCATTGTACTTCTCATGTGTGTACCCAACCTAATGACCTGCTTCTAGTGAATTGAATAGGACAATAGTGATGGGAAAGGGCCTTCCTGGTGGTGCAAGGGTAAAGTCTCAATGCTATCAAGCTATCACCAACCATTGTGGCATGAGTTTGAACCCCGGCCAGGGAGCTAATCCACATGGCACAGCAGACCGCTCCTGTCTCACCTGCTGATCCCCTTAGCAGTATATTTTGGTAGATCTGCCTGTTCTGTTCTCCACTCTGTCTCTGGTGAATCCTCTCACCACCCCCCACCCCTGTACCTCTGGCCTGCACCTCAGTTCTTGTATGCATAAATAAATAAATGAAAGTAAATCTTTAAAAAAATAGTGATGGGATAGCACTTCCATCATTAGATTACAAAAGACCATAATAGCTATTCAGCTAGCAGACTCTCCTTTCTCCTCTTATTTTTCTTCTCTCTCACTCTCCTTCTCTCTGCCTTTGATGAAGCTAGCTGCCATGTTACAGGGGCCCACATGACAGAAACTGAGACCCTCAGGAGGAATTGAGTCCTCTCAAAGGCCTGTGAGTGCCAGCAACCATTGAGAGGTCTTAGAAGCAGGCTCTGCCCCTTTAAGCCTTGAGATGACTGCAGACACCTTGACTGTGGCCCTGTGACAGAGCCAGTGCTACGTCCTTGATTGCAGCGTGAGACTCTGAAGCGGATAATGAAGACTCAGTTGAGCCTTGCTTGGATTCCTGACCCACAGACACCATGAAATAATAAATGTATGTTGGCGTAAGCCCCTCAACTTGGGGGAGTTAATTTCTTATTCAGCAATTGATAACTAATATGCACCCCAATTGTTTGTCCCCTACCAAGGCCTCCTACTTCTTTATAAAGAAATGCCATGCTCTTTCTAGATCATGCTGTGTGTGCTCTTGCTGCAAGGGTTTTTCTTGCCTCTGCTTTGCTCAGAAAACCTTCTTCTATCTTCCTCACTTAAAAAGTTCTTGTTCAGGTGGGAATGCAAATTGGTCCAACCACTACGGAAGGCTGTGTGGAGGTGCCTCAAGCTACTAAAAATGGAGCTTCCATATGACCCAGCAATTCTACTCCTAGGGATCTACCCAAAGGACACAGAAACATTAATTTGAAAGGATACCTTCACCCCTATGTTTATTGCAGTTCAATTTATAATAGGTAAGCTATGGAAACAACCCAAATGCCCAAAAATAGATGACTGGATCAAGAAGATGTGGTACATATAATCAATGGAATATTACCCAGCAATCAAAAAAGACAAATTCATGCCATTCACAGCAACAGGAATGGAGCTGGAAGGGATTATGCTCAGTGAAATAAGCCAGAAAGAAAAAGAAAAATATCAGATGGTTTCACTTGTAGGAGCAATGTAGGGGAAACAAATAAGGTATCAGGAAAAAATTATAACAAATTAAAGAACAAAATTAATAGGCAACTATAAATCAGAACTACTCTGTAGGGGAGGGTCAGGGTGAGAGATCAAATCAGGAGAGAAGAGCACAAGGGACTATGGTGATGGCACACGGTTGAACTGGTGGTGGGAATTCTATGGGGACTACACCTGAGAGGAGAGAGCAAACATTATACAAAAAGGAAGAATGATGTAAAAAATATATAAAATGAAAAAAATACTTTAAAAAGTTCTTTGTCGTTTTGCCTTGAGTAATTGGAGACTTGCATGCAATAATGTTTCAGTGCAGACTTGCACATTTGAATTATTTAAAAGGGTTTCTAATAATAATAATAATCAACTCAGTGGGTTGAAAGAACCCACTGAGAGACAAAGCTTGAAGGTGCTCAAGATTAAAAAAAATAATTCAATGAATATTTATTTAGAATCTTCCAGGACCAAGTCCTGTGGATGTGAAGATGTCAAAATCCAGAAAGCTTGGGATGGAGTATGAGATGCTTCTTTCACACACAGTCAGCCCTTCACCTAATTAATTCTTACTATCTTTCCCAGCTCATCCGTTCCATGCCAGCCCTTCAAGGCAGCCTTCCCTGACTGCTGGAATAGAACAGGTCCACTGTTCTCTCAGTAGTTCTCCTTTGCAACATGCACCACCATTGTTGTTAAATCATTAATTGTGTGAATTGCAGTTTAATGTCCATCTGGCTCAAGAGGCTATGAGCTCCACAAGGCTAAGGGCCTTCTCTGTCCTTGTTCATCCTTGAATCCTTATGGCTGGCTCCATATCTGGCCTCTACTAGGAGGCCAACAACCCAGTTTGCTCCTGGCAGTCCCTGGACCCCTGAAGATCTCAATATTTTTTTTTTTTTTTGAGAGATGCCACTCAATCTATTTATCTCATTTGCATTTTATCTCTTTTGCCTTTTAATGTTCTTTCTTGGGTCAGAATAAACTGATGGAGTTTTGCATTTCAGCAGTAGTAACAGTATGTCAGAATATGTCCATGGGCATGCTACGCCTGTGAACTTGAATTTATCAGGAAGATAACTAAGTTTGAGAACCACTGCAGTAATATAACCTTGTCGTATTGGTTACCCCCTTATATCTCAAAGAATTTTAGCTTCTCTTTAGAAAGAGAAACCTAGTTCTATAAGACTAGATCACACTAATTACATTGATTATCAACTGGGCGTGATTTAGCCCCCTCCCCTGGGGAACTTTTGGCAATGTTTGGAGCCATTTTTGATTGTGACAACTGGGCAGTGTGTGTGTGTGTGGGGGGTGGGGAGTGGGGTGCTCCTGGCTCCTAATTGGTAGATGCCAGAAATGCTGCTAAATAAACATCCCATAGTACATAGGACAGGCCCCCACAATGAAGAGTTGTCTGGCTCCAAATGTCAACTGTGCTGTTTTGAGAAGTCCTGCAGTAGTGGGTCTGTGTGCCTCCATTTCTAGCCAAGTCCTTGCCCAAGAATGATCCTGGAAGAACCCTGGGCTTGAGGTTTAGTTGGGTCTGGAGACTGGCTGCTGGCCTCTTCTGTTGCACATGGCTCCTTACTTTGGTCCTAAATATCTGTGATAAATGTTTATTTTCCTTTCTTTTTGTGATTATTGTAAGTTTATTTTCCATAGTCTTGACTTAAAGAATCTTTTCATGCCTTTTTATTTAATCCTAAAATACTGCTTGAATGGATTACTGCCCATCACTTTTTGATGAGATTCCTGATCTCATATGTCAAGGGACTTGTAAATTAATTCTTGGCTTCTGGTGCCTCTCATTCTAGCTCTGGTTACTGGGAAGACTTTCTATGTATCCTCTGTCTATCCTTTTTGAGGCCCACAGGGTACTTGACAACATTTTATTCTGTGGAAGCTGATTAACAAAAGCCTATGAGGTCATTTGTCATATGTCTTTAGGTTCTCAGGAAGGGGCCTAATATCATTAATTGGTCCTAATTGGATGGAAAGGAGGGAAATATTGAAATTGAAATATTGTAAGATGCTATAGGAGAATGCTGTTTTCATTATTTTTATTGATAATAATGGTAAAGCCTCCTTAATTACAAATTATGAAGTATCCTTGGGAACAGGGAATACTTTTATTTCCTCTTGGATGAGTTGTTGCCATAATGGTACACAATAACCAAAAAAAAAAAAAATCACAAAATCTCAGTAGCATGCAAATATAAGCTTTTATTTCTCATGCATCTGCAAGTGTGTTTGGCAAATCTGAACCAGGCTGATGCCAGGTTGCAGGTTTTATTCAGGTCTGATGCACACATATCTCACTTTTCTTGTGTCAGTGGCTTGCTTGTAGCTAAGACATGCTCTTCTCATGGTGATGGCAAAAGAATAAGGTGCATATCCCATTGGCCAAAGTAAGATATGTGACTAAGCCCAGCATCAGTGGGTGTCCCAGTTACTATTGCTATGGAGAACATTTCCCCAAGATCCAGTGGCTTAAAACAGTAGCAATCATTTTATTATCTCTCATAGTTTCTGTGGGTTAGGGATTCAGGAAGGACTCTACTGGGTGGTTCCAGCTCAGGGTCTCTCGGGCAGTTGCCATCAGATGGTGGCTGGATCTGGCAGAGCAGGGGACTGACCAGGGACTTCTCCCTGTGGACTTTCTGCAGGCCCATTTGGGCTTTTGCTCAGCTTGGTGGTGTAGGTTTGTCAGACTTCTTACAAGCTGATGTAGAGCTCTAGCACAGTTATTCAGGAGAACCGCATGGAAGCTGTGCTGTGTTTTATGACCAGCCTTGGTGGTCACATAGCATCATTTCTGCAACTCTCTTTTGGTTGGAACAGTCCTAAAAGGCTGCCTACTTTCAAGGAGGGAGAGAGACACAGATCTCTTGGTGGCAGAGAAGTATTCTCTGCCAACAGTGGGAAGGAGGAGAGAGGATATTTGGTAAACAGAAAACCCAATCATCTACCTTTAGCATTTCATATGGGGCTGTAAACACAGTAGATACACAAAAAATGTATACTGGATACCTCCATTAGGTTGAGGACCTAGAAATCTAGTGTAGAAGGGAAGTGTATGTAAGATGTTTCTCCAGGGCCTGCTCTTAAGAAAAACTCCCAGTGGAATGGGAGAAGCAGTTTGGGAAACCAGGCAAAAATGTGGTTTTAGGGGGAAGTCTGCCTTTAGCCTATGTTATGGACTGAATGTGCCCTCTCAAAATTCATTTGTTGAAACCCTAACCCCTAATATGGTGGTCAGGAGATGGGGCCTTTGGTCGGTAATTCAGTTATTAGGTGGAGCTCTCATAAATGGGGTTGTCCCACTGTGGAAGATACCCAGGAGATCTCCCTAGCCCTTTTCTACCATGTGAGGTATAACAAGAAGACAGCAGTCTGTAATCTGGAAGAGAGCCCTTGTCAGAGCTCACCCAGGCCAGTAGCCTGATCTTAGACTTCTAGAACTGTATGAAATCAATTTCTATTCCGTATAAGCCACCCAGTCTATGGTACCTTGTTAAAGCAGCCCAAATTGACTAAGACAACCAAAACCCCAAGGAATTCTAGAGTGGGAATATACATAAAGGTTTTCCGGCTTTGAGGCAAGAGAATTGAGCTTTCATTACCGTCATATCCTTTGGGGGAGGTGGGAGAGGCAACTCTAAATAAGGCAACTGCCGTCAGCTAAGTGGAATCCTCCCAAGAGGGGTGCAGGGGTAAGTAATAATCAAGCAACACCTGCAGCCTGCTAAGTGGGGATCTGAGGGGGCACCAGAGGCACCTGCTACAGTCCACCCCTTATACCACTCAGACCCACTGGTTTCCACTTGAAACTTACTCCATACTCTCACAACCACTCTAGGATTCTTGTTGGTCAGTATTTGGGGTTCATGGGACAAACTACAGCCCCCATTATTGCAGTTGTTCCTGAGCCCATAACTAACACCTGTCATCTCCCTTGTGGGCTGTCCTTTCTAGAACCCCCTGCCTTGGCTGGCACTTCTGCTGATCAAGGTGGCTTGTCTGGTGGAGTAAGACTTTTATACCAAGAGTTCTGAGTCCCTGGTTATCATGCCCTTATCAGGCTGTGACGTGTGGACTTCTAGTGAGTCCGAACCTGAACCGCGAAGGTGAAGGAAATCAGACATGGGGGACTGTCATGTCCAGCATGCAGCAAATCTTTATTGTCTTAGTGCTCATTATATACTATTTTAATTGTAACAGGTATAACATCAAAGCATACCACATAATAATATGTATGAATGATTAGTCTATTTTCTTACTATTATCTATTTACTTCAGACAGTAGGATACCAGGTGGTTAGTTTTCACACACATAATTTTATCGCCTCCTAGCCTGAGCCTGGAAAGTTCGCTCATTATTTTGTTGTTGTCAATCTGTGGAAATATACACAGTTCACTTCCAGGCTCTCAACACCAAGTCCTGTCACCCAGAGGTTTTCCTCCAAAACACATGTGTTTTCACATGCCTTAGGGACTCAGGTCAAGGCCCTTCTGCTTACTGTGCAAAATCTCTCCATTTTGTTATTCTCAAACTGTGAAAATGTAAAAGCCCAACTCCACACAAGTCACTTTCCAGGCTCTCAACACCAAGTCCTGTCACTCAGAGGTTTTCCTCCGAAACGCATGTGTTTTCACATGCCTTAAAGACTCGGGTCAAGGCCCTTTTGCTCACTACACAGGGTGGCCGCCTCCAACAGTGACGGTTGTACTTTTTAACTTACAGTTAAAACTGGGCATTCATATACCACCAAGACACACTCCAGTCAATTACTTGTCACTTCAGTCACTTGTCACCTATATCCCTCCCTCACCTGTTAGGTAGCAGCATCCCTACTTCCTCATGATGACCATGGTTAAACCCCCTTGCCAGTAAGACAACTCCATTTTTCCCATTATTTACTTATTATTGGAATGAACACCCTAACCTGGTAGGCAGCAGCTACACTTTTAATTTTAGCCAAAACTGTGTCCCATGTGGAAACATCTTTAGAACCATAACACTAATATTAATACTAAAGTGTTAGGTATAGGAAACACATATTTCCCAAGAGACACTGGGAGTAAAAGTGAGTAGGGTCATTCCTATTCCCCTACCCCAGGCTCCCAGACCAATGTATTCTGTTTATTTAGAAACACCCCCCATAAATGGCTCTTGATTTAAAATAGCTGATACCTCCCCAGAGACCGTGTTACACCTGTGCAGGTGGTTTTATGTCCAAGCTTGAAAGCATCTCAGCTGTGCTTTCAAGAGGTTGCTCCAATGTTCTATCAAGCCAGCAGATTCTAAGTGGTGTGCAGTGGCAGGGCCTGTGGATCATATGGTCATCGGTGCACCTTGCTGCAAAGTGGATTTTTTGTCTGAAGTGAATTTATGCAGGATCAGAGTTTCAGCAGGAGCAGTCAATTCTTTGAGTTCAGGGATGGTGCTGGTGACTGAGACCTATAGCAGGAAAGATAAATCCATACCTGGAATATTTGTCAGTCTTAATCAGGATGAAATATTGCACTTTACAGGGTGGAAGGAAATGAACTCGTCACTGTTGTGCAACTATCCCAGGTCAGGTAGGTTCACTGTATATTCTCGCAGATGAAAAGAGAATGTTGGAGCCTTTGGTGGATTTTAGAGGCCTTTAATGCTGAGTCAGGGGACAAGCCAGTGGGCAGGGAAATAGCAAATGAGCCCACTAGCCGCTCCCTACCAGAGCTGAGGAGAGCTGGGTCTCTTAGCCCTGGTGTCCGCATTCACATATGTGTGCGCTGTGCTCTCTGGGCGCAGGTGTCCACGGTCATTGGTGTGTATGCTCCATGTGCACACCTCTCCACCCTGGGCATCTGCAACCTAGGAGGAATGCGAGGCCACAGGTGCTGGCCGTAGGGTGGAACAAAGCCTGAGTTAACTCCATTTTCTCTACAGTCCAGCCAGCTGGTTGGTCTCCACCATGGTGGGCTCAGTATTAACCTTTGTGGCTGGCAGGTCGGACATCTGCAGAAGCAGTAGCTAGAGGGACCTTGGAGATGGGACCCCACGGACGTGGTGTCTATTCCTGACACCAAGAGTGCTCTGTTCCTGCAGCTGTAGTGGCACATTCTTGCTTTGGATTCTACTAAAAAACTGGCAGCCTTTTTTTTTTTTAGATTTTATTATTGATTTCTGCATAGAAGAACGGGAGTGCGGGGGGTGAGAGGATTACCAGAGAGAGAGTGGGGAGCAGATCTACTGAAATGCACTGCTGAGGGGAGCAGCTTGTGCCATGTGGGTTAGCTCCCCCGCCAGGGATCGAACTCAGACTGTCTCAGTGGTAGTGCTGAGACTTAACCCTAGGCCACCAGGGAGGCCCAAACACTGGCAGCCTTTTATGCCACCCTTTCTACACATAAGAATGTAAGTTCAGAGGGCTCAGTGATTTGTCAAGGTATCGGAGCTACAGGGGGGCTGTCCGGCGGTTGGTATGCAGTGTTTCTGCTGTACTGTGTTGCTACGCTTTGCTTTCAGACCTATTTTCAGCATATCTATGAATAGAAGAAAAACCCACCTGTGGTTGGTTGCATGTGGGTGAGTTGACTCGCCCTTGAAATGCCAGTTGTAGATTGGTTTTAGCTTTTCAAAATAGACTGTGACTCAGGTAAGTGTACTGTTCAAGGACAAGCGCTGGGCTGTGTCCTGCCCTGACTCAGGCAAGTGATTCAGATGGAGAGTCAATTATCGGTGGGAGGATTAGGGATTTAGGGGTTCATCTTTTCCCTCACTCAGAATTGGTCTGGATCATGAAAAAACCCTTCAGATATCATTCTCCTCCCGGGAGCTCTGAACTTTCATTCTGTGTCCGGTCTAGATACTAGCAATCATTGTGTTTTTTTTTTTTTTTTAAGATTTATTTATTTTTTATACAAGAGCTAGGGTACAGGCCAGAGGCATGGGAGGGTGAGAGGATTCACCAGAGACAGAGTGGGGAGCAGAACAGGCAGATGACCGAAATACACTGCTGAGGGGAGCAGTGGGCACGACAGGAGAGGTCTGCCATGCCTTCTGGGAATCTCCCTGGCCTGCTGGGAATCGAACCCACACTACAGAGGCTGCGGACAGCTTCACAGTGCAGTGCTTAACCTGCTGCACCACCGGGGAGGCCCGATCATTGTGTTTTGAATGTTTCTGTTTCTCACTCTTGCTCAGTCTGTCCTTGGAGAATGGACTTCTCCCTGGTGTTTGTTTTTTTTAATAAATTTTATTTTTGTATTCCCATACAATTGCAATCCCCTTATTTTGACACCAATCCCTCCCCTCCCTGCTCCCTACCCCTCATAGAGGGTCTCTGGTTCATAGTTTTTGTTGATTTTGATTTTCTGGTTCATAGTTTTTGTTGATTTTGATTTTCACTTTCTTATAGTTATTATTTTCCTGGTCCCTTATTTAAGTTTTCTAGATTCCTGCTATGAGTGAGACCATCCGGTATTTTTCTTTTTCTTTCTGGCTTATTTCGCTGAGCATGATCCCTTCCAGCGCCATCCATGTTGCTGCAAATTGCATGTGTTTGTCTTTTTGAATGCTGAGTAATATTCCATGGTGTATATGTACCACATCTTCTTGATGCAGTCATCTATTTTTGGGCATTTGGGCTGTTTCCAAAGCTTAGCTATTGTAAACAGTGCTGCTATAAACATAGGAGTGCAGGTGCTCTTTGGAATTGATGTTTCTGTGTCCTTTGGGTAAATACCTAGGAGTGGAATTGCTGGATCATATGGAAGCTCTATGTTTAGTAGGTCCAGAAATCTCCACACAGCTCTCCATAGTGGTTGGACCAGTTTGCACTCCCACCAACAGTGCAGGAGAGTTCCTTTTTCTCCACACCCTCACCAGCATTTGTTGTTGCTAGTTTTTTTAATATGTGCCATTCTCACTGGTGTAAGATGGTATCTCATGGTAGTTTTGATTTGCATTTCCCTGATTACAAGTGATGTTGAACATTGTTTCATATGCTGTTAGCCATTTTCATTTCCTCTTCAGAGAAGTTTCTTTTTAGCTCTTCTGCCCATTTTTTGAATGGATTATTTTCTTTGTTGTTGTTGATTTTTGTAGATTTTTGTGATCAGTCCTTTATCATTAGTGTTGGGTGCAAAAATGTTCTCCCAGTCAGTGGGGTTTCTCTTTGTTTTTGTTATTGTCTCTTTTGCTGTGCAGAAGCTCTTTAATTTGATGTAGTCCCAGCTGTTTATCTTTGCCTTCATTATCACTGCTTTGGGTAATGTGTCTGTAAAGATGTCTTTGACGTGCAAATCCCGTAGTGTTTCGCCTATATTTCCTTCTATGTATTTTATGGTTTCAGGTCTTATGTCTAGTTCTTTAATCCATTTTGAGTTGATTTTTGTATATGGTGTGAGGTAGTGGTCAAGCTTCATTCCTTTGCATGTAGCAACCCAGTTTTCCCAGCACCATTTATTGAACAAACTTTCTTTGCTCCAATGCATATTCTTTGCTTCTTTGTCAAAGATTAGTTGACCATAAATCAGTGGGTTTATTTCTGGATTTTCTGTTCGATTCCATTGGTCTGTGTGTCTGTTCTTGTTCCAATACCATGCAGTTTTGATGATTATGGCTTTGTAGTATAGTTTGAAGTCTGGGAGTGTGATGCCTCCATTCCCTTCTTTTTTTTTCAGGAGAGCTTTGGCTATTCGTCTCCTGGGTGTTTTTGGAGTGACTGGAGCATTAAGGACCTGGTTGACTCAGAGATGTTAATTCATTTTCTCAAGCTGTTTGTATGGAAGCCAGGACTTGTTGGCAGTGTATTGGCTCCAGAGCCCTCCCTGTGCAGCTGTGTCAAACTAAGGGTGTGTTAAATATGTTTCCTACTATTTTTTTTAAAGATTTATTTATTTATGCATACAAGAGCTGGGGTTCAGGCCAGAGGTATGGGGGGGTGAGAGAATTCACCAGAGACAGAGAGGGGAACAGAACAGGCAGACTGACTGAAATACACTGCTGAGGGGAGCAGCGGGTGAGTCAGGAGAGGTCTGCTGCACCATGTGGGTTGCTCCCTGGCCGGCTGGGATTGAACTCATGCTGCAGAGGCTGTGGATTGCTTCATAGTGTGGTGCTTAACCCCTTGTGCCACCAGGGAGTCACCTGTTTCCTATTATTTATTGGCAACTCTTTATGAGGAGCTAACATCAACTTATTTAGCAGTGTTAAGGAATTAATAACTATTTGGAGATTTGCATTGGGATTAAAATAATTGCAATTTTGGATTTTATTCCACTTTATTTGAACTTTTAACTTATATGCCATAGAGATCATTCTGGTGAAACTTTAACTTTTTTGGGACACAGGGCAGTTCTTTTAATTTTTTTTTTAAGTTTTTTTTTTTTAAAGATTTATTTATTTATTTATTTATACAAGCACTGGGTACAGTCAGAAGCGAGGGAGGGTGAGAGAATTCACCAGAGCCAGAGCGGGGAGCAAAGCAGGTAAAAGGACTGAAGTACACTGCTGAGGGGAGCAGCGGGCGGCAGGAGAGGTCTGTGCGCTATGCAGGACCCTCCTCCAGTGGCCGGGGAGCAGCCGGGGATCCAATGGGCGCTGCAGAGGCTGCGGGCAGCTTCGCAACCCAGCACTCAAACACTGCGCCACCGGGGAAGCCCAGTTCTTTTAAATTTTGTTTATACTGGCTTACGCATTAGTGGAGGTAGGTTTTTAGAAAGTAGGGTAAAATGTAAATAACTCCTTATTTTGTTGAGTAAAGATGAAAACCACTGAATTCCTTCATGCTGCATAGTTAATTTCATATATTAATTTCCCTTCTAAATGTGTATGTTCACATGTAGGTGTAGTTTTCCTGTAAAAAAAATAAACATACAATATTGACTAAAAGAAAATTTTAGACCCCCCCTCTTACAAGTCTTTTTTAGACTGTCCAAGTGATTCATTTCTCATCAACGCTGAGCATAGAAAAGGAGGTTGAGAATGTATGCAAATGAAGAAGATCCCAAAGCAGGGTACCTTCCTCCTCTTATTCCTTCATGGTTCATATTGTATTTTTTTTAAAGATTTGCTTATTTATGCATACAAGAACTGGGGTATAGGCCAGAGGTGTGGTGGGGGGGGGGTGAGAGGATTCACCAGAGACAGAGTGGGGAACAGAACAGGCAGACTGACTGAAATACACTGCTGAGGCGAGCAGTGGGCAAGTCAGGAGAGGTCTGCTGCGCCATGTGCGATGCTCTCTGGCTGCCCGGGGATCGAACTTGTGCTGCAGTGGCTGCAGATAGCTTCATAGGTTGTGTCTTAACCCCTTGCACCACCAGGGAGGCCCCTCATATTGTAGTTTTAATGATCTGTGTCCAGGGCTGTTTTAAAACTATACAAGCTTATATTCAAACAAAAGTTAAAGTGAATTTATACCCTCAGGTGCAACTTTGGGACCACACCTTTTTATTTCCATTAGTGAAATGCTTTTGAGTTGTACAGGTCCTCCCCACCTGGCCAGAGCAGCTATTTCTGTCTTCGAGAGGGAAGCCCTTGGAAAACCCAGCACACTTGTCATCATCGTTAAAGCGTTTAACATTTGACATGAATTTGTATAGCTGGTTCATTGGCAGGGCTGACCTGGAGTGGCTGTAGTTACAGAAACTCCTGGAATGGACTTGTAGGCTGAACGGGCTCTTTGTTGCTGTCATGGAACAGAACCCTGACACCGAAAGTGTGATGGGTCTTGCTCACCATTAGCCTGAATGTCTCCTAAGAACTTGCCCCTGGACTGTTTCATTTCTAATCCTGGCCATCTGCAAGTGGGTCATGGCTGCAGGTGGGCCTGTGGATGCTTGTGAACTTCAGGATCCAGCCTCGCTCCCCTTCAGGCCGTGTGTGCTCGCTTCCTCAGTCTTTCTCCCCAGCAGGCCTCTACCGATGCAAAATATTTCCAGGCTTGGGCTACAGAGAAAAAAATTCAGTGTCATGCTGCCTCTGCTTTTCACTTTCTCAACTGTTATGATTTCCCACAGGAAATTTATCTAAACCTGGGAAGCCACTGACACAAGAGCCTTGCGGTGTCAGCACCAAAGGGGTGATGACTCCCTTGGCGAATTCAGTCTTTGCTGTTGGAGGTGACGCCTGGCTGCCAGTCTAGATCATTTGGAGAGGAGAAGACAAAGTTCCAGGCAGCCTCTCTGTCCTTTTGACTGTGGAAGGGCGCCCAATTCTCCTTTAGTTTCCAGATTGCCACCAGAAATCATTCAAGTCCCAAAGGCCCTTTTCTAGCCCCTAACCCCTGAGTCACTCCTGTATGCGCCCCACCTCCCACAATGATTGTATTTCTCTGTCCATTCGCAATTTTAATTATGCGTTTACTCAATGGGCTTCCCTTCTGGTTAACTTCTCTGGGTAACTCATTAAACCTCTGAGTCACACATTCATTATTAAAGAGGGAAAAAAAATGAAAGAACAAAAAGGAGCTGTGCCCTGGGAGCAGCGTGGGGGTGGATTACTGTGGTTAAGTGTGGCTGAATCTCTGGGGCCTCCATTGGCTCCTGGCCCTGTCTGGGATGTGGCCTGCATTGCCGGTCACCATGCTTCCTGCAGTGAGGTCATTCGTCCTGGTTGGTTTAATATGAATTTTTGCTGTTGCAAGAGACCAGCTTACAGTTTTGGTGAAAGTGCTTCCCTCCTACTTAACTATGCCCTCTGAACTTAGGTGGTCTCAAAACAACAATGGAACTACTAATTAAAAAGGAATTCCAATCTTAACTTGCATCTCTGAAATAACATTAAAGAGAACCAATTCATAACCCACAGAGACTCTTCTTAATATTCCCTTGCCTTCCTTCCACACTTTTCCCCAAACTACCCCGACCTTCCTCCCCACCCCAGTGTACCAAGCTCAGACTTTCCTTCCTCACCAACTCTTTCAGGTCAGTTGTGTGACTTCTTTGGGCCCCTGTCAGCCTTCTGTCGAATAGGGTTTATGTTGTTGTGAAGATTAACATTGCTGTAAGAATAAAATATAAAATATATAAACACATTCTGTAAATATGGTACCTTCTGTAAATGTGCCCCTAAAGATTAGCTTTTCCTTTCATTTTCAATTCAGCATCCTTAGCCTCAATTTTGATTTCCTCTAATGGAAACACTAGAGGAAAAAAACCTAGAAGCTGAGAAAGTCGTTCCTAAATAACAGTAACAATAGCTGTCATTTACTGAGCTTGATGGGTACCAAGAGCTCTCCTGTATTCTTTCAGAGCTTGTCTGTTTAATCCTTATACCACCTGAGGGGTAGTTGCTATTATTAATTCCAATTCACAAAGGAGGAAACCCAGACTCAGGAAGTAACTTGCTGTAGGCCACAGCTAGCAAGAGGTGGAGCTGGAATTCAAACTCAAGCCTAACTGAATTCCAAGACCACGGTTTAATGGTTTATCAAAATTCTGCTTGAGGTGGTGCTGCCAGCCACCAGGAAGGCTGGTGTTTTCTGTGAGTGTTTTGACTCCGAAGGACCATGACCTCTTGGGACTTCTGATGATGCGTGAACTGCCCTTGAAAACAGCTGCAGGGGTGGAGCTGGCTCCACAGTTGGGGTGAAACCAGGGTCCATGCAGAGGTGAAGGCCCTGAAGGCCTCCTTGGTATTCAGTCAGAGACAGAGAGAAATGCATTTTTCTGCAAAGGTTGGCATTTATTTCTTAATAATCAGTTAAAAATTTATGCAGCCTCCCTAATCAGCAAAACAAAGGCTTTCTGTACTTTTATGTGTGCTAGAAACTACTAATGAGTTCTTGGGGATTTAACACTGACTCTAGGATAAGAAGTCGAAGCCAGTATATCTGCAGTCAGTAAAAACAGACTTGGCCAAAATACTTTGGCTATAAGGGAACCTGTAAATATTCCACATGTCCAGTGATGCCCCTGTCCTGGAGAATTTGAGGGTGAGATGAGGACATGCAGAGGCTGCCCAGGTGCCATCCCCCATCCCGGATGACCTGGACCTTCCTGGGTAGGCCCGGTGCCCTGCTGGCAGGCCTGTCACTGGGTAGTCCTCCATCTGAGGGTCCCCTGTCAGGGTAGAATCCCAGTTAAGTAACTCAGCTGTGCCAGGGGCCAGGATGTCATGTTGAGCTTTGCACCAAGTTTAAGGGCCAGGGATTCCTGGGTTCCAACAAGTCAGCAGCACGAGCAGCTGTCCCAGACGGGAACACTGTGACTGATGCCTGGTTCTGTGCACACAGGACTCACTTCCAGTGCTGATTCATTGCTGTTCTCTCCTGCTGTCCAACGTCTTCCTCCTTACTTTCCCTCCTTCATCTGCTTTATTCTTCTCTTTTCTCTTTCTCCTCATCTTCCTTTTATTCACTATATAAGTATATATAACATGAGAATGTGTCAAGAAAATTTGTCAGGTCATTCATTCATTGCTCAAACAGCTATAGTATACTTTACACTGATGATTTTAAAAACACTCAGTGTGACATGAACAGGAACCTAGGCTGTGCTTTGGAAGACACAAATTCTGACTCTGGCTCTGCCACCACTTACTGCAGATTTCACGCCCCTAACCCCACCATCCCTACTGTCCTCCTTCCAGTACTTAATTGCCTCTATAGTCAAGGCCTTCAGTGTGTCTTTCTGTACTCTCAAAGTGGCAAGAGGAAAGCAAACCCATGCATTTGTAATATGGGGTTTCCAATGCAGTGAGGAGCAGGAACCAGGGGATTATAACCTGCAGATTACATTTTAATGATTTTTTTCTCTTCTTCCCATGTCATTCAGATATGATTCGAAGTTGACTGACTAGTAAATATCCCTCAGTTTCTGGTCAGCTATATCACATGCTTAAACAGAGAATATATTATCTTGTTAAGGAAGTACCTCTTTTATTTATATGAACCAAATAAGGTCATTTGCTGTAACAACAACTCCAAGTATTTAAGATACGGAGTTTTAGTTTTTTAATTGACACCCTTTACTTTTAGAGCAGATTTAGGTTTATAGAAAGCTGATTTGGAAGTACAAAGAGTTACCACTTACCCTTTCCCCCTTCCCACCAGCCCCCCTATTATTTACAGCTTGTATTTGTATGCCACAGATGCTGAGTTTTACCAAGGGAAAGTAAATCCTTCCCAGGTGATTTCTCAACCTCAATAGTAACTCACAGCACAGTGATTTTTCCAGTGGGAATGGAGAGGAAAGATAGTGTTCTACTCATAATCATAGAAGAAAATATTATGGATCAATGCCAATCCACGGCTTTGATTAAGAACAGTCATCAAAATCTTAGAAACACCTTTTAAATTAATCAGCTATGTGTAACTCCTGATTATAAAAAAAATCTCTAGGGGACATAGTAGTCCCAGAGTAGAATGCTTCTGTTGAAAATACTCCTAGAGGGAGAGTGTGGTACTTTGTTTTCAGTAAAAAGTCAACTCTTTCTTCCTTAGATGACCCTGAGTGGTCATGTCTGAGAAGATGGCCTTGGTTAAAACTATGTTATATTAATAAAAGATACTAAAAGGTCAGCATTGAAAGATATTCCCATGACTCATTTCTTTGTTTTTTTTTTTTTATTTTTAGAATTGTAGTAAAATCTGCATTACATAATCTTTGCCATTTTAACCATTTTTCAGTATGGGGTTCAGCGGCATTAGGTACATGTGTACTGTTGCACAACCATCACTTCCATCCATCTCTACAAGGCTTCCATCTTCCCAAACAGAAGCTCCTTAGCCATTAAAAAGTAACCCCCCATTCTCCTCATCTCCAGCCCCGACAACTGCCATTCTGCTTTCTGTCTCTATGAATTTGACTACTCTTAGGAAATTCATATAAGTGGAGCCTTAGAGTATTTGTCCTTCTGAGACGGACTTATTTCACTTAACATAATATTTTCCAGGTTCATCTCTAATATGGTATGGGACAGAATTTCCTTCCTCTTTAAGGCTGAAAAACAATCCATTGTATGGGTATCTCATAATTTGTTTACCCATTCATCTGCAGTATACTTGGGCTGCTTCCCTTATTGTCTTTGTTTTGCAACTAGAAAGTTACTCTTCAGCCAGGTATTTTATATGTCATTGAAGAGATATTTTATATATCATTAAAGAGCTCTGACTTCCTTGAATCTTCAAAATCAACATAAAATTTCCAGCCACTAGCTTTCAGCTGCCAGAATTGTCACCAGTTTGTGTTATGGTAGCTGTAGAGATTGAGCACTGTAGGGCTCCAAAATTAGTCAGAGGTAGATTCTGTTTTCAAGAGGTGTCTGGTATAGCTGGGAAAATAAATAGGTTACTCAAATAATATTAATAGTTTCTATGTGAGTAGAGTAAATTGGATGTGGGGTGGAGTGGGCATCAAGAGTAAGATTGGAATGGTTGTCTGGGGAAGACTTTAGAGAATACTGAAACCAGGCTGAGGAGTCTGAAATAGTGATGGACACCTAATGGGAATTAAGGGTTTTTTGTGAACTAATTGAATATAGCATTCTGTATGTTCCAGATATAACAAAGAAGTCAGTTATTATCACTTTCAACATTTAAAAGTATGCTGAAGTGCCTACATATTTAAAGCTCAGTTACATATTTTATTAGAAGTGGAAATAGGGAGCAAAGAATGGTAGAACATATGGTAGTATATCAGAAATGCTATTATGAATAAAATAGTTTTGCGTTGATATTAATATATATTAGCTTATATATATGGCTCAGATATAATCTTTATTAATATCTTGATTAATATTTTAAATAGAAATGTTGATACTCTAGGTTAGGTACCCTAGTCTAAAGTAAAATGGTCAATAATGTGATTGAATTTTCAATAATGAAAATCCACCAATAATGGGAATTGAATAATGGCACATACAGATGATTTGGAAATTGCAGATATGTGCACTTAGCTGAATAACCTCGAGCATGTCCTATACCTTAGTTTTCTCAACTCCAAAATAAGAAGATTGTTCAATCTGTAAGGTATTTCCCAGCTACACCTGTGTGTTTCTGTGATAAATCAAAGATTTCTAATGCTATGGTCCTAATGTTTGCTCTTTAAGTGCATGCCCTATTTTATTAAAAAACAACAGCAACAAAATCCTGGTAAACCCTAAAGGAAAACATCCATTAGATAAAGAAAGACAGAATTATACAGCCCTGTACCCGCTTCCTGTATTGGTAGACTTATTGGTCCTTCTAGCAAGGAGAGGAGGTGTAGCAATTACTTAAAAATAAATAAATAAAGGAGGAAGGAAGGAAGATCAAAGGGAAAGGAGAGAAGCACTTCCTCCCAGAGGTTGTGCCCTCCTATCTTCCACCAGTCTCGTCAGCACCTGACTGGTGGACAGCACCAAATCTCCTCTTAAATTCTCTCCCTTCTAAACTCGGTTCCTGGAGTTCACTGAGAAAGCAGTTTTCATGCATTAAATAAATAAGATGAAAGCAGGGGAGGTCACACAAAGGGCTTCATAGATAATGTTCTAGACCTTAAATTGGGTGCTGGTTTCAAGAATGTCATCTCTCCCTTATGTTTTATATAATAATACCCATTACACAAATTCTTTTGTATCTGTCAACTTTTCCATCATAAAATTAATTAATTAAAATTGTGTATTATATTAACATAAAATGAAGAGACATTTTCATTTAACAGGATCCCTCCTATTCCGGGGCAATAATTAAGAGAAAATTGCCTGTCATTCCTGTCATTCCTAAAGAGTTTCAGTAACAGATCCTCCTCCCTCTATAATGCAAAAAAAAAAAAAAAAAAAAAGATGAGGAAAGCCAGTAAGGTAGTTGTAAAGATCCCATGTGAGTACAAGAATGTGAACAGGAAAATAGCAGGTACTCCTTATTTTTATGGGACTAGAAAGACCACTGGGATATGACAGGTTTGTGAGAAGTTCCATAAAACAGAGGTCAAGAATCTTAAGACAGTGTCAGATGAGCACTCACTCTTAGAGTGAAGCCTGAATCCACTCCCCTATTTTTGTATTAAGTTTATAAATATGTGTCTAAGAACCAGGTTGTCACTGACAGAAAACAAAATCTTAGGCAGACTTTTTTATTGTGTGAAGGTCAAGAATGCTTTAACTGTAGGTTTCACCATTTGCATCTCTGATCTTTGGTTTTTATGCCTGAGGAAAGGTCCAGGGAACCACTAACTGTTCAGACCCTTCTTTTTAGAACTATTGTTTATTTGTCAGTTCACATCCTTTCTTTGTATTTCCACTAGGCAGTCTGACCCATGAAGAAACTTTCTCTGGTTTGGTTACTCTGGATTATCCAGGTTCCCCAATCACATTACTTCACCTCCCCTGGCCTCCCTCTTTCTCCTGCCTACTTTCACATTCATCCCTGGCTTTCAGCACATGTTTATCAAGACCTCTATGTGTCAGTCACTGTTTTGGGCGCTGGGGGTAGAAGAATGAAACCTCATAGCTGTGCCTTGGACTAACTGTACCTTGGACTAATGCAGGTTACAGCATGGTAGGGAGAAGGAAGATATCAAGCAGATAGCTAAAGAAACTGACTTATATATTTTGGACAGAGAAGATGAGGTACTTGAGAAGCAATTAACAGTGTGACCTACTTTAAACTGAGTGATCAAGGAACTCAGCTTTGAGGAGATGGCATGTAAATTGCTACTTGAGGGAGCAAGTAAGTGATGAGAGGACAGAAAGTGGGTATGTGAAACAAGGAAGAATGCCAACAATAGTGGTGGTGCCATGTTCTGGACACATACTGCGGTGTTAACGGAAAAAAGCTAGTTAACTTTCCCACATATGGGATACTCTCTTAGTAAGGTTACTGACATGGATGGAAGTCTGTGGTCTGTTGTTCAATGAACGTATAGTATGGTTCTCCATGTGACTGTCCGTGGTGTCCACCAGGACTCTTCAGGTGCAAGTCCTAGGAAGCCCAATCAGCCCTGCCTTACATTTCTGGAAAGACTGTAGGTGTGGCCACCATTTGGCCCTGCTTTATCATCTGGGGTTCAGTGTTTTATTATTGGGTTCAATGTTCTAGACCAGTGCTGTTCTATAGCCGGGAGCCACACACGCCACTTCAATATGTAACCAACAAAAATTATTTGTGAGATAGTTTACAATCTTTTTTCATACCAAGTGTGTGAAACCCAGTGTGTCTTTAACTTTTCCATCATGTCTCAATTTGTAGGAGTCCCATTTCAAGTGCTCAGTAGCCTTATACATGTGGCTCCTGGGAACCAAGTTGGACAGGTAGGTCAAGGCTTTTCTTAGTCTTCTAATTTTAATACCTAGAGAATAGTTAGATTTAGTCTCCTTAGAACTCTGAACTTCTGTGTATCTTGCTCTCTTCAAGAGTCTTGTTGAACCAACATTGTAACCAGGAAGAAAATGATGTACCAATGGTTTAGGCCCAAATCACATGCTGTACCCCAGAAGTGCACAAGAGGGGTAAGCCCCCCAAACTTAATTTATGGGATAGACATTTGTTATTATAGGCCACTTGGTATTCATTTGTCTGCCCTGGGATGATGTGTTTGGGAATTCTGTTCTCTCCACATGGAGGAAGACAGGAAGGTAGACTGTCAATGAAAATTATGTCTGGGGAGTGATAGTCTAAGGATTTTAAAGGGTACCACTTTTCTGTTTTATGTATTTTCACTTTTTGTTTCTATTATATACTATTTTAATTTTTTTGCTTTTACTGAAGAAGATAAGCTCAGGTTGACCCATTCTAAAAAGGTTAAGGCCAAATGGGGGAATGGTCTAATACAGGGTTGACCAAATGTTTTGGTTTGCCTTGGCTAACTCCTGTTATTATAGTGTAATTATTAATAGAACTCACCTCACCTCCAAAGTATCCCAGCATATGATCAGGGCATATGATCGTACATTCTAATATTTTGAATTTATGATGCATGTTGATAAGGTGAATTCAAACAATTAAAACAGTTCTTGAATTAGTAGGATGGTGTGACAGAAACACCTTCAGGTCCAACAAAAGGCATTCACATCTTGTATTTCTACTTCCTCAGGGAGTGAGGAAATATTAATCAAACCAGAAGGTGGTTCTCTGAAAAGATCACTGAAATTAATAAACATCTAGCCAGACTGACTGACCACTGAGATGGCCTACAAACAGTGCATCCAAGTAAGAGTAAGCACACCCAGGGCTCAGATCTTGCTTTCTAACTGCCATTACCCAGTAAAAGGAACCAGGACTCCCTGGAACAGGAGATTCTAATGCAGGGCAGGAAAAATATTAAATGATCCTGGAGCACCTTGTGGTGTCACCCAGTAAGAAAGTGCTTTTCAGTGACAACAAACAGCAATGGGAGTATGTCAAATACAGGTGTCAATGTGAAAGAACCCTCAGTGTTCAAAGATGGAAAAAGTTAGCTGGGAAATTACTAAGGATGTGTTAAGCTATAACTCAATGAATAAAATAAATATCTGAATCTAGAATGGTAAAAATAAAAGTTGAATAAGCTGGTTATTTAATGGGGAGAAAGGACAGCTCTTCCCTTTGCAAGAATTCCAGTTAATAAATAGAAAGAAATGAGGCAAATAGAAAATCACCATTAGAACACCACAAAATTGCAATCAGGTCACCAAATGAATGCTAAAACTGTGGCTGAAAGTTTAAGGAGAAGCAAGACATTTCCATTATTTCAACATTCATCAATGACAAAGGCAAAAATAATAATTTTCAGTGGTAAAACCTGGCAGACTACCTTAACCAAGGTATCCAGGTTAATATCACCAGTAATAAGACATACTGATATTAGCCCCTTTCCCTGATTGGATGTAGTGAGAAGGACTGTAACTTCTGTGGCATTCTTGCCCCAAATCCATAACCCCAGTCTACTCATAAGTAAACATCAGGCAAACCTAAATTGAGGGATGGTCTGCAAAGTACCTTACTCTTCTAAGGTGCCAAGGGCGTGAAAGTCAAAGAAAGATTGAGGAATCGTCACAGGTCAGTGGAGACCAAGAAGATCAGACAAAGCCAGTGTGGAGTCCTGAATTGAAGTTTGGAACAGAAAAAGGGCAGTAGTGGAAAAACCTGGTAAAATTAGAGGAAAATCTATAGTTTAGATTTAGTAGTACCGTAGTGATATCAATTTCCTGGTTTTGATCATTGTGCTGTGGTTATGTAAACTGTTAACGCTGGGTACAGGATATGTTGGAATTCTTCATTCAGTCTTCACAGCTCTTTGTTAGGTCTAAAATTAATATATATATATATGTATGTATGTATGTATGTATATATATATATATATATATATATATATATATATATATGGTGAAACAATCCTGAAGGAAAGAAGCAAAGGCTCCCTTGTGCTGTAAGAACATAGTGTGGGCATCTTCATGGGGTAAATGAGACTTGAACAAGCTAATTATTTACGAAGATCTTACATGCTACGTTGGTCCCGATGATTCACTATACTCTTGGGGGCAGCGTCTGAGAATTACTGTGATAGGACCACTGGACTTGACTCATTTGAAGACACCCTGCTTTTAGGGACATTCTTTCCATTGTTCTGTATCTTACTTTGGTTATTTTATCCTCTCTCAACTAGGTTTTGGAAGTGATGAGGATCTTAGAATACTTTTAAAACACCTGCTTTTTTCAAAAGCTAATTTTCTTTTTCCCTAAGAAAGATGAATTTTCTTTTTTCTTTCTTTTACTGAGTGTGAACATGAAGGGTACGGGGAGGGTGTGAAAACTTGCAGTTCATCTTCTAATTCCTACTGTTTCTAGCCAATACACCTTTTATTTAAAAACTGTATTTACAGGGATGCTTGATATTCCAGATTTCTTTCTTTTTTTTTTTTTCAATTATGTTTACTAAGGTGACATTGGTTTAAAATGGTATATATTTAGGGGTATAAGTCCACACCTCCTCAAATATATGTTATCACACCATGCCCAGCACCAAAACCCCAATGATCCTTCACCATAGCCTCAATGGACACCCTTCCCACATTGCTTCCCATTCACAACCCTCCCCTTCTGGTGGCCTATTTCTGCAGTCAGATTTCTAGGATTTGTATCATCTGTTCCTTGCTTCTTTCCTTTATATGCTACATGAGTGAAATCATCTTGTATTTGTCTTTCTCCTTCTGACTTATTTCACTTTGCATAATTGCCTCCAGTTCCATCCTTGTGGCTGCAAATAGCAAGATTACATCTTTTTTTCCCATTGGTGAGTCATATTCCATGGTGTATATTTCCATAAATTTATCCACTCACCTGTCATTGGGCACTCAGGTTGTTTCTATAGCTCAGCTATTGTAAATAGCTGTGACATTCCTTGCTGTGAACATAGGAATGCACATATTCCTTTGAATATATGCTTTATATATATTTTCAGGTAGATACCTTTGAGGGGGGATTGCTGGATCATGTGGTGAATACTCCAGTTCTCTTTTGTTTATACTGTGCTGTTTCACACGTTTTGCTCTTTGCTGGGCCTCAGGCATGTTTCTGACCCTAGGTGAATGTGATAAATTACATGTAATTTATGGTATTTATTCATGATCTTTGCTAGTCAGAGCTCTTTTCCAGTCTGATCCTGCTCCTGTAGTTCTTTAGATTCTTTGGAGTTGTGGCTTCAGATACACATTTTAGGAGTTTCCCATGTTTATCCTAGCAGTGGGCTGTCCATCCTTTGCCGTTGCCTATGGGTCCCCAGAAGAGACCACCCCTGTCCTTGCACCCTGTACACTCACATAGAGTTTATCCAGCCAGGAAATGGAAACTGCCTAGAAACCACGTGGTCACATGAGGGGTGCTGCATGCACTGTCCCGATGCATGATAGTCTGTGCCTAGGGTACTCACTCGGATGTGACTGCCATGTTAGTGTCTACCTAGGGTAGGTTTTCTCCCCAGATCTGAGGAGCACCTTTTGTACTGTGACATACTCCTTTTACACTGGAAGCTCCTAACACTGGAGAACCTCACCCCACCCCATGTCTTTTTTTTTTAAAGAAAAGATTTATTTTTTTTTTTTATTTAAAAGACCTGGGGTATAGACCAGAGGTGCGTGTGTGTGTGTGTGTGTGTGTGTGTATATGTGTATGTGTATGTGTGTGTGTGTGTGAGAGAGAGAGAGAGAGAGAGAGAGAGAGAGAAAGAGAGAGAGGATTCACCAGAGACAGAGTGGGGAGCAGAACATGCAGAGCTATTGAAATACACTGCTGAGGGGAGCAGCGGGTGAGTCAGGAGAGCTCTGCTGCACCATGTGGGTCAGCTCCCTGGCTGGGCATCAAACTCTCGCAGAAGTGACTGGTGATAGCTTGATAGTTCTAAGACTTTAACCCCTGCACCACCAGGGAGGCCCACCCCATACCCTGTCTTAATGCTTTCTTGGAAGAAAATTATTATCAACATTGGACTTCCCTGATTCTTGAATGAAAAGTCATCCTGACAAAGCCACATCTTCATCTGTGAGAAAGCAGAGTTGCACTCCAGGAGTCTGGTACTGAGCAGGGTCTTTGCCTCTTTCTGGCAGAGGCAGAAAACCCCTATCCCTGTACCTTTCAACTTTTCTTTGTCAGCACTTAGCCAATTCTGAACATGTTATGATTTTAATATACTAATCTATGCCTGTAACTTTCAGACTCCACCATCTGTTAGAATACCACTGTATGACATCTGTTGGTTTTGTATCCAGACCTGGTAAAACTTTATAGGCCCATAGATTTCTACAGCTGAAACCAGCAGTGGTTTCTCAATAGGATTGTCAGAAATACCTGCAGAGCTTTAAAGATGTATCTATGCCAAGACCTTCCTGTGGGCACTTGAAGACACCTATATTTTCTCAGAGTTCTACAGAGATTTTGAAATGCATCCCCCGCGAAGATCCTCAGGCTGCCAGGGACTTTAACTTACATATTTCTTAGTTTATCTTAATATTTATTTTTTGTGTCCATAAGTTCATGACTATACTCCTGAAAGCACTGATTCTAAACAGGGTCAGGGATTTTTCTCTCCTATCTTAAAATCACCACTGCTGTACAGTCTGTGTGCCTCCTGGCCACATTCACCATCTGCTTGGGGTTGCTGAGGTCCCGGATGGCTCCTCATCTTACATAGGAGGAGCTGGGAGAAAGGTTCAGAACCAGGGTTGGTAGATTTTGTTTGGTGTGCATGTGACTTTAGATACAAAATTATTTATTTTTGGGTAACCAGAAGCAAGGAGGACATTACTTTGGCTGATTTTTTTCTGCGTTGGAAAGCAACCCACCAAATAGGTGGAATGATTGTAAGGGAGTGGGACTTGAATTAGCTCTTTGTTTCTTAGACATGATCCCAGTGCCCATCCTGACCAGTGAAAGCTTCTCTAAGGAAGATAAAAGAAAAGCACCATTAAACTCCATTGACGCTCATCCTGCTCATCCTGCTCAGCATACTGAGAGTTATCTGACCTTCCCTCTAGTGGGCAGGCCATCCTTCTGGGCATTATTCAGGAACTTCTTTCTGCCTTCATCATGTCATTTTCCTTCTTTATCTTTGGAAGAGGAAAGAGCAGAAAGCTGGAGTCAAATGGACTCAGGTTTTAATTCTCATGCCCGTATTTACTGGACTGCGTGCCGTCAAACAGGAACATATGCCTCATAGTCATCACCTGCAAAAAAGTGGAAAATCTGCCTTAGATGTTTGGATGCCTTAGGTGGTAAGGATGACACAGCCCTGTTTTATAGGGAAAGGAATCAAGGCAGAGAAGGATTAAGCAATTGACTCGAGGTCCCGCTGCATGTGAGCCTACTTGGCCTAACTCTACTCAGCCTGCCCACTCCTCAGTCCCTCTGCTGTGTGGCTCTGCAGGGCACCAGCACACACACTGTCTCTTGATGGCCCAGCATAGAGGTTTCTAAAAATACTGTCATTGTCCTGCACTGGACTCTGCTTGAATTAGGTTCTTGGACTACTTTTATCTTTGATGCTAAACCCTCAAGAAATGTTGGCAACACAGTCTTCAGGTATCCAAAGAGAAGTGAGCACACATGGACTTAGGCGAAGAGCAATTTGCATGGGCTATGCCTTGTTTGTGTAAATTGAACCTATTTTGTATAAGGTATGAATGAGAAGTAATACTTAATATTTTTCAAGAAGCCAGCCTGACATTTTTTGTTGAATAATACATTCTTTCCCCTGTTGATTTAAAATTCAGTTTTTATCACTTATCTGTCATATAGTAAACACTGTGCTTGAATCTGTTCCTTAACTTCATTCTGTTCCATCAGTGCATTTTGTAGGTTTCTGCAATTGTGCTATACTATTTTATTTACTGTAACATTAAAGCATATATTTATAATTGCAAAATTCAAACTCCCTTTAGTCTCCTTTTTCAATTTTGTTGGCTAATGGCTCTCCTGCTCTTTTTTCTGTCAGGTATTTAAGTTTACAAATATTCCTTATTTTGATTTTAATGTAGCCTTGGGAAGAGAGGCGAGAGATGGAATTGTGTGCTTTCTCATTCTGTTTTTATTTGAGTAGTTTTACTCATACATCTTCACTAAGACTTTCCAAATTTTTGTAACATCATATGGAAATTTAATCCAGATTATTTTTCTGTATGTGGGTGTATGTATGTATATATACGTATATATCTGGAATTTTATATAATATAGGTATAACATAATTATGTATATTGACATATGTAGCCACATATACTAATGTATAGTACATATGATATATAGTATATATATCAAATATGTAATCCAATAATATATTGGTGATATATAATTAATTACATATAATATATAATAACCTGATTATAAATTATAGGATAAATAAAATATCATACAATTATAAAATAATATAAAATAATATATAACTTATACTACAGAATATATATTAATATAGATAATATAAGTATATAAGATGAATATGTAGAATATCATTAGCAATATAGTAATATTGATATATTATGTAATATGACTATATATTGTATGTAATTATATATAATATGATATTTTATAATTATATATATTGCAAGTCTTTTTTCTTACAATTAAATTAAAATTTCCTACCATATTGTCAATTATTTTATACTTAGCTCTACATTTTTTACTTTATTCCTCATATCTTTTTATATAATGCATGTTCTCTTTTCTTGAGCTTATTATTTTAACTTAATTTTTCTTTGAGTAGACTAGATCTTCAGGTAATTTTAAAAAATCTAATAAAGTGTATTTGGGTGCTATAATTTCTGTCTTTGAACATGCTTTTCTTTTGTCATTACATATGAGGTAAATTGTTCTTTGGCAACTGGTAGAATTCTTGGGGAACAATAATATTCCATTATTATTAAAGTTGTGCCAACTGCCTTTTAGCAGAGTGTTACAGATGAGAAGTATGATGCCAGTCAGATTTTCTTTCCTTGTAAGCAGCCTGATTTTCCTCCCCAGTCAGGAAACTTGTCCTTATTTCCCTTTTATCTTGGAATATCTGACTACAACTAGGATTGCGTGCGTAGTGCTCCATGGGCCCACGTGCTCTAAGGCAGGAAGTCTTTCTTCAACTCAAGGAAATGTTCTGTTCCTTCTCTGGTTATTGCTTTCCCAATTCAATAGTAATGTTTTAGAATTCCTATTAGACTAATAATGGATATTCTGGATCTCTCTGTTATATTTTATGTCTTATCTGATTATTTAAATGTCTTTTTCTTCTTTTTTTTTTTATGTTGCTCCCAAATGAGCTAGGATCCTGCCCCTATGCAACCTCTGGCATCTACACATTTTAGGGATAAACCTTCCACTTCCCAGAGAAGCTGTGAAATAACCACTGTGTCTGACTGTTTTATGTGGCGAGAACTGCCTGATTCCCAGTGTTCTTTAATTTGCCTCTGAACTGATGCCATGACCCTTGTCCAATCTCCGATCCTCTGGGCTTGAGATATTCCAGGCTCTTTTTCTGTAAACTTACGCACTTTCTTCTTAGGGTGCCTTTGCAGAATCATGCCTGAACTTATCAGCACTGAGCACTCTGCCTCACCACCATTCCATCTAATTTATATCTCTCCCATACTCTTTAAAATGTTGGCTTTACCAATGGCCTCTTTCTCTGGTTCCTGTGCTGCCACTGATGTCTTGGTCATACAAATGCTTTGGGTTTGGAGGAATGGGAAGGAGCAGCTCTATGAGCCTGATTTACCATTCCCCAAGTCAGAAGCCCTAGAGTAGAACCAGTACAGGGGGACTAGGGCATCCTGTGGATGGCTGGGCCAATGAACTTTCAGTCTCTTGTAGCTTGGGAGGCTTTTCTCTAAAGTCTAAAGAATAAAACTGCATAGTGAAGGGAAACAATTTTGAGAAACAATTTTTACAAAAAAGTCCAGAGAGATCGGGTTTAATTTATTTTTTTTTTAAAGATTTATTTATTGATTTATACAAGCACTGGGTATAGTCAGAAGCGCGGGAGGGTGAGAGAATTCACTGAGCCAGAGATGGGGAGCAGAGCAGGCAGAAGGACCGAAGCACATTGCTGAGGGGAGCAGCGGGCAGCAGGAGAGGTCTGCGTGCCATGGGGGACCCTCCTCTGGTGGCTGGGGAACAGCTGGGGATCAAACTGGCGCTACAGAGGCTGTGGGCAGCTTCGCAACCCAGAGCTCAACCGCTGCGCCACCGGGGAGGCCCAGAGATCGGGTTTAATTTAGACAGGAGAATAAAATGAAGAAAGATATATGGTGAGTTGTATTAAACTTGCTGGAGACGCAGCAGGAGAGACTGAGCTGAAATTATAGCCAAGTTGGTCACTGCAAAGACCATTTAACTCTGAAAAAGTTGTGTGGCATCATGGGCACTGAAAAGCCAAGTTAAGAAGCCTCCTTTTCTGGTGAGTTTTCTGAAGGGTTGAGAGCTATCTGTTCAAAAGAAGATGGACCAAATTGCCTTCTGGGTTCCCTGAAGTTTTGGGATGTTATGATTATGATACCTTGGTACCTGTGATATTAGATGGGGGAATAATCAGCAGCAGCAGATAAACTCCTGCAGGTAAAAATCTGCTTTCCATCCAGGCTTGCTGATGGCTTCTATTTTTTTTTTTTTTAATATGAGGTGAGACTTTTTTTCAGGAACACTCTTTCTTCTCTTCTCCAGTGTGTTAGGAAAAATGGGCATGCCAAGCTCTTTCAGGGCAGGTGGGGCAGCGCAGGCTCTGGGCTTGGCTGAGACTGCCTTCACAGCCCCTGTTGGTTCCTTCTCCCCGGGGAAGGTAGAGAGAGAAGCCAGGAGAGGGCCTGGGAACTGGAGCGGGAGAGGAGTGACAGCTCCCTGTGGTAGGTCCGCGCCTTGTCACAGAGCATTCTGGGCTCAGGTCTGTGGTGGCCGCGGGAGAGCCAGTTTCATGCTGTGTGGCTGGTGACATTTCCAGCTGTCAGTGCCCAGCCAATCAATGACAGGCATAGCTAGCTAGGGCGATGACACATGAAATATGATAATTTTCTGCTAAAGAGCCCTGGAAAGGGGTGGGGGTGGGGGTGGGGGATGTGTGCGTGTGAGCACCTGCAACAAGGTGGGAAGGTGAGTGTGTTGGTTTCAGCGGCTTGCCCGACAAGGTCAGGCGAGTGGAAGAGTGGGCTCTGATGCCAGGGCGGAGGGGCTCACCTGGTGGCTGCAGGAATACCAGGGCTGCTCTTCAGGTGAGCAGCTGCTGCTGCTGGGCAGGAACCAGACCAGAAGCAGCCAGTGTTATTCAGAAGCTCTGGGGCTCCCTCCTGGGGTGAAAAAGAAACTGGAAAAGGCATTTTTCTTTCAGGAGGTTAGAAGTTCTGATTTCTTCTTATGTTACCTCTTTAAGGGGTAAAAACAAGACTGTAATAAACACCTGTGGGTGGCAGTGGTCCTGGAGGAATATTTGTAAAAGAACAACTGGGCTAGGGGTTCTCCACCTCCCTCCCCCAACTACCCCCCTCTCCTTAACACACCATTTTTTTTTAACTTGCCCTTAAAAGAAAAGTAAAAACAAAACTGTGTCCTTAACAAAATCTTGACGAAGGAGGTAAGGTTTGAGTCCTAGATACTCTCAAGGTTCAGGTGGCAGATTTGACTCCTGATTCTGGTTGAGGAAAAAAAAAAGTGTTTTGGAACAAGATCTAGGCCTTGGTTCCATTCTAGGTTAGAAGTGGATCCTTTGGGCTGAGGACATGCCACCTGAAGCTACAGGGCAGTAGAGAGCTGGGAGTTAAACTTTGAGAGACTGAGGGCCCTACTTCTTTTCACCTCCATGGCAGGCATCTTGGATCATTATCAACAGTTAGAGGCCTGGGGCGGGGGCTACACCCTGGCTGACACAAGAGTCCCCTACACTCACCTGTGAATGTGTGCGCAGAAGGGAAGTCTCATCGTGTTTACATAACATTCTGGTTAGTCACTGAGGAGCCCATCACTGCAATAAATGTGTGTGTTTGCTTTTATAAAAGACTTTGCATCTGCATCCTTCCTCCCTGCCTCCCCATCTCTTTCTCTGTCTCTTTCAACACACATGTGTATGTATGTGTGTATCTATCTTTTTTAAGGCACTGATACATGAAATCTTTATCACTGGAGGTAAGCCTGCCCTGTGGCTTTAAGCACGGGACTGGTTTCCTGCTCTTGGAGTGATAGCTATTCAGAAGTGATAATTGGTGTACTGTATCTTTAAAAGGTTAAAACCCCTTTCAAAAAAGGTCTGGACTCATAGTGGAAAAGACAAGCTAGGTTGGGTTGGCTCTGGATTCAGAAAACAGCTGCTGATTAGATTCTGTGTCTGCCGGCTGAATTTATTCCGTGTTTTTCAGCAGCAGGAATTCAAAAGGGATGCTACTGTTTGGGTTTCTGATCGTGATTTATATTTATTCAGAGGAATAACAGAGGGTGGATCTGTTCCCGGTGAGCATGCTCACAACCAGCCGGCTCTCCCATTATCCAACTGCCTAGTTTGGTGCTTCAATGTACATGTGTATTCCGTGTGCATATGTGTGTATACAAACATGTATGCGTGCCTGGGTGGACATATGTGTGCACAGGTTATTTTCTAAGGACAATTCTTTCAATCAGGTCTTTACCCCTTACTTGAAACAGGTGTTCATGAAAAATATGCACAAAATCCCGACTGACCGGAATAATTCATGAAGAAGGGGCTGAATCCGTGGGTCAGAGAACACAGGACCAGTTTGCCATCCCAAGGCCCAAGGTAGGGGACTCTGGATTTTTATTCCGCGGATGGATTCCTTGCGCTTTATTTTATTTATTGTGTTTTGGCCTGTGGCCGCCGGAAAGTAAGAGATGGAGCTGCGATTCCATTTTGTCGTTGCCTTTCTGGGGCAAGGTGTCTGGTTGCGGGCGCAGGGCCTTGGCCGGGTGGGCGGCCGGCCGCGGTGTGCGGTGCCCTCGGTGGGCTGAGCTCTGCTCGGCCTGGTGCTGGGGGAGCAGCGCGAGCCTCAAGTGACCCCCGCGCGTCAATCACCCGCAGTGGCGGCGGCAGGCGGGCTGTAACCCTGTGCGCGCCGCGCTGCTCGCTGACTGGCTTTTTGGCTCTGCGCTCTGGCGACCAAACTCTCCTAATGTGCTATAGCTGTCTGGCTTCTGCAGCACCTGCATTTTCTTCCGCTGCCCAGGCTGCCGATCCAGGATTTTGGGGGCCAACCCAAGCGATCTCTGTTGCCGGTGTGGTTGAAAATGAGATTTGGATGATGCTGGGGGCTGAAGCAGAAGGGAGATCATTCTCTTCTCTCCTAAATCCTAGTCCCTTAAAAATCCGAAAGCCAAATCACCATCTCTCCCCCAAACCAAAGCAAACCCAAACTCCAACCCTGTTGGGGATTCTTGCCTTACAGCTAGCAAAGCGGGTGCCTGTCCGGAAGTTATGACCCACATTTTACCTTCTTTTAAGATTAGAAATGCTGATGGTGCTGAATGATCCCTGCTGAGGCTGTCCTGACTGGACTCCCGAGTTCGGAGTACAATTTGAGCCCTGGCAGCGCTTGCACAGAAGTGGTATAGGGATGCCCAGAGCAGGTGTAGGGTTTCCTTGAGTGCAGCTGCTTGGGTTTACCTTGCTATGTTTGGGACTGCTCCATGGCTCTGCCCTCCCTGGAACTTGGGAAGTGGTTGCAGACTGGAGGATCTGCAGGTCTGGTGGCTGGGTGTACAGTACATTAGCCCTCTTTCTGCTGAGGCACTCAAATTTCAGGCAGCACTTGACATTGTAACCACAGAAGCCAGGTGTCCCCTGGCTCTCCCCTAACCTCCTAACCTGTGCAAGGATTGTGTGAACAAAAACTGATTTTCTTTCTGGGTGTTTGGTGGGAGGCAGGGGAGCATGGGGTGTGCATGGAACTGACCTCCAAGGAAATGTTCTTTAGCCCTTGTGTGTGAGATTATGTAACTCCAACTAATGGTGAGACTGTGAACCCAAGAAGCACACCACCAGCTCTGGCTCATCCTGTAATGAAGCTGGGTCCTACTTTTAATCTGTCTTTATGTGACTCTGTGTATGCTGGGGCAGAAAGAGTGTGGGGATGAGCAGGAACTTATGAGCTATGTGTCCTTTGGCCATGTGTCCTTTGGGGACAGCATGGAATTGGTTTTGACTTGGTGTGGATCTGAAGACCTTCCTACATTCCCTTCAGCTAGTTATTGCTTATCTAAACTTTTATCTGGTCACTTACCCTTCTCAAACCCTTGAGAAGGTTGGATTCACGCCTGTAGGGCCCTAGTTTCCTAACTGAACAGAGAATGTAAGTCCTGAATCTAGGGTGAAGGTCCAGGCTGACTTCTTTTAGGTCCTAACTATTCTCCATGCAGTTTTTGCCCCACTGGGTTTCTAGCTTTTCGCGGGATTGGCTGGGGCTGAAAAAAAAGCAGATCTCAGATGCTGCCTTGACATATTTTCTTTGGAACTGTGAAGACCTAAAGAGACTGGAGGCCTCTACATTCTTGCACTAAAATATTGTGGGATGTTTTGCAAGGTAGAACAGCTGTCCCGCTGAGATATTGGCCACCAGGAGGGGAATGTGTATGTGATACTTTGCTTACTCGCCTTCCTTCCCACCACATTTGTTTAGGTAACAGGACCTAGCACCACAGGACCTAGAATGCCAACATAGGGACCCCTCTATCACATCTCTTAGTGCCTTAGGCCAGAGCTGGTGGGAACACTTCCTAATTTGGTGGTGAGGCCTGGTCCTGTCAGGCTAAGATCGATTTTTGCCATCAACACCCCAATGAATCTCTCTGGAGGCCATCTACTAAGGTGTATGCTGTGACAGTGGGTCAAGAGGTGCTCAGCTGGCAATGTCACCCCCATTGTGTTTCAGTGGCAGCTACCTTCTGTGGAGTGGAGAAGTGTGTGTTCTGTCTTTGGCACCTTGCCAAGTGAGCCATTGAAGCATTTAGTGTGTGAGGGCAAGAAGAGGAAGGATTTAGTCTGAAGTCCTGACAGATTCCAGGCCCTGACTTGATGGAAGATAATGTTAAGAAAACCGTGTGACAACTTGATCTCTCTTAACTTGTCTCTCGTTTCCGGCTCTGTGAGTTCCCTGAGGTCTCTGAGGTTCTTTTCTGCTTTCCATGCTGCCCATCAAGGAGGGCCCTGACTCTTACTATTCTTCATTCCATTTCCAGTGGAATCAAAGCATATTTACAAATCTAGGATGGACTGGGTGGGCAGGGCAGGGAACACTGGCTCCATAAATAGGCAGCCCTGGTGTCCTGGGCCAGACTTGCCAAAGCTTTTAACCACCTTGTGCTTCATCTGTAATGTGGGCATGTTCATCATAGCCTTACCGAGCCCTGGAAATCTCTGGAGAAAAACATGAGAGGGACTAAACAGTAGCATGCGCTCTGTAGCTGTTGGGTATTAGGATCATACCATAGCAGTCGGAAGCTTATATCTGCATAGTTTTACTTATCCAGGGGGCAAATCAGTGGCAAACCAAAAGAGATGCCCTAAATCCACAAGCTGTAGTTCACGTATTTTGATCATTGCCCAAAATGTGGTATCTCTTTGGGACTCTTTATGTAAAGTTCAAAGCGCTTGGTTATTCGTTTGCCAGATAGACTTAGCAATTGGAAGAAATTGAAATAGTACTGTACTAGGGCTGTTAAAGTTCTTTTGTCAAGTAAAATTAAGGAGTACTAGTAGTATAAGAAACAGAAAGACTAAAAATTTAAAAGGCACAGGAATTCAAAGAATAAAATTTGAAGGCAATTTAAGTATTTAATGTAAGCATTTAATGAAAGGGTATATGTCTCAATGGGTCTTTAAGACTATTTTGTAGTATAATCACTGATTCTCACATGGCCCATATGTATCGATAGTCTGAATTACATTTTGTGTGTCAAATTAAGAAGGCACAAGAATTTAAAGTACACTCCATATGATTTTTTTCTCATGATGCTTAAAGGAAATGCTGTGTTTCTTGAGGATAACAGAACCTCCAAGGTTTCTGGATAGCCAGGGTCTTCTGATCAAAATTCTACTATAACTATAAAATCCTCTTGTTGAAATTAATTGAGAATTTTATAATCTTTTGCTGAAATTTAGCAGGGGATTATTAAGCTGGTACTAGTAGTGCTCATGTTCTAACATTTGATGCTACAGAAAATACTAAGAAGGAATCATGAGAACCTCAACCTGTCTTCTTGCAAACAGGAGACACACTTAGAGCCTTCCAACTTGGCGACTTTAATGCTGTGATTGGAAGACACCCAAGGATAGAAAAGACATACAGGAGAGGCTGGCCCTAGTGGCATGTATTTAATTTCTTCTTCTTCTTTTTTTTGCTTTACAGCTATTTAAAAAATTTATCTATTTTCTTTTTTTATTAATTAAGTACCATTGCTTTACATCTTTGTTAATATTCTGACAATAAAGGATTTCTCCCTTTGGGTTTGGTCTTGGTAGTTCTCCCACCACCAAAGCCCCTGTAATCTGCTGCCACAGTCCCCCTCCTTTTTCCTCCCACTCTTGGATGCCTCAGATCTTTGCTCAATTTTCAAGGGTTGGTTTTAAGAGTTTGCCTTTGTTTCACCCTTTGTTTGGTTTCTGTATATTACGCATATAAGTGACACAATCCGGTATTTATTTTTCTCCAGGCTTATTTCACTTAGCATGATCCCTTACAGCTCCATTTGTGTTGCCTCAAATGGCATGAGTTCATCTTTTCTAATCACTGAGTAATATTCTATTGTGTATATATACCACATCTTTTTGATGCAGTCATCTGTTTTGGAGCATTTAGGTTGTTTCCATATCTTGGCTGTTGTAAATAGTGCTGCAAGAAACAGGAGTGCAGGTTTTCTTTTGAATTAGTGTTTTTGTGTTCTTTGGATAGATTCTTAGGAATGGAATTGGATCGTATGGAAGATCTATGTTTAGTCTTTTGAGGAACCTACCCATTGCTTTCCATAGGGACTGTACCAGTCTACATCCCCACCAACAGTGTGAGAAGGTTTCCTTTTCTCTACACCCTCGCTAGCACTTGTTTCTGACTTTTAAAATATGGGCCATTCTTACAGGTGGGAGGTGGCATCTCATTGTGGTTTTGATTTGCATTTCCCTGATGACAAGTGATTATGAACATTTTTTCATATGTCTGTTGGCCATCTGCATGTCTTCTTTGGAGAAGTGCCTATTTAGCTCTTCTGCCTATTTTTTGATTGGGCTGTTTGTTTTCTTTTTGTTGAGTTGTATGAGTTCATTGTAGACCTTGGATATCCGCCCCGTCAGATGTATGGTATGCAAATATTTTCTCCCATTCTGTGGGGTGTCTCTTCGTTTTGGTTACTGTCTCTTTCACTGTACGGAAGCTTCTTGGTGTGATGTAGTCCCAGTTTTTTTTTTTTTTTTTTTTTTTATATTCTTCTTTGCTTTCCTTGCTGCTGGGGACAAGTGGGCCATGATGTTACTGAAGTTTATGTCATAGAGTGTTTTCCTTATGTTTTCTTCTATGTATTTTATGGTTTTGGGTCTTACCTCCATGTCTTTTATCCATTTTAAGTTGATTTTCGTGTATGGTGTGAGATGGTAGTCTTGTTTCATTTTTTTGATGTGCTGGTCCAGGCATGTGTTTCTTATGTCTGTGTAAGGAATGTAGATGCCACACTACCCTTGTGTGGTTCAAAAAGTCGCTGGAAAAATGAGTTCAAGATGTCATGGCAACACCCTAATGCTACACTGTGATGTTTATTCAATTCAGACATCGTGCTCAAAATTGGAAGCTGTCTGGGTTTTGAGAGCAGTGCTAAGCTTCTCCCGGCCCTCTGCTGATTTGCTTAGTTACCATTTACTCCCAAACAAAGGCAACAGGAAAAGCAAAAGTAGAGGAAGGTGAAGCCTGACACTTTTTAAGGAGGATTTTTAAATTCAAATGTTGAAAATGTGAAGACCTTAATTAAATGTTGCAGAAGCATGTTCAGTTTCTAGATGCATACGAATTAATTGTTTTAAAAAGTCATTTGAAGAAAATTTTGAACTTTCTTGAAGAAACTGTCAATAGCAGGCCATTGGCTATGAGCAGAAGTGCTTGGACTTATCCATAGGTTCCAGGTTTATAAGCAAAGGGATACTTTTAAAAAGGTCTTCTCTGGAACCCCAGGGCCTTACCTCTGTGGGAAGGGCTGAGAAGGTAGGGACTGGTGGTGGCAGGTAGGACAGAGGGCTGTCCTCTGGTGGGGGTGACATTTAACAATATGAGCTCAGGAGGTAGGATGCCGAGAGCCCATTGATGAAAGCCATGTATGCGAGAGTGATGTGCTTCCTCTCTTCATTACTAAGTGTTCCGTGATGTCAGGAGTGGCTGGCATCCTTGTGAATAAAGGAGAAGGGTGGAGCTTTCCATCTGGATGTTCAGTAGACCTGAGATGTCCTTTAGATTTGGGGAGGGAAGCCAGTTACGGACTTTAGTCCCAGGAATTGTTGGAACTCTCTGAATGTCTGTGGGTCCTTGAATTGGGGTTCAGGATCAATTTTTAAAAATATGAGTAATGACTACATGACTGGAGTCCAAAGAAAAGTTGATAAATAATAGGAAGAGATGGAAAAAAATAAAAGCCCTCTTGTAAATACACGACATGCTTGGCTGAGGCTGTCATCAAAGTTGTTCAGTCATTCACTGGACTTCCAGGCTTGGCAGACGCTGAAGCCATGTTAAGATCAGAAGATCCCTGATAAAAATGTGCTGATTCAATTTTAATAGAAGGTAACCCTCCCCATCAAGATTTCATACACTAAAACCTTGACATCCTCAATGGAGACATCTCAAGCACCTGGCAAATCACCAAACCAGGAAGTGCAGAAATATTTGAACAGGCTTTTGACTCCCTTCTGAATCATTTCTGCCCAGTGAGGAGAGACTCCCATGATCATTCACAGGCCACCAACTCTTGACCTTTCCAACTTACTCTCACTTCTACAGACTTTGTTTCCCTGGAGGCATCTTGGGAAGGGAACCTTGACAAGGCTTGCTCTTAACTGGGCAGCACACAGCTCACACTTTGTGCTTCAGGAAGAGGACCAGCACCATGTGGCATGCCTGCTGAGGTCATTCACAAACCACTGAAAAAGTGAATGTTGAATCTGTAAATGCCAAGCATCCGCTGGAGCTGTGAAAAACTCCTATGTGTGCAGCCTCCTAGACTTCCCCATTCTTGGTCCTCAAAACACACTTAGTACTCTTAGAAACTTCCCTGCCTGTCAGCAAATCTCAAGGAAATGAATTGGGGCATCACACAGCTGAAATGTATAGTAAAGGACCTAATATGAGAGCGTCACCACTGAAGTCTAGGCAAGAGAAACAGAATGTAGTTATTTATTCCATGGCCTCCTTTTAAAGATTTCAAAATTTGAGAAGATTCCAGGAGGTTAAAAATAAGTCAAACTACAGCAATTATGATTACATTAAATTAAAAAGCCAGAACAGAATGGCACTCTGGAGGTTGAATCTTGCTGCATCTCACTGGTGAGTTTCCTGCAAGAATATTTCTGGAGTGATTTGGGTAGAAGCACTTACATTTTTAAGTGGGTTTAAGAGCTCCACCAATTACAATTGGGGAGATTATCTCTGTCAAGCAAGTGAGAATCACAGCAATTTGATATGAGTTTCTTATATTTTTTCCTTATAAACTTCTTTTGAACTTATTTTAATAGAATACAAAAGAACACTTATGAACTGCGTATGCAGAATATTAAGATGACCAACACTCACATACTCATCAGCACAGGGAAAGATTGTGACTCTGCAGAGTGGTAGGTACCTCTCCATCCTTACCCTTCCTGTCCCTAGACAGGGATGACACTTTCTGGATCACCATTTCCCCAGGCTCTTCTTTATGGTCTTACCCACTTATGTTTGCATCCCTAGACAATATCTTGTTGAGTTGTGCATGTTTGTGAACTTGATATAAATCAATCACACTGCTGGTGCTCTATGCTCCTGTGTGTATCATGCATGGGCTCACGAGAAGCTTGATTCATCAGCTCCTGAGAGAAGTACATTAACATTCTCCCATTCTGAGCATGAATTTTTCTCTTTCTTCTTGTGGTTCTGTCAGTTTTTTAAAAATATTTTTTTGAGCCTTGGTTAATATGTCCTATAAACTTAGAATTGTTTTATCTTTCTGGTTAAGTAAATCTTTTATAATGAAGTGGCACTTGTTTCTCCAGTAATTCTTAGGGTCTTATAGTCTATTCTGCTGAATAATAATACAACTCTACCAACTTTGTTTTGTTCACTATTTTCTGAGAGAGCCTGAAGTACATTTTTAAATTTTATTTAATGAGGCTCTGATGGAGAGAACCTCTTTGTTTTAGTTTGTTTGAGAATACATGAACTTTCCCCTTGTTTTTGAGACTTTTTTTTTTTTTTGGTCTGGTACAGTTCTATGTTGAGTTCTATTTTTCTTTCAGTCCAATTATTCAGATGTCATGTGTTTTCCATTATTGCCTCTGAAGCCTTGTCTTTCCTTTGCCAATAACCTTTACTTTTTTCTCAGACTGCTTTTCCGTGTTTGGTGTTTGTCTTTGGTGTTCTACAACTTCACAAAGATGCGTCTAAGTGTATGCTTCCCTTTATTTCTCACAGTTGGTATTCATTGGACTTCCTGGATCTGTGTGAGAATATATTTATAGTTATGGGAAATTCTTTTTTTTTTTTTTCTTGAAAATGAGTATATTTGGATTTATATTTGGTTAGGTTCCACATTTTTAGCAACATTAAAAGAAATAATGAGACAATGATTTTTTACATACAAAAAATTTCAGCACGTTACTGAAAATGGAAGACTACATTTGAGATACAGTTTGTGGAAAATTAATAGTTTTAGTAACACACAAGAACATTGTTTTCCTACCACAGAATGCTTAGAAGCCATAGCTTTGTGTTAATGTGGATTTTGCTTTTTTTTTTTTTAATAATAAATTTTATTTTTATATTCCCCATACAATTGCAGCCCCCCCATTCTGATCCCAATCTCTCCCCTCCCACCCCACCCCCTAAAAGTGTCTCTGGTTCGTAGTTTTTTGTTGATTTTGATTTTCACTTTCTTATAGTTATTCGTTTCCTGGTCCCTTATTTAAGTTTTCTAGATTCCTGCTATGAGTGAGACCATCCGGTATTTTTCTTTTTCTTTTTGGCTTATTTCGCTGAGCATGATCCCTTCCAGTGCCATCCATGTTGCTGCAAATTGCATGTGTTTATCTTTTTTGAATGCTGAGTAATATTCCATGGTATATATGTACCACATCTTCTTGATCCAGTCATCTATTTTTGGGCATTGGGGTTGTTTCCAAAGCTTAGCTATTGTAAACAGTGCTGCTATAAACATAGGGGTGCAGGTGTTCTTTGGAATTGATGTTTCTGTGTCCTTTGGGTAAATACCTAGGAGTGGAATTGCTGGATCCTATGGAAGCTCTATGTTTAGTAGGTCCAGAAATCTCCACACAGCTCTCCACAGTGGTTGGACCAGTTTGCACTCCCACCAACAGTGCAGAAGAGTTCCTTTTTCTCCACAACCTCGCCAACATTTGTTGTTGCTAGTTTTTTTAATATGTGCCATTCTCACTGGTGTAAGATGGTATCTCATGGTAGTTTTGATTTGCATTTCCCTGATGACAAGTGATGTTGAACATTTTTTCATATGCCTGTTGGCCATTTGCATTTCCTCTTCAGAGAAGTTTCTTTTTAGCTCTTCTGCCCATTTTTTGACTGGATTATTTTCTTTGTTGTTGTTGAGTCTCATCAGCTCTTTGCAGATTTTTGTGATCAGTCCTTTATCATTAGTGTTGGGTGCAAAAATGTTCTCCCAGTTGGTGGGGTTTCTCTTTGTTTTTGTTATTGTCTCTTTTGCTGTGCAGAAGCTCTTTAATTTGATGTAGTCCCAGCTGTTTATCTTTGCCTTCACTATCACTGCTTTGGGTGATGTGTCTGTAAAGATGTCTTTGATGTGCAGATCACGTAGTGTTTCGCCTATATTTCCTTCTATATATTTTATGGTTTCAGGTCTTATGTCTAGTTCTTTAATCCATTTTGAGTTGATTTTTGTGTATGGTGTGAGGTAGTGGTCAAGTTTCATTCTTTTGCATGTAGCAACCCAGTTTTCCCAGCACCATTTGTTGAACAAACTTTCTTTGCTCCAATGCAAAGTCTTTGCTCCTTTGTCAAAGATTAGTTGACCATAAATCTGTGGGTTTATTTCTGGATTTTCTATTTGATTCCATTGGTCTGTATGTCTGTTCTTGTTCCAATACCATGCAGTTTTGATGATTATGGCTTTGTAGTAGAGTTTGAAGTCTGGGAGTGTGATGCCTCCATTCCCTTCTTTTTTTTTCAGGAGAGTTTGGCTATTCGGGGTTTTTTGTGATTCCATATGAATTTCATCAATAATTGTTCTATTTCTTTGAAGAATGACATTGAAATTTTGATTGGAATAGCATTGAATCTGTATATTGCTTTTGGGAGGATGGCCATTTTAATAATGTTTATTCTTCCAATCCATGAGCAGGGGATGTCTTTCCATTTCTTTGTGTCTTCTTCTATTTCTTTTAACAGTGTTTTATAGTTTTCTTTGTATAGGTCCTTTACCTCTTTTGTTAGATTTATTCCCAAATATTTGATTTTTTTTGTTTCAATAAAAAAGGGATGGTTTTTTTGATTTCTTCTTCT